>NC_060888.1:18009268-18696768 GCF_014805685.1 Silurus meridionalis | reverse complement strand
CACAAATCTCCACAACCACACTCCAATGTCTTCCCAGAAGTGTGGAGTTATTTTTATTTTATTTTTATAACAGAAAATGGATCGTAAATGTGAAATTGGATGTTCAAAATGCACAAACAAATCTTATGGTCAGGTCAAACTTTTGATCATATGATGTACATCGGGAGCACATGGGTGGCAAAACATAACTTTTAGATCCTTCACCCTCATTTTTTATTATCGACGAACAACATCTGCCGTTTCATCGCAATGCCACGTGCAAAAAATATGAAACAGGTTACAAAAACAGTCCGTAGGCCTCGATTACCTTACAACCTGCTGGGGGAGCTGTTTTCTTATTGCCCACGCTATGTCCTCTTACATCTGCATTTGATCTTCTGCTGTTTAAAAGAGGCTCACCAGATGCGCTTATATGTGCAGTCACATTGATCAGAGGAAGAAAAAAAAGGGTTTCCAGACAAAAAAGAGTTTTCGGGTTTATTTATCTGAACACACATCGAGCGTGACGAAACATAAGAACAACGGCAGCACCAAGAAAACCCGAACCAGGTGGCATACGAAGCGCAAATTAAACTCCAACGCATGTCAGAACAGGTGGACCCGGGACTCATTAACACTTCCTGTAGGCTCTTTAAGTTGCTGTAATTATAATTAATGAGCGATTATGGCCCCAATTAACAGGTAATTACAGATCCACAAGCCACAGTCTGTCACTGTCACTCATATTAAAAGTTAACATTCAAACGTATTCAATTACAAGCTGGCATCGTCGTTTTTTTTGTGCTTTCTGCCTAAATCTCGTAAAAAATTTACAAAAAAGAAATAAGTTGAATTTGTTGATGAAGTTGATGAATTTTGACTGGTTGATGTTTTTTAGGTTAGCAATACCTCAAAAATGTACCTTCCTTACGATGCACTAGAACAAGACTAAGTTCTGGGCCGTGTTTTGAGCAATGTTGATCATACAATACAGCAGAATCATCAAACTCTCCTCTCATCTTCATGTAGGCCAGTTTCAGTCCAGTTGTATTTGTATAGCACTTGTGTAGCACAATGGACGTTTTTTTTTACAAAGCAGCTTTACACAAATAGATGCAGAATACACGTTTAGAATATGTTTATATCTAAAAGTGTATCTCTAATGAGCAAGTCAGAGGAGGCAGTGGCAAAGAACTCAAACAACATGAAGATAAAACCTCGAAAGGAACCAGACTATTTCTATTACCGTGAACTATGTGGTCACACGGTGCAACGAAAAAACCCACCTCACCTGTGATCTGAGCTGCACGGCAATCGGGAGAAAAAAAGTTTTTTTTTAACGCACGACGATGCCAAAAGATAAACTAGTTGAGAAATAGTTGTGAAAGTAAGGAGAAAGACAGTGAACAATGACTTTCTTGGTAGGCTACTGTTTAGATACAAGCCGTTGTAACGTGTTGAGTCTGGGTGAAGCTTAACTCCAGTTGCAACAGAAATCATATAAGTACAGACAGGTTTCCAAAACTCGTGCTTTTTGATTTTTCTTGGCAACAGCGTTACGGGTTAGTCAAAGAAACTTAGAAATGAGCATCAGAAAATAATAAGGACATATTCCTCGGTCTTGCATGCATGCAATAATAGCGGAAAAATGCGGTGGCATGCTATTCCCAAAATACCGCTATGCTCCTAAAGGAAGCGCAACATATTTCACAGACACTGTCTTTTGTTGAAGCCTTTGTAAAGTTCATTAGTTTCAGTGTAGACGGCTTATAGACAGGTGTGGCTTATTTATGTTCAAAATAAAAATATTTGTAAAATTCAGTGGGTGCGGCTTATATATGGGTGCGCTTAACAGTCCGGAATTTACGGTGTATATATATATATATATATATATATATATATATATATATATATATATATATATTATAAGTCAATACATTATCATGTGTTGCAACAGATTCATGGTACTGCTGTAAATGCCGGCTGACGATCTTAACTAGGGCTTATATATATATATATATATATATATATATATATATATATATATATATATATATATATATATTGACAAAACAGTGAACTGATCATTTATATGATGCTAGTTAACTTTAAATAGACATTCTCCTTACTATAATTCAGTTTTTGTCTCTGCATTGGCTGAAGCGGTTAATACTTTCAAAATGTTAAGTAAAATGTTTGCATATTATAATTTCCTGTTAATATTTCAATTTGATATCTTCAGGATATGTAACTGTTTCTTTGCAGTACAGGCATGTGCACAGCGAGCATTTAATACTACAGAGAGCAGCAATATATTTGATTGTATTTTATGGTATTGTTTTATTCTACTTTATTTTTAATGCTCCCTTCGCATCTTCTCATTCGGTCTTTGTGGATTTTTCATTTCGAAATTGGATTTCATTTGACAGCAGGGTAAACATTTCATTTCATATCATTTGATAGTCTTTTTATTTATTTATTTATTTATTTATTTATTTATTTATTTATTTATTTATTTATTTATTGCCTCTTGCCTTTACGTTACATCATATTACACTTGACAGCAGAGATTCTGTCTCCAGTGCTCATTTTTTTGTCTACGGTTATTCCGGGCTGTAATGTAAGTGCTTGCGTTTAAAGGACGCGGTCTGGACTGTTTTGAAAAGGTCAAGTACACACAGGTGATGTATATAATCAGAAAGGGGCTCAGAGAGAATGATCTCATGAATGTGGAAAACCAGATTTATAGCATTCCTCATGTAAATGTCGTCTTATCTTTGCTCTGTAGCGTTTTAATGACGCTGTATATCGCGATAGACTACACATGCAGCGTCCAGCATCAGTTGTCCCTTGCCGTTACTGAGCCTTCAGCTATTTTTCCTCGAAGAATGTTAAAGGACAAATCCCTTCTCTTCATTTTAGTATCCTGCTCTAAATGATACACATCACTTCACATCACTCAGACAGTTTCATAGCAACCGTTTGCGAGTGCATCAGCGCGATGGAGTTAGGATCTTATTGTTTGAGCTTCGGAAAGGCAGACCGTGGACTGGCATTAACGTGATACGACGTGATACAAGCAGATGCGTATTGAGAGATTAAATGGAGTGGCAGTAGTTCGTTGTTGGCCTCCTGAGCGTTTGACAGAATTTGAATCGCCTGTGTTTAGTACAGCGAGGACGCCGGGTAATTAAAAGTGCATCGGACCAATAAGGGCAGTTCAGTGAACTCCATTAAAGTGTTTTATTCAGTAGAGATTTATTTTTTTTTTTTATCCCTTACAGAGTGTCAAGCCGGAAATCCAGATGACAATTAGTCAGCACATCGCATACAATTATCCAAATATAGGGGGGCTTCACGCCTGCAGCATCGGTAATGAACTTGCGGAACTGCAAAGTCGTTTGAATTTTTTTTTAATAATGAATAATAATAAATCATTTGGATTTTGCAGAGAAAAAAAAAAATTTTTTTCCACTGACATGGATTATGAATCCTGAACCTTTTCAAGGTCACAAAATCAGAGGTCAGACGGCCATCTGAGTCCTCCATCTGCAGCCCCAATGACAAACAACATGGAGTTACTGTACCGCTGACCAATCTAGCCAGAATGATGGCAAAAATTAAAAAAGTCAAATCAGATAAATATATCATTATTTATCACGGGAGCAGATTTCAGAACGCTTAGGAAGTTATTTTCGGAAGCTGGGTTTAGTGTAATAATAACATCTCTGACACCGAGAGAGATTTAAGACCACGTGGTACATCGGCTTTAACTCGAGCTCGCTGCGTTCGCGAGGAAGCACATGGAGACCGGTCAGAGAGATTATTGCAGGGGATCTGCTTGTAATGAGGTTTTGCTGGGAATGTAGGCTGAAGGCATTTCTAAGCTACAAAAAACATATACTTTACTGTATATCATTTTCTCATGGATTGCATAATTGACACGTACAGCACTACATTATTGAACACACTGAACCCCCTGTGGTATTTTTTTGCAATTTTCTCCACATAAAAAAAAAAAAATAATAATTAAGGGATGATTCTATAAACACTGGCATGAAAATTTCAAATGTAGTGCTTTGTAATGGCAGAATTAAAATGGCATCAGGAATAATAATAATAATAATAATAATAATAATAATAAAAAGAAAAGTCCTAATGAATGTGCAGCTAATCAAATGAAGTTGTACTGAGACAGCAGTCTTTTGGAAAGCGATTCTTCTTTCTAAAGTCGTAAGCACAGGGACAAGTTCTGCCAGGCCGAGCGCTGAAGATTATTGAAGGCAACATTTCATTTATTTACTGCTGGAAAATCCTGATATTTCATTTCCCTTCTGTGGCAGAAGCAAGAGCAGAGCAGCAGCCTGCAGAAGAACGGCAGAGGAAGACAAAGTCAGAAGGAAAAAATAAAAAATAAATAAATCACAGTGACCGCTTTAATCATATGTAGCGGGTATTTATAGATCTCAGGCTTTTGTACCTCCTTCAAGCGAGCCCACTTCTAAATTCATTAAATTGCACTTAGCATTTATACATGTGTGACTGCTGTTCGGCGGAGTCTTTCTTCATTAGCCGATTCAGCCTGACAAACGCAGCTCAGTATGTCATTTGCTTTTTGGGCAAACGCTAATGCGGTTGGTTCGGGGATTTCTTTTGAATCTTTGTCTTCTATAAACACTTTCTTTCAGCAACCTTAAACAGAACACAAATGTGCTGTAGGTACTGATCGAATTGAACAGTAACGGCTTTGATTAACGCGCTCATTACGGACAGCTGCAGTGCAGTAAAGGAGCCGTCTGACTTTTGGACAATGCCCTGTCTTAGCCTTTCTCTTCAGAAAGCTGCTGGAATGTGGCAGCACTTGTCTGAGAGAGTTCTTGCGTGGGAAGTAAAAATGAGAGGTCTGCGAGCCAGACATGCTAATCGAATAGGGCCATAGACCAAATGCCCTCATTTCTTTCTCTTTTGGCCTCTCTCTCTCTCTCTCTCTCTCTCTCTCTCTCTCTCTCTCTCTCTCTCTCTCTCTCTCTCTCTCTCTCTCTTTCCAAGACACATGAACACCCACAAGCACTCCAGCGAGCCTTCAGTTCCACATGGTAGCACTCGGAAAGGAAACGTGCCCCGTCCGGCTTCTTCTTCATCACTCGGCTTTATATTTTCTGACACCATCACTTGACCCTCTTTCAATCAGAGGCTTAGTTAAAAAAAATGTCAACAAATGAACCACATGAACCGAATCTATAAATCCTGGAGATTTCACTTTAACTCAGTAAATGTCCCCTCACCCCTCCTAGTGAACTTGGCCCTCACAGGAAACGTCTCGCAGTGAAATGGGGAACAGTGGAGAGGAAAGCAGAGGCTGAGGGTGCTGACAGATCCACAGTGTGTGACAAGCTCCAGTCTTTCATCACAGACCGTTCTGCGTCACCAGGCCCCTAAAAATGCTGACCCTTCACTTCCCCACACCTGCCTCTATTCACAGGCTCCTGCCTCTATTAAAATCAAAAAGAGCCGGCTGTTATTCAGATCAGACGCCCGACCGTAATGAATGTTGTTTCTCCTTTTCCTGTAATGGAGAGATGGCGGGTGAATTAAGCAGCCTGGCTCCATTGGAACAGCAGAACAGCGCTTTTTTGAGGATGAATGTTAATTAAAATAAAAAGATATACCTTTATTTGTCCCACAGTGGAGAAAAATGTCTGCATTACAGCAGCAAAGAAAAGAAATGTGCAAATATATAAAAAAAAAGTAGAGACATAATACAAATACATACATCACATTTATCTGTTGTATGAATACAAAAGAACGAGACCACCAATAAAGTAGTTACGCTTTTAAACATATTTATAGCAGTTAATGTGGTATTACAGCTCATCAGAGAATACGATATCCGTTACGCCGACGCGCCGCTCTTTAAACGCAGGAGCTCGGTTTTTAAAACGTGACCAGGCAATTGAGCTTTAAATCATTTGACAGTAATCAAACACATAATAATATTTCCCAATTTATCATTTTAGATTCATTGTAACTGCACTGCTGCTGCAACCACGACAGTGTTTTAGTGGCACCTTCAAAAAGAATAGTAAATAAATCTAAGATTACGAGAATAAAGTCGTCGCACTTGGTTACAGCATGCAGATGTAACCATCGATATCATTAAAACTGCACAAACGAGGCTTTTTCTCTGATGTCTGTCTGATTTTCTTTTTTCTGAATAAATAAAGTTTCCTAGTTTGCAGTGTCCGTTTACTGATTGTAACAAAATGCTGATGTGGCGTTAAAGTGGGAGTTAAATCCAAACCTGAAGTGGGATTTAACCAAAACCCTGTCTTCCATTTTTCATAAAAAACGACGAAACGTTTCTCGCAGTCCTGCAATGTTTCTCGAAATAGTACCACCTTATTCTCATTATGCTTCAAAATTATTCTCAAAATATTTGTACTTTTTTCCATAATTTTGACTTTATTCTCATAATTTTGACTTTATTCCCATAATTTTGATTTATTCGCATAATTTTTACTTCATTCCCATAATTTCGACTTAATTTCCATAATTTTGACCTTATTCTCATAATTTTGACTTAATTCTCATAATTTTGACTTAATTCTCATAATTTTGACTTTATCATAATTTTGACTTTATTTTTATAATTTTGACTTTATTTTTATTATTCTGACTTTATTTTCATAATTTTGACTTCATTCCCATAATTTTGACTTCATTCCCATAATTTTGACTTTATTCCCATAATTCTGACTTCATTCCCATAATTTTGACTTCATTTCTATAATTTTGACTTTATTCTCATAATTTTGACTTCATTCCCATAATTTTGACTTTAGTCCCATAATTTTGACTTTATTCTCATAATTTTGACTTCATTCTCATGGTGCTATGACATTATGCTCCTAATCGATGATTTGTAAAAAAGTTTTTAAGGTGCCACTAAAAAGTCAAAAATTTGTGTCAATGGTTCAAAAGCAGTCAGAGGGCGAATGATCAGACGTGCTAAGCAGTGCAGCTTTTTAACACTGGATGGAAAGATCTTTACTGTCTTTAAACTTGTGTTCTGTTGTCTGTTGTCTGTAGGAATGCTCATTATACTGTAACCGTTTGAGCTGCAGGAACGCTTTAAATGTGCTTTAATACCTTTAATACAAGAGTATTATAATCGATTCAGTTATTATATGATAGATTTGAATGTTTTCGCCAAATAACACTTCACTTACCCTGCAATATTCAGTAAAAAACGATTGTCTCGAATATCCTGACTGGGCTTTTTTCATCTGCTTTTAAAACAAAGTAAAGCCTCCATGCTTTTTTTGCTGTGCAGGTAATTACTGTATGTGATGCGCCTGTGCTTTTGGACGTTTTCCATCAGTGTCTTCAGAAAATGAGGTTTTCATACAGTTAATCATATCAGTGTATCCTCTGGCTGTGGCTTCAGGTCGTCTACTCAGTCATCAAACTTCGACAGCTGTCAAAAGGCGATCTCTGAGATCACTGTGACATGTTGGCAATATAGAACCCTATGGCGATTTTTATTTATTTTTACCTCTTTGGCGTCACAATATCAGATAGGAACGTGCGCTGATTTGAGAACAAACTGTAAATGTAAAACCAGGAAGAAGCAGTTCAATTCAATTCCGTTCATTTTTTATTTGTATAGCGCTTTTAACAACGGACATTTAAAGAGATAAAGCAGTTATAAAGTTGTATTAAAGACCGTATACGTTAAGCGCCTATAAGTTTGTTTCTTATAATTGCAACGAGTGAGCTAGTGGCGACTGGGGCAATGAAAAACTCCCTGAGAGTGCATGAGGAAGAAACCTTCAGACGAACCAAACTCCTGCCAATCCCGCAGATCCCGCGAGTTGTAATGTTTTGTTTGAAAGTTGTTTATCAGTTAGAGTTTTTAAGGCTAATACAAAAAGACAAATCAAAATCCCCGTGTTTGTCATGTATGGCGCTTACCGTTACCATTGCTCCATTTCACAGTTGAATGGTTCATGTCTGTTGTTTTTCCGTAGGTTAATCGTAGCCCTAACGTTTGTGTACATTTTTACACAATGTTTAGGAGCCGTGACAGAACATTTGCAGTCCCGCAAAGTTCTCCAAACTCATTCCTCAACGTCTATTCTTTACAGTTTTTGAAAAAACATAGATACTGAGAAAACCCAGAAAATGCCAAAAGACCAAAATAGGCAAGCAATCAGGAAATAACGCTCAGATTCGCACGCGCAAGAGACGAACGAGTTGCTTGATCGAGGATAAACCAGAAGCAGGTGTGTTGGTGTTCGGGTTAGTGAGAGTGCTGTAAAGTCTGGCAGTGACTCCGGTTTAAAAAAAGAACCGGATGTGACAGGATTAAAGCAGATACCTTGACATCCAAAAACATGATATTGAGAGGTATGGGGAACTATATCACTTTTAGAGTATGTCTAGAGCATAGCTAAGCAAAAATTCTGAATGTTTGCACTACTTTTACTAAGCTGATACAATCTTCACTATTAATATCAATTCATTTTTGCTGTCTGGACATTTTTGTACGTCTTCCATGAATGAGGTTTTGAAGTCTCTGCTTTTTTACTAGTCCGTTTGAATTGTTTTATTATCTGTAGTTTGAATCCACACAAAAAAATAGCGCTTTGCTCCACCAATTGATAGATGGGAAAGCACTCAGCCTCAGGCAGTATAAGTGTAATTACATTTGTATTAGATCTATAACAATAATTTATTTTTAATAAAGTAAAAAAAAAAAAAAGAGTCTCTTTGTTGAGAAACTATAGTGCATATACAACAAGGATGGTGTCGAGAGCGCTGACTTATTCACAACGGTGCAGAACATTTATCTCAAGCTCGGGATGTTACCATTAATACTGGAGTTCGAACCCGTGCGTCTTCGGGAGCTAATCATAATCCCGGGCTGCTAACTATCGCCCTGCTGCGAGCTCAAATGATATAATGCATCACTTTGCACTATAAAGCCACTGTTGTGATGTCAGCCTGCTCAGTGTCTTTCACAATTATTGCCATTTCATTCACACATTAATACCTGCTCGGAGAAACCCGACACTTGAGCATACAGTTCGTTATCCTTTGAAGCGAGTTTGTCTTTTGAGCGCTCGGCGAGCGATGAGCGTTTGATGCCGCGCGCTCCTTTTGCGACGACTCACTTCAAAACCTTTCGCTCGATACCGATTAGGCACGAATAATTCCGTCGTTTTGTCCTCCGCCACTAAACAAACCACATCAATCACATCAATTATTGTGCTTAATGGCGGAGGTTTCGCTTTGACCATCACCAGAAAGCCACAGAGGGAACGTTATACCGCAGGCTACATGTTACATCTTATCCTCCTAGCATTGGTATGGAGGGACCTCTTTTGTTGATGCTTGTAGGTCAGGGGTCCGCAAACCTTTTTCCTTTCTTTCATTTTTCTTTTTTTTAAATATAAATAACACGGGCTGGAGTGACTACCAGTATTAATGTGGAGATTTGATTATGATTTTAAATGTATTTATTATGCCTCTTAATGCGAGATTGGATCAGACAAATGAGAATCACTTTTCATGTAGCCTATTAAAAGAGCATTATTACTATCCTAATAACATTTTTTTTTCATATTCATTGCTATTGAATCAAAACATTTACTTACTCATGCATATGCATATGATTGGTGGGTGAATCTAATATTTCCTCAGGCAGAGGTCGACCGATTTTGCCGATACCACCGGCTGGGTTGGATCCTACTTGCCGATTAATCAATCGATAGTTTTTAAAAAGGATACTGGATGAAAAACAAACAAACCAAACACTCCATCTAAAATAGAACTGAACTTTATTACATAAATTTAAAAAACAGTACCGAATCATGGAAATGTGCTAACGGAAAACACTCACAAATATATTCATTCCTTAATATAATTATATAATTAATGATCGGATATTATAATTATAATATAGCGCTCTCCGTGCAGCGAACGATCTCACGTGTTAGCCTCTAGAGGCCGCTATTGCAGCCAGAAAAACGGTATGGATTTTTGCCGATAATTCCAGCAATCGATCATCTGTGCTTTTATTCTGTGCTTTTTATTAATAACTAAAATTTTTGGTTTGACAGCCAACCGTTATCAGATACAGATTATGATATGATTAAAACATATATTTAAATTTACATATTTAAAATATGTCTCTGGCTCTATGGCATTGTTCCGAATGCGTGGGATAAAGTTTGGGGACCCCTGTGTTTAGGTGAACGCTGTACAGCATTTCAATGGAAAAACCATTATATCTCGAAGGTTTTCGAGTTGAAAATATTAATATAACATTATTATAATAAACTAATTAGTGTGATTTGACACTGTTGTTTGATTTGTACTAACATCATTGGTGGATTAGCAAAGCATCTATTTTAGCTTCATACTAATTTGCATACCATAGATTCACAGAAACATTTTAAAACGTCTCAATACACATTTTATTACAGTTTATCATGTCTTCTTTTGAAATTAAGAAAGTAATCTCCTGAGTGCTGTAGCACCGTAGAATTGGTCTTATAAATGATTCAAGCCTGTTGTCTAGATTTGTTGTCAAACTGCATCCTACCTGCATGGATGTGACACTGTTGCTGGAATAGCAGCTTCCTGTCACACGTGCATAAAGAATTGAGGCTCGGCTATCATTTAGTAGCTTGCTAGTGTTTCCCAGTTCGAGCTCTTGTGCCCAGCGCACGTTTTTGTACTCTAATTAACCTAATTTGTCTTACGACGCTCATGATAATTACGTAAATTAGATTTGTTCAAAAAGGGACCAGGTGGTGGAATGGAGAGCATCTTACAATAGCAGAGTTGTTTTTCTTCCACAAAATCCCCAATTTAAGTGACATATTGACACGAGTCTGCTGTCACACCACATTTTCCTCCGAAGATTGTCTGATTCTGTTACAGGAGCAATTTAAAAACACAACTGCAGTGGATTTTTTCTGCAGAGAAACCATATCATTATTCTAGCTGCAGGAAGACAGTAAAAAAAAACATCAGAGAGATTGTCATTGGGGGGCTTCGGTGGCTACCTGCTCCATCAAGCATCAAACAGCATGTAAATGTGGTAAGGAGCATCCCCTTTTAAGTCGATGTCAAGAGTTTAAGTCGATGTCAAGAGTCCATGATAGCATTTTCCTGCTCCCCGTAGCCTTCGAGTCCCTTCGCACGAAATCGAAGTGGTTTCCATGAGCACAGATGGATGGTGTTCCATCTGCAGAGCGCTGAGCACTTGGGTGTTGGGCATCAGAGCCACGCAATAAAGTCCCGTCGACAGTTTGTGAAGTCAAGCTGCTCTCCAACGCAAGCGATAAATAATAACCAAATTGACTTCGCATGCAGCCGAGCATCAGCACCGAGCAGCCTTAGAAACTCGAGAGACGTCTCTTACTGTGCTCCTTCTCATTATGTAAGCATTACATCCGTAACTCAAGCCCACGCCTCTAAACAAGCCAGGCAGCAGGACTATATTAGTCCCGGAGAAAGTTATGCACTCGAGTCGGAAAATACGCTAGATTCGTTATGGGCCGCATTCGGGAGTCTAGATCGAATAAAGCCGAAGGAAACATCCAGAAATGAAAAACAGTCCTTCCTGTCCTTACTGTAAATTACACACTCATCAAGTTTTCTCCATGATTCCTCTCAGCATTGAGGTGGAAAAGTTGCGCTAGTTATTCGAATGCAATAATAGGCCAGGGTTTGAATCTGTTTAATTTTATTTTCTTCGTTCATGCGCGCGGTGTTCATTATTTAGATCATTCACGGTAGGCAGTGTTCTCTGGCAGCGGGAGATGATTATTGGCGAAAGGCTGAATGCTTTTCCCATTACACATCAAAAACCTTGGAGAAGCACCTAATCCTGGGGATTGCTGTGTAGCCAGAAACATAGTGTATATCTAAGTGTTTTGCCACTGTAACACTTCAGCAAAAAAAAAAAATTCTCTTGGTCTTTGTCCTTATAGAAAAGTGCAATGTGACGCTCTATCTGAATACTGAAACGCTGCCTTTTAATTAAGCTGACTTATTTCCTTGGTGGAGCTCATTCAACTGATTTCTTTATTGTTCAGGCTTCTTTACTGTGAATGGGAGATATTATTTCACCAACAGGATGGCTAAAAGTGGATTTTGAAACTGTCAGACCCCAGCTGCGTGCATAATTAGAATTTTCCAGAAGGAGCCCGAGGATGACTGGGTTATTGGTTTTTTATACAAGCGCACAGGTATGATGTCTTTCTCCAGATAATAAGCAAGATGAATTGCACCAGTCCTTATCTTTTCTGCATTCTTTTCTTTAGTACGTCACGCTCCCTCCTTTTTCTCAAACTCACGCACCTTCTTTTCCCGAAAGGAACAATCCAGATTACGTTTATAGAACTCGCTTTATTAAAAAGGCCCCAGGCGCACGCCACAATTCGCAAGTTCCACATCAACTTCTTCGTTCCGGTGTCCTGCGCACTCGCGACGCACGTTTACGATGGCAGCAGATGACCCTAATGTGTGGAAAAATGATCGGTCGGGGAATGAAACGTGCACTTCTGCCGAATAGTGCTCTGTTTTGGGGAAAGCTCGAAGCAGGGAAAGTAATGGAAAGATTATGATTATAATGTAATGTTATATACCAGGATATATAAGATTTTATATTTTTATTTAAGGATATTAGATTATCTGCCACACCTGATGCACAGTCTGATAACAAGCTCATAATGAAACTATGATTGATAGATCAGGGACAGTTTTCCTCCTGATTATTGGTTTGTTGTTAAGTTTTGATATTTTGTCAAACCAGACGAAAGCGAGCGTGTTTCACTTTTGTTTTGTGTCTACACAAATATCTCCAGATATTTACTTAAAAATTACATCACAATTGGACTTTTGACCAAATAAAAACCCTTTTCTCAGCAGTAATTGTAAGTTGCTGTTCTGTTTGAAGGCAGCCAAAGGAGGCTACTGAGCACGTGCAGAGTCACTTGTTGCTAATTAGAGGCGTTTCTTTAGCTGCAAGTGATCCGACTGACTTTATAGTACAGGGGTTTGGGGATTAAAAAAAATACATTCAAAATCGGTCTTTATGTAACCTGTGTTTTCTTTTGTGGTCTCTCTGCCATGGTCTTTCTCTCACAATCTTTTTCTCTCACTCTGTCTCTGTCTTGCTCTTGTCTGGAGTGTCTGAGTGCAGCAGCTCTGCAATACTAAGTAGACCGGAGCCCACTTGTATTTATCCACTCATGGCAGCAAGAGTGTTCACTGTTCACCATCACTCCACCCTGACAGTCCAGCTGGAGCCCACACACACACACACACACACACACACACACACACACACACACACACACACACACAGACAAATGTATATGAACACATACACACCCCTTTTCTCTCACTTTTCTGCACTTTCTACAGGTTTAGCCGTGTCCTAACAGGGCTTATTGCTTGTCCTGGAGTTTCTCAGACCTCCCATCATGTCAGAGATAAGGTGTTTGCAGTCAGGCTCTCACAACAAGGCCTCCCTCCCTGCCTGATCCCTGCTTTCTGACAGCTTCTTAACTCAGCTCTCTTTCCCAGATAATGCAGACTCATGCCGTGTGCGCTTGCATGCGTGTTTGTGTGTGTGCGTGTCAGCTGCCTCATTCAATTATTATCACAGCCCTGACATGCTCAAACACTTATTATGGCCGGGAGCTCTACGGATTTAAGACGCAGGCAGGTCCTCAAGAACATGAAAAGCATGCCTGACATGTCATGCAAGTATCCATAATGCGGCAGGGTAGCGTGCAAACGAGGCGTAACGAAGCATAAAGTACAGCGTAAACATAAGGAACGAATGCAGTCTGAACCTTTTGCGCAGTAGGAAACATTGCAGTCGGTGATTCGATATCCTCAGTGTGTTTCTGCTACTCCTCCTGTTGCTGACCTGCAGGAAATTTCCTTCCAGACCCGGCAGGCGAATCTCGCACACAAGAACACTTTTGTGCGTCATCGCAATTCAGACAAAACCCAAACAAGCTTGTTCGCACACGTGGTAAATAGCGAGGACTATAACGTACACCGACCAGGCATACCTTTATGCCACAGATCAGACACAACGTTATATTGTTTGCCTCCATGCTCATAAATACATGTTTGCTAATATTATGATAATGACAAATTTACTATGCAGTATTTCCAGACAAGCCCAGGTCACCCTGTTGTTGTTTTTCCTGTATATGATAATGTGTACAAAGTCTTGAGGCCTCCATTAGTAAATGAGAAATGCTCTACCACTAATCATCCTGCAACTTTCTGCCAGGGTTGTTAAGCACTGTATATATTTGTGTGTTGTGTTGGGGGGAACGATATTCTCCTTTCAGCAAATTGCCGTGAGTTTAAGCTGCATTACGGATTCCCAGGCTAACTGTTCTCAAGCAGCCAATTCCCCGCGTCTCTCGCAAAGGCTGTTTGTCATTGCCTGCTTTGTCGGTCTAGTGGTCCCATGCGCTCGCAGTGATTTTTTTTCTTTTGAATCCTCGGTAATTGCAAGCCCTCAGGTATGTTGTAGCAACTATACAAACCTCATTCCAGCTGATCGGGGGGAAAAAAAGCAGCCGGCAAAGTGACAGCTTTAGTGCTACTAGTGTATTATATGAGCATTATTTAAGATGGGAGTTTTTTCAGGTTTCAATGTCCCGAAGATCGTATATATGTCAGGGCCTGTAAGAGAATCTTGAAATATTCCAGCCAGAGGGGAAAACAGGAAGCAGGATTTTCTCCTCTGTCTGCTTTTTAAAAAAAATTTTATTCAGAATTGAAATAATATTTTGTTCGCATATGTAAATCAGATGTCTTATCAAAACCCTTGAATTAGCATGTGCACGTTCACTTCACTGAACTCTAACTGACATTACTCATATTAAGCAGTGAGGTTAATTTGAAGGATCGTTTTGTTGCGAGTGACAAACGTGTTGCGCTGAAGGGAATAACTAGGTACCATATGGCACAGAAGCTTAAGCCGAACAAACATCAGGCTGAATAGTCATCTCGCACCTCAGCCGAGCGAGCGACATTTTTATTTGGGTTTTTTTTGTTTTCTCATCTACACAAACAGATTGGAGACCATTTTAAACACCTCGACTGTAAACCCCGCTGCGAATAAATGCACCGACAGCTTCAATACTCTAGCACCGTCTGTCGATTAAAGTTCGAAACGCTACCGCACTAAAAACGAGGCGCTCCATGCCTCGGCGTATCCAGCCGCAGCTGAGAAGAGCAGACGATTGTGCCTTTCACCTCTGACGCAGCAATGAGCTGGAAATTTCCTCCCTGCCTGTGATGTGTGTCATCAGTAAGCCACAGACTGCCTGATGAAAGCCAGCAGGAGTGAGCGAACTATCAAAGAGGGGGTCGACTCGTCCCAGGGTTTCTGCGAGCTCTGTCGCTGGTACTTCGAACTTCCTCCCCGGCTTCTCCAGAGAAAGCACTGCCTTAAATTTGATCAAAGCCCTCGAACTGTAAACTGGTTTTCTCCTAGCCCTTGGTGTAGGTTTGCCGTCTGTCTGTGAAGGAAGAAATAACACATGGGAACGTTTGGATGGGAGTTTCCAGAAACAGCGAGAGAGAGAGTTGCTGAGAAGCACACCATTAAAACCAGGAAATAGGACACTAAGGGAGCCAGGAGACATGAAACTTGGAACAAAGGTTGTGGGTTGTGAGCGTAAAACTAGCTGGATACATACTACTACGAAATTTATCCCTAAACACCCCAAAGCCACAACAAATATTAAAAATGGTTGCTTCATGTTACCATATTGACTAGCACTATAAAATGAAGGCATGCATACACCACTAAGGCCAATCGATGTTTATCGTTGCGCTTTACTTGTCAACACAATGTCTGTAAAAGTGTCCCAGCCCTGTAACAAGTCTCTGGTTGTTCAGCTTGGTTAATGAACTAGCACTTTCTTTCTCCTCTCCTCTGTTTGTTTTATGTCCAGTTTCAATTATTCATTGATAGAGACTTTAAAGCGCTTTTGTACATTGCTCTGGATCAGGGAATCTGCTGTAAATGTAAATGTATCTCACATAAAGTCATGTGATTTGCCCGTTTTTTTTTTTTTTAATTTGTTCATTATACACTACATACATCAACAAAACTATTGGGACACAATTGTATCGGGTGTCTTTGAAAGCAGTAGCATGAAATTTTCCCTTCGCTTGATTTTGGAGACCCAAAACCAGTTCCAGCATGACGATGCCCCTGTGCACAAAGCAAACTCCATGTAGATATGCTCTGCATGGGTTGGAGTGGAAGATCTCCTGCTATAGATCTCTGATCTCAACCCTATTGAACACCTTCGGGATGAATGTGAACACCGACTGCACCCCCAGACCTCCTCACATCACCTACATCAGTACCTGACTTTACTAAAACCCCCATGTCTGAATCTCACACAAATCTCCACAAGTACACTTCAAAATCTAGTGGAACATCTTTCAGATGAGTAGAAGGAAATTATAAGTGCAAATCAGAACTAAATGTGGAATGCGATGCTCGAAAAGCAGTATGAATCTTATAACCAGGTGTTTGCAAATTTTTTTGTCCATATAGTGTATGTTGATTGTATTCACCTAGTGGTTAATTCAGTTTGCAGAAATACATTCGAGAACATCCCTTTCCAAAACTACGGCTGTTGGAGTGGAGTTTTTCCAATAATCCCAAAGGTGTTCAGGACTTGTTTTTTAGCACAGGAGCTTCGCCAGGCTGGAACATATTTTGGCCCTTAACCCGGTGGAGGGAAATAAAGTTCCAGCATGTGAAGATACATTTGCATCTATAGCATTTTGGCTGACGCCCTTATCCACTTACCGAGGAGCCGAGGGTAAAGAGCTTTGCTCAAGGGCCTAGCAAGTGGTAGCTTGGGGGAGCTTTGAAATCATGACCTTCTGTTTCAAAGTCCTACGCCGTTATTTCAACTTTTTGGCAACAGTTTTTGGGAAAGGCTTTTGTCCACATACTTTTGGCCATACTATATATATATATATATATATATATATATATATATATATATATATATATATATATATATATATATATATATATATGAGCACCTTCTTCCAAAGCATAATTATTTCACATTTAGAACCATGGTATAAACCTTTCCCATGCATGTCCTGGAGTGACCTGTACACAGAGTAAAAACTCAACCTAGAATTAATCGGGCCGAGTTTGCTCCTCTTACCTTGACGTATCGTTTGTTATTATTTTGTTTGATGATCCTACAATATCTTATATTTAATCACACGTTTCTCACTCTTTCCCTTACTGAAGCAACAAAATACGGGACTCTCGCTGTCTGGAAAGCGTAATGCCGATCTGCCGTTTCCCGCTGCAGCTATGCGGCCGCTCGGCTGCTCTCGGCAGCAGCTATAGTGCTGAATCTCACATCAGCGCTGAGCTCGGGCGATTATAATCATTATTTTGAGAGCCATCGGAAGGTTCTGTGCCGCTGAGTTGGCACACACACACACACACACACACACACACACACACACACACAGGCGCTCGTCTATTCCGAGCTGCATTCATCAACCTCACAAAGGCGTAATGCCACGGCACATTCGAAAGAGCAGTTCTTTATCAGCCCCTCTATTTACGTCTCGATCAGACTTAAACACAGAGAAGATGACGCAACCTGGATTTACGCGTTCATAACCTGGAACCGAGCGTTAACTCGTGTAAGAGCTGCCGCAGATGTGCTATAAAAGCTGCGATGCTTTTGACACCCAAGCCTATAAAAGTGATCGAAGCACCAGGGTGCCACATTAAACTGTACATTTTCCCATCTTGCTACAATATATTTTGCCAAAAGTTTGCGGACATTATACCATAATCATACCATGATGCTTTTTGAGCATCGCATTTCACATTTAGTCCCAATTTGCTCTTCTAATATCCTCCACTCCTCTGGGCAGATGTTCCACTAGATTTTGGAGTGTGCTTGTGCACACTTGTGTGAGATTCAGTAAAAGGCTGTTAGTAAAGTCAGGTACTGAGGAGGTCTGGGGTGCAGTCAGTGTTCCAATTCATCCCAAAGGTGTTCAGTAGGGTTGAGATCAGAGCTCTATTGCAGGAGATCTTCCACTCCAACCCATGTAAAGCAAATCTTCATAGAGCTCGTTTTGTGCATCTCAATGCTGGAACAGGTTTGGGTTTCCAAGTTCCAATAATCGCAGAATTTTATTATACCGCATCCAAAAGACAATACAAATGTGCACCTTTAGCTTTGTGGTAACAGTTTGGAGTAGAAGTGCATACGGCAGGAAAGGCTAGGTGTCCCAATACTTTTGTCCATATGGTGCATGTTTATTTTTCGGGCGGTCACAAGTTGTTTTTGTGCCCCACCTCGCAAATACCCAGACACTATGGCACTATGGGGAGCGTTCCCTGTTCAATAGCGCTGCTTGTTTCGGAAAACAAGGCAGCATTCAGAATGCAGGTCGATGGTGAAATTAAAAAAGAAAAAAAATGCGGATAATGCAGGAGGATGAATTTGTGTTTAATTTTAATGAGTTTGCCTTCTGCAGAAATGTTTCCAAATACCCGAAGCATGTAGCTGAGTCAAAACTGCACGTACGGCAGAAATACGATGCATATTTGTTTTTTACAGGTCCTCGGCTGCCTTGTAAAAAATAAAATAAACCGGCGGTAATATTTGCCATTTACAAATGTTGATGCGTGAAAGGAATCGGATCTTTGTGCATTAAAGGGCGTACGATTCTTTGCGGAAGGAATCCTTGTGAACCTGTTCGCACAGCGTTTCAGGGTCGGAGGGCTGAAATATTCTGACGCTATTCCACAGACTCTATGACTTCGACACAGACACCCCTCTTTTCAAACACAGCACTTCGAAGGCTTCATTACATAAGTAGTGGCCCTGCGTCCGTGCTCACACGTCCCGGATTTTGGTTCTCCGACGATCATTCACTTTGGCGCAAATTCATTTCTCCGCTTACAGACACCACCGGCTAGAATTATCTTTCCCATCTTAACAATGATTAGGATTTGTCTCTTTATTCTTCGTCTTTACATGCATCGTTAAATAAGTGGCGAGAGAGTGCTAATACAAGGAGACGCAACGCAGCGTGTGCTGTCAGAGACATGAGTCAAACCGTCCCGGCCAATACCAGCACCAGCAGTCGGCATCTCGCCACGGCGAAGCACCGAGCACCAAAAAAGCAATCGCAAAAGGGTTCTTACAGTCTGATACCGAGGCTTTCAGATTACATTCTAGCTTGTTACCATTGAACCATTCATTCAGAACAGGGTATAAATTATATATTCCATTTCTCTTCATTGTGTTGTTTTGGCTCTCTGGATTCGGAGTGGACATGCGTCTTGCACACAGAATCCCCCCCCCCCCTCTTTCGGTCATGAGGAGTTATTAAGGTATGCCTTGGGCTGTGTTTGCTTCCAGTGTCACAGTTCCTACTACTAGAAGTAGAGCAGCTGAAGGTCTCCCAGGGCTAGTTTTGCAGTGTGTGTGTGTGTGTGTGTGTGTGTGTGTGTGTGTGTGTGCGTGTTATGTAACTGGGGGGATTTAAAAGCGGCCTGCAGTGTTCTCTGTGCACTAATGAGTACTGATTACCGGCCTTGTAAACAAACATGAATCAGAACTCATGCATTTGCTGCAAAACCACATTTACCCTCGCAGGAGTTGCAAAAAAAAAAAAAAAAGAATCGCTCAACATTGCAGTTTCAAGGTATTAAGGAAATAAATTCATTTCAATAGAAGAACACTTTAGAGCGATTTTGTCGAAGTGCACTACAAGCACTTGAAACGGAAATAACATCTGTAGGTATACAGTATATTCACACTGCACTCACTCTCCAAAGCTTTTTTTTTCTTTTTTTTCTTCCCGAGTCATAATTTGTCTGGACCTGATAAAGCTGCAGATTGTTCTTGGCTGACAGAGTGCGAAATCAGGTGTATCGATAATTCGTAGGTGGGTTCCTTGGGTGTAAAGAGCGGTTATTTGCGGTACTGTAGCCCTCCTGTGAGCTCAAACTGGGAGTCTCCTCTGAATTCTTATTATTTTTATCCACAGAACTCACTAGTGATTTGTTTATGTTTTCACATCTCTGTGTCAGCTCTAGAGTGCATGAAGATCCCAGGAGATGAGCAGTTTCTGAAATACTCAAATCCTCTCCTCTGGCAGCAACAACTACGCTACAGTCAAAACATTTTCCCCCATTCGGCTTTTTAATGGGAATATTAGCCAAAAGTTCAGCCTTGTGGATGCAAGATTTCATTCACCGCATTGCTGCTACACAATCGTCTGATCAGATCATTACACGAATGTAAAAGGGGGGAACAAGACCATATGCAAATAGACTTTGGCTTTGAAAGGATTTTGTATTAAATATTACCCAAATGATTTGAGATCATTTTCCATCGCTGGTGTCTCCTCGCTCGTTTTTTTCCCCGATCTCGAACGACCCAGGTCTGTTTTTATCAGACTGTCGATAGTGTCTGATGTGCTGCTAATATGGATCACTGAGTTCTTCTTATAAATAGCAAAATAGGGTGATGGTAAAGGAGGGCGACCCAGCGGCTAAAAATGAGCAGCAGGATCTTCCAAGTGAAAGCTACTCCTTTGCATATTGAACGCATTGGACTTCCAGAACGACATCTTTTTTTTTTTCTTCTCATATTTGAATTAATTTCATTCGTAGACTTATTAAACATGTTACATTTATTTCTTTTCGTGTGTGCTTGTTTGAAATGAAACAGCTTATGGATGCACCATACACAGCAATATGCACACTATGATGTTTGCTGAGCTCTGAAGATTTAAAACCCCACCCAGATTTGCCTGCTGTTTAGGAAAAAGACGGATTTTCCATTGTTTTTTTTTTCCTTTGCTTTTTTGTGTATTTTGTGTCACTTGAGCGTTCGCAATTCTTTAGGGTCTGCATGTGTGTCGAGGAATGTGAGAGAGAGAGTGTGAGAGAGAGAGAGAGAGAGAGAGAGAGAGAGAAGTTTGCTACATAAACAGCGAGATTGTGCTGATAAGACTCCTGTTTGTCTCCTTTATAATGAAGGGTTCATTGTGTTCATGCTTATCTCTTGCCAAACAGGAGAATAAGAGAAAACAAGGTACTGGGATTAGTCTAAAGCATAGCCTGAGGCGTATAGGCATATATTTACCAATAATCCCGAATCAGCCTTAGCCTTAGTGTTTACATGTGTGCATGTCCAAAAAGAAAAGTTGGGATTCCATGTAGAATGTCAATAAAAACAGAATGCAATGATTCACAAATCTTAGAAACATATTTTATTCACAATAAAACAAAAAAACAAACATATCAAATGTTTAAACTGAGAATATTTCCCATTTTAAGGAGTAAATAAGGTCTTTTTAATTTGATGGCTGCAACAAGTCTCTGAAAGTTACGAAAAAACACAGTGTAACATCATGTCTTTTGTCCGTGTTCATGTGGGAACTGAGGAGACCAGTTGCTGAAGTTTTGGGACATGAATGTTGTCCCATATGTGTCTGATACCGGATTCTGTTCGCTCAACAGTTCTGGGTGTTCTTTGTTGTATTTTTCGTTTCGCCAAATGTTTTCCAATGGTGAAAGGTCTAAACTGCAGGCAGGCCACATCAGCACCAGGGCGCTTCCACTACCAAGTCATGCTATTGCAGAGATGGTAAAAACACACACATCCTTCACTTAAGTAAAAGTACAGATGTTTTAAAAGACACTGGTAAAAGTTGAAGCACTGACTACACTTTTTCACTCAAGTTAAAGTAAAGAAGTTTGGATTTTCACGTACTTAAGTAAGAAGTAGCCGTTACTACTACCTGTTTTAGTGTCATGCTGGTAACTGGACCTCATATCATATTCATATATTAATACAAAGGAATTTCAAATGTTGTTACCTAATGAATGTATCCAGACTGAACATCAACTATATAGAACACAAGTAGAGTAAAGATGATGATGATCAGGTGATCAGGAATGTGTCTGTTCTCAGTCATGTTTACACCACTGACTCCCTCTGTCTCATCCACGTTAACCCCAGACTTATTGCAAGGCCTTTCCTGAAAAAGACGGTTTCTGGATGAAAGCATTCACAGCTCTGGCATTTCTGGATCATGTTCACGCATGCCTTCTTTTTCGCATAATAGAGATTTAACCTGCGTTCGTGGATGACAGGGCAATGTGTGTTCACAGACAATGATTTCTGGAGGTGTTAATGCGCCTATGCGGTGATTTCCATTACAGAATTTTTTACTGTATTTATACACAAAAGTTTTTATTACTATCATGGGGAAAATATGTCACTGCTTTTGTTTTCTCCACTGGCTCATGATCCTGAGGCTTTATATATATGTATATATTATATATATATATATATATATATATATATATATATATATATATATATATATATATATATATATATATGAATAAACCTCCAGACAGAACCTTCTAATACTCATGAAGTGTCAAGCAACAAGTCAATACTGTTGCAACGCTGAAAATTGGCGTGTCGGGGGTCATTAGAAAGAAACGACTTGTCCCCAGGTGGACTTCCACAGTATTGCTTCCTTTAAAAGGTTCAGTAATGACACACACACACACACACACACACACACACACACACACACACATCTCATCTGCATGCACTTCTGCCAGATCAGTGCTGTGATTATTTTTATTAGCAGCATCGCAGGCACTTTCCTAATGACCCATGTGTTGCCTGTCTGTCGGTAAGTGACATTTAAGGTGCTTAAATCGAGGTCTCTATCGATTTGGCCTGGTAAAGATTTGACTCCTTGGAGAGTCACTTAATTGTAAGAGACAGAGGCCCCACCAAGATTTGTCACTCCAGTGCACTTTCGGCGGGTCCACTAGACACTCCGAAAGACACCCATTAGCATTTACCCCGCTCGCACAATTAGTGGAGCATTCGGAAATGAAGCGGGCATCTCACACGATCAATAACCACTTTAACTAAAGCTACACCGAAGCGTATCCTATTAACACCTCTATTAACACATTTCCCCAGAGATGTTTGGGATAGCGTTAACAATTCCTCCCTGCTGCAAAACAGAGCAGCCTATGAGCTCATGCGAGCTGGCAGGCAATCTTTACAGCTTTCAAACTCACCTGATTCCTCGCACAAAGGCAATCAGTTGGTGCTCCAGAGCGCCATCAGGCCATTACATATTTAACTGCTGCTTTTTACGCTTTAATTCTCGTAGCCAGCCGTAGGGCAGTACAGCCCACATAATCGGACGAGTGTTTTTTTTTCCTACATTACGCCCCAAACCTCCACCTAGCACAATCATTCATTTCACACAGCCCACACAGACGCTGCTCTTTAGCCGGACTTGTAGTCTGGGGCACTATTTATTCAAGTAGCTTACAGCAGACCCAGGTGCAGAGCTTGCCACTCATACCTAGCATTTTCTGCATACCAGGAACATAAAGACATGCAAGGGAAAGTTTTTTTATTTGTCACTTGTTTTTTTTATATGAAATTGTTTTGGGTTTTATAAGGTTGCTTTATGAATCATACTGGGTCACTTTAATCTGTACTTCTGTCTATATCTGTCTTACATATCCATCTGTCCCATAAATGAATTAAACAGAAGGGATAGATGGGTATGTATGACAGATATATATATATGACAGGGATCTTCCAGTGAGTGTATATATATTTAATATTTTTTATACTTAACCTTTAATACTTTAATACTTTAGTATTAGTCAGACTATATTTTTATATCCTTTTATACTTTATTTTATTTATTTTGACATTACTCTTATTTTTACCTAATTATTGTATGGTGGAAAGTCTAAAAAGCAGTTCACTACTTATACTCTGTATGAAAGTGTATGTGACAAATAAAATAGAATTAGAATTTTGAACAAAACAGGCGCTCACTTTATTTCGTTGGATTCAACTGTATTTGTACACTGATGATGATATCATTTCCAGATAGACATTTTTCGATTTATATATACGTGAATCCCTAATGAGCGGCCAGTGGTGCGAAAACAAAAAACCCTGACAAGGCATGTGAGAGAAAAAGGAAAAAACAGGAACCTTAGTGATCCTCAAATGTGTGATCATAGATCATTTCTTTTGCAGCAATTGTGCACTATGACATCATATATGTCAGCTTATGAGTAAACCATTATTATATTGTACGCGTGTACACGTGATTGCAATCTTTTTTACGTGAGGAACAGTTTTCTCACAAACATTTTAAGTGGCGAACCGCAAGTTGAGCGCAGTGCGGGAAAAACTATTTATACTCCGTATGTGCGAAAACTCATCTTTTTGTTGTGCGCATGCTCGAAAACGCTGCTACAGCCTGTCATCGGCAACGTTTTTATGAACAACTTCAAGGATTTCTTTTAAAAAAGAGTAAATTCTTACAATTCCACATATCGAGGGAGTGAATATATGAAGGATGAAAGAAATAGAGACATTTATTAAAGTATGCTGAAATAAATAAGACAGTTAAGTGGATCTTATCTTTGGAGAATTAAATATTAAATGTAAAACACACACACACACACACACACACACACACACACACACACACACACACACACACACACACTTTTATACACATCTGTATTACCCAAATGTGGTCTAACAAATGTAAACTATTTCATTTAATTTGTTCATTTATTAAATGTTATTCAATAAAATTAATTTGTGCCAATTGAACTCAAACTTGTATTGCGTTCATTTGATTTATGAAATTTCAACCAAGCAGTCAAAAGGTAAAAAAAAACAAAAAAAAAACACAAGCAGTCAAAACCACAAATGTTAATAATAATTTGAAAAAAAGACAAGCATTTTTATGTTTCGCATTTCTTCCCCCTATCCGTACGAACCGTGACTTCAAAACCGAGGAACGTATCGAACCGTGAATTTTGTGTGCCGCTACAGATTATAAATAATATAACATTTCTGGAAAACTGCAATCGCATATCCTAAGGCTATCTGAGAAGAACATCCGTTGCCATCTTTATGGTTTCATTGTGGAACCATCTCCAGTAATCTTCCTTATTTTTTGGCTGTTCATGAGGTGCAATCTCAGCAGCAGTGAGCGAGTTTCAGCTGATGAGAACTCCAATCAGAAGTGGGGCATCAAGATAGGTCGAGCAGTTCTGGAGAACATAAGGTGTCCGGATTACTGGTAGCTCAGGAGAAGCATGTGTAGCTAAAAAGAAAGCGTGAGAGGAGCACAGATTACTAGCTTTTGAGTAGAGGACATCAGGTCGTCACCATACCCACAAACTTTTATACATGTGTTTGTGAAGAAACCCACAGAGACACACATGAAGTACACTATATTGCCAAAAGTTTGTGGACACCTGTTCGTAATTGTGGTATGTGCTTTTTGAGCATCGCATTCCACATTTTGTATTAATTTGCTCTTATAATAACCTTCACTCCTCTGGAAAGATTTTGGAGTGTGTTTGTGGGGATTTGTGTGAGATTCAGACACGGGGGTTTTAGTAAAGTCAGGTACTGATGTAGGTGATGTGAGGAGGTCTGGGGGTGCAGTCAGAGTTCACATTCATCCCAAAGGTGTTCAATAGGGTTGAGATCAGAGCTCTATAGCAGGAGATCTTCCACTCCAACCCATGCAGAGCATATCTTCACGGAGTTTGCTTTGTGCACAGGGACATCGTCATGCTGGAACTGGTTTTGGGGAAAATTTCATGCTGCTGCATCCAAAGACCCCCGATACAATTGTGTACTTTCAGCATTGCGATAACAGTTCGGGAAAGAACCACAAATGGCTGGGAAATTCAGGTGTCCCAGTACTGTCGTCCATATAGTGTAGACATGAAACACACTCAAGCTCAGTACAGAACCCAGGAGCTAAAAGAAAGCCATCAAACTGTAAAATAGTGTTACTTTATGAAACCTTAATGAACAGGCAAAGTTGTAGACAGTCGTTATTTTTTGGATTTGTCACCCCACTTTAATGAAACACTTTGCACAGTTATAAATGGCTTCTAAAAGAAGAGCGATGGTGCGGTTAAGCTGTAAGCCTCCGACGTGGACTCTGCTTGTGGGCTGATGCTTTTTACTGAATGCTTAAATTTTTGTTAATACGGAAGCACTGCACATCATTAAATGCGCTCCATGCACCAGGATGAATGATTGATAATTATCTCCCCAACAGAGGTATGAATGAAAAGTCACTTACATGATGTTTGGGACTGCCTTGGGATTGCTCTTGTTTCTTTATTTATCTGTCTTGTTGTATATGTAGTTTTCTGTTGCTCACAGTGACTTCTGATTGAGATAAAACTTGGATAATTCAACTCAATTAATTTTTATTTGTATAGCGATTTTTACAGTGGACATTGTCTCAAAGCGGCTTTACACAGATAAAGCGGTTACGAGGTTATATAAAAGATCGTGTACGTTTATTACCGATAAGTTCGTTCCTTATTATCGTTTATCCCTGATGAGCAGGCCAATAGCGACTGTGGCAAGGAAAATCTTCCTGAGATGGTATGAGGAAGAAACCTTGAGATTAACCAGACTTAAAAGGGACCCCATCCTCATTAGGGTGGCACCGAATGTCCAGTTATTGCAGTTCCATTGTTGAGAACTATTCATGCAGACTTCCAGGACACATTCTAGAAGGTATTGCCATGCAAGGGGACTATTTTGAAGGTGACAGTGTGTAAACGTAGATAAATAAAGTACTTTCTTTTAGGGCAATAAAGATGATTCTGATGACAATGCCCATGGGCACAAAGGAGGGTCCATAAAGACATTATTTGCAAAGGTTGGTGAGGACTTGAGTAGCACAGAGCCCTGGTTTTAACACTTTTGCACTTTTGCTGCACCACAAACCGCCTCACATGACCTCATTAAAGGCTGAATAAGCAAATCTGCAAGTCCATGCTCCTAGTGGATAGTGGAATTATTACACCAGCCAAATGTGCAATGGGGCGTTCAAAAAGTATACAAGGGTGTAATAGGGAGGTGTCTACAAACCTTTGGCCAAGGAAGTGTTATTTTTAGCATTTTTATTCACTCCTGTAAATCCCTGCAGCATATTCACTAAGCGTAAACGTGCAGACATTTACAACTGATTGACCTCCTGTGGATTTTTCTCTACTTGTTAACTAACACGTGAGCAGTGACAACTAAAGATCAAAACAACTCCCACATCGATGCTGATCCAGTGCTGATTTAAAAGACCCAGTGAAAACAGAGCTGCTTTGAAATGACGGTGGAAGTTTAATCTCTTGTCTCGGTCGAATCGCTTTCATTGAGAAAAGAGCGAAGGTTTTTAGAGCTCAAAGAGCTCCGCAGTCCGTCTCTCTTCGGCACCTTTTTCCCTTTCCGTTTTGTTTTTTATCACACAATCCCTGCGAAACAGCTAAACCGCACTGTAATACCATATGACACAAGCTATTCAGATGCCGATCGTGTTCAGTTCACTCTGTTCTTACACGTTCTCCATTTCAACTCCCTTCCGTTCTGTACGTTTGTCGGGAAAGCCGCCACGTTTCCATCTCAGCTCACCACGCGATTATGTGTTGATGACATGTTATATAAACAGGGCACATGTCAGGCCTCTCTGCTGCCTCGGAAAAAGGAAGGTTACGTCTCACGTGGCCATTGTGCGCTCTGTTATCAGAGATTCCCCCCCTGTTCTGTCACTGAGCGCTTTTGTACGCTAGACTTTTAATCAGTGGCTGGAAATATGTCAGACTGCTGAACAAAAAAAAAAAAATGCTTTTAACGGTGCACATTCATCACACTGAAAAGGACGTCTGGTTTCAAAGGGATCGATAGTTTA
Organism: Silurus meridionalis; assembly: GCF_014805685.1. NCBI lineage: Eukaryota > Metazoa > Chordata > Actinopteri > Siluriformes > Siluridae > Silurus > Silurus meridionalis. Next base: position 18,668,907 of record NC_060888.1, on the reverse strand, counting down.
CCATAGAACATAAGCTTGCACCAAAATGCCTCATGCCCACAACAAAACAAAAAAATAATAAAACAGACCCGTTTACTCACTCCATTGTAAATGTGTATTGTCGGAACAGATCAATAAGTGCTTTTGGCTTTGAATGACATACAATTCGGCTCTTGGCGAATACGCCTTCCTATTTCCTCATCTGGCTCCAGTCATCGGCTTTTATGTCTTTTATGCGCCGAGATGAAAAGCGTCGTGTCCAGTCGTGGACAAGTCTGTCTGGCGTGTCTAACAGGTATGAATCCTGTGATGGGTGTGTCCTGCAAGCGAATGTGTGAATGTGTGAAGTCCAAGAGAATATTACATCGATCAGGCATCACTTTATGACCACCTGCCTGATATTGTGTTGTCCCTCTTTTTCTGCCAAAACAGTCCTGATAATTGAAGCATTAACAGCATGAACTGCTTCAGCAATTTGAGCTACAGGAGCTACAGCCTTTGCCGAACCATACCACATACCATACCATAACCTCGACCGCCCATGACCCTGTCGACGGTTCACCACTGTTCTTTCCATTGGACCACATTTAATGTATTGCAGACATTCCAGAAGAGCTGCAGTTTTGGAGATATTCTGACCCAGTGGTCTCTTCATCACAATCTGGCCCTGGTCAAACTCCTTACACTCACCCATTTTTCCTGCTTCTAACACGTCAACTTTGTGGACAAAATGTTCCCTCGCTGCCTAACATCTGCTCGACCGGTACCACTTTCTCTCTGAATGAGAGGTAAGTATACTTCAAGGCTCTTCTCTGTTCTGGCACCGAGGTGGTGGAATGAACTTCCAATAGATGTTCGTACAGCAGAGTCCCTGACTATCTTCAAGCGACGATTGAAGACCTACCTCTTCCTGAAACACTTAAATTAGCACGTTCCAAGTTTGCTTTGAAGAATTCAAGAGTTATATTTATATCAAGTTTGTAATCTGGCGTACCAGTGTAGATTTATTCATTTGCTAGAGACTGGATAAGGGCGTCTGCCAAATGCCGCAAATGTAAATGTAACAAATCCCACGTTATACCTGATCGTTGTATATTCCAGCATTGTTTTTTTGATCACCCAAACTTCATAAAAGCAAGATATGCAGCAGTTCATAGGGAATATCATCGCAAGAGCAGCCTTTCCATCTCTGTGCACACTGATGTTGTGTTATAATCTGCTTCGACTTTGATAAATGTCCCTGCCAAAGGGGTCAGCTGTAATTCTCAGGGGTCGAGCGCTGGAGCTCGATCGCAAACGCTCGCTGTTGCATTGGGCTTTTTTTTTACACACCGATCACATTTGGAATGATGCATCCCTGTTTTTTTTAGTGCATCCGAGCTATATTTTTTCTCTAATTTGTGTCAGATGTGTCATGCGTCACAAAATGGTACACACACACACACACACACACACAATGACCTCATCATGAGAATGACTTTCTGATTGAGTTTCACAACAGGGGGACCAATGACTGTTTGTGAACGTACATGCAGCCGCGCAGGTTGCTATTGTTGTCCATGTTTCCATCGTTTGACCCGGGATGGGAACGGAAGCAGGAAAAACGATTTCAATTGGAACAATTGTCTCGAAATAATAAGAGCGATAAGAGTCCCCGCAACCAATGCAGACATGTACAGTGTGGACATGTACATTTTCTCCCCTCGTTGTCAAATGCATGCGGTAGGACCGTGTGCATACTGTATGTGCAGAGAGCTTTATAAAATGTTGGAAAGATGCACTATATGCTCATACATACTGTACAGCTATTAGGAATCTTAAGATCAAAAGATTAAAGTTAATGATGTGATGCATCGATTTTAAAAATTGCGTGCGTCGGATGTTGCATTGGTTTATTATTATTTACTTATAATTATGAATTAAAAGTGACCAATCATTTCTATGTAGACTGGTTTCTCCTCGCTAAACTGTTTCTCTCAGCACCACCGCTGCTACGTGAATATGACGTATCACAACACTACGTAGACCGAGGCGTGTCCTGAGAGTCGCATAGAATATAGATTAACATGGCAGAGGTAGAGCTGCATCTTTTTGGAGACTGAACATTCAATTTATTTTTATTGAATCTGTTCTCTTTGTGCACTACAAAGGCATGTTTTTGAAAGGGCTGAAGACGTCAGAAGACACCGACTTATTTAATAAATCACTCAATAAATACATTTTTGAAATGTATGATTTGCTGTATGTCCTGAAGCGAACTATCTGTACCGTATTGGATTGCATAGCAGCGAATTTTTTGATTGCGTCGTATCGCAGTGTGCCGAATCAAATCGCATCGCATCGGTCGCTGCTCCATATCCCTAACACCTATTCTGTGGTTTCTTTTTCGTTAATGGATGGGGTGTAGGTTGGCTAACTTACACCCTGCAACAAATGGGCTATAATTAGTAAGTGTACAACATATGCAAAAACATGGCATTGGGCAAATCTGGCTCTCGGAAAATACTTTAGAACAATAGAAAAAGGTACAATAAGATTTACTGGCTTTCGGGTGCGTTTCAATTTTACACCCAGTGTTTCTGGGATTCATCTCAGTCCTGACCGGGAAAAATGAATGGATAGACATTAGTAGTAAAGAATTACATGATTCTTTAGCTTGAGTGTGTATACGCATGTTTGCGCTTTGTTTAAATGTGCTTTTATCTTGCAGGTTTTAATGTTTTGTCTTGATTGTTTTTTCTATTTAGGTGTTTACAAAACGGAAGCATGTAGATGCAGGATGCAGTGAGCAGTAGAACTGACTATGGCCCACAGAAACACTGGCGTTATTGTCACAGTTCACGCGCAGCTGAAATGGTTGTTCATAGTCTGATAGAAGAAAAGAGGAGAGAAATAACAAATGACAGACTCACGATTTGCATACTGGGGAATGTGGAGGTTGTGATGGTAGCAGGGAATTTCCAGCAGGAGAGTGTAGTGCAACTGTGCAGTGTATAAGTGTAGTCGTCATGTACTGTGTGTGCAGCTGTTTTTTTTAAGGTAGACACTGAGGTTGTATAAGTGTATTTGTGTTACTGTGCAGTGTCTGTAGTTATGCTGTGTGTTATTAAGTGGAGCTGCGTCCTGTGTGTGAGTGTGTGTAGTTGTTTATGTACAGTAGTTATAGTGTGTGAATAAGAAGGCTGTGCTTAGTATTTGTGTGTGTCTATCGGTGTGTGTGTGTGTGTGTGTGTGTGTGTGTGTGTGTGTGTGTGTGTGTAGTTGTGTGTAGTTGTGTATATAGTTATGCTGTGTGAGTAAGGTGTGTGTGCTCAGTATTTGTGTGTGTGTGTGTGTGTGTGTGTGTGTGTGTGAGAGAGAGAGAGAGAGAGAGAGAGAGAGAGAGAGTGTGTAGGTGTGTGTGTGTGTAGTTGTATATATATTTATGCTGTGTGAGTAAGTGTGTGTGTGTGTGTGTGTGTGTGTGTGTGTGTGTGTGTGTAGTTGTGTATATAGTTATGGTGTGTGAGTAAGGTGTTGGTACTCAGTATTTGTGTGTGTGTGTGTGTGTGTGTGTGTGTGTGTGTGTGTGTGTGTGTGTGAGAGAGAGAGAGAGAGAGAGAGAGAGAGAGTGTATGTGTGTAGGTGTGTGTGTGTAGTTGTATATATATTTATGCTGTGTGAGTAAGGTGTGTGCTCAGTATTTGTGTGTGTGTGTGTGTGTGTGTGTGTGAGAGAGAGAGAGAGAAAAGAGAGAGAGTGTGTGTGTGTGTGTGTGTGGTGTGTGTGTGTGTGTGTGTGTGTGTAGTTGTATATATATTTATGCTGTGTGAGTAAGGTGTTGGTACTCAGTATTTGTGTTTGTGTGTGTGTGTGTGTGTGTGTGTGTGTGTGAGAGAGAGAGAGAGAGAGAGAGAGAGAGAGAGTGTGTGTGTGTGTAGGTGTGTGTGTGTGTGTGTGTAGGTGTGTGTAGCTGTAGTGCTGGGAGGTGGGTGGAGTCTGGCTCTTTCCTGTGATTGTCTCCGCTCTGCGCGCTCGCGCTTTTCCTCTTCGCTGTGTCTCAGTAAAATCCGCGCGCCGCTGCGGAGCTTCGCGTTTTTCCCCCCGAGCCGAGCAGTGGATCCTCTCACACCGCGTCCTACACCGTGTTTTACACCGTGTCCCGTCTTTGTCTTTCGTCTCATTCCCTCGGTTTCAAAATGACAGAGGAAAAGAATGGTCGACGTACAAAGCTGGTAGGTTTCTTACTCTTTCTCTCTCTCTGGCTTCCTTTTCCTCCTCATCCGCGCTCCCGTGTTTCTACCCGCTGCTCAGCTCCTGCACAGGAGCCCCACAACCGTGAGAGCTGAGCAAACTGCTAGCCTAGCTTTCGTTTTCAATTCTTTTTTTATTTCATTTCTTTTATTCTATTTTTATTTGAATATACGGGACTGAAGTGTTCATTCGACGCTTTACTGCGAGTCATTGATTTATGTCTGATTTCTTTAATTGACGCCCCCGTTTTTTAATCCCACACTTCTGTCCAGTTCGTGTTTCCTCAGAAGGTCTGGCGAAACTCGTTTTCTCATTGTAGACTTTCTGCAAATCAACTGCAATGTAATGAAATGAAATGTCAGGACATGTTTGACTTTTTCAGCAGACAGAATGACTTTTAATGGGCGTTGATTTTGGGTGTGAAGAGAGAAACCTCGCGCCCTGGAGCCCGGCAGCACGCGGACTGAGGGCCCTCGCGCCCTCGCGCGCTCACCAATACACCAGTGTACAGTAATCAATCTGATGTTTTGGGGGAATCGAAAATGTATCGTGATTCTGGAGAAAATAGGAATTCAGGTTCAGATGAGATCTGAAAACTGTGTGCTTTAAATGCTACATGAGTCTGGCACAAAGCCAACAAAACACAAAGTCATGATTGCAGCTCTGATCTCATCTCCTAGATGTTTTTCATGCTTCACATGGCTGACATTTCTAATGAGATTGAAAGTTTGTTAGTACGTAGTGCATAGATTCAGGTTTTTATTGCATGTCATTGAACGAATCATTTGCTTTTCTCTGTAAACAGGATTCAATGTTGATCCCATTCTCCCCCTCCAGAGTTTATACACGCAGGTAAATAGTCGTGTACATATACAGTCTAGACGTGTTTATTCACCTCTCTTTTTTTGACCAGTTTGTTTAGTACGTACACTTTTCATTTTACAGACGACACCAGTTTATTACACCCCAAATGGCACCACGATCTAATAACAATCTTGTAATTACCGTGTAACAACGTGACACGTGTTCTCTATTTAAGATAATAGAATAAACATCCTCAGTAATGGATTTGTGATTGAACACAATGATGATGTTCTGCTCTCAAAGCTACTAAGGATATCATTCGTATCAGCTACGACTGGATTTGGGTTTTGCTATCACGTGTATGTAGCTGTTTTGCGAATTTGGTGTAGTCCTGTGATTGGTGGATCGGTTCTTAGACACACAATCAGCGAATTTGTCTAATGTGCCATCTTTTTGTCCGTGAGAACAAAATCAGGCCGATAACACCCCTGTGACGAGCCAGAATGTGCAACGTTTTTGTATTTTTTCTCAATTCAGCGTCATAAATCCATCAAGGACAACTTTAAGTCTTTCTTATTCCTCAGATGTGGATATCGATGTGGCGGATTCCCTCCCTAAACAATTATTGACATATTGATATATTTTTTTTTAACCTCTACATCCACCAGCCTTTTAAACGTATTGATAAATCTTTTTTCCTTTTGGCTAGAAATTGGTGTTTATCGATCCAGATGTTTTTTTTGTTACATCCATCAGCACATCGTTGAAGGTCGTAAAGAGTGTTAATTGCCAGCTGTCAGTTTCACGGTAGCATTGTTCACGTGGATCCGATTCGAGTCCTGGGTTCATCCATACGACTTTCCGCTCACATATTTAACAGCTCTAATCCTTTTAATATTTATAGCTAGAGATGCTGGAAAGCCGTTTACAGAAGAATGAACACAGTGGGTGCGCAATGTTCTTCTTCTAGTGTATTTATTTCACTTTAATTCAGAAGTTGTAAGGAAGACACTCTTTGAGCTACCAGACGTATTTTTCTGACAGTCTGAAATAAACAGTTATTTCAAATTTAATGAAATGATTAGATGTAATCCAGGAAGTTCAACCAGGCCAGAATTTCTCACGGCTCATTGGCACAAAGGCATTGTGAGGTCTTGCGCAAACTTTGACATTGTTATTGTAATTTTGTTTTGAAATCGCCAGCTGTGCACGCTGGAGCATCCGCTTGATTCCTAAATGCACTGGATGTGTTCTAATGGATTGTACTCAAATGCAGGTCTTTTGTGCTGTAGTATTATTGTGGATGTTGGTGGGGGTCCTTCACTCATGTCAGTGCTAGGGAATGACTGAACGAATACAAGCGATCACTCCAATAGGAACACCTGTATCTCTGATCATCAGCCAATCAAACGGCTGCAGCACAATGTGTGAAAGTGAAATATGGGAGATGATTGGATCATGAGTTTTTCTGAATTTAATTGAAAAATGTCGGCTGTATTTTTAATTTTTTTATTTTTTGCAATCTTCTGCAGTCCGGTTTGGGTCTTTGTTCACTTTAATCCCACATTCATGTTCCTGACTGACAGGAGTGGAACCGTTTTCAGAGCACTCCAAGGTTTGGCATGTTGTGCATTCTGAGATGCTTTTCTGCTCACCACAGCTGTAAAGAGTGCTTATTTAGTTGCCATAGTCTTGGTGTCAGCTCAAACCATTCTCCTCTGTCAAGGCCTTTCTTTCTGCAGCTCACAGGATAATTCTTGCAGCATTCTTTGAATCCTCTCGAGACTGTTGTGTGCGAAAATTTCAGATCAGCAATTTCAGAAATATATATAGATGCTTACTGGCTAATTTTATACACAGGTGGTCCAAAATGTCCAGAAAAAAATGAAAGTAATACTGCATGCTCAACACTATATCAGCATATATATATATATATATATATATATATATATATATATATATATATATATATATATATATATATATATATATGTGTGCATCGGTGTTTTACCATTATTAAAAATATAAATACATTTTTAAAAAAAGAGGCGAAATCAAAACCTTCAATGCAGCACACATTTATTCATGATGTCCTTATTTTAAATATATTAAAAAAATTAATAAAATTAACTAAAATCAAGCACCAAAATCCGCTGTGATCACACATCCATCAATTAAGATCATTAATGTGGAAACATTGCAAAAGTTTGTCCATGTCCATATTTGTTTATATTCATAAACAAATTTTTAATGCTTCATTGATTAGAGCATCAAAAACTTGAAACTTATTCATTTAAGGTCCATTTAGAAACAGATAAAATGTGCGATTAAGTAGCGATTAATCACAAGTTAACTCATGACAATCATGCGATCAATCAAGATTAAATACTTTTAATCAACTGACAGGCCTAATATATATATATATATATATATATATATATATATATATATATATATATATATATATATATATATATATATATATATATTAGGTTAAGTTTATAAAGTTTAACTATAACTTATAAAGTTTGGTGCTCCCTGTGACTGTGCATGCAGCCTTTTGCTGCCATCTGTTGGCGTGTTACAAAACTAGTTTTGAAACTTTTGATACCATGAGTATCATAAGTATATATTTTTATTTATTAATTTTGGACACATTTACTGATTTTCTTTTGCAATATTTTTCATTAATACTCGCATCCCACCATTTAAGAATATTTGTGGGCATTTTCTAGGTGCCATTTATTGATTGGCAGTTACGAAACATGCAACGCTAGGATCTTAATAATGTTTTTCCCAAACCTTTCGGAAACATTTGTACATCTACAGGATCCTGTTACACACGTCATTGTAAATAAGTATAAATTCAATCCACAAATCTGCATCGAGAGCCTCTGAGAGTGTAATTGCTTAAATCTACTCATTCATGTGATGTGGTAGTGCGTGTTCTTGTGAAAAGCCACCTGATGTGACCTGATATGCAGCATTCACACTGTTCACTGGAACCAGATCTATTGTAGTCATGAACATGGGGAATTCATGAACATTACTGTCCTGGAGGGTATTTCTGTGCCAAACTGCACGCTAAGTGCCCGATTTGCCAATGCTCTCAGCCAGGTGCGTGCGCTGAATAGTAAGATCAGTGACACAATGGTGTTGTGATTTCTTTTACTCATCATCTTACTGCAGCAGGTCGATTTCAGGAATCATCAGGACGTCCTGTACTGTAGGCTGGAAGAAATCCGCCACGAAAAAAGCGTATCCTTTATTCCTCGCGGATTGTTAAGGTGTGATCATCTCGTCTAATGTGCGTGCATTAATGTCAACTGTCTGCAATCCGGTTGCGTCACGTTCCAAATGAGTAGGAAACGTTTTTTGCAGGGCTTTTATAGATTTGAAACAGTTGGCCATGAATCAGCTTAGATGAAGACACACACAGAGATGCAGTGGCTGTGCTCAATGAAATACTGTTTATTTTGATTAGGTTTATGTCTCTTTGTTTAAGCTCTGCATGGAGGAAAAAAGCGACGCTCTATTGATTTGTTTAAAACAGTGCTTAGTATGCCCTGTAATGATCGACACTAGAACTTCAACATCCAAGCGATTTAGAGTGAAAATCTTTATACAGACAGTAAGTGAGATTTAACAGGGCATATAGGTGTAATATATTTAGCTTTCACAGGGTCACGCTCGCTCAGGTTCCGTCTCAGTTGTGTCACCTACAGTTCCTCCTGCCTACAGCACACACTGGCCCAACAGGAAATGGGTCATGCTTTACTGTTTATTGTCTTTCAGCCTTGTAGCCTAAAGAGGACTAGTTTCCCTTGTCCTGCAGGTGTAGAAATCTGGGAAACTTTCCACAAGGCCTACAGAAGGTCCTGGCAGTGTTTAGGACGTGATACTTCCGTCTATCAAGATGTCTGAAATATATAACTTGTATCTTAGTTGGTTAAAGGTTTTAGTTTTGTGCTTTATGTTTGTGGAGGAGTTGTGCAAAAGACGTTTAAGGAGTCCTGGTTTTGTGTGTGTGTGTGTGTGTGGGTGTGGGTGTGGGTGTGTGTGTGTGTGTGTGTGTGTGTGTGGATTGGTTGTGAGAAGTCCATATACATCACACTCAACATAGGAGTTCACAATATAAGGCACATGTTTATAGTACTGAAATAGATTCCAATAGTATTATTGCACCAATTGTTTTAATTATTAGATATTACACAGATACAACAAAACGGTTATATAAAGTAAAATCTTCAAAGCGCATAACTGTCTGTTATTTAGTAATACATCAATCAGGCTTAACATCTGACCGTCATGCATTAACAGCATGAACCCCTTGCTACAGTATCTCATCTTACAGTAGCCAGCGTTGCTTTAGCGGTTGCAGAAGCGGAAGGTCCACTAGTCAGCGCTCAGGAAGGCTATTCTGAAGCTGCCTCACAAGAAACCCTGCAAACAGTTTGCTGAAGACAACCTGTCCAAGAGCATGAATTACTGGAACCATGTCCTGTGGTTGTTGTTCATCCATACATGCTAAGGTGTCCAGCATGTGTGGTGACACCCTGATGAGGTGCACCAATAGTGTCTTTTCCATAGTCATGCATGGTGGTGGTAACATAATGTTCTGGGGATGCATGAGTGCTTCTGGTACTTGTGGAGCTGCGGTTTATTGAGGGAAACATGGATTCTAACATGTGCTCCGTGATGTCATGACGAGGATCCCAGCAACAAACCTAGTGCTATACAAGCTGCACATTGACTACTCTAAAACATATCCGAGTTTCATTTCTTTAGTAATGTCCCTTGAGAAGATATTAAATGGTTGCTGAAATGGGAGGGTGTACTTACTTTTGTGAGATACTATATACATATATATAGGGTATAGTGTATCTAACTTGTTAGTTATAATTAATTCATAGTAATTCGACTGGTAATTGGCAGGAAATGATTGTACATTACAGTGATTTTAGTTTGAGTGGGATTGATTGATGATAATCTCTTTAAAAAAAAATGAGTATTGCTGGGATCATATGCCTCTGTGTTTGACTACATTAGTCAGTCGCGGCCTCTGCGTTGAGGAAGTGTCATGCATTATGAATGAGTTTCCTCTCTACAAGCTGATAATTAATTTCAGGAACACAAACACAATAGAGCTCAGGAATAGGTCCTGCTGAGTCAAGCTCCTGACTCGTTTTCTCACTCCGCCCAGGCGCTTAAAGCAGCGTGGCATTCTGGTAGTGCCATCAGTGCACCAGCTAGCGTACTCAGCAGAGGCCGGGGGTTTCTGCATGCATACTTGACACGTTAACTGTTTTCTCCGTGACATACGGAGCCTTTTAGGTCTTCGTTCCATATTAGCGCCTGATCCGCCATAATGTGCCCGAGAGGAGGTGCTCGGAGAACAGTAGCAGGCGTTGGAAAATGAAGTTATGAAGTCACCCGTGAACGACGGCAGCATGTCACTGATATACTTTCACAACAACGTGCTTACGCTCAGGAGTAGATTGGGTGCCATAACGTGTCTATGGGAAGCTTTCACACTGTTTTCAATTCCAGGACCATCCTCCTGCTGAGCTCCCTACCAAGTCACTGAGGCACATGCTTCCAAAACAAAGTATAAAAAAAAGCATCTAATTGGATTTTCTGTCAGTGGTGCTTTGAGAGATGATGCCTGGTGTATGAGTTCCCAGAGCTCCAGTACTACTTGAGGAATTTGTGTTATCAAAGCTGATTTTAAATGTACCAGGACAGGAAGTGAGGTGGGATCGGTCCACTGCTTTGAGAATGGTGATTTATGTTTGACTTCCCCTATAGCGTATACTGTCAAAACAGGAAATAGTGTCCTCTCTGTCTTTATGTACATTGTCTTTTGGCCTTGTACACATCCTAGTTTTCTGTTTTTGATTTCGGATAGATATTCTCTTATTATTATCTTATGTGAGCCAAGTTACGCGACGCAAATCTCAACATAAGAGGCATTAATTGTATGACATCATCGATCGGTTTGGACAATATGTCAGCACCATTAACGATCCATCCGTCCTTCAAAAAAGCTGCCAGAGTTGAATATCAAGACGCAGTGCTTCTCACGATGTCGTAGTGGATCCGTCCAGCATCTCTCTCTGTCTGAAATCCAGTTCATTTATCAGCATCTGCTCGGAACTGAAGCTCCAGGCTGATAGAGGTGGAGAGGACGTATGGGTCTAATTGGCGCTGCTGCTGCTGCTGCTGTGGAGATGGAGGCTGGCGAAGGGATCACGAGTTTCCTACAGGGAGGGAGGCTTTTTTCTGTGGCTGTTAAGAGCCAGCTGTCTGTGTTTCCCATGATCTCACCTGGCACTAGTGCTCATCAGCAACCTCATCCACCCTAACCCCTGGGTCTTGTCCTCCTGGATTGATAAAAGCACTAGAGAGCAGGCAGGGAGGGGTACAGCTGGATGTTATGCACTCTGACAGGCATGTAGCATGCACGCCTAGTTTGGAAAAAGGCATGCGCGTTCACTTAGCGTCTGGATTTGATTTTTCAGACGTACGCTCCGAACATCCGCGTTCTTTTAAGCATTCGGTATAGGAGCCGTAATGTCCGACCAGGACAGTGCGGCTACGGTAAAAGAAGCGGGTTAAAAAGAGGCGGGTTTTCCGCGACTTGACAAAATGCTCGTCGAACTTTAATTAGTCGCGGCATCTAAACGGTCTTTGGCGTACACAGTTGACACATCAGCGGTGTCAGTATTTCCATATTTTAGCATGAACATACTCTCTCCTTGATTCATTTATGGTAATCCGGTTGGGCTCCAACCGAAACACTGCAGTCTTTTAATAAATGCGACGCCTCGCCACACTGTTCACTAGCTGTGTTTACATGCCACCGTTTCACTCATTAAAAGAAGTCATTCCAATGACAAATTCTATATTGACCATTTCTGCATTAGTTAAACTGGACGGTCCAGCATTGTGTGTCTATGTGTGTGTGTGTGTGTGTGTGTGTGTGTGTGTGTGTGTGTGTGTGTGTGTGTGTGTGTGTGTGGTATTATGGAAAGAAATGGAAATACAGCAGAACATTGATATTGAGCTTGTAAATGCTTGTGTGTATGAATACGATTGACTTGATCACTTGATTGACTTCGAATGATGGAACGGATGACAGTAGGTTTATACCGGAATATAGTGCCTCTTGTAGTTAGGGTTGCAAAATGCCGCATTTTCAAGACTGGAAATGTTCCATTGGAATAAACGGGAATATACGCAGGAATTAAAATATGGAAATAAGCGGGGAAAGCAGGTCAGACAAAAACAATCGGATTTAACGTAATTTCAGTCGAATTTCTTCCCTGCACATTCATCAATCACATGCACACAGCACACCTAATGCAGCGTTACTGAGGCCACGCCCCTACACAAAACAATGTTCCAAAAATGTCCATCTTGGCAAGTGTTTATGTAATTTACATAAATATTACATACATACAAAAAAAAAGATCTTCCAGGAAAATTGAAACCACAGTTCTGCATTTGAAACTGAAGATTATATCCATTCAAGTAGGGTTTGATATTACTTTGGGAAATACATTTGATTGATGACATTATATTTTAAATGTAATGTAAATGTAAACACTATTTTGTTGACGATTTATGAGGCTCACTATCTTAAGCTGTGATGCTCTTTTTTTCTACCTTCTGTTAGCCAGTTTTCTGTTATCATACAGAGGTATGCTCATCATGCCTGCATTTATTTGATAAAAAAATGTAGAACAAAACAAAAATATTGTGAGATAGATAGATAGATAGATAGATAGATAGATAGATAGATAGATAGATAGATAGATAGATAGATAGATAGATAACATAATGTTTATATTTGTTTGGATGTGACAGAGTTTCTAAAAATGTCCCCAAATTTATAATTAATGCCCATAAATTCTAATAAATTCCCATTAATTCCTCGAAGGTTTCCATCTTGGAATATTTCCAAAATCTGCCAGATGAAGTTCCCTTGGAAAGTTTTCGGAATGTTGACGCCCCTTTGCAACCCTAGTTGTAGAATAATATTAAAAGCAACTAAAGGAAAGAAATAAAGAGTGAGATCCAAAACAAGCATATATAAATAATCATATATATATAGAAGCACTTTTTCTTTATTAAAGAGCAATACTTAATAAGAGAGAGAAAATAAGACGGGTCTCTTCAAATAAACAAGTGATTTTTATTTTTACATTTCTGTTGCTGAAATTGAATACAAGAATGTCAGTGAAAACTAAACCCATTTATTGCACATTGAATAGTCATATTACATCAAAACAAAAGTACAGTGCGTTCAAAAAGTCCCTCTGCAGCGTAGAGTAAGTTATAGGAGAATATTTGTTTAATGAAACTCATAATTATTCTCACTCATGTATTTATGAATTAAATCTCGCACAGTATCACGATGTGGTTTTCTTGTCCCGGAAAAGCTGCTTGAAATTTTCCACGAATCAAATCCATGTATTTATCACCTGCTTTAAAATAGCCTGTGTTATTTTATTGTAATATACCGTTGTTGTCTTCGTGTTTTATTTTGAAATTATCCCAAACTTTGGAAACGTTCTGGCGTGTCCCGAATCTTCTGCTTGTCCCCTAGCTGTTTTCTCTCCGTTTCTTCCTTTTTTTTTCTGCAGCATCCTCTAGCAGCGCCGTCGTCACGCCAGAGTTTTGGCAGGGTGGTGCGTCAGTAATAATAGTCCGTGGGAAACACAGTGCTCCCTGTTTTGTGAAACGGACACTGCGCTAACTGTAGTTTATTTTTTACTACACCTGTTGCCTTGTTGTGTATGTTTTCAAGTTTAATACTACAAAAAAACGTGTGCACTGAACCAAAAGCCCTGTACAGAAAAAGTTAGGAATGCGTGTACCGTCACACCCCTGGTAGCTTGGGATTTCAGCCCCACTTTTGATTTCCCCTTGTGCTGAGGCAGAGCAGGAGAAGGAGAGAGAAGTATGGCTGGATGAAGTGGGTTTTGGCTGCATGGCGAACACTCCACGGTCCCACGGTTGTCCTCAGCCGAGCATGGCTAGTGCACTCCCACTCACAGCAGCTCCAGCTGGATTAGAGTGCTGCTGAAAAACCCACACTGCATAATCCATCAGTGCAGGCAAGCATGTGTTTCTCTCCAGCCCATGATGTGCGGCGGCTTTAATCGAGCAGTTGTTACTAAACAATAGCATCTAATTTCATCTTCATTAAGCATAACAGAGCACAGACGACGTCGTTCCCCATGTTTTTCACTTTCTCGAGCGAGTTCTTGTAGAAGTGAAGATGTTGGTTACGTCTGTCAGCATGGTATCAGACACTTCCAGCTGTCCGTCTGTAGCCTGCAAATTTGAAGCCCTGGCATGATTCTTTCGCCATACCTCATACAAAAACACAGACAAAAGTGTGCTCGTCAGGCATGCACACACACACACACACACACACACACACACACACACGTGTGAGTGTATGATCCGTTCTGTGCAGTTTAACCTGGCGTCCTCGCTGAATGGAAATAGATAATGGGGGATGTGGGAGCGCAGTGTGTGTGTGTGTGTGTGTGTGTGTGTGTGTGTGTGTGTGTGTGTGTGTGTGTTTGTGTGTGTAAGCTTGTTTTATTCTTTCCTGGCATTTGTGTTAAAGGGGTATCTATCAAATCCCATTTTTCCACATGGTACAATTCGAGCGCAAAAGCGCGGATCAAAACGCTTTTGATCCGATAGCTGCAGATCGGTTTTAAGTAGGGTTGCAAAATTCCTGGAACGTTCCAGACTGGAAACTTTCCATGGGAATTAACGGGAATTCGTGGGAATAAATTGTGAATTTACAAAATTGCAGGTTAGCCTATAACAGGGAAAGTAAATGTAGTAAAACAGACATGTAGTAAAAAATCGTGCAGGATAATTTTGGGTAAAACAACCAGATTTGCTGCAATTCCAGTTGAAGTTTTTCCCTGCACATTCATCAACCACACGCACCCAGTACTCTCACCGCAGGGTCACTAAGGCCACGCCCCCTACATGCCCTGTGCGTTTCTCCACAACATAACACATCATTTCCTTTATCCTGCACACAAAATGATAATAAAAAAAATTACATAAATTACATACATTGTGTATGCTATCGTTCGTCAAAGTACAAATGTCATTAAAAAAATCTCTATCTGTAAAATCTGCATGCATTTCACCTTATGACCCAACAATATTATATTTAATTTATATTTATGTTTGTATATGATACATTTCAACAAATTACTAATTAATTCTTAGAAATTCTAATAAATTCCTGGTAAGTTTCCAATATTTCCAAAATTCCTCAAATACAGTTCCTATGGAAAGTTTCCAGAAGTTTACCGGAAATTCACCGACCCTTTGCAACCTTACTTTTTAGGCTTTTGTTTCTTCCATTATATATAATAAAAATGATAATATTAATAATAATAATAATAATGATAATAATAATAATAATATAAAGCATATATACATTAATGAATATTGAGGCTGAAACGATTCCTCCAATAATTCGAATTCACTCATTTAACTACACACAAAGCACTGTGTTTCCCCACGGAATATTATTACTGATGCACCGCCCGCCAGTTTCCGCCACATAATAAAAACAAAAAGTTTGCCTAATTCCCAGGTGTTTTTAAGCCAATCAAGCAGCGTCACTCTCTCGGTAGTGCCAGAACGCTTTACACAAAAAGGCTACAATCAGTAGAATCGCATAGTTTCAAACTAAACCTCTGATCCCTGGTGAGATCTCTGTCTAACAATCAGCTCTGGAGGAGACGGAACAGGACAGATGAAGCAGACTAGTCTTCGTTCACACACAAACAGCTTCAAACTTCAGCCCGACAACATGGTTACCGGTGGATTGAGTGAGAAAAAGTCGGAATTAGGCAAACGTTTCTGTAAAACGCAGACGATGCTGCAGAATGAAAAATGGAGGAACGGAGAGAGAACAGCGAGGGGCGAGGAGAAGATTCAGGCCAAAGAACACTACAGAACGTTTCCGACTAAAACCTAAAAAACTAAAACATAAAGAAAACACCGTACAGTGTGTTTACCTTTTTTTTAAAGTTATTAAATTTATATATATATATATATATTCATATTTGCATTTTGATGCAATATGGCAGTTAAATGCACTAAATAGGTTTAGTTTTTACAGATATTAATTGTATGTAATTTCAGCAATAAAATTGTTAGATCTCGTAACATGAACGTCATTCGTTTAATTTTATTTATTTATAAATTTTTCGAATAATTGCCTTATTTTCTTTTTTTTATATTTAGTATTGCTCTTTAATAATTGCTCTTTAATCGATTACTCGGAATAATCGGTAGAATTACTAAAACCAGCCCTGCTGAGATGCATTTTGGAAAGTCCTGGTATCAGTGCGCTCTGTTTTTAGATTTGGCGTAATGAAACCGCGACGCTGCATCCATTTTATACAGTGTGCACAATTTATATACAGATATAATCAAGAAATGTGCCTGATTTCACCGCAGATCTTCTTTAAACTAATTAAACAAAGGTCTGCTCCGTTAAGTGCATTCGAAAGACACAAGCAAGAAGGAGCTTCGCAATCCGGCGTACAGATGCAATAAGACAATGCAGCGCTGCCAAGAACAACAATGGCGTCTCCCCTCCCTCACGGCCTGAGGAAATGCCGAACATTACAACCGCGTATAAATAGAAACATCTTCCCTTCTGTGAACGAGTGCAGGGTGGGAGCTACATCTGAGAGGGGTCTTTGGATACCTGCCATCCTCTTTCACTCCCTCATTCTCCTTCTCTCATCCATCCATCCCTCCCTCCCTCCCTGCCTTGTGCACGGTTTCGCAGTAACGCCTCACAAACAGCTGTTCATATATCATGTATTAATACAAAGTCGTTCTCCGGCGCAGGTGTTCATGACAGAGCTGTGAATGTCCCGGCCCATCAACCCGATCATTCCACGCGCTTTAAATAAGTCTTAAATGATGTAAAACATTCCCAAGGAAATCGTACACCCACGAGAGGGACACCCCAGTGCATACAACCACTTCTCATCATTGCCATTTGTCTTTTTCTACTTTCTATAAGATTTCACTAGGAGTGTAACGGTACACTAAACAGTTAGAGGGGAAGAAATGCAAAACGTACAAATCGCTAGTCGTTTTCTTTATTTACGCAGTTTATTATTATTTATATCATTAATATTCGTATTATTTGTGAACATTAACAGTTTGCATTAAAAAATTTTTTTTTTTATAAAACCTGCTTGGTTAAATAATATATAAAATTATATTTTAGCATATTTTATAAAAAAAATAAAATCTAAAAATAACATCGAATGAATGCAGTACACTGTTTTTATTATATTCATCAAATCGATTAAATTGGCAATTAAATTATTAAAATTAAATGAAATAAATGGAAAAATGTAAATTAATTCTTTACACTTGTTAGACCCTATTTGGGTAATACAGATGTTTATATAAGTGTGTGTGTGTGTGTGTGTGTGTGTGTGTGTGTGTGTGTGTGTGTGTTACATTGAATATAACATTTTCTAAAAATATGTTCTACTTTGTTTCATTCAGCTTTTACAAATATCTTTATTCCTTCCATCCTTTTTTTTCATTCACTCCCTCGATGTGTGAAATTGTCAGGATTTTCTCCTTTTAAGAGAAATTGTTGAAGCTGTAAAGAAAATGCTATTGAATCTATTGCTAATTTAAACCGGCATTGTGTCTGTTTTAAAGTTTCAAATGAAATACAGGCGGAGACTAAACAAACTTGTGGTTCGCCACTTGATACGTTTGTGAGGGAACTGAGATTTTAACCATGTTCCGTAAAAAGGATTGTGAAAAACAAATCGCTTTGAGTACGTGTACCGTTGCAGCCCTATATTTCACACTGGACTTTATTTATAACCTTTTTGAAGCGCAGTATAGTGAAAACA
Source organism: Silurus meridionalis (assembly GCF_014805685.1). Lineage (NCBI taxonomy): Eukaryota > Metazoa > Chordata > Actinopteri > Siluriformes > Siluridae > Silurus > Silurus meridionalis. The sequence continues at coordinate 18,650,941 of NC_060888.1, read as the reverse complement.
AATTGCTCCACCATCTTGTTTACATTCGGTAGGTTTCACAAAAGCGTCATTTATCTCTCTTTCACCTCTGACGGAAAACCGACCGGTGCTTCCTGAGCGCTGCAATAAGAAACTGTCTATCCGTATCTGCAGCATCCCAGACGTATTTCTCCATCACGAGTGGTTTCACCGAGCTTTTGGATATTAAACCTTTTATTTTGTTTTTGTTTTTTTGAACACGCAGCTACTTGCCGGGAGTAAAGTAAACAAACGGGTTGCCGGCTGATTTCCCAGAAGAAATATGGCTTTGTCCATTTTTCTTGGAGCACTCCACGCTCAGAATGCACATTACGCTCCTGAAAGGGAGCCAAAACACCAAATAATGGCAAGAAAAGCCCCCTAGAGGATACATTAGTAACCGTATCTAGTAAATCCAGTGATCGCTAATGACTTTTTTTTTCTCTCTCCAGTAATTGACTCCTCATCTAAGACGTTTCATTATTCAGTCTTAATGAGTGTCGCTCATGTTTTAGTTCTGTGCTGCAAAACAAAAACGGGTGGGTTTTTTTGACACACGCAGGTTGTGATGTGTTCAGATAAATTGTCTCAGCAGTTTTTCGCTGTCTGAAATGTCCCACTACATGATTTATGATGCACATGGGTGTCGTTTAAAATAACGTCCCGTTCATGACTGTTGTTTCATGACTGTGTAGTGTATCAGTGCTGCTTTCCCGTCATCCAGCATGTGAAAGATCAAATCTGTGCATCAGGTCAGAAGAGGCTCAAAGCAAGCCTGCTGTGAAACCATCGCTAGACACTCGCGATGTAACAACCGAGTCAGACTGTTGTTTTTGATTGAAGAGAAAGGGCCTGTAGTGTGTGTATATATAAGTATAAATAAGTAAATAGAAAACTAACGTACTACAATTTCTGCTTATTTTGAAGAGGTAATAGAGCCATGACGAAGTATTTTATCAGGTGTCTAATAGATTGTTTTGGTGTCACAGTACTAAATGTCTCACATCCACACAGCAATACAGTGAACACAGTGTTTAATATGTAAGTTAAGGTCACTGATACGTGTGCTACAACACTTTAAAGACACGAATCACGAGCGAGTTGAAACGACTGAAAAAACTGGAGTTCAGTCTGTAATCTTTCTCAGAGGAGGACAGAGAAAAAAAATACAATCACTGCAGTGTTCCTGTGAAATAGGAAATTACTCCAGGATGAATAAGTTCATTTAGTTTTTTTGTTTTTTTTTTTCAGATTTTTCTTTATAGTATGGTGTTTCAGAAGATTAGGCTTCAGGCTGAAGATGAGTTTGTAGCGTTGTCACTTGCGTGTGACCTGCTGTTCTTATACAATCAATACTTTGTTTCAAACAAAATTAACGGACGTTTGATCTGCATGTTCAAACTGTTACACTACACTGACAAAAGTATTGGGACACTTGACCTTTCCTGCCGTATGCGGTTCTTCTCCAAACCGTTACCACAAAGCTGGAGGTGCACATTTCTATTGTCTTTGGATGCGGTATAATAAAATTTGAACTTGAAAACTGTTCCAGCATGGCGATGCACAAACGAGCTCCATGAAGATCTGCTTTACATGGGTTGGAGTGGAAGATGTCCTGCAATAGAGCTCTGATCTCAACCCTACTGAACACCTTTGGGATGAATTGGAACACTGACTGCACCCCAGACCTCCTCAGTACCTGACTTTACTAATGCCCTTTTACTGAATCTCACACAAGTGTGCACAAGCACACTCCAAAATCTAGTGGAACATCTGCCCAGAGGAGTGGAGGATATTATAAGAGCAAATTGGGACTAAATGTGGAATGAGATGTTTAATAAGCCCATACCATAATCATGACCAGGTGTCCGCAAACTTTTGGCAGTTTAGTATATAGAGTTCGGTTTGTGACCTGCACTTGAAGCCAGCGACCGGATCCGAGAGCAGCATCCACGATTGAAGGTCTCACACATTGATTGTCGCTGTAGCATGAGATCTGCTCACCACGTTGTGACGACACGGAGAGAGATCACTGGTGCACAGCCAACTGGAAATCAAAACAAGCCCTGAAATGAATTTGCGTCTGGAAAGTATGTTAACAGCGAGATGAAACTAAAGGATTTGCCGCCGCCTCTGCAAATGTTTACACCCTTATTGATCAACTAGTTATTGTCTGTCATCAGAGACTAGCGCAGAAATACCGGCGCTCAGACCTTCGAAATGTTTCTTTTCAGTTAGTGTTCTCCTGAAACACAGCATGTAATGGAAATCATTCAGCTCTAAATTGGCAGTCTGACTTTTTTCCTGAGAAATGAAAGCGCTTTTCTTTCTTTCTTTTTTTTCCTTCTTTTTTTACTAAAAGTAAAACGTAGAGTTGAAATTGGCAAATCCCGCCACATCATCTTTTGTGATTGAGAATCGACTCTGGTGCTCTAAGAAGAGCGACAAAATCAAAGTCTATTTATTTTCTCCGAGACGTGGACCCATGGTGCCAAAGCTCAATCAGAAAAAGAGTTTGATATTCTTTCCTTGTCTCGCTCTTCTGAAATGCCCCAGTGATGCCAGCACTCTTCAGAGGAGACAGGGATAATGAGAGAGGTGCTCTGTGTCCGTGGCAAATTAGCCGAATCTGTTCTCAAAGTCTGAAAAGCTCTGGATATCGGTCGAGAGTCGACCTCAGGGATCCGGCCGGTGTGGTTACCCTGTTGTTGTTGTTTTTGTTTTTGTTTTTTTTGCTTGCTGTTTTTTAAACCGTGCGAAATATCATAAGCTTTTGCACTGCATTTTATATCCTGATTTTGTTCTTAGCAGAGCAGAAGCACATCAATAATGGAAGTGCTTTGGGGTAAGTAAGAGTGTGTGCAGTGGCGCTATACCGTGCTCAGGCGTGATAAGACCCAGCTCAGGCTAAGAGCATTAGGGAAATGACAGGGCGTTTGAAGGTCTTTACTTCATCGTGTCGGGTGAAGGTGCGGTTGAGAACGGCTCTGGCGGTAATTAAAACGTTGAGCAGAGCCTCACTTTGTTGCGTCAACGAAGGATGTCTTTGTCCTGAGTTTAGAAGACAGCTCGCCGAAGCAGAGGAAGGAGGCGCTCGCTCTGTTTTTCAACACTTTACTAGTTTGCTTTCGAAAATTCGTACAATTCGCAGTCGTCCGTATAAATCAAAAGCCTTAGAAGCCTTAGAATTAGAATTAGAGCTACATTCTTCTAAAGTAGAGTAAGTACACAAAAGTATATGGACGTTTGATCGTCACATCAATATGTGATTCTTCTCCAAACCGCTGACGTTTTCATTTCTCTTCAGCAGGATTGATGGACCCAAACACACTATAAAGACACTACTCTCTAGGCGTCCTCACCCAGCATCAGAGCCCAATTCCACTACCGCTCGTGTGGGGCGTAATGGCCAAATCCCCACAGCCATGCTCCAAAACCTAGAGAAAAGCCTTCCCAGAAGAGTGGAGGCTATAATAAAAGGCGGCTAAATCTGGAACCGGGAACTGGATATTTAATATATGGGTCATGCGATGTTAATGCGTTACTGGTGCAACGGATCACCAAACTCACAGCTCAGATCACATTACGATTTTCGAGTCACAGATCGGATCTTTGTTCGGATAAGCAAAAAAAAAAGGGGAGGAGAAAAAAAATCAATTTCTTACAAGAAAAGTTACAGCAATCGACTCAACTCAACTCAAGCGTAATTGTTATTCATCCACCTGCACGGTATGTAAAAGAACGGAATGTCGTAAAAAGAAACGCTCCCATACCTGCGATGTAAATGACACAGGAGTTTTTTTTTGTTGTTGAACAAAGAACACGTGAACGCATGACTGCTTCGGGAAGTTCCGCCAAACCGAATCATCTACTATCCGTTGCACCTCTACAAATGTATGCATTTATTATCTTTTTTAATAAATAATAAAAGTCTATATGAAGCCAAAACCTGCAAATTCTCAGAGGAAGCCACTATCTGCCTCCTATCACATACACGCGTACGCGCAGGGAGACCGGTGATTGTTTAGCGGTTCTTTGGGAAAGTCGGGAATTCCTTTCGCGTCCTGCTTTTAGTCTGTAAGCAAACCAACATACCGTAATGCGTTCAGTGTAGCGTGATGGACGAAAGGCGACTGTAGAATGTTCCTAGGCTTCGACACGCAAAGGGGAATCTCGGTTCAATATCTTAGTTTCCAGGATTAACCACATCCTACAGCACCCATCACTTCACAGCCACAGTTCACTGGCAGAGCAGCAGATGGGCTTCGACCTGGATCTGGCTGTGCTAAATGTGAAGGTTAGCCGGCCATGTTTGTGCAGGGCAAATGCCAAAAGCGTTCAGGCTCAACTTACAGCCGCAGCACAACTGCTAGCCCACGTTGCTGTTTGCATCCTATGAATAGAAATGGCATGTTTTATAAGGCCTGGCCAGCATTAAAGAGAGGATGTGGAAAACCTGAACCTCAGCCAGCAGCCACAGTGACCTCTGACAGCAGGACAATAGACGTCTGGCTGCCTGCATGGAAAATTACACTTTCCGTGCGATTTCCTAGGTCGCCTTGCCAAAATGTCTCCCAGGGGATTAAGCTTTATGACCGTGTACATACAGAACCTCCTTAACTAATAATCATTTGTCTGTAATTGGCTGATAGGAGTGTGAGACTACCTGCTGCTCAAGACTAGACCCTTGCTGTATCAGCGTGCGCTCTAAAGCAACTACTACAGTATGAGGGAAATGTCACTGGATTAACTAACTGTCACTGGTTTCAAATTGACTCGCTTATGTGGGTTCCGACGCCATCTGGTTCTCAATCACAACCCTCTCCTATTCCTCCGCCTGTTACATCCTGTAGCTACAAAACTAAAGCCGTGTCCTATCAAAAGCATGTAGCTGATTGAGGTAGCATTTTAACATTCAGTAGCATTTTCTTCAGGTCATATGCCCATCTGGACTCTAACACGGCCGTCTGATTCCGTTCGCAGTGAAGCAGCCTAAAGATCGATCCCGTAGTAACACTTGCAGTTTGTTATCTGCAAGCTGAATCCCACAGTTTGCAATTTAAAAAAAAGCTAAATTTTAGGCCTTAAAAGGTCTTAAATTTACTGTATGAGGTCTTAAATCATTTTAAACGGGTCTTAATTAGCCGGCGTCCATGTAACGCTGATTGAAATGAACCGGCAGAAATGCACACCTCTCTTTCCTTCGCTAGTCCAAATAAAATCCGCTGTATTACGAATGCAAATGAGACCAACATGCAACAGCCAATCAGCTTTCTGTTATTGACGCAAAACTCTATTTGCTTGTACCACAGACGTAAAACGGATTTGATATTTTAGCTATGGGGTTAAAAAAATTATTTCAGAGTTTGTTTAAGGCCAGTTGCTAACAAGGTGTGTGTGTGTGTGTGTGTGTGTGTGTGTGTGTGTGTGTGTGTGTTTTAATCTCGTGATCTCGGTCTTAAATTGCATTTGGTCTTAAAAAGTCCTACGGGCTGCATCAATGAGCTTGACGTCCATTGGTCACGATAAGCGCACTTATCCAGACACGGCGATGCTTAACGTCGGGCTTTAGAGACACATGCAGACGTGTTCGTCCCCCCACGGTGTTTATCAGACGTGAGAGAAAGTGCAGAGTGCGAGTGCGGCACGCTTAAATGAGCTACAGTTCCAGGGAGAGTCGATCCTGCCTCGAAAACACCTGCTTGCTTTGTTAATCCACCGCTTTCTCCTGGGATGAGCTTCTGCTGTAAACACGGCCCACACTCGAGGCTTGTTATGGTAACTGAGGTTTGTTTTTCCAAAAAAACACAGCAGTTAGAGATGTCAGGAATTTCTCATAAGGCTGCAGAGGAGTTTAATGGTTAAGAGGAATGGTTTCTGCGTACGGTGTTACGGGTCTTCAGAAGATCCGGTTACAAAAAAGTGACTTGATTATAAGTTTCCGAGTAAGTGATTAAGATAAGTGCGGGCAGCATGCAGCTTTTCATGGTCGACTAGAGATAAGTTTGAAGAGGTTATGTCTCGGTTTGTAGTGGTGATTCACTTAAACGCATCTGAAGAGACGCTACATCTGTTTTCAACTTCATGGAGAGTATAAACACATATTTCTCAGGTCAAACTTAAATGGTCACTTCCTTTTTTTTCAGCATTTTGTCTGAACATCTATTTACTCATGAAAGAGAGTTCTGTAAAAACTTTCCCACCAGTTTTATTTAGTCCCTTTAAGTACACAGGGAGCACTGTGTTTCTCTACGGACTATTTTTACTGACGCACAAACTCTGGAGCAGATTCAGGTGTAAGAATGTACAGACTGCCTCAACCCAGATTCCACCCCACACATTATCAAAATTAACTCTAAGCAAAAGGTGTCCGAGACCATGATTATTATTTACACAATACCCTAAACGACCCGCTGGGGGGCACTTCATGTATTTTGTCACTGCTACGCTGTTCTAAACTTCTTCGAATATTTGATGGAATAATCTGCAGAAAACTCGATTGCTAAATCGGCGATAGCTTATACTATATGTGCTTATTTCATATACTATGAAAGATGACCATTGGGGGCAACCGAGTATGTGTACTCAAGCACCCAGTTTCAATATAATACGCAACAATTTTCGCCTCTTCTTCATGGATGTTATTTGGGAACTAACCTAATGAAATCTAGTGAAAAGCCTGCTAAGAAGAGTGGCTATGCCGTTTCTTTCTTTGCACACCAAGCGACGATAGATAGCCGGGGTCAGCCATGATACTGCACCCCTGAAGCACAGAGGGGTTTTGCTCAAGGGCCCAAGAGCGGCAGCTTGCCGATACTGGGGCTTGAACCTCGAACCCATCAATAACCCCGAGCCTTAACCACTGAGCTTCCCCACTGTGTGACTGAATCTGGAAAGGTAGATTCAACAAGCACTGTGATGGTCTGGTGTCACATACTTTAGACCATACAACGTACACACCACAGGTGGTAGACCATTGACCATCAGAATACTTGATTGATCCCATTGGGAAATTGTTTTGTTGCAGTCACTCACAGTAAAAGATTAAAGTAGAAATAAACGAGAACATGTAAATAAATACAGATAATAAGTAATAGATTGAGTGAAATGAAATGTGTAGCAGCATGACATTGAATTTGTAGCAGCAGTGAACAGATGGCAGAGAAGTCAGACTACAATAATGGTTCTAAAAGTCATTGCGCATGCGAGTAATAATTATTGCACAACAATTTATGTGCAATATAAATATAACAATACGTATGCGTGTATGGTGGAGCAGCTGTTTAACACTCGGAGGGAGGAGATATATAGTCCATATTGACTGCAAAAAGGACATTACTCATAATCTTACATTCCAGTGCTCATGTTAGTTCTCACTCTCCAGTGTTCTGTGTTGTTTAAAGACTTTTACTCACAATCTTGATCTCACCCAAATGAGGATCCTCTTTTGAGTCTGGTTCCTCTCAAGGTTTCTTCCTCATAACATCTAAGGGAGAGTTTTTTCCTTGCCACAGTCGCCACGGCTGCTCATCAGGGATAAACACACATCGTTCACCTTTCCTGTTAAATTCTGTAAAGCTGCTTTGAGACGATGTCTGTTGTGAAAAGCGCTGGAGAAATAAACTTGACTTGATATAGTTTAATGGCCACAGGCAGAAATGAGCTCAGAAAAGTACGTTGGGAACGGACTTGGCTCCAGTCTGAATAACACAGCAGGAAGATCCCACCAGGCTGTGGGGCATGCTCCATATCGACGGCTGCTCTAGTATAGGGTGAAGTGAACCTCACTGCCCTGCTGTAATATCCCCGGTTCACAGGCTCCACCAAAACATGTGGCGCTGATTTCCAGCTGCAGGCTGACAGAAGATGAATTGCTCTATTAGAGAGTCTGGGCCAGCAGGCGAGATCTGACCCACAAGCTCAGCCAGAACTGTGACCACAAGCTCCTGTCATCACACACACACGTGCACACACACATCCACCAGGGACTTGAACACTTGCACTCGGTGGCTCATAGACCAACTAGAGAAGGCAAAATCTGTGTCATCGGGTATGTAGGTCAGCAGTAAATTTACAGAATACTGGATATTTCTATTTTTGGGAGAAATTTTTAGAGAAATGTTTATATATCGACTTTTTACTGACTCCTTTATGATTAAGGAGGATCGCACATTTCATCTTTCTGAATATCACTGCATAGCAGTGCGTTTTTCATATCCACACAGCAAACATGGTGAAGACCGAGAACAGTGTTTCTGCAGGGTCTTAAAAAGTCTAAAGTTGTAAAAACTCAATTTTAGCCCTTAAAATTCTTCAATTCGCTGTTTGAGGTCTGAAATCATTTTAAACCGGTCTTAATTTTCCGTTGTCATTAAAATGCTCTCGCAGCGCTTTGGGTTTTTTTTTTGGTGTGTTTTTATTCACTATTCCAAATATAATTTGACGTATTACTACGACTGAGAGAATGGCGTGAAGCTCTCCCGGATTAGATCACAGACGTAAAATGGATTTTATTTTTCAGCTATGTGGAAGTGCATGTTTAGGGACACTTGGCTTAAAAAAAAACTGAATTTAAGGCTTCATTAAGGTCAAATTTCATTCTCAATACTCTTGAAAAGCTCTTAAAAAGTCTTCAGTTTGACTTGGTGAAACCTGCAGAAACCCTGGAGAAGTGGACAAGAGGAGTAGAAAGATCATTAGTTTGGAGGGATTTTCTTTTTTATGCACCTTTCAGTAGGATTAAGATTTAAGACATTCTTTTAGCACATTTTTTCATTATATGCTAAAATGTAGTTATGGTGCAATTATAAATGTATAATCTGACAGAGAGGAAAAAGATGTATATACATATCCTGGTTACTCAGTACATTAGCTGTTATAATGTATCAGTATTCTTGCGACAAAATAGAATTCAAGGAAGAGCCGCACTACAAGTCACTTTTACAGACGAATTGTCCCTATTGTTTAGACGAGGCTAATTGTCATTGTTCCAAAAATGCCACATCGTGACGCATGCATTTTGTTTGCGCATTTGCAGCGGGAGTGAGCGCATTAGCGGCACAGACGGTCCCTCCTGGGCTTAACCGTACCTTTAAAATCAACACCCGACCGCAGTCTTCCACTCCCCACATCCTTCAGCTCAGCGAGGACACTAATGATCATTTTTCTCACATAAAACACTTCTGTAGAGAGTGAATAATAGTGTCTGGGATTTTAGGAGGTGATCAACGAGGAAAAGTCTAAACGATGAACGGCAGCGGACCTCTTGTTATTAGGTTGTATACAAATGATTTTCAATGTGATTCCAGAAATCGATTAATTTTGCTGAATGTTGCAAATCACGAAAATCGTGATCATTTAGAACAGGCATTCGTCTCTTATGAGAACGCCTGAATTTGTGCTAATTTACAAACGAAAGACGCTGATTTATGTAGATCATGTGACTACAAAGGGTTTTTCTCTACAAGGGGTGTGTAAAAATGAAATAAGATGAATTATTATTGCACACATGAATGTAATAAATGTAGAGGTGAAAAGAGTAATAAAATATTCTACTCGGGTAAAAGTACAGGTCAGCATCAATGAAATTGCATTTAAGGACAATTCAAGTTACCAGTCTAAAAATCTACTCAAGTCAAAGTAAAAAGTAGTAAAACATATTTCTTTTTTTAACAGCAGGAGGATTCTAGTGTAGTTCACAAAGGACGAGGGGAACGTGTGTTTAATTGAAAACCTTTACAAAATTATAGTGCAATAACAAAAAAAGAATCTAAAAAAGACACTGCAGTGCATGACTTGAGTCTAATGTGAGTTGTGCACTTTCGCTCCTGTTATAATGTCATTTATGATAATGAGAGAAATCGCAAATGTCAAGTCAAGAAGCTTTTATTGTCATTTCAACTATATATAGCTTACGCAGTACACAGCGAAATGAGACAACGTTTCTCCAGAACCCTGGTGCTACATAAAACAGCAGAAAGCTACATAACAGAACACAGACCTACATCACACCACATAAAGCTACATAGCAGATCACAACGCTACATCACACAACATAGAGCTACATCACAGAACACAGAGCTGCATCACACAACATAGAGCTACATAACAGAACACAGAGCTGCATCACACAACATAGAGCTACATCACACAACATAGAGCTACATAACAAAACACAGAGCTGCATCACACAACATAGAGCTACATAACAGAACACAGAGCTGCATCACACAGCATAGAGCTACATAGCAGATCACAACGCTACATCACACAACATAGAGCTTCATCACACAACATAGAGCTACATAACAGATTACAATGCTGCATCACACAACATAGAGCTACATAGCAGATCACAACAGAACACAGAGCTGCATCACACAACATAGAGCTACATAGCAGATCACAACGCTACATCACACAACATAGAGCTACATCACTCAACATAGAGCTACATAACAGATTACAATGCTACATCACACAACATAGAGCTACATAACAGATCACAATGCTACATCACACAACATAGAGCTACATCACACAACTTAGAGCTACATAGCAGATCACAACGCTACATCACACAACATAGAGCTACATCACTCAACATAGAGCTACATAGCAGATCACAACACTACATCACACAACATAGAGCTACATAACAGATCACAATGCTACATCACACAACATAGAGCTACATCACACAACATAGAGCTACATAGCAGATCACAACGCTACATCACACAAAATAGAGCCACATCACACAACATAGAGCTACATAGCAGATCACAACACTACATCACACAACATAGAGCTACATAACAGAACACAGAGCTACATAACAGAACATAGAGCTACATAGCAGATCACAACGCTACATCACACAACATAGAGCTACATAGCAGATCACAACACTACATCACACAACATAGAGCTATATAGCAGATCACAACACTACATCACACAACATAGAGCTACATAACAGAACACAGAGCTACATAACAGAACACAGAGCTACATCACACAACATAGAGCTACATAGCAGATCACAACGCTACATCACACAACATAAAGCTACATTACAGAGCATAGCGGACTAAAGTAAGTCGTCCTTGCCACATAAAGACAATTTTTATTTGGAAACAGATATGGTTTAAAATTTATTTCAGTACAATATTTCAAACGAGACATAATTGAGTAAAAGAAAAATGACGGCTATAAAAGTAGAAGTAAACGGGGCAAAAAACTACTCAATTACAGTAACATGATTAAATGTAATTCGTTACTTTCCACCTCCGTCATCTCGGCAAAATGGCGTCAATTAAATAAACACATCCATTGAAACACTTTACAACACCAGCCAATTAGATGAGAGGAAATGCATTTTCTTTTTCAGGTGTTACGCTGCTAAATGATCTAGATTTTATTTAGAAAGGATTTTCACTTCTGCCTCCGAGGATTTCCCTTGTTTTCCCTTCGTTTTGAACTGTGGCGTGCGTGCACATGAAAATCCACATTAACCAAACCTTTTCAAACCTGGCAGACATTTTTAATTTGATGTGGAAAACATTCACACACGAGAGAGAGAGAGAGAGAGAGAGAGAGAGAGAGAGAGATGTTTTGACTTTTATAAGAAGTATATAAAAAAGGCACTGGCATTTTTATAGGTAGTAAATAGTTGATATTTTTATTCTTGCTTCAAACGTCCCCTAAAATTCCCTTTTCAACTCCCAGACACAAAATCCTTTTGTATTTAATGTACAGAAAACAAGATTGAACTAAATCAGCAAGGTTAAAGATTGACCCTGACCTTTGACTAAGAGCTTCTCAGCCGTCATACTTCATATCTTCATATTTTTTAATTTATGTACTTTTTTTTTCACTGCAAGGACCAATAAAGCCCCATGTGATGGAGCAGGCAGGCCAGGTGAAGGTTACACAAGGACGCTGTCTTATCACCACGCTATCTACATGATTGGATCAAGCAGCTTATTTATTTTTCCAGTAATGAATTTACCGAGCCGCCCGGCGCCACTTTAATCACGGTGACTTCATGGGAAGAAGCGATCACAGGAGGCTGCCCTGAAAAACTTCATTAGAGAAATTCAGCCTAAATCTGTAGCACTGTGTACGTAGCAACCTATAGAATCATGAGCCTCCAGCAACAGTTTGCAGAAGAACCACATATGGCAGGAAAGGGCAAAGAGCGATCTGGTGTATGCTGTTGGATTTTGGATATAGAATCTGGAATCAATAAATTGATTTGTTTTCCGAGATTTAATGAGTGAGAAGTGGAATAACAGAGGAAAGAGCTCGGAGCAGGGAGGTGTGAATTTCTGTTAATGAAGGCGTATTAACCAGGTTCTTCAGCTTGCTTGTTTTAGGCTTCTGAAGTCGGTTTCTGTGATGTGTGTGGGGAAGAGCGTGTGAGGTTTATAGGCTATTTTTCACCCGTTATTAGCGGCATCGCACCGTCTCATAAAACACAGAAACACTCCGATTGTGTCTCTTTTTGTCGTTTCCTCTCCGAGTGTTTCTTTATAATCATTATTTTTCTCATCAATTCCGGCTGTAACATAAACCTGTCATACAGGGATCGTGTATGAGCTCTGGAACGGATGCGTAAGTTATCAGGCCACAGAATTTGAGCCTCATTCCTGTGATGTTAGGATCAAATCCTGTTCAAGGTGGTTTGCTAATTAGGAATATGATGAATCAAACATTTCTTTTGAAGCACTCAGCATCTGTTTTTTTTTTTTCGATATCAGATCTAATTTTAGTGCTTCCAGAAACAATTTTAATTAATCACAGGCTTTCTGGTTGTAACAGGTAGCAATAATAACCTCCTTTCAACCCCCCCCTCCCCCGCCTTTATTATTTTGGAGAACTAAGGCTTATTTTGAATCGCGTCCCCCGATAGCCAATATCAAAAGGTTTTTGCTGTAGCGTGTAACACATGGTCTTATTCATACCGTGCCATTCAAGGAACCCCTTTATATTCCAGGCCAGTTCAAATGAGTCACAATTCCGGTTTCTAATGTAGCATGCGCAGGCGATTTCATAAAAACCAAGCAGAAAAACGTAGAGCGGTGTTATGTAATGAAGCAGTTCTGAGAGTAGAGTTTGTTGACTTGGCTGGGAGAGACATGCTCGGATTTTGTGCATGTGTTTGTGTGTGTGTTGCAAATGGTGCACCTACTACCGTCTTTATAAACTGACCCTGTCTTGCTATACAATAAGACGCAGTTTACAGGTGACAGATCAGAGGAAAAGATAAATAGGTCTAGTTTAATGGTCAATTTAGTCAGTCAAAGTAACTCTGTATTGATTTGCAGTTAATGATTTGCATGATCTGTAAAAAGGACACGTGGACCCAAGCCATGGGAGCACAGTCAGCAGTTTCCTTTCATTTGTCACCCGTCGTCTCTATGTGTGTGTAGTAGTAGGAGAAATGACTTTACATCCTCATGTTGTGATATTAAAGTTTACCGGGTTTTTCTTTTTTAAAGCTCAATAGAAAATGACTGTTGCTGTCGCTTATCCTGTTTGCCTGCATTAACCAGCCTGCTTTATATCAAAGTGACATCCCACTCCATACGATCCACATACCGTAGGCGTAGCGTCTCAAGAGCAGCAATGATAATCTTAATTGGACCAGGTCTTACTGGGAATTTGGAGTGGAATGTCACTTGAGCTTCCCTGCCCCTCCCCCCACGCTGCCTGGGTGCAGAGGGGTGCCAGCTTGCCACTAACCCCCTGGCTATCTGCCACGCAGGTGACTCACCAGCTTCTGTGGGATTTGATGTCGCCTTTAGATCGGGCCCACTGAAGATGGAAACCCTGGAGTCGGAGCTGACATGCCCGATCTGCCTGGAGCTGTTTGAGGACCCGCTGCTGCTTCCTTGCGCCCACAGCCTGTGCTTCAGCTGCGCCCATCGCATCCTGGTTTCCCACTGTTCTGGCGCCAAGCCGCTCGAGTCCGTGTCGGCCTTCCAGTGTCCAACGTGCCGCCACGTCATCACATTAAGCCCGCGTGGTCTCGACGGCCTAAGGCGCAATGTGACGCTGCAGAACATCATCGACCGTTTTCAGAAGGCCTCTTTCAGCGGGCCCGGCTCGCCCAGCGAAAGCCGGCTTCGCCCCCCACCCCGGCCCCGCAGCGCGACACCCACCGGGGGCAGCGCCATGTCGGCCGAGCTGCGAGTGCCCTGCCAGTTCTGTGAACAGGAGCCTCCTCGCGATGCCGTCAAGACGTGCGCCACATGCCAGGCGTCATACTGCGAACGCTGCCTGCGTGCCACCCATCCCAACAAGAAACCATTCACCAGCCACCGCTTGCTGGAGCCAGCGGGTGACGGGCACCTGCGCGGCCTGGCCTGCCTCGAGCACGACAGTGAGACAGTGAGCCTGTACTGTGCTACAGACGAGCAGCTTATCTGTACCCTGTGCAAGCTGGTCGGCAGACACCGTGAGCACCACGTCACTTCACTCAGCGAGCGTTTCGACAAGCTCAAGGTAAGCCAGTGTCTTTTTTTTCTTTTCTTTGCTCACTGCAGAACCATATTGTATTCACGCTCGTCTCGTAGGGGTTATTGTACTATGATGAAATAGTGACATAGGCATGTGGTTCCTAACACTACAGATTTCTGGCAAAGAAAAAAGGAAAAAATTTTAATGTAGCAATTCAGCAAATACAGACTATTATTAGTATTTCTCAAGGTAACAAGTAGGTTTCTAATATATTCAACATTTTAGCAATGTTCTGGATAGATGAAATACATTGCTGGAAAAGAAAGAATTGAATTATAATCTCTGTCAATGCACTTCATGGCCACCGATCATACATAACATTATGACCACTTGCCTAATATTGTGTTGGCCCCCCTTTACTGCCAAAACAGTCCTGACCCTGTCCCAAGTTCAAAGCTGTTCCTTCCTTGGACCACTTTTGGTAGATACTGACCACTGGACACTAATCACAATCTGGCTCCGGTCAAGCTCCTTACGCTCACCCATTTTTCTTGCTTTTAACACGTCAACTTTGAGGATAAAATGTTTACTTGCCGCCTAATAAATCCCACCCGCTAACAGGCCCCATGTCAGTGTTATTCACTTCACCGCTCATAATGTTATAATATCATAATGCTATGCCTGGCCGGCGTATGCTGCACTGAATGTTCAGCGGAAAAAATCATGTACGTGATCAGAACTTTTTTGCTCACATGGTTCATTGGCAGTTTCTCAGCCGAGTCCTGCTGATCTCTATCATTGTCCTTTTTTGATAAAAGTGTAATTTCCCGCTAGTTTCCTCAAGGCCGTTTCAGATTCAGTCATAAGATGCACAAAAAAGTGCTTCATACAATCTTCAAGTTTTTTCTCTTCACTTTGCTCATTTTGTCAGATCTCGCGCGCAGTCTAAGCGTCCACCCTGCATTTACATCTTGTTTGCGGGCGTGTTTACACTGTACAAAGTAAACGAGACAGCAACCCTGTCCAGCTGCTCTTTCCAGTCCGAGTTATTATCATAGTAGATGAGTCTGCACTCTCGCAAAGCCAGCCTTTGATCCGCGCTCAGCTACCACAAAGCACGATAGCGCTGAATCAGGACCAAAAGACTGAGGCACAGCCTAGAACTGAAGTCTGAAACTCAAACACCCACTCAGAGAGAGAGAGAGAGAGAGAAAGCGAACGCTGAAAATACATCAGGGAAAGTTTCAGAAGCTTGTCAGGAAGGTTCACAAGGCGTATCGCTGTGACTAGAGCTGCGCACCGGGACCCGGACCCCACGGGACGCAACAATAAAGTCGATAAACTATAAAGGTGCAGGTTTTCAATTATTTTTCTTCTTTTTTTTCCCGGATACAAGCGAGCACTCTGACGTGAAGCTCAACACATCGCATAATGCATTTTACAGGGGGGGTGGGGTGGGGGTGTTCTATCTCTGGGGGGTTTCTGGAGGATTCTTTAGACGACGCCCATTTCTGGTTTAACTCCAAATAGACTGACGCCTATTTAGACAGTAAACAAAGACATATAGCGGCTTTGTGTTACAGATTTACTGTTCACAGACTTACGGGAAATTCCTGACAAGCAGAAACGTCAGCAGTGGTTACATCAATATCACGTTTCCTTTTCACCCGGGGGTCTCGGGTTGGAGAGAATCCGATGTTGTGTTCGTGAAATTTATGACGCTCTACTGTTTATTTACAGGGTCAGGGGTAGTTTTTATAGGGTGTGACGTTAAAAGGCTCATAAAATAGTACTTGGCCATTAGGTAGCAATCAGTGCAGGATTTGTTTTACATTCACCGAGCAGGTTACAGCTCCTGCTGTATTTATCCGGGTCCATATCACAGGCCGGCTGTGTAAATATGAGACGCCCCCAATCTGTTCTCAAGAAGAGCTTGCCGTGAAATGCGTTTCTCCTTATTGTAGTGGCGAGCACAGAAAGCATATGTGATCTCCCTGTGATCACCTATTCATGCTGACGTCTTTGTTCACATGCCATCGTATAAAGGAAATTCTGCTCATTGACGTTTTCCTCCCTCTGCTTCTCAAGTGTGTGAACACGGCCATGCCGGGAAGGTCTTAATTGTCTGAAATGAACGGCATTGTGTGCCGCTCGGAGGAAAGTCGATACCTGAGAAAGTCCCAACCTCTTTTGTCCAGACGTCCTCTCGCACGGAAAAAGAAAAGTTGGCGTGACTTGGCGAGACGCGTTTTTATTCCTGCACGGGTTTCAGACGCGCGCGTTTTCAGCTGCAGTATCGGCTTTTGCAGCGTTCGTCAAAGGCACCGTTGAAGACAGCTCATTTGAGATGCACTTTTATGTGCAGGCTCCTCGTGCAGCATGTCGGGCGCTGACGCAGTGTGTCTTTCTCCATTGCAGCAGCTAATTTGAATGTTTCCCCACTGCAACTTTGAACTTCCTTCGCTTTGAACTCTCAAATCCACAACCTGAGGAGAGAGTGGAGAGGGAATGTAGCTGAGCTAAGTGCAGCAAACCTTTAATCTTCTTGTGTCTCGAGTCTGAGTGGAAGTTCTAGCCTCCAGCACTATTGCAGAAGGGCTGTAGCCTTGGCAAAAACTGTGACTGCTGGAGTCTTGATCTCGCAGATATTTGCTCACACTGTGCATCTCTTGCAGCCTGCTGGTGCCTAAGTGACTAAAGGCAGATAGTTATGTGTACTGCTCGGTTAGGAAGCCATTATCGATTTTATGCACGGATTAAATGATCGGTCAGAGGGTGGTGTCACATACTGTTATCACCCGAGAGTGGAGCCCTGTGCAGGACTGTTTTCTTAATCATGCCCCCTCTGCTGTTCGCTTCGGATCTCTTCAAGGGTGTCAAATTGGCGACCTTTGAGCTGGATCTTCATCTTCGGGAAGAGGGCAAAGTCCGCAGAAGCCAAATCTGGCGAGTAGAGTGGATGCGGAAGTGAGATCATGTTGCCTCAGGTGTGAGGAGTGCTGACAGAGCGCGCACGTAGTCAGAATAGCACCAGCTGCACGGCTCTCGATGTACACAGGACGATGTCTTTTGAAACACTGACTTATGAAGTTCAGTGCTCCCTGTGACTGTGCGTGCAGCCTCGTGCTGCAATCCGTTAACCCTATTAATAACCCCTCTTATCAACATTAGCACACGTTTCAAACCTTTTTAAGCTGTACAAGTTTTTGTACAAGTCCTGAGAGCAAATAAAAAGTATTAGCACATTTGTGGAAAATAAACCAGCACCTGCTGACCAATCAATATCGAACATTCAGCAGATTTGCAAAATAAAGTCTTTTGAAACAAAAGCCCCATTACAATTTATTAAGAGCATCAGGCACAGGTTATGATGAATATTCCATGCAAGTTTTTACCCTCGTAGACTCTCAGCGAGCCACCACTTTCTCACGTTGACTTGACTTCCATGGAGAAAGGACACTAATGCTTTTAAAGCACATGAGCCACATGATTCAATACATCCCCAGGGATTAGGTTTGTTGTGTGTGTGTGTGTGTGTGTGTGTGTGTGTGTGTATGTGCGTGTGCGTGCGTGCGTGTGTGTGTGTGTGTGTTTCACTGCAAAATATGACATATGGAAAAAGGCTATTAATGGCATAATGTCTGTTGTGACAGTTGCAAGTCACAGCGGTTTTTCAGCTCGCTGTCAGTTCAAGTTCCAGCTCATTTGTCAGGACGTCTTATGTTAAGCTCTTTAAAGAAGCCGTCTGTGACCTCCTGATGATAAGAACCGAGCTGAGCATCCACCGTTCCTTATACTTCCTCTACATTCTCCTCATTACCGATGTGCTCAGGTCACTTTCCTAATGCAGCTATTATTCGCTTGTTCCGAGCCTGCAGTAGCACTCGGCTATTATCCTAAGCTCGGTAGTCAGTGTAGTAGGTTCTCCTCTCCCTGGATCACACTCCCAGGACAGATTGGACTTTCCTTCTTGCTACTGACCCAGTTTTACCCATTCTACCGCCAAAGGTGCTGAAGAGAGATACGGGCCAAGGAGTGTTCTAATATATTTGCACGTATTGGGCTGTACTTAGGGAATAATAATAGAAGTGATCATACTGACTCTCTGACCTGCAACACTAATCCTAATTTAAAGACTGAATTCAAATATCACAGGCTTATGCACAGAGGAATTTGTGACTGGGACAATTACTGGCAATAATTTTGTTTGTCTCTCCCTTGTCGTTTTGGACACACGCTTTTCCCTCTACGGAAAAATCTCGACCTCGTTGATTAACGCGCAATCACTCGTCCCTTTTTGAAGTGTGTGTGAACGAGATAGACCCAGTCCCTGCCTAGAAATAACTGTAATAGCTGGATTTCCATACATAATGCCAAGTTAACCGCAGCGAGTGAAGTTTTGCCCGTGTGATGCAATGGCATTCTACAGCGCTATAACCAGTCATTAAGTTTCCAGCTCACATTCATTGTTATTCAAATGCACAGGCATCGCACTCAAAGCCCAAAGGCACAAAAAAAAACCCCGCTGCATCATCTGTCTCACACAAACTTGCAAAAAACTATATTGAAACAGCTTGTCGTGCCACTCAACTTTCATTCGCTAGCGAGATTCCACACGGAACGCATGGCACAGCGATCGTCCACTTTTCAGATACACCACTGTACAGAGCGCCCGGACTCTTATTTCACAGTTCTGCTTAAAATCAATGTCTTTTATGCAAGTCAGAGCTGTTGAAAAGAAAAGAGTAGACTATGTAAAAATCACACTGTGGTCTCTGTGTGGGCCACTCCGCTTGTTCCTTTATTTTTAATTATAGTACTAGAACATGTTTGAGCCACAAAGTAAGGGTGGAGCAAAATTCTAGGTAGTTGCGTGCAACGAACCAGGGACATATTGTGAAAATAATATTTTTAATATATTTTTACGCATATGTCTGTATTTGTTAGTAGAGGTTGACTTGCTGGAATTAGCAGCTATCAGCAAAAATCCATAACGATAGTTTTTCCGGCTTCCGGTTCACTCTTATTACGAGAGCGGCCTCTAGGGGCAAATCACCAACGCCTGTTTGTTTTTACGATGCGACTGCGTGCTGCATGGAGAATGCTATATTTTATTTGTGATTTTTATTATATATTTATTAATGAATATATATTTATATTTATTTCCTTTAGCACATTTTCATGATTCCATACTGTTTTGTTTTTTTTAATCATCGATTAATCAGGTATCGACAAGTACGATCCAACCTAGCTATCAGTATTTGTCAAATCCAACTCTAGTTATTAACATGGCCTGATTATTTGTTATTACCCTCGTAGAAAAAAAGAGATTAAAGATATCAGAAAATAGATACACAGATTTATAGATGCGTTTATATCAGTTATGTCACCTGTTGTCACGGCGTACAGTTGAATAGATCCCGGCTCACACACATCTCTGTTATTGGTGTTAACCAACGGTATGTAAAATATGTTGAAAACCTAATTAATATTTCTAAATTACGGCCTCTCTTGAGGCTCCTAAAAAATGCTGACATGGCTTGGCGTAGAACTTGAGCACGACACGGCCCGCTCTGTCGTATTTCAGTGCTTCAGTACTGCGTGCTGAAATCTGCAGGGTTCGACAAAAACAAACATCATTCGTTATCAGCAAACAGAAGCCATCACTTCTACACTGCCCCGTGAAGCATTAAAAGTTTCGCTAGTAACCTAGAATTTTAGTAACCTAGAACGCTAGAATTTTAAGCTGGTTTCACACAATCTAGGCTTCCTTTGAAATCAGATTTGTATTAGTTATTCATGGGACGTCTCACACAAGCAGTAATATCCTGTCATCTCTTCTTTCTGGTCCTGTCACAATACAGTATGCTGAGGATCTTGTGAAGTGAACTTTGTGAAAGAGAGTGTAGGTGGCAGCTGATCGTTGGCTTCTGCCTGATCGTGCTGCATGTAGATTCGTGCTTTTCAAATGCGATGCAAGTTTAACCCGAACAAA
Organism: Silurus meridionalis; assembly: GCF_014805685.1. Taxonomy (NCBI): domain Eukaryota; kingdom Metazoa; phylum Chordata; class Actinopteri; order Siluriformes; family Siluridae; genus Silurus; species Silurus meridionalis. Next base: position 18,630,483 of record NC_060888.1, on the reverse strand, counting down.
GAACAATCTTGAATTCGTCCGCGTGGTGCCCAGCCCGTATGTCTCCACCCCACCTCTGAAGACACTTCGAATTTTCCATGCTGTACAGGAATGTCAGAAGCCAAACCAGGGCCGGAATTTCTCGTGGCTTGTCTTCGTCTCAAACTGCTGCTGACATCATAGTATATTCCTCCTGCTGTTCGGGATCTGCTTACCCGAATGCCATCCCTTCTGGGGCACAATAGAAGCCAGTAAGCATGAGACAGGCCACAAATCCGCGTTATCAGAGGTCTGAGACGCCTGCTTCTTTGACCTCACAGGAATCTCGAATATCCACTTCCTATTCTCTAAGGATCAACAACGCCATGACAGAGACTTCAGCTTAATCGTCCCTGCTGCTCTTATCTCTCACCCGTTCAGTGAGCTGTGGTGGTAGACAGAGGGCCTGTATCTTATCTCGCTTCCACCGGGATCAGTGTGAAGGCTAAACATGTCAAAACAAGACATCCTCAAGTAATGTGCCAGAGGGAGTGGACGCTCACTGCCCGTTTTATTATAAACGCAATACCAGTTACTTTTTGCTTTTAGAACCGCTTCAGTTCTTCATGGCACGGGGTCGGTCAATGTGCACATTTATATTAACACGATTGCATCACATTATTCTCATGAACATCGTGTGATAACTTGTGCACTGTGAAATGAAGTAAAAGGACAAGCATTCCACCAGCATCAGCAGCTTGAGCTGTTTACACAGGGCGGGTCGGGTCAGCGGATCCCAAAATTTACCTCCATATTAATGATTGACAAAACCGATTAATCAGCACTGATACTCGATTGCCAGAATCCTACCGGTAATTTTTCGGCATTACAAGAGCGGCCTCTAGAGGCAGTCTTTCTATGCTTTAGCTTACGCGCTGCACGGGGAGTGCTATATTCTATTTATTATTTTCTAATTTATTAATGATATAATTATATTAATTCATATATTCATTTCATTTTGCAAATTATCATGATTTATTTGCTTTATTATTAGGTTTTTTTTATGTTTGTAATAAAGTTCAGTACTATTTCACATGGGCGTTCAGTTTCTTTGCAAGTACGATCCAACCTAGCTATCGGTAGCAATAAAATCATCAGCATGAACTGTCAGGACAGGACAGGACAGGACAGGAGTGTGAGTTTATGCTTTTGATCCCAAATTTTGACCTTCACATCACAACAGAAATTGAGATTCGACAGACATCTTTTCAAAAACTTGCCTGCTGGCCTACTTAATCATCCCCTCATATTAATTGGCTATATCACTCTCCTCTCCACTAATATGCTGGTGTGTGGTGGGCGTTCTGGCGCAATATGGCTGCCGTCGCATCATCCAGGTGGATGCTGCACATTGGTGGTGGTTGAGGAGAATCCCCCTTTCATATGTAAAGCGCTTTGAGTGCTGCAGAAAAGCGCTATATAAATGTAACAAATTATTATTATTATTATTAAGTCTGTTAAGTTTCCACGAGTCTATACCCACTGCAGCTCCCGATTGCACTGCAATATGTATATTCTGTCCTAAAATAAGACAAATCGTTTCAACATAAAACATGACTACTAATGAAATCAATCATTTGAACTCAATCAAGTGTGATTGTTGAACATTATTTTAGTGGGCAACATTAAAACCAGTTATTACACTAAAATAAAGTCTTAAAAGATAAAAGCTGGCCAGTCATGATGTCTCTAATGGTGATTAAGCTCATTTTACAGGTAAAATAATGGACTTTAAGCTTCACGAACTAAGAAAAAACTGATGAATGATCTCAAACCGATCATAATAATCTTACGCGATCCACTCTTGCGTAGTATGTTAGACTTCAAATAAGATCAATAAGTGTGCTCTTCTCAGCTGGTCAGACTGAAACACAATGTAGTCTTTAATGGGGTCGACTGATATTCAGAGACGATATTCAGCATTTTTACTATTTATAATCAGCATGTGCAGTTTGTCTCTGTGTCCCGGCTGCAGGATTGTTGTTGGTATACATGTGTCCAAAAAACCCAATCAAACATGCTTTTTGGTGTTTCTGAGAAAAAAGATTGAACCAGCACCTTTATGAGCGTGTGTGTGTGTGTGTGTGTGTGTGTGTGTGTGTGTGTGTGTTTGAAGTCTCAGCAATATATGAAGAGAATAGGAGAGGTGCTTTCTACATTAAACGTACTCAGTTAGGACTTCAAAGCAGACTGGAGTTAACATTGGAATTCCTTTTTTTTTTTCTTATTTTAATATTTTTATTTTATTAAATTGATGTTTGTACTGAGTAAAAAAGAACATTTGCCAATGTGGGGTGAATTAATATCGGCCCTAAACACTAGTTTGAATCCTTACGTTGCTCTCACAAGGTCTGGTATGCAAATTAGACTTGAAGTAAAACCTTGTGAGACACATTCATGAATATGGCAGCGTATCATTTAAAATGCTGTCCGCTACCATTTATATTCTTCCCCCGAAACACGTTACGAACGCCACCGGCCGCTGACCTGTCTGACGGGCGGGAAATCACACGGATCCAGCTGAGGAGCGAAGCACCAACGCTCCCTGACCCTTTTACTTTTCGTCGAGAGACACACTGTGCTGCTCATGCATGCTTTAGAGCGCTGCGCTCTCCTTTAATGGGCTGCTAAAAACAGCCGCATCACCTCTCAGCTGTTTGAAAAGCCGGCGACAGAGAGCAACACAAGAGCCTCACAAGAGCTGCTGAGTTGATCACAGTCTCAGCATGCCGCCTCTCCCCCCCCAACACCCCCCGGTCTTACTGCCTGTTTATCTGATACGCTAACACCAAGCCCTCATCCCTGCACACTAATATAATTACCGCAGTAAAATAAGAACCCGGAGGAGTTAAAAATAGTTTGCGCTGTCAGCGTACTTTGTTACACATCCTAACATTAACAGTGCGCTCACTCTGTTTATTCACGAGGTTTCTCTGATCTTTAGCTCCTGTTTGTCTTTAAGGCCACGCTGATTACACCAGTCTTGTTGTCCTCTTTTAGCGCTGGATTTAGACTGATTTGGAAAAAAAGAAGCGGTGTCACAAGCACATATTGACAGCGTAACAGATTCCTGCGATTCGCGTCCCTACCAGGGGTGTGCGCTAAATATCATCTACGATAAAGTCGTAATTGCTGTTTTAACACCGTGCGATTCGGCATCATCGAGTTAAAGTCGCGAAAACCCGAACAAAGCGCACCTACATCACGCGATGAAGTCTAGAAGGTTTGAAGAGAGTCAGTCTATCAAAGTGCATTTGGAATGATACAAAGATCGAGATATGAGGGCAGAAAATGTGTACATTTATATAATTTCTCATTCTGCAGCGTCGTCTGCTCTTACCCGTTCAGAGTTTAGCAGGTGGTGCATCAGTAATAACGGTCCGCGGGGAAACGGTGCTCTGAGTGTACTTAATGGACCAAACAAAGCATCGAGGAATCATTTCAGCCCTAATATTAAGAGACTTACGTTTTAAACACCGCATTGCCTGCTTTTGTTTTATTTCACCAACCAATTTTATTCCGAAACAAAGCCACAGCACAGTTTTTTGCGTCTCCGAGCAATAGTGAGTAAGTACGTCTTTGTGATTGTAGCGAATCATTTAAACGGAGTGAATCATTCAACCATGACTCACTTTTTAACAGCGACTTACTGGCGTTTTTTTTCTCTGCATTGCAAAGATGTTTTTTGTTGATACTGATTTCATTTGCATGGTAACAGTCAAGATGTCTTATTACTTTAATTCAATGATTAAATGTAAGAATCTGACAAAAAGAAATGCCCATAAAAGGTAAAAATCTGTTTAAACTCATTGAAAAAAGATGAATCTCTGTCACTGCTGTGAACCAATCACCACGCAGAATAGGAGAAATATGGACATCTTTAACAGTCAGCTGTCTACGGTAGTCCTCAAGGCACCAGCACAATAGCAGACTCCGCACAATATCGTCTGATGTCATTTTCGGGCAAAATCGCACACCTCTAGTCCATTACTATGTAAAGTCACTCAGCTTTAGGTTTCTTCAAGCTTCAGCCGTTCAACAAGAAGTCTGAGTGATTCACGAGCCTTCATTGCAAGCTGACGTGACGCATCAACACGTCTTCATATTACATTTCAATATCTCCCTGTGCACTCATTATGTCCTGACTGTCCACTTGGCATCTGTCACTCACTGTCACTTTCCCTCCCTGAACGGGAGTTGTTTTGCTGCTAATGATCTGTTTCCTCCTGCACGGATTAAATCACTAATCCTCTGGCTGTTGGCCCTTTCGCATTCACCGAGCCCAATACGCCAATGCGCACATTTCTCACCTTATTGACTGCTAAACTAGAAGTGCTAATGTAACGTCTGCAGTATCTAAATACCTCACGCTTATTGTTTATCTGTCCCAGTGTGACGAGACGGACCCGAGCCAACCCAATCAGCGCACAGCAGCATTTCTTTCATTTTGTGTTCAAAAAAGTTCGAAATGTAGATCGCTGCATTTTCGAAAGTATTTATCTAGAAAAAAAAACGGCTTTTCAGCCAGAGATCAATTGTAGAGCATTACACTCAGCCACGTTGTGCATCCCAAAACCCCTTTTATTTATTTATTTTGTGTTTTTATTTTGTGAGTTTTTTTTTTTTTTGAGACGTCTCCTGCGGCTCAAAATCTAGGCCATGTCTTTGCTGTGAACCCCCGAAGAAAGCAGCACTCATCTCTCTGGCTGTCAGCGTGCCGTTTCATCCTCCATTCAAAACATGTTTGCACGGCATGCCAGCAAAGCAATTTGTCACTTGTGAAGAAAGAAAAAAGCTTTGCCTTAAAGTCGAAAAAAGTCCAAAGAGCAGCCGTTACCTGTGTTTATACCGCAGTGCTGTTGAATGCTCGATTCTCATTGGTCAGGTGTTGGTGTCTTTTATTTAACAACTCTGGCAGCAGTTTTCTCAAACAAAGGTTCATATTGTGGATGATTCACATATTCACTGAACAGACATAACATTATCACATTAAAACAGTGAATAACACTGATTATCTCTTCGTCATGGCGCCTGTTAGAGGGTGGGATTTATTAGGCAGCAATTGAGCATTTTGTCTTCAAAGTTGACATGTTAGAAGCAGGAAAAATGGGCGAGCATAAGGAATTTGACCAGGGCCAGATTGTGAGAGCATCTCCAAACCTGCAGCTCTTGTGGGATGTTCCTCAGTATCTATTAAAAGTTGTCCAAAGGAAGGAACAGAGGTGAACCGGCGACAGAGTCACGGACGGCCGAGGCTCATTAATGCACGTGGGGAGCGAACGTTCAACCATGTGGTCCAATCCAACACTCATGAGCTCCTGTAGCTCAAACTGCTGAAGAAGTTCCTGCTTTTAATGTTGCTGTGAGGTTTTTCAGAACATTTAACCAGCTGGAACAAACGTATATATTTCAATTATTTCAAAACATCAAACAAACCTATAAAAAATAAGTCAATAAATAAAAAGAATGCTAGTGTTTGCAGTTTTCTGCAGTATAAGAGGAATAAAAACACAGGTTCTGTTGCTGAAAATAATAGATTGGTAGCAGTAAATCCGCATTCCATCAGGCTACATCACGTTAATGCCTCTCCCCGAGCAGGGAACCAAGACATGTTTTATCCACAGGTTTGCAGATGTACCTGTTAGCGCTGGAGACTTCCCTTTTATCCTCAACACGGCTTCAAATAGCAAGTCGTTGCACCTTCCATGCTTCTTTAATTCCGTCTCTTCTCCAGCTGAGAGTGTTTCATTCCTGTAGCTGGTTATGCTGCAGGTCGTAAATGTCCGTTTGAAAGGATGCAATGGTTTATTTGCATGTTTGCACTCACTGTGTTTCTTGAAACGTCCTGTACATAGCGATTCCTCTCGCCTTTGTAGCGCAACATGCTGAGACATTAAAACATGCCTGAACACTTTGATCACACTTTCCATAATGAAAGATCAGCCCAGTAACATCAATGTCCTGTGGATATAAAAAGGTCCACACACCCCTGTTAAAATTACAGTAAATTGTGCTGTAAAGAAAAATAATAAATAAACCAAAATAAACCATGTGAGCTGTGATTCAGTAAATAATAACATTTGACAAAAACGGATTTGTTTTTAAAAAAGAAAAGAACAAAAAAAAGTACAAAGAATCTGTAAACTGTTAGATATACCATGGAGCGAGAGCACGAAATAGAAATAGGGAGGCACAGTGGCATTACCAAGAGCAGGATGTCCCTCCAAAATTGATGAAAAGTCTAAGAGGAACACTTATTAGGGAGGCTGGCAGGAGGCCTACAGCAACAATGAAGAAGCGGCAGGAATATCTGGCGAGTACTGGGCATGCAGTATCATGCTTGTCACAACAATCTCTCTTGTTTTTAGCACGTCTGGGCTGTGGGGTAGAGTGGCTAGACGGCCAGACGGCAGCCCTTTTTCACAAAAAAGTGAGGGAAAACACCGAAATGTGTTATTTTATGCTGCATTTTTGTGAGCATAATTCTAAAATTTATGTTTGGTCCAAAAAAAAAAGAATTATACAGACAGCTTATCACCCAAATAACATCATATCCTGGGTGAAATCTGGTGGTGGCAGCGTCTTGCTCGGGCTGTTTTCCTTCAGTTAGGATTTTAGTCAAGACAGAGGGAATCATGGGTAGCTCCAAATACCAATTTAATTTGGCACAAAACCTGCAGGCCTTCTGTTAGACAGCTGGAGATGAAGACAAATTTCACCTTCCAGCAGGATAACAATCCAAAACCGAGTCAGCAAAGAAATGACTTCAGAAGTAGAAGATCAATGTTTTGTAATGGCCCAGTCAGAGCCCAGATCTAAAGTCTATCAAAGAGCTGTGCAATGAAGAGCTGCACGGTGTCCAAAAGATCGGGAATATTTTTTTTTATAAGGAAGAGTTTCTAATGAAGATGCGCCAGGTTTGGGCAGCTCACAAAGCCTGAGCGGATACAAAAAAAAAAAAAACACAAACAAAAACTGCCACTGTTGGGTCCTTTAGCAAGGCCCTTAATCCTAAATGCTCCAGGGGCGCTGTATCATATCTGACCCCAGTTACCAAACAAGCTGGGATATGCGGAGAAAATTATTTCACTGTGCTGTAATGTACATGTGACAAATAAAGGCTATTCTTCTAAAACACGGCGTTTATGTAGGAGTTTGAAGTGTTTCCATATGCACTGTATGTATGATGTATGTATGCATTAGCTGCTCAGTTTTTACAGCTGAAGTTACAAAAGTTGTCCCCTCAATGGAGCCCTAGCGAAACTAGGAAAAGGGCAATCGGGTACTTATATTTCTGCGAGTGTACACACATACCGAGAAGGTTCTACCAGGCCGTAATAGTCATAAATATTCTCTGACATTTAATTAAAAAAATATCGGGTGCCTTCCGATTGGCTTGATTTCGAACCTGATTTCCCAATGATTTCTAGCTCGCAATACCTCGATGATTCACTCCGACGTAACGCCAAGCTGTGACAAATGATTTAGCGCAGCCTCGCCCTCGCCCTCGCAGTCGGTTCCCACTGTGGGTTTAATAAGACTTTGGGAACAACAAACTCCAGCATTCCTGGCGGATTACATAAGACAGGCACCTGTTTGTTGCATGCAGCCTCAGTGTTTCTGCAGCAGATTAATCTTTCCCAAAGCGAAAAACTCATCCTTGAGAACTGGAGTGCGCCCTTTTCTCAGGAAAACTGAATCACCATGTCAGTCAAATTCGAGGGAAATTCATCAGCACCCAAAGATGGTGCGCAAAGCCGTGTATGTACTCCCCTTCCTCCCCCGACAAGCCACGTGAGCCACTTTTTCACATATTTCATGCTTGTTCAAATTGTTGCCACTTAACTCATTGGCAGAGAAGCCAGGCTTATATCTGCAAATTAAATTCCATTTGTTATGCTGTCTGTCAGATGCTGGCCTCCAGCAGGTCTTGTGATGATTATTTTTGGATGCATGCGAGCTTTCTGTTCGATTATTAGAGAAATCGGAGCTTTTTCACCCTTGCAGACTGCGTTATAGAAAAGCCTGTCTTGTATCCCTTTTTTGTTTCTTTGCATGACCAATTGTTCGAACCTGCCGGTTCTGGTTGTGTGCAATGTATAGAATACGCATCAATCCCAGTAGAGGAGTCCATAGATAATAATTTCATTGGAAGAATCTCCTGCTCATCTGACTAATAATCAAATACATGTTCTCGTTTTCAAACACCCCTAACGCTCAAGGATAATAGCAGGACAGACCCACAAGATACACCAGATGTTGAATGTGGTAGATAATAACCGTGGAGCAATTTATTAGGCAGATCCGTCGAGCAGCTCCTTCCCCTTTAAAGTCATGTGTGGCTATAATTAGCACGACCAGATATTTTTCTTCCCAGTCCCTTTTCGGGAGACACAGGCCCTCATCCTCTTTCGGAAGAAGAAGAGATTAGAGAGGTCGTCGCTTTGTCTCTTTCACCTTCATGCCGCTTGTGTATTGCTGTATGATAGGATGTTCTGCGTGGTCTCAAAAGAGTGGCCGTTATGCACAAAACAGGAGCTGATGTTGGAGGGAATGGACTGATTGACATGAAGTCAGGCATCCATCTGGCAAATTACACTCATGAACAAAATGATAGGATAAAATTCAACCGTCTTAATGGCCCCGAATTTAAAATAACAGTTCTGCAGGGCTCCATTTGTCATGTGTCGTAATATAAATTATGCTTAAATTGTAAATCTGACGTATTGTACATCACAGGTATTAGATATTATGTAAGGCTACTACAGGATGGTCAAAGTGGACTTTCACGTCTCTAATTTCTCTACTGCAGTAAACCAAAAAACAGGCCATTATACACTGTCGGGTGTGATTTTGAAGGTAATGGTTCAGCGAGTTGCTACCATTAGTCAGCAAACTGCAAGCAACATTAGCTGACAATTGCTATCTAAGCGACTTATGTGATTGCTATTAAAGTACTGGTGAACCAGCTTCTTAGATTTGATTGGATTTCACACGTCGAAGTAGTTACAACTTATTAAAGATGCCTGTCACATCACCATTGGTGACAACTGACAAATTTTCTTGGAAAATGTTGGGAAAAGGAATAATGTATGGGGAAAACATTCACCCATACATGCACTAACAAGCTATAGTTGCTTCTAAGGAGCTCCCCCTGTAAAGCAGGTACCACCTTTAGCAGCCAAACACCCCATACAGTATCACACCGAACAGGCATGACATTACGACCACTTGCCTAATATTTAGTCAAGCCCCCTTTTGCTGCCAAAACAGTCCTGATAATGGAGCATCAACAGCACAAACACAACAGCTTCGGCGGTTTGAGCTACAGAGGCATGTGTGTTGGATCAGACCACACGGGCCAGCTTTCGCTCGTCACATGAATCAATGAGCCTCGGCCGTCCTTGACCCTGTCGCCGGTTTACCCCTGTTCCTTCCTTTGAACCACTTTGAATAGATACTGACCACTGACCAGGAACATCCCATTAGAGCTGCGGTTATTGAGATGCTCTGACCCAGTCGTTTCGCCGTCACAATCTGGCTCTGGTCAAACTCCTTATGCTCGCCCATTTTTCCTCCTTCTAACACGTCAACTTTGAGGTGGAAATGTTCACTTGCTGCCTTATAAATCCCACCCACTAACCGCGCCACGACGAAGAGATAATCAGTTATTCACTTTACATGTCATGGTGTTATAACGCCATAATGTTCTGCCTGATCGATTTCTTAGAAGGGATTCAAAATTAAAATGAGAAACTCAATTTTAAAAAATGTTTTCCAGATGAAGGCCGAGTACTTAGCATCCATAGCATCCATAACACTGAAGTACAAATGGCTACAAGATGGTTACAGTGAAAGAATCCTGTTTTTATTTATTTTTTTCTATTGACTAATACTGAACTGAGCCTGAGGCAAAATTAACCACATTCACATGTATTGCATTTGTTGACAAAATAATTAATTGCCTTGGATAATTCCATGTCTTTTATTAGAGGGCAAAAACTACAAATAGAAAAATGCAGGGTTAACGGCAGAAAAACAGAGGCTCTACCAAGACAGAACAAAGTGAATGTGTTTTTAAACCAACAGGCCAAACCGGATATATAAAACAGTAGTGACTTCTCCTTAAAGTAAGAACACTTTTCTACCAGACACTGCAGCACGGCTCGGCTCAGCAATTTAGCTCTAATCCGCCACATTGTCAGTATTTTCACAAGCCATGCCATAGTTAAGTGCCCGTGCTGAATTTAGTTACCCTTCTTGTCTCTAGGCCATGTGAGCCTAGACATATGTTTAGAGCTAATCTTAAGTACTAGGCTAGTTTAAAGTCTGACAGAGTTTCTTCAAGCCTATGCTGGTGAATTTAAGAGTCCAGAAACGTATATTTCTTTTTTATGGTCCAGATCAAATCCATAAATTCTCATCAGGGCAAATTCATAACGGCTTCTAATTCACATTGTGTTGAAAGTCCCACCTGGTGCCGCTACCTAATGCAGGCAGTGAGATCAAATTCATGACTTTTACAGATGTTTTAGCTTTTGGAACAATGGGCTGTGTTACGGTTATTGTTTTTTTATTTTTTTATCAACAATTTACAGTTTTATACTGTGTGCTCTGGTGTAAGAGCTTCAGTTTATACACTTATACCATGTCGAGCTAATTAGTTTAGTTAATGACAGAGAAACTCTTCACCGCTGTGCATTTCTAACTAGAGGTCTACCGATTAATCGTTTTTGCTAATTATTCGTAAGATAGTTGATTGCTGGAATTATCAGCTATCGGCAAAAATCCATAACGATCATTTTGTCCGGCTTCCCGTCCGCTGTCTTTACGAGAGTGGCCTCTAGAGGCAAATTACACGCGAGACTGCGTGCTGCACGGAGAGCGCTATGTTTGTTATTTGTTATTTACGAATTATATAATTATATTTATTAATTAACATATTCCTATTTAGTTTATTTCACACATTTTCATGATTCAGTACTTTTTTTTATTATAATTTTTTTTATATATATATAATAGTTCAGCATTCATTAGAGTGTTTTTTTTTTTTATCCAGTATTTATTTAAAAAACTATGTACGATCCACCCAGCTATTTATATTAATTATTTTCTTTTTTTTCTTTTTTTATATTACATCTTTACTTTTACTTTTTTCACTTTTACCGTAAGCAACTGCAACCGAACAGTATCCCTATGGGATCACTACAGTATTCTGATTCTGATTTCTGTGAAATCCACAATTGGTCGGCCTCTAATTTTAACATCAACTGACACATGCCTGCATTAATTTCTAAATATTTTCAAATTTTATTTTCTACATACGGTAGCATCATTGCCTTCTCACCACTCCCTAGTGTGCAGTTGATCCCGAGTTTGGGTTACAGCCTGAAATAAGTTATTTAATACGAGGCGAGATTCCTCGGGGTTCTCTGGTTTCCTCCAGCCTCCCAAAAAACATGCCGATAGGTGGATCAGGCAGGTTACGTTAGAGCAAGCATGTGATAGTGTCCCATTACACCAGCATCTCCTGGGATTGGTTCTGTATCTACCATATTTTAATTTAATTATTTTATTTATTGCATTGTTTCTCTCTCAAACTGTAAGAGAAACAATGTTTGCCTGTTAAGCGACTAACCTCAACTTCTACATACAAGCACCTGCATCATTATTAACATGTGTCCTGAATGTTCCTGAGTCCGTAGAGCAGCTGTGATTAAGAGCCTAGAGGACGCCGAGGTTGACTGAGCGTTTGAAAGTTCATTCATGTTTAGAGATTAGTGGCTTGTCTTCTCAACAAGAACAGCATCTGGGGCGTGTCTGGTATATGCGCATGATAATAACCCGAGTGATGAACAGCTGATGGTCTGTTATGACAGGAATGCATCACCTTTTCATTCCCTGTCACGCCCTTCCCCTCTATCTCCCTCCTCACGCTTCCTCTATCCACATTTTTTCCTTCAGCCGTTCCCTCGCGTGCCCGTCGTCAGAGCTCTCACTCGACTGCTTCACAGATGCCTCTCAAACTAAAGTAATGTCACTGCTCTTCCAAATGCAGACAATTCCAAAAGATTTTTCTTATCCAATTTCCCCTCCTTCTTTTTTGTTCATTTCTCTGTTTTCTGTCCTGTCTGCTATGCTAGTTCGTTCCCATCTCTCCCTCGGTGTGCTGCCTGCTCTTGCATGGCTCAGGCGGAGGCTTTGAAGTCTGCTGTCTGCTTTAATGAGTGCATTTCTCAATGGCTCAGTGTCTGCTGCTGCAGATTTAGAGGACTGAGGGCACTGCAATGCTACCTTGCTCCGGGGAAGTGTTGCTTTCTTTCTCTCTCTCTCTCTCTCTCTCTCTCTCTCTCTCTCTCTCTCTCTCTCTTGCTTTCCCTCGATAAATTTCCGCTTTTATCTCCATTTAATTCTCTTTCTGTCTCAATTTCTCACTTACGGTGTCTCTCTGACTTTGTTTCTCTCTTCTCTCTCTCTCTCTCTCTCTCTCTCTCCATCCCCACACTCTTTCTATCTTTGCATAATGCCACTCGAACAAGACTTCAGCCTTTCCTGCACTCCAGGGAAATGCTGCTTGGGTTTGATGTATAAATCATCCCCTTCTCGTTTGCTCTTTAATTAATGACCCCCATCTGTTCTCGCCCAGCCACTCAGAATAAAAAAAACGCTGACAAGCCACGTGAATGGCTCCACTTGTTCAACTGATGCAACCGTCCAACACAAGCAGGGTACAGGAAGCGTACCTGCTCCCATGTGGCTCACACAGCAGAGCGAAAGAGTAAGACAGAGAGAGAGAGAGAAAGAAAGAGACAAAGAAAGACTGAAAGAGGCAGAAAGGCGAGTTCCAGCGAGCCAGCTATCCCAGTAAGGCTGTGTGTGTATGTGTGTGTGTTTGTAGGGTTTTCACGTGAGCCCCGGCAGAGTATCTGAAGCGGTTATGGAGGCATCACAGACAAGCGCTGCGGTGAGTCACAGGCCACCTCGGCTCTCCTCTGCGTCGGAGACTAGGGCGCCCATGGTGCCCGCGTTCCTGACAGCGAGTCGAGACGGCCGAGCTGCATCCCTAATGCATGACTAGCCATCAGAGAGCGGACGGCCAGACTCCTTTTGCGTTGTGTGTTTGTTTTGATCATGGCCGTTGTCATCGCTCCACGCTTTTTTGGAAACTTGTTTCATTTTATCCACCCATGTCATTACCACTAGCCGCTCCGCCAGGCTCCATCTGCGCGCTTCTCTTTCAAATCTCTCATTCCGATTCCGCTAGATACATCAGCAGCTACCGAGAGAGACTGGGTTCATTCCGACTGATGCATCTCTTGTGTTTTGTAAAGCATGTGTAGTGATCTCTATTAGAGCCTGCCATTTCTCATACAACATATAGGTGTTCGGTAGAGATTTACAACTGATTAACTAACAGATTGTGGCTCTGATGTGTACATTCCTTACAGTCTGTCTTAACGAAAAAGAACCACAAATGGCCACTCTCTGGCCAACCTTTATTTTTTATTGAAGATTACTAAGCAGCATGTTCTTCACAGTGGGGGGGTTTATGGAGGTCACCCACAGAATGCCTGCTCCTGGCTGTACACTCCCCCCCCCACCACTCACCTGATAATGACTGTGTGAAACTAATTTACCATTAACTTTTTATTAACCCATACTATATTTGTTTCTCTTGAGTTTTTGATCATTGCTTCCCAGGTGGTACAGGAGCATCTTTTAGGACATTTAGGATCTGAATCTAAATATAAACATGCTAACTAGTACACGGCTCCGTTTATGACCTACGTCCAAACAATAACCTACAGCCGTTGCAGAAACAATAAAGGATCAGGCAGTTTTGCCGAGCTCAATCCAAAACCTATATACAGCACTTCTCGAGGTCTTAACGCACCATGTTTTTCTTCCCAACAGCAAACACTGGAGAACAACCTGACCAATCTGGTAAAAAGGAACAGCGAACTGGAAAACCAGATGGCCAAATTGATCCAGATTTGCCAGCAGGTGGAGGTAAATTTAGCCAAGCACATAATACAGTATTATTCATCATTATCATCATCATCATCATCGTCACCCCATAAATGCCACTCTCTCCTCATAAGCTTTACATAACAGATTAGTTTTGTTTGGACATGTCAGCCTTCCACTTAATAACAGTGCAGCTCCGATATTAGAACTAGAGTTGCTGTCAGAAGTTTGGAAACACCTTTCATTGTATTTGAGACACGTGCATGTTTACGCAGGTTTATTCTGTTTATATGCAGCATAACTGGGTAGAAGGCAAAAATACACTGTGAATGAGTGGAAGAAGGTTTTGTACACAGATGAGTCCGCATTTGACATTACCGGCTCTAACAGCAGCACTTTCATAAGATGGAGAACAGGATGGTGCAGATGTTAGCACACTGCCTCACACTCACACTCAAACCTACAGGTGGAAGCTGAACTGATCGGGGTTGTTTCGGAGTAGAGAAGTTTGCAGACTTATTACTGGTGAAAGGAAAACCGAACTAACACGGCTACCATTCCATACTTCAACACCATGCAATTACTGACTGGAACCAAGAGCGTAAACATTGGGCCGGAGCAGCTGAACACAGAGCAACCGGTCCAGTCGACGTACCAAAATCCTGTAGATCACAGGCTCAGAACTCACCAGGAACAACTTTGGCACGGCAAAGTATTTCAGCTGAATCTTTGGTGCAACAAAACGGATATTCATGCTTAAGGTTTTTCAATGAAAATTGAAGTTTAATGTCTATACATTTATATACTTAGCAAATCTTACTACTGTTTAATTACCCACTTCATTGGATATAATCAAAAGGCACGTTTGTGTGTATTAAAAAACCAGAAGACTGTTTCCAAACTTTTTGGCCTAAATATTTAGGTTATTGATTGCAGTTCACGATTATGAATGTATAGGAATATCCCCTCAGTGGCGACCTCTACAAATGTATTTTATTGATGCGCTTTATTAAGTTGATGGTCCAGTCCAAAGATAAATATGTGTACAGCCACTTGAGTCCTTCTCCCGCCCTCATCATTCTGTCGGACAGTCTTTGAGTTGTATGAAAAAAGAATTGGAATCCACTATTCCTATGACCAGGAGACAAAATGAGCTCCGTGTTGCGCAAATGTCTTTTTAAACATTAAAAAAAAAAGCGCTGTCCAGCTGAGGCTGATTACTTACAGATACTGATGTGTCTCTAATTTATAGCAATCATTTGCAGCACTGATTTGATTTGTCCATGAAATCCATGAAATTTGTCCATGAAATCCTGATTTAGCCCAAACTACTTGTTGATTATTAGTCCGATATCGTCTGTAATTGCACCAGAATTGACTTTTATATTGAGGGCCTTAAGGAATTTACCGTATCTGAAATGTAGTAAAAAGTTCTGGAAGTACTTAAAATGGAGTATTTAAACTTTAAGCCAAAGAATGTAGTAACAAATTCTTGAGCCAAATGTGTTGAAGGTAGATATTTCCTTCATACATCACTAAGCAGAGCTAATTATACTTGTTCACTTTCTCAGCAAACCAGGCTGTAAAGATGTCGCTTATAGATGTATAGTCTTCTTTATTGCAGTAAACAAAGCTTGCCATGAAACAACAAATCTCCCATTAGCCTCCCCCAACAATATTTTGCCAAAAGTTTGCGGACACCTGGTCATTAGTGTGGTATGTGCTTTTTGTGCACCACATTCCACATTTAGTCCCAATTTGCTCTTATAATTCCCTCCACTCTTCTGGAAAGATGGTCCACTAGCTTGCGGACATTTGTGTTCATTTGGCTACAGGGTTCACATTCACTCAGTCGGTGTTTACATTCATCCCAAAGGTGTTCAGTAGGGTTAAGATCAGAGATCTATAGCAGGAGATCTTCCAGTCCAATCCATGCAGAGCATATCTTCATGGAGTTTGCTTTGTGCACAGGGGCATCGTCATGCTGGAACTGGTTTTGGGTCTCCGATATCAAGCGAAGGAAAAACTTCACGCATTTGCTCCTCTGGCTCCCAAATGGCTGTGGATTCAAGCTCGCCATCTCCTAACGATTGGGCAATTACTTGTCTGTTGCTCCACCTAGGAGCTTATTGCGTTTACTCTTAGGCAAATTTTGTGCAGTAGCCGTGGCATTCAAGTGAGCACCATTAGAGGGTTGTGCTATCTGAAAAAGGGTGAAATGGGGCCATAAAAAGAGCTCTTATCTAGTTATCTTTCAATCACGATGAATGATTTAGAGGGCTAAAGAAGTTTTTATAGCATAATGGCACAAAGTGTTTAAGTGAAATAATTAATGTTCAAATCTGGTGTATGTTACAGAATATCTAAAGAATTTTCTTGATCCCCTTAAGATTCTCGGGCTCTAAAAAAAAACCACACCTTTTCCTTCCCATGGTACTTCTCAGCAATAGGAGGTTACTCTGCTTTATTTTGAAACAAGTGGCATTGTGCGAATCGCACAAAACACAGCACAACACTGGCCACCACACTGCAGTCCTCTTCTGCCTCATTCATTTTAAATAATGGGCTTCAGCGTTTGCCCTTCGGTGAGATCACAGCCGATGGGCCTCAGATGAGCGTTTCCTGGCCTCGCACCGAGAACTTCCTGTCCCATTCTGTCCCGAGCTGTCAGCGCACAGCAAAGCCACGCTGTAATCAGCTGCAGGACAAAAACAGAGCTCTCACTCTCACAGGCATCTGCTCTGTGTTGTTAAGATTGTGTGTTTTTTCTTGACACGTCCCTCACTGGTGATAGACCGCTGGGATCCTCCATGTCTGCAGATCAGCAGATTAAATGTACCACAAGGTCTGGTCGAGAACGAGATTCAGGCTTTGATGAGGGAAGCCATTAACCGAACCCCACCGCAATCAGCTCAGACTGCAACAGCTTCTTCCCACGGACCGAAATCAGGAATCAGACGGTTGCTCGATGTGCCTTCGGTTAAATCTGGTCAAAACAATGGGTGTGGAATATATGTCAAAAAAGTGTCGCTGTTTTTTTTTTTTTTTTTCGGTTAATGTACAAAAACAACAGCAGCCGTTTGCTGAGACGTGAAACTCTTTCAGAGTATATACCCGTAAATGATTCATCAAATGTAGCACTGTAGCAAAGCAGCTGTGAAGTACCACATGTTCAAAACATCTGCATGAATGAGATCCCATTAGCTGCCATCCCTATGCTTGTTTAATACATCAATCAGACAAAACATTATGACCACCTGCTTATATTGTATTGGTCCCCCTGGTTTCCAAAACAGTTCTGACCGTTGAGCATTAACAGCAGGAACTTCTTCAGCAGTTTGAGCCACAGGAGCTCATGTGTGTTGGATCTGACCACACAATCCAGCCTTCACCCCCACGTGCATCAATCCATGACCCTGTCTCGGGTCACCTCTGTTCCTTCCGTTGGACCACTTTTAATAGATACTGAGGAACATCCCACAAGAGCCGCAGTTCTGGAGATGTTCTGACCCTGTCGTCTCGCCATCACAATCTGGCCCTGGTCAAATTCCACTTTTCCACTAACCCGTCAACTTTGAAGACAAAATGCTCAATTGCTGCCTAATAAATAACAGGCGCCATGACGAAGAGATAATCAGTGTTATTCACTTCACCCCTCATAACGTTATACCTGATCTGTGTATATCAAGAGAACATATTAATATGTAGGGATTAGAGAAAGAAAGGGTTAAAAGTTGCTGTATATTATTAGCCCTTTTTTTCCACTCACTCCATTATCATGTTCCTTGTCTTCTTTTATGTGTTCACCTTCTGAACTGCTTACTTTTGCTAATGGGATCAAGGCCAGATGAAATGAATTGTGTGATGGTGTGTGTTAAATATGTGATCAAAGCAGCTCTCGTGTGAATGGCGAGCCTCGAGTAAAGCTTGGCGTACGGTCCGAGTAAAGGTCAGGAGCGCGCAAGCAGTCACAACTTTTTATTATTTAAAAAGTGTTTCAAAATGGAATTTTCAGAGTGAAGGTCATAAACTGCTTTAACGCCCTAGGAAAAAAAAGAATAAATCACCCAGCCCTTCTCACACACACGTGCATAGTGCCTACTAATGCTCCCCGAACCAGACGAAGTCAATGGAGCAAACAGAAAGCAGGATTAGCATGAGGCTCAGCGCAACACTCCGAGCGTTAATCGTCGTGACTGTGCGTTCCTTTTCTTGCAGGTGAATACGGCAATGCACGAGGCCAAGCTGGTGGAGGAGTGCGATGAGCTGGTGGAAATCATCCGCCAGAGGAAACAGGTCATTGCTGTCAAGATCAAAGAGTCAAAGGTATGCTAGCCAACACTCGTGCACCTCCAAGACGGCACACAAGGGAAATTAATTGCGAATCTAACCCCGGCTGCGCCTGTGCGCCGCATGCCAATCAATTACACCTCGAAAAGGCTATTATGTATTCAGACCATGGGGCGTGACACAGCCTTAAGTTACATTGAGAAAAGGAACGAGTTGGTCGACGCAGATTTGTAAACAGCACAGGCTCCTCACAAGCTTCAGTTTCTTCTAGGCCCATCTGTGCTCGCTCTCCAGCAACCTGTCAAATAGAGAGGCCCATATGGAGATGACAGCTCCGAGCTTACTCTCAAAACTCCTCACTAGATCTGTGGAAATGACGCCGCAGAACTCGTCACTTGCCTTCTGTCTACGGAGCTCAAAAATAAAAAATAAACGAGGGCTTGCACAGGAGTCTCATAATACAGCGCCTAAGAAATCGAGATCATTCTTGGTCCCTGCTCGAGAAGGTTTCGAGGGCTTTCTGTTACCTGCTTCGAGATCAACTAGGAGAGCTTGAGCGCTTTTGCATTATCGGAGAAATCTGCATCCAGCCACAAACTTTCACAAGTGCTGAGAGGTGCTGGGCTCGAGGGAGAAAGTGGCACAGAGAGGAAGTGAAAGTGAAGAAACAATGCTCATGCGAGACCAATAAGATTAGACAGCGGGCCAGGCTCAGGTTCATTCCAGCCATGGCGTGTTGGTTCCAGCCATGTGTGATCTTTAACAAGCATCCTCTGGCGAGTAGAAGTGACGCTTCACTAATGCCAAACAGCACAAACATAAAAACAAAAAAGCCAGTCTACTGCACTGTTCTGTTCTTTTCGTTTTTGCTCTTAACCGTATGTTTTTTTTGGTTTTGGGATGTTTCCATTACAGTCATTGGAAAAAACAACGTAAAACATGACATTTCTTGTCATAATATTATTACAAAATGTATATATTTCTATTAATAATAAAGATAATTGTATTATTATTACCATTTTTGAACATCAACAGTTAAATTTTTTGCAACAATTTAAAATAAAGTTCCTGCTTGGTTAAACCATATATAAAATAATATTTTATAATATTTATAAAAAAAATAAAATAGAATAAATCTAATTAATTAAATACACTTTTTGTTATATTGATTAAAATTGAGTAATTTATTAAATTGGCACAAATTAAATTGATTAAATAAAATGTGTGTGCATGTGTGTGTGTGTGTGTGTGTGTGTGCATTTATTATTTAATTATATATATATATATATATATATATATATATATATATATATATATATATATATATATATATATATATATATATATTTTAATATCTACTTAATTCAGGGAACTTTAACAAATGTCTTCATTCCTTCTATCCTTAATTTATTCACTCCCTTAATATGTAAAACTGTCAGGATTTTCTCTTTTAATGCTGGTCATAAAATGCAAAAAAATCCATAGCGCCAGCGTTGCCGATGGCAGATGTGCAAATCAACGCACTACAAACCGTAATTCAGCGCACTACACATTGTGTTTCCGGTGACACTACACTAACTTTAGTTTCCTTTTTATATCACTGGCATTGTGGTGTGTGTTTTCAAGTTTAATAATAATAAAAAAATTGCCTTAAAGTGCGAGATGGAGACTAAACAAACTGGCAGTCCGCCACTTAATACGTTCATGAGGGAAGATTTTAACTGTGTTCCGTAAAAGGATTCGCTACACGTGTACCATACCGAACGTCCTGTACAGAAAAGGTTTGAACACGTGTACCGCTACACCCCTAGTGTTTAAGCATCTATGAACTCTTTTCCTGGATGGAGAAAACGATATTTGGATTGGACAGGGAAATATATCATTAGAACGGGATGCAGGAAGCTCAGGCAGGTGTACTAATGCTCAGCGCCGACTCACGTTTAGAGAGATGGATGTGATATGACAGGTTTCTGGAAGCATGAAAATGCTGTAAGAATCATGTCATTGACTTTTCGAAATGGCTCTAAAAACAAGCCTTAAAAGACAGTAAAAGGTTTCCGTGAAGTAGCGCTCATACCTTTATACTGAATCAGTCGATCCAGTGCCAGCATGCTGTGATAAATGATTGAAGGCATATGCTGTCTATCATATAGTCCACAAGAAAATAGAATTGTATTACTAATGCCACAGTATTTCGACTGGTTACGCAAGAAATGATGCAGTCAACAAGCTTGTTTAAGCAGGTCTGGGGTGTGTGCACAGCAATGCGGACTGGCTTGCCAAATCTTGCTCCTGTTTCCCACAGGTTTGAAAAGCTATAGATGGAGACAGAAAGAAAAAAACAACAACAATAGTCCTGTAAAACGCTCCATTATGAACTTGGATGAGGCATGTGTTTTGTTGCAAGAGAACAATGCATACCACTGTTCGTCTAGACACAGACATACAGCGGGAGAATATTATCTGGAAAACAGCAGAGGGAAATATTTCCAGCTGCTCCCTGCTGTAGGACATTTCCATTTCTAAAAGACAAAGTGCACTAAAACCTACCACGGGATTTTGTTAGGACATCTGAGGTCAAAGTCACAGGGAGCATTATAGCAAAGTCATGCGTCAAGTCAGGATGCACAGAAAGAAGGGAGGAAGCAATTAAGGGAAGAGAGGAAGGAAAGAAGGCATTAAAAGTAAGGGAAGGAAGGAATTTAAGAATAAGGATTATTCATGTATATAATGAAGGATGCATTTTGCCTAGGTTCACTGTGTCCCATGATGATGTGACATAAGGGAGGAAGGAAGGAAGGAAGGAAGGAAGGAAGGAAGGAAAGTAGGAAGGAAGGAAGGAAGGAAGGATTAATCATGTATATAATGAAGGACACATTTTGCCTAGGTTCACTGTGTTCCATGATGAAGTGAGATAAGGAAGGAAGGAAGGAAGGAAGGAAGGAAGGAAGGAAGGAAGGAAGGAAGGAAGGATTAATCAGGTATGTGATTGCTAAAAATGCTTGAGGATGGAGCCACCATGAAGGTGGGGGTAATGGAGACGGATGATCCGCTGTGGCGACCCCTAATGGGAGCAGCCGAAAGAAGAAGAAGAAAAGTGATTAAGGACATATTTTGCCTAGGTTAAGGTGATGATACAATATTTTGAGCATTAATAATCAAACCAAAGCAAATTGTCATCAGTCGTTGGAAACCTGCATTTTGAATCAACTTTCTCACTGTCTGAAGCTTACATTCCAACCATGTCCTTTCTGTGACTAGATGAGCACACAGGGGTCTTAAAACGCTGGTCCTGGGCATTTCTATGCAGCATGAATACTGAGGGGAGACATACCGGAAGAACCGTCCTCCCAAGTTATATTTAACTGTATACATTTTTTATTTTTGCCATTGTGCTTTGATGAGCAGTGTGTCTCAATGTCTGCGTATTTCCTTCCTCAACCGTCATCCACACCAGTGTTGGGGTTCTGCTTATATAACCATAATTATCATGATCTGTTTTATTCTATATGTTTATGAAGTTGAAATGGGCTTTCTTTGATTGCTGTTTTGGCAAAATCCATTGTACACATTAAGCAGCAGCATGACTGTTCTGAAAAGATGTAATTATTAATGTAATCATTATAATAATTATAGAAAAGCTTCATATACAAATTAAAGATGTGCATTTCTGTAAAGTTTGTATCAATGTATTTCACAGTATGATTTGTATAATAATTGAATATGTCCCCAAAAATGAAAGCTGTAGTAGTCAAGTTCCACAAGATAGTGAGTTATTTTATTGATATTTTTCTTAGTTACCTTCATTTGGTCAGATAAATATAAATAAAATAAATCACTATCTTGTGGCACTTGACTACTACAGCTTTCATTTTTTTGGATATATTTAATTATTTTATACAAATCATACTGTGATTTGTATAATAATTGAATATGTCCCCAAAAATGAAAGCATTTACAGTGGAACCCACTTATCTCGACCTCGGTTAACTCGCCAACCCTATTAAGTCGACGTTTTTGAAGTGGAACCGCCAAATTCTCTCTTCGTCGATTTTTTATGTCGCCGAACCCCAATATCTCGAGCACAATGGGGGCAAATTTGCCACTTAACGTCGGTTATGTCAGGAATCCCCTGCCACGCCCCCTTCGGCGGCGGCATTCCCCGAAGCACCCTGCTTCTTCTCCCGTGCGTGCCCCACCCACACGGAGCTCCTCGCAGTCATGCTGATCACATACACCTGACTCTCATTCACTCACTCATCCCATCTCCTATTTAAGCCCCTCACCTCCACACACTCGCTGTCCGTTATTGTTTGTGCATGATCGTATGTGGTTCATGGCGGTCTGTGTAATTGCGTATACGTATCCCGCTACGTACCCGTCTTCTCGGACTCCGCATTCTCTCAGCGGCACCCCGGATTACCCCGATCCTGCTGTTTTCCATGTTCACGCTGTCTGCACCACGTTTATCCGTTGCTGCCCAGCGCTGCTTTTTTCATAGCGCGGATCCGTGGATTCTCTACACAACTGTCTCTGCTTTCGCAGAACTTCCAGGACCGCGCTCCCGGAGCGCACCACTGGATATTACTGCTTCGCTACAAGTATTGGTGGATTATCTCCTGAGTATTCTAAATAAAGTTTGTTTGCGTTTACTTCGGCTTCCGCCTCCTTATCCGCATTACAGGTTATCTCGATCCGCATGACCAATCAAACAAATCGCGGCAACGCCGTTGTGTAAAAAACCTCCAAAAACACGTGCATGCATCATTTAATAACGCACATCATGTACATAAAGAAATTTCAAGCACGTTAATATATTCCCGCCATATTGGTTTTCGTTTGTCTCTATCATCGGATCATCTCAACGCTTTTTGGCGTCCCCTAGGCCGGCGACATAACCGGGTTCCACTGTATTTGAGTTACCTTCAGTTGGTATTGTATGAGGAAGTCGGGTGTGTCAAAGAAGTACGTGAGGGTGGTGCAGTACATGTACGAGGAAAGTGTGTCAGCAGTGAAGTGTGCAGTGGAAACAACAGACTGGTTCAAGGTGAAGGTTGGACTGCATCAAGGATCGGCTCTGAGCCCTTTCCTGTTTGCAGTGCTGATGGATAGTAAAGCTTAAAAATCGCTTCACTTTATATAAAGCCAAGTTGTTCTGTGGAGAGGGACGCCACACGTCAGAGTTTTACACCATGCAGCTCAATTAAACTTTAATCAAACTCAAATTCGACCAGTTCGCCATTTACTTTTCTAAGCTGGACAGCTGACTAGGTGCTATAGGAGAGCAAGAGGAGTCTTGGTTTGTTCAGAATTCCATTGATCCATCGACACAGCTAGTGCACTGAGATAGCAGTGAGAGTGATGGTCAGCACTGAGCAAGGCACAGAAAGAGAGCAGGGGATCACTGCCTTTTTATTCTTAAACTGAAATATGTTTCCACAAAATTGCATCCAGATAAATAGAGTGTAGAACTGCTTTGGGCATTTCTCGATGACGCAGCACTCGCAGCACTCATAACCTGCCAGCAGCCATACGCCTCCACTGCTTCAGCAGGGTTCGGGTTTTATACAAACTTTTGCTATAAATGTTTTCTCAGGATTTAGTGAAAAGAGGATTCCTAGGGGGTTAAACACCATCCATCACTTCTATTATAGTGTAAACTTCAGGACATATTATACACCTTGTGGGGGTGTTGGATTTATACAGTTATAGATGAAAAATGTGTGTGTGTGTGTGTGTGTGTGTGTATGTCTGTCTCCGTAGGTAATGAAGCTCCGTAAGCTGGCTCAGCAGATTGCTAACTGTAGACAGTGTCTGGAACGCTCCAGCGCTCTCATTACACAAGCTGAGCAGAGTCTTAAAGAGAACGACCACGCTCGCTTCCTTCAGACTGCCAGAAACGTGGCAGAGAGGTGAGCTATATGCATAAACACATACGGTGTCTCTCTACGCCATTCTGCATTTCCCAGCATGAAGTCGACTTTTAGCGCGTCCGCACATCGAATTTCCTCCCAGCGCCGCTGATCATGCTCTACACTCGGCTCTGTTGATATATCGAGCACACGGTCACACCAGATTCCGAAGGAAACCCTGAAGGGCCCTTCGGCTTCTCCGAAATCTCTTATGCGTGCACAAGTGCCGGAATGCTGCAGTTTCTCCCCATCAGTTTTAGTTTGCAGTGTCAAGCCTCGTAATCTGCAGTGGATAAATAATAGTCTTTCCTTCACATAGATTCAGTTAAACTTGGGCCTGTTATTGCCGTTACATCAGCAAACTCTGGTGTACTCACACCTATCAGATTTAGGACGGCTAACAGCGTAGGATTCGTCCTTCGAAGAATCGAGTATACAAAACTCCTACAGTGATGCGGCGAGGATTTATATGACCATGTGCCACATATAATTCACTTAAAGTGTGTATAAATCTGTTTTGTCTTGTATAGTCCAAGCTAAATGTATAGTGTTATTTATGACTGTACTTTTTAGAGTCACCAACAGCTGGAACTAAATTCCTTGTGTGCGCCAACACACTTGGCCAATAAACCTGATTCTGTTTCTATGTTGGCAGATTTTTATTTGAAACTGGAGGTATTATACTGGAGTAATTGCGTGTAAGCGTTTGACTGACTTACAGAACACCTGACACTGTTTCCAAATTACCCAAATGTGCCAAAATATATTTAGTTCTATTTTAAATAATAAATGTAAATGAGTTTTCTGCCACACATATGTAAACCAAGGTCAAGGTAACAGTGATGACAGTGTCACATGATCATCGGTGTGTGTCTAAATGATAAGTTCTCTCGTATCACTTACCAGTGAAAAAATATAGCATAAAGATGCGCAACATTCCAACATCAAGAAGCTCAGCTTTGAAATGAATGAGCTTCTAAATGAATGAGCGTATTTAGATTCGCAGAGAGCCATAAACATGCGGACCAAACACTTGGAGGCGGGGCCAGTGCATTATAGGCGGCAGTTATTTGCGATAAACCAGACCGGTACAGTGGGACTCATCGAAAAGCATTGTATGTGCAAATATAAAATTCTGTATTTAATATCGTTTTGGATTTTTCTTCATACTGATACAAAAAGCTCTGATTTAATCTGCAGTTGAAGAATCGCACTGGAGTAATAGACCTCTCATAGAGACGACTTAAGGTCAGTGTTCCAGTAGCAAGGCTCATTTCAGGAATAGCAACTGCTCCCCTGTGACACCTCTGTAGCACCACAGCCATGTTTCCGAGATATTGTACGCATAATTGCCCCTATGCAGCACTCTTTCTATCAGTATTACAAGTCTCTTTAATTGTGCTCTCAGATGAGCTTGTAACACGGCTGTCACACTGAAATGGTGTGCTAAATAAAGTTGAACAGCGAGTGGAGCTTGCTCTCATCTCTCTCTCTCTCTCTCTCTTTTCTCTCTCTCTCTCTCTCGCACACACACCCAGGGTTGCCATGGCCACAGCCTCCTCACAGGTTCTTATCCCAGATGTCAATCTGAACGAGGCCTTTGACAACTTTGCTCTCGACTTCTCCCGAGAAAAGAAAATTCTGGAGGGTCTGGATTACCTGACAGGTGAGTCAGATACCCAGAAACCCACTAAAACCCCTGCTTTGAGCTGCAAAAAAAAAAAAAAAAAAAACATGTTGCTTATAATAAGCTTTCCATATCATTTTCTTCTTCCAGCCCCGAATCCACCATCTATACGCGACGAGCTCTGCACAGCCTCGCACGACACCATCACCGTGCACTGGACCTCTGAGGACGAGTTTAGTGTCACATCTTATGAACTGCAGTACACGATTTACACGGGCCAGACCAACTTTATCAGTGAGTATCGCGTTCAAATCGAGTTCAAAATTTCGCTGGGCGAAATACGGGAGAGTAGATATCGAATCGACTGTCCAAATATAGAAATATGAGCTACTAAAGTGAATGTGCTTCTGCAGCGCAGGATCAGATCAAGCTTTATGTAAGTTGGAGCCCAGCGGAGCACTTTTTCTGCACGTACTCCATTATATAACAACATTTCTTATGAGGTCTGCTTTCCAGAGCATCGGTTGCAGATATACCCGGCTCTCATTATACAATTTATGATCACCTACTTTTCAAGTCCTTTTTTTGGAGTTCGGTGACAACACAACACTTGACGTGATCTTGGCATACCGTTGGTAGCCGTGGAAGAGGATGAGAAAGTGAGAACTGCGATCCAGTGGCCCAGTTCCGGAGTGGCACTCGAACAGCACCACTTCTTTCACACACTCATGTACACTCCCACACAAATACACACTGTGCTTATCTTTCCTTTACTCTGTCTCGCGTTTTCTTTCTCCTACATTTTCTCTCTGGCCTTTCCCTCTTTTCCCTTTCTCGTTCACTCTCGATTAAGCTGTACTCATCCAGCTACAGCAGCACAGAAAGGGTTTTTTTTTTTTTTTGTGACTCTCTAACAGCCGAGAGACTTGGGAGCACTGGTCTGGCCACTGTTGCCGCAGCCTCCTCAGAGGATTCAAGCCGAGAGGCTGAGAAATGGAGAGAGATGCTTTCTTCCTGGATTGACAACTTTCTCCATCACTCTGTGGATGCAAGTGCTTAAGTGCAGCCACTAGCTGGATATTGGTAGCAATTTCTTCAATCCCGTGAGGAGAAATACATGCCTTTTCCAGCCCTTTTTCTAATTTTGCTTCGTTTTAACACAAATACAAACCATTCAGAAGTTTTTTGTCGTGTTTTATTTCTAACCAAATCGAAGTTGAGGTTTATGTCCTATATGACGTGTTTTTATTTTAATTTTTTATTAAGATGTAGAGGATTTTAACAGTATTCCTGATCCGTCTTTGGGAAAAAAAAAGGTTTAGAAGGTTTCTTGGATCGACCTCTGCTTCCTGATCTTTTTCTTCTTTTTGTTTGCATTTAATATCATCGATTTTGACCTTCGATAACCAGTTAATGATTTTCAACTTCATTTCCCTTATGTTTACTCCATTTCTCTGTCCGGTGTAAGCGAGTATATGATTCTAATCGTTCTGTTCCGGTTGGAAGCGTAAAAAAGAGCTACATAGAGAATAGAAAAAATGATAGATTTACCTTGCCCTTCTTTTACAGGTCGGATATCAGCAATTACACATTTGGCACAGACACAAAGGCACCCCTTTGGTGGCTAATTAAAAACAGCTCCAAAGGCAGCGATTTCAGCCAGATCTCACACTAATGGGGTGGAAGCCCAGAAAAGATTCCTCTCTTTCCCCCCTCTCTCTCTCTCTCTCTTTCTCTCTTTCTCTCGCTCGCTCTACATTTGCTCAGGGACGGTACTCTTTTAGGCCAGTCATTAGCCCAAGCTTGGAGACTGGAATAGCCTGCTGATTTTTCCAACCGTGTGAGTGCAGGTGCTGTACTGGCATCAGGCGCGATTACATCCGACCCGAGCTAATGCTCTTTACTCTGCTTTTATTGTGATGGTGATTGATTGTGATGAGAGTTGCTGAAGCCGCATGCTAAGCCAGCAGCGAAAGCCACTCCAGGTGTTACAGGAGCACACACTCGAGCTGCATTTGGGAAGGGGGGGTGTGTGTGTTTTGGGGAATTTTACGAATCTGTTATCATTGTGAACTATGGAATTGGAAGTTACAGTCACAACGACAGCGAGAACAGCGATCTGATTGGCACATGGCTAAAGAGATGATTTGTTCATTTCTGGCTTGTTCATGAATAATAGAATTTGGTCATCTTGCCAGGTGTCTTCTTTCACCTAAAAGCAGAGTCGTAGTGAATCAGGCTCCTGACTCCACACAACAAAACAGTTTACTATCTAAAGATATTTGACTTTGAAATGTAGTGAAGTTAAAATAAACGGAAATACTTGAGTAAAGCTACTTAAGTATATTACCTAATTACATTTCCTTCGTTACTGTTCACCGCTGCAAAATATACAACAAAAAAAAACTTTCCATGGGAACTTAATCTGGGGAATTTTGGAAATAGTCCTCTATCCTGAAGACTTCTTGAGCGGGAAGCTTTTAATAACTGTTTTTTTTGTTTGTTTTTTTTTTAATGTTAATGCTCTTAAAGTTAAACATCTTACAGAAAGCCTCAGTGGAGTTCCAGGTGCTAAATAAGCTGCTTATTGTTTGGCATAAGTTATGAGAGCCGTGAATAGATTGTTACTCAAGAAAGTGTAACGTATTCGATTGAGCAGAATTAAATACACTCGGGATACGCCTTGCCGCAGGTGCTACTGTCAGAGCCCTGCTGTTGCAGAAGATTAATAAAAAAAACCCTCTGAACGTCTACATTGAAGAATTCTACTTTGCTCAATGAGGTGTCAGGTTGGCCAACAACGTACACGTGATGTCATAGTTCATATTGGGACAGAGGGGCTTCTGCCGGCTTATTCGAGATAACATTGTCCACGACGCCCGCAAAAGCACAATCCTTTATAGCGCGGATATTCATAAGCTGGGCTTTAGAGGATTGCTGAGAACAATGAGAGTAGAATAAAGGCATAGTCCTCTGAGGCCACCTATGATAGGGGTTAGACAGAGTGTGGTGGCGGGAACGGTACAGTCTGCTCACTGACATTAGGTGTGAAATCAGTGGCATCTTGTACTTAGAAGCATACCTGCTTACACACAAAAACAGGTTTAGATTCACAGATCGGGGCTGGAGCATCCCAGTACTCGTCAGATGTTCCCTCATTTTAATTCTAGCCTTTTATCTCCCTACATGCACATACGGAAAGCCTGGGAGTGATGATCATACTGTTTATATTCCTTCTATAGTTTCTTTGAATCTTTTTCCTTTTTTTTTTCAGAACTGCAGACATTAGCCATATTCTAATGTCGATCATATAACCTCATACTGTATTCACCAAACAAATAACATTTTTTCCTTATAGCGTTTGTTCAAAACAAAATCAAAGAAATGAATGAAATCGAAGACGTTTGAACTTTTCATCCTGCCAGTCTGGAGTATTCCTTGCCTTATGAATGCCAATTGAAGCGTTAATGTTTATCTCAATTACGTCGTGCTAGTCCATGCCAAAGGTACGACTGAAACTGAACGAAGGTTGCTTTTGTACGGCACAATTGGATGGAGGCGGCGAGGACGATCGAGTCGCGACGTTCGAAAGTGCATTTTTGAAGACGATGTTTGGAAGTCGTGTTTTCTAGGTGCAAACTGTTTGACATTTCATTTCAGCGATTTTTGTAAGCGAGCGCACTAATCCCTAGGTGCTAAAATATCATGGTCTCTGGGTGAAAAGAAACCATGTCTACCTCTCACACAAGCAGTATCGGCAGTCCGATTCACGCCTATGCACCGACGTTCCCCGGAGAAGCTCAGTATAAGAAATTGGCTTTGGGAAGTGTATGTTGTTGTCTCTGTTCGCCTGAAGCACACATCCAGAAACCCCACAGGGGCAGATCGATATGTCCTCTACACATGGTGTAAAAAAAAACGCTTGTTCTTTGCTGGCTATTTTTATTGTGATAAGCAAAGCCAGATTCCAAATGGTATCTTCTAATTACATAGATAACAGCAAGAGCAGGATTAATAGTGAATAATAATACAATAATAAACATTGTGTGTTTGCAAGTGGCATTTATGTGTTAGATTTATTTATTTATTTATTTATTTTTGGTAGTATTAATTAAAAAGGGTTTTTTGTTTGTTTCTTTATGTTTTTCCTTTTTGCTAAAACATCTTGTTTTCTCTCTCTCTCTCTCTCTCTCTCTCTCTCTCTCTCTCTCTCTCTCTCTAGGTCTGTATAACTCAGTAGACAGTTGGATGATCGTGCCCAACATCAAGCAGAATCATTACACTGTGCACGGGCTTCAGAGTGGAACCCGATATATATTCTTTGTCAAGGCCATCAACCAGGCTGGCAGCCGCAATAGCGAGCCAGCACGCCTCAAAACCAACAGTAAGTTCTCTACACCAGTGGTCCCCAACCCCCGGTCAATTGCTACCGGGCCGCACAGAAAGAATACAGAACTTACATTATATATGAAAATATTGTCTGACATTAAACCGATCCGGATCCCGGGAACGCTGCCCTACACCACTGTTCGGAAAAACTTCAACTTTTATAAGCAAAGCACTCATGGAATCACGTCCAAACTCCTATATGT
The DNA here is from genome assembly GCF_014805685.1 of Silurus meridionalis. NCBI lineage: Eukaryota > Metazoa > Chordata > Actinopteri > Siluriformes > Siluridae > Silurus > Silurus meridionalis. Next base: position 18,600,076 of record NC_060888.1, on the reverse strand, counting down.
ATATTTTTGGTTCGAGATTTGCATGCGGCACCCAACTTTCACACGCTGTATGGGCGATCAGAATTACCATCGGCTCGTAATGCAAGGTTGCTGTTTAAATTCCACGCTGGCTCATTGACGACGTGGATCCATCATTTTATGTTGTGTTTTTATGTTGTGATATGGCTCTTAAATTTTATTCTTAATGTTCTTAAAAATATCTTAAAAAGTTGTTAATTTGACTTGGTGAAACCTGCAGAAACCCCTAGATTTAAATGGATGATCGGACGAGAGCCTGTGTACTGCTCTGAGGGGTTTAGAGGTGAAATACCGGCTGGTGAACATTTATTTATTTTTTATTTTTTCTTAATTTCTCTCAGCCTCAGTGGGAGTTATCACACCCAGACTCAGCATCTCACTTCACTTTATTTTGTCTGTTTGATCAAAGGCAGTCTGGATTTGGGTCGTGTTGGCTGGGGATTGCAGTGCAGTTCATTCATAACACACGGTAAAGACAGGGTTTTAATAGTGTTGGAGCAAAGGTCAGTTTTAGGAATCTTTCTCTTGAGGTCATGTTCCCCTGCAGGTGTGTGTATTTAGTGCAGCCTACAGGCTTGATAGTCTGACCAAGGTCACAGTGTCCCCATGTTCTTGTGCATCTTTTTTTCTTTCCCTTTTGCCCCAACATGTTGTCTTTCACACAGCCAATAATACAATAGCTTTCTCAAAAAAAAATTTAAATAAAAAAAGCAGCGCCATTTACATAAGCTCTTTGTGTTTGATTAACAGATTCAGCGGGAGCAGAATCTGAAACACGGTCTTTTGTTTTCCAGCGAGTCTCTGTCGCAGCACGATCAGCTGGCTGTAATTATCCAGGAGCAGAGCTGCTGGTGACTGCATCATTAAAGTGAAGTCTGGCTAACGCAAGCCCCAGTGTATGTGGGGTGTATGTGAGGAGGCTAGCTAGAAACAAGAGCGCAAATAGTATTAATCGGTTTCCTTGGAAAATGGACGCAGTGCATGTGATATTGCCTAGCATGGATCTTAAACACTCTGTTAGAGCAGTGTTGAGGGTGCGGTGTTGGGAACGCCAAGTCAGTTTGTGGAAAGAGGCTGTTTCTGAGGCTGTACTGTACACATGGCCAATATGTTGCAAGAATTTTTGCCGGATAGCAGGAAAGCAAGGAGGAGTGAATGATGTGGCTTTATTGTTCTAGTGCTCGCCATGCGCTCACCCATTTTCAGGTTATATTACAGATCCGAGACAAGAGAGAGGCAATTACCAGATGCATTACCCATGTTAAACCTTAATACATCTTATCAGGATTGTTCTCGAATGTGTGCCTGTGGAATAAAGTATCTATATATCTGTCCATCCGTTCATCCATATATCTGTCTGTCTGTCTATCTATCTGTCTGTCTGTCTATCTATTTATCTATCTATCTATCTATTTATCTATTTGTCTATGTATCTATTTATCTGTCTGTCTATCTATTTATCTAGGTATCTGTCCGTCTGTCTATCTATCTATCTATCTATCTATCTATCTATCTATCTATCTATCTATCTATCTATTTATCTATCTGTCTATGTATCTATTTATCTGTCTGTCTATCTATTTATCTAGGCATCTGTCTGTCTGTCTATATCTCTATTTATCTATCTGTCTATTTATCTATCTATTTATCTGTCTGTCTATCTATTTATCTAGGTATCTGTCTGTCTGTCTATGTATCTATTTATCTGTCTGTCTATCTATTTATCTAGGTATCTGTCTATATATCTATTTATCTATCTGTCTATTTATCTGTCTGTCTGTCTATCTATCTATCTATCTATCTATCCGTCTGTCTGTCTGTCTACCTGTCTATCTATCTGTCTATCTATCTGTCTATCTATGTCATATTCTGCCTTAAGGGCAGCTAAGGTGTTGAGGCATTGTCTTTTCTTCAGGCTTGTAAGATAAATGTGAAATAGATGCCTTTAGTTATGCTGTGAGAGTTTTTTTTTTTTTTCCATTTTCTTTTGTTCATCTTAAATATTTAGAATGTTTCAAATTGCAAGCCATTTGCAGATGGGATCAGTTTTCAATCCAGCTTAAAAATACAATGTCAGCCTCCAGGATCGGTGCAGAAGCATTCAGTAAAATGCTTCTTCATCTTCTGAGGCATGGGAAATCAGGCTGTGCTGAAGTATGTCTCAGTTAGTAAACAACCTACACATTCGTACTTCCGCTGTAGGTATTACGTCGCTCTTGATCAAAAGCATGAGTTTGTGTGGTTGCGTCTATGAGGTGGTGTTCAAGACTAATGGTTCTGCTGACCACGTCTGCGATTTCATTATGGACAGCAAATTAGAACAAAGTGCAAACGAGAAGTTCTGCATGAATCTGGTCATGTTTGACATGACATACGTTTGACATATGGCGATGCTGCAACGAGTCGTTTCATGGTGTTTTGATCAGCGCGCGCGCTTCAAAAGCGGAGCAACATCGCTGGAAGACGACGAGAGCTCAGGAAGACCTTCAACGAGCTCCACCCCCAAAAACGACAAAACCATTCGCCAACTTGTGCACGATGATCGTGACAAGACAATCCACATGATCTCACTTCCTCACCCGCCACATTTATCTGTGGACTTTGCCCTCATCCAGAAGATGAAGATTTAGTGAGAAGGTCACACCATTGTGGAGATCCAGCGGGAACAGCAGAAGGGGCTCAACATTCTAGAATGTGCAGGAACACTGGAGTGCTGTATTGCTGTGCGAGGGGACTATTTTGGGGGAGACAGTGTGTAAATGTAGATTAATAAAGTACTTTCTTGTAAACAGAGCGAGTCTTGAAACGTTCAGACCACCTCTTATATGTCCAACAGAAGCCTCCAGTGTGATACAGTTTTCAATCTCGTTTTATTTGTGTGTATGCATTTTATTATTAACTTCTAATTTTTTTTATGCATCACTACTGTAGTTATCACTACTACTATCACTCACTACTGTGCTGGGTTTGCCTGTTCTTGTCTTGGCACCTACAGGCCAAATGAAGCATCCATTTATTTTGTGTCTTAATTAGAATACACAAGCATAGGTGTGTGGAATACTTAATGAGAAGCCGTTCAGTGTCTAAGAGTTATTTTGTCCTCTTTGCACTTGTTTAATTGCTTCGATTTGCATTAGGAGACAGCACACTTCCTGAGTGCCAGCCACCATTGTATTTCCTTACACATTTTATGGTCGTTTCTCAGAAGAACTATAAGAACAATGTCTAATTAGGAGTGATAAAAATAAATACATGACATCTGTCTGGGTACTATTCCGACTTCTATAGGAATAACATGTACTACAGTTTACTAAACAGTCCATGTTTACATCTTGAACATGTTCTTATCTCCATTCAGAGTGGAAGTGTGTCCCACCCCCGAACGCAGCACTCCTACACAGTTCGCTCCTGGCTAGTTCTCGCAGAATTTCACAGGCTTGTTTCTTTTATTAAAGGCGTTCGCTCGTTTGTTATAACAGGCTAGAGGTATGCTGCTTTACTTGCCCTAGCTGTAGCGTGAGGGTGCTAACCCTTTCCATTTGTTGCTCGCCAGACGCAGCCCCGAACGGAAAGCCAAGGCTGTGCACGAGGGTTCGGGGAGGACTGCACTCGCCGCGATAAGCAGTTCAAAGCGCAAGAGCACAATTAATGGAATTGGCATGAAGTAGCACACTGCCTGAATGGCTCCTAGCCAGGCACAGTAACTCACATTGCAGGTGAAGCCTGACACGCCAGGTGATCATTGTGCTCTGCTGTCAGTCATTAGGGTGGAAATCAGAGGATTAGCGTTAGGTCTGAGTGAAATGTCAGGCCTGACCCGTGTTTAACGCCCAATTTCAGTGAGAGAGTAACGGAGGGGGGGGGGGAACGTTTTAGCTGAAACATCCTTATTTAGACTGGGGGGGTTCTTTGATTTCCTTTTCCACGTTTTCACATTCCTTGATCTTACAAAGTTTGTACCGACATACATGGAATGCAGTGGAGTATTTTAGCAGCGTCATACAACAGGCTAATTCCAGTCATAGTTCTTAATGGTGAATGCATGCATATATGATATATTGCCAAACATTTGGTCATGATTATGGTATGTGCTTTTTGAGCATCGCATTTTACATTTAGTCCCAATTTGCTCTTATAATATCCTCCACTCTTCTGGGCAGATGTTCCACTAGATTTTGGAGTGTGCTTGTGCACATTTGTGTGAGATTCAGTAAAAGGGTGTTAGTAAAGCCTAACATTTAAACTGGATTTCACACACGTCTCTTAGGATTTGCATTTCCAGTGTGTTGAAAAAAAAGGAATATGCTGAGATTGGCCAAGCTTAAAATCCTTGCTCTAGACAAGCACATGTTCTTTTTCTTTCTCCACACACAGTCATGTCTTTTTCCTCCACAGGCCAGCCTTTTAAACTGGACCCAAAAACGGCTCATAAGAAGCTGCGCCTGTCCAACGACTGCCTGACCATGGAGAAGGATGAGAGCTCTTTAAAGAAGAGCCATACACCAGAACGCTTCAGTGGTACAGGTTCCTACGGAGCTGCTGGCAACGTGTTTATTGACAGTGGCTGCCATTACTGGGAGGTTTTGTTAGGAGCGTCCACATGGTGAGTAAAAAGACCGCTTGTTAGACTGGTACCAGCACCATTTTGTTGCAGATTCGGGTTGATATTTGTAGATTTATGTCCTGGTGTAAGTTATCAGTTACATTGTCGACTTTTTTTTTTTTCTTATGCACCTGATTCATAGAAAGAAATACCACCCAGTCCACACCCAGTTAACAGCTACCTTTCCCACCTATTTTAATCCCGGCAACTCCACACAGTCAAATCTACGCTGTGCAAATCCCTGCTACTATATGAGTGATATGCACATTATCAGGGTGTGCATTATTGCATTTCAAGCAGCCAAAACTCCCATTTTCTTGATCCTAGTATCTCTGCTTTGTACTGATTCTTTCCTCTTTTCAGCCATAGACCCAAAAATAAAGCTAAAAGAAAATGTCAGCTTTGGATTTGTGTGTATTATATACCAGATTTTACCATCAGATAAACACAACCAACAGCCCATCTGCTCAAAGGCGTGATTTTCTTTTTTTTCTTTTTTTTTTTAGCTGCTGCTAAATCTGCTGTTTAGATGAGCTAGGTTTAACTTAATAGTAAGCTTAAAATATGACGCCCCTGCAAAATGTTTCTGCCTTAACATCTCAAACACGACAAAAGCCAGCCGACACACAAAGCGTTTTTTATGCTGATTATTTTGTTACGATTACCCTCCGAGTTCTGCTTTTCCCACGCTAGCTGCGCACGAGGAAAATGCAAGATTAGATTTAGTCAATAATGATAGCATCTCGGGTTTTGATTATGAGTTCATCTAATGTGCTGAGGGCCTTACTGTCCTCTTCGATCTTAAACCATTAATAGTTCATACACTAATCTGTTATGAAACATGTTGGCAACAGTAATCATACACAGGCTTGGCCCAGGGGTCGGGTTGATCATTTTTGACGCCTAACATATCTTGTGCTGCAGGTACACCGTGGGTGTGGCGTACAAGTCGGCCCCGAAGAACGAGTGGAACGGCAAGAACTCGTCGTCGTGGGTGTTCTCGCGCTGCAACAATAACTTTCTGGTGCGACACAACGGCAAAGAGATGCTGGTGGAGGTATCGCCGCAGCTGCGGAGGCTCGGCGTGCTGCTGGACTACGACAACAACACGCTCTCCTTCTATGACGCCATGAACTCACAGCACCTGCACACGTTCGACATCTCCTTCCTGCTTCCTGTCGCCCCGACCTTTATGATTTCCAATAAATCATTGATGATCCTATCCGGCCTGCCCGTGCCCGACTTTGTGGACTGCCCCGAGCAGCAGGACGGCAGCAGCCGCCAGCAAGAGTCTCCATATGGCCTGACTATGAAGAGCTGCAACTGAGACGCTCGCACCGGCTCTTCCAGAACGTTTCCTCTAGGGTCGATTCATTTTTTTGTTGTTGTTTTGGGTTTTTTTTTTTTTTCACTCTGCTTCCTCAGTTTTATTTTGGCCCCAGCACTGGCTCACATTTGTTTGATGGGTTTAAAGGAGGCGCTCATTTCTCCTTGATCATTGCAGTCAGGGCTTGTGCTTAAGATGACATCTAGTCATGGATTATGAGCTCTTTAATGGAGTGCGAAACGTATGTAAATTATTCACAACTAATAATTCGGTTTTTATTCTTATCCTTAAAAGCACTTTTTTTTTTAACATTTCCGAGGTCCCCTGTGTGTAAAAAAAAAAAGGAGGGGAATAAAAAGAAACTTGACTTAGAACTGGGCTGAACATTGTTTGGGTATAGTCTAGTGGATTTATCTTCTAATAGAGAAAATGGGATATAAATATGGCATTTCTACTGAGGTTAACATTGAATAGTATCTGATTAAACAAAATTCACATTTTCATATTCAGGGAGAACAAGGAGAACATTTTCTTTGTGGGTTTTTTTTTTGGTTTGTTTTTTTTTTCTTTGTTTTTTTGTCTTGCAGTTTATAGCATGATATGTATTTCCTCTGTGATTTGTTCCACTCGATTGCTTTCTTGTTCTGTATTTTGTGGAAAAGCATGACAGTCTCACTGCTGATTTTATAGACATAAAATCTGATCCATGTAGTATTTTTTTTTTTTTTTTTTATTGTAAAGCTAAATCCATCTCATCAAATGAGACGATTTATAAAAAGCATTGCGGGTGAACTAAATCTTGAAAGGGCTTTACGGAATATAGATCCATTCAAACCGGTAAAAAGGGAGCCAACAATCCCATCTTATCACTGCTTTCAAATGTTTTCTTTTTGCCTCATATGCGATTTTCCTCAGCAAAATATTTCAGGGAGGAATCAGTGAATGATGTCATAGACAATCATTTCTACCTTGCGGGCAAAAAACAACTAAATAAAATATACTGTGTAGCATGATAATGTATATTGGCAATAGTGTTAACACGAGCCTCTTCTTGAAACAGAAATGGGTGTCCACCTGAATTATGCTGTCTCTGTGCAGTTTAGAGAGCAGACATACTACTGATGGCACTCTCCTGCTGCTGCTATCGTCATGCGTGGGGTCTCTCTCATTTATTTTTCTGTCCCTGTGGCTCCTCGGTTCAGCTCTACCCTCTCCCATTGTCATTTTATTTTTTGCTTTTCGATGTTTTTGTGCTAAAATCCCAGAGCATGCTTCAGATCGCTGTGCTACTGCAATCCATTTTTTTCTCCCCGTTGCACAAGGATACATCAAAATATCCTTTCTTGTGTGTTCTGTGAGGAAATTATTAATACTTTTCAACACATACATACACAATAGATGAGATAGTTGTTGCAAAATGTTTTTTTTCTTCTTCTTCTTCTTCTTCTGTAAAAGCTCGACGAATTTTCAATTGTCCGATATCTTGATTCTTTATATTGTCAACTGAGTAGTTAAGATGCCATAGTGGACCCTAAACACGAAAGCAATATATGTAGATTATGAGAGTCCATTTCGAACATTTCCATTTGATTTGTTTTTTTTTTAATGGCATTACAGAAGCCATTGAATACCAGGTAAGCAGAGGTTTTCAAAAATGCTCAAGTCTTATTCAGGGGCCGTTCATCTCGAACTGACAGGATTGAAAGGTGTGTTTGAGTGTGTGTCACTGGGTCCTTCAGACCAATTTTGGAACTGCTTCCTTTGAATATCCGATACTGTTTTGAAAGGAGAAGGTGCAGTATAGATATCACTGATCATTTTGCGTATCGAGTTTACAGCTAGCTGTGCATTTCTTTCCATTTAACATGATAGGCTGATAACATGATAGGCTTTCTTCAGTAAGAACAAAAAAAAAAAAAGAACGGTCACGATCGCAAGGTTGTTTTTATTGGATGATCAAACACTAGTGTGTTTTTCTGTTTCGATTGATCGGTTTTAGCAAGACAAGTATGTAAATCATAGGGGGAAATATATATTATATGAAATTGTATAATATACAAATATATATGAACATTGTTATTTATGTGAGCTGAAACCCAATAATAATAAAAAAAAATCTGATCCCAAGCGCCCGGGTTGATTTGCGTGTTTTGTTGTCTTGCCCTTACATTTGTATTCTCTCTGTACACAGATTGTGTCACAGGAAGAGAAGGCTAATGATGCCAAGCAAGTGTGCTCACAAACCCCACAGGCATGAGAGGCTAGAGAGGAGCCTGCTGCACTGGCAGGGTGCTGAGTGCCCACAGTCAGGCGACAGGCATTGCCCAATGCTCTTCAGCTGGCTCTTCTGGCACAGGGCACATTCAGACCAAAAAACCAAAGGGTGAGTTAGTAAGATGGCGCAAGTAGGGTGGTGTAGAGAGGAAGAGCAATCCGATGGGTAATGTGCATAAAATTGTGCTGTGAACTTCAGAGAAATGAGTTCATTTGGAACAAAAAATGTGGAATGTTTTTTGCAATTAGAAAAAATACGAAGTCAGGGTGGCTGGCATAATTGAGCAGGGTTACACCCCTGCCTTTTGTACATAAAGATAAATAGACATCGCTGTAAGGTTTCATCCGAGCAAATGTTTCAATACAATTTTAAAAATCTTAATTTTTTGACACACTTCCCTGCAGCATTTCTACACTCACCCCAGAGTTTAATTAACGCCTGGAAAGATTCCGCATAGAAAGATTTGTCGGTAGGCCTGAACCATCCTGGGGCAGCCTGCTTCACTTCATCATCAGGGAACAACCACGAGAGGGAACGTCACTGACGCTCGCACGGCCATCTTTGAAACGTTTACGCCATTCGAATGTCTTACGGCGACTGAGCATCTTATCCCGGTACTGTGCTTGAAGTCTTGGTAGATATCCGTGGGTTTTGCACCAACTTCATTACCGCATGCTGTTCCAACTAAACACACAATAGCATCCATTTGTATGCATGTAAAATGAAAAGTCCCGGTTTGACTTGAACGCCCCTCGTATATCGGTCCAGATTACTTCATTCTATCAGGTGATTTTATAGCACATCATTCGAGATGTTTGGGTGGTCTATGAAATACTGTCCATAGTGTAATGAATGAGCAATGTAAATTATTCAATGTCCAATATGCAAATTGCACGAATGGACAACATTTTTTTAATATGACGAATCCAGAAAGGTGTTACGGTTTTAGAAAACGTTCTGATTTTAAGCATATATAACGCTTGTGTAATAAACCCACATCGTTGGTCATATAAAATAACACCCTACTGCTCAACCCTAATAGTTTCATTCAGCAATTTACTGATAGATAACCAGGTGTCAGTGTAAAAGTGCTTTCTAATGTGTCTTCTCTCAGCATTCGTTCAGCAGAATCACTGCGCCCTGCATCACCCTCGGTAGACACTTTGATTATGGTGCTGCTCAATAGAGCTGCGTATCAGCCGCCATTCGAAAGCACACAAATGGACCCATATTCAAGGCTCTTTAGAGACACACACAGAAGCCTCTTTAATTACTCCACCGCCACCGAGGTTTCCTAGTTTAAATGGAGGAGCTAGCGGGGAGGTATTGTCGCTGTCGTGCAGAATATGCCGTGAAAGTGTGCTCAGGTGAAGACAATGCTAATGCAGACTTCCTTTTGTGAACCCTGTTTGGAAGTTTATATAATGAAAGGCATGATGGAGGTTAATTAATAGAGTCACACAGTTGAGCATCCAATTTGCACTTATAATTCCCTCCATTCGTCTCGGAAGATGTTCCACTAGATTTTGGAGTGTGTTCGTGGAGAGTCATTTGTGTGAGATTCAGACATGGGGGTTTTAGTAAAGTCAGGTACTGATGTAGGTGATGTGAGGAGGTCTGGGGTGCAGTTGGTGTTCACATTCATCCCAAAGGTGTTCAATAGGGTTGAGATCAGCGCTCTATAGCAGGAGATCTTCCACTCCAACCCATGCAGAGCATATCTTCATGGAGTTTGCTTTGTGCACAGGGGCATCGTCATGCTGAAACAGGGTTTAGGTCTCCTAGATCAAGTGAAGGAAAGTCAGGTGTCCCAATACTTTTGTCCACATAGCGTGTGTGTGTGTGTGTGTGTGTGTGTGTGTGTGTGTGTGTGTGTGTGTGTGTGTATATCTAACTGTTGGTCCAAACTGATATTTAAACCGATTAGGTGCTTGTATTTATTATTTCTAATTCCAGTAAAATATACAAACTCTATTGGCCTTATCATAATCAGGCACAATTTTCAGATTGTGCAGTCCTTTTTTCTTTTTTTATCACGAATCGGATTGTGTTCACTAGTAAAATGCCGCTCTGCTGTAATCCCCGTGGTGTATGGCTCTGCAGGATTTCACCCTCTGCCTGTGTTATATTAGTACTGCAGCACTGTAGTAAATCCTCCTAGCGCTTGCAGATGATGAGGTGAGGATTTTAAAATGGAAAGGTGTCTTTCGAATAAACATACGTCGTTTGTAACCATCATTAATGTCCAAGGAAACAACGGGATGACAACAGGAAGCGGTTCATGAGTACTGGATTACGAACTAGCTAAGACAGGATCATGCTATTAGTATCGAGCAGTACTCGAAAGCTCCATCGGAACTGAAGTCGACAAAAAAACACTAAAGAATAATCTCGAACATTGAAGCAAAGCTAAATCCTATAATTGACTATACGTGACTTGTGTGCACGAGGACAAAAGCAGATTCTGTTCCTGTAAATGCTTCGGATGTCCTCAGTAGGACAGAGATAATGGTGGTGCGGTAGCAAGACTACCACCTGGGACATGAGATTTAAATCTTTTCCCTTGAAAAGAGACATAAAAAGGATAGCAGATTATTGTCGACATGGACCCAGACAGTTGAGGAATTGTTATGGGACTGAGAGTAAAGTTACTTAGGTTGTCTGCTTTCGATGTTAAAAAAAACAACAATTATGCCAGGAAAAAGATGCCACGGCATACGGTAAATGTGGATTCCTGTCAGAGAAAGAATCTAGAGGTCTGAAAAGATTAAAAAAGGTTGATAATGTTGACATTCCTTACAAAGATTCTTTATCAGAGGTTTCTCCAGCATGTAAAAAGATTCAGGAACTGATGTCTTCTGCAATCTAGACACACGGCAATATACAGTATTGTCAAAACCAGAGCTAACCAGAGTGTGATGGAAGACAGCGAATGTGCTATGATGAATTAAAATCTAAAACAAACCAAGACACCTGAACAATCCATTTCAGACAGGAGGACAAAAACACAGCATTCCATCCAAAAAAATAATTTTTACTACTGAAGACTCCACAAGTCTTCTTCAAAAGTTAGATTGTGATACCTTCACCCCTGCCCTTTGTAGGTTGTTAGTGATGTCACTGACTGTTGTTTTTTTGTTTTGTTTTGTTTTGTTTTGACAGTTCTGTCAACAGCTACAGTTGTTTTTATTCGTCCTTATTGGTACCTCAGTGGTTTCTTTCTTTCCCAGGACATTTCCAGTTTGCTTTTTTGTCCTAGCTCACTCATTTGTGATTATTTTTCTCTCTTTTCCTATCTGGAAGTTGAGTCATGTCAACTGTCCTTCTATCTGGTTGGATCAAAACATTTCAATACTCATCTGATCAGATTCTTCAGTCTGAGGGAATTTGGCAGGATTCAACAAATTTCTATGCTCCAGGGTCGAGGATCCTCCCCTCCATGGATAGCGTTGTTAAGGGACAAGTGGGAGGCGAGAGTGGGAAGGGAGGTGTCAGGAGTGAGGGGAGTTGATTAACTGTCATGGCTGCACTGGTTAAGTTGGACCGATCTTGCAACTATAACAGTCGTACTTGCATTCCATTTGCATTCCACTAATCCAAATCGCCTTTTTTAGGCCAAGTACAGAAGAAACATCAGTGGGAAGAACAGTAAACTGTGAAACCTAGAGATATATACTTCTCAGAACTTTAGAGTTATACTTGTCTGCCCCTGGTAGACTATTATAGGGTTGTCAGCTCTCACATTTTTGGCACGGGCCTCATACTTTTACCCCACTTGAACCTTTATCACCAAATCATGAAAAGATCCTAATTAAACCACTATCTAATGAATCAAAATATCTGAGCTACAGAACGCAGCTAGAGGATACGATCAGGCTCTGTCCGGGGAAAAAAAAAAAACAGTAACAGAGAGGGAACAAAAGGTTACTGAGGAAGCTCATTCAAATGGAAAGCAACGCACAAGCACAGCGAAATCCCTCTGATAATAAACACCTGATGATAAACAACAGCACATATAGACAGAAGACTTCACAGAACACGAAACAAGTGCAGAGGCTTGTCAATATACTGTACAGATGCTAATTCACGTCGTGTTCTTGATAGCTGTGCCAAGTTCAGGTCTGATATATATAATTCTTCTGAGAAATTCAGAACTTATATGTTCAATCTGCTTAAAGCAATTCTCAGAACGAGCAGTTGAAGTTACTCTTATGCCAGAGTTTGAGAATGTTTAGAATGAAATGTTTTACAAAACCCCAATTCCAAAAAAAGTGTATTTTTCAGGGAAGGCCTTGTATATTTGAGGAAGACATTGCTAACTGAATGCCGCATCTATTACATTAGCATGACTTGGTAGTGGAAAGGTCTGGGTGCTGATGTGGCCTGCCTGCAGTTTAGACTTTTCACCAACTGAAAACATTTGGCGCATCATGAAACGAAAAATACAACAAAGAACACCCAGAGCTGTTGAGCAAATAAAATTCGGTTTCAGACACATATGGGACAACATTCCTCTCCCAAAACTTCAACAACTGGTCTCCTCAGTTCCCAGATGTACATGGACAGAAGACAGAAGGTAAGCATGACCCTGTCCCAACTTTTTAGACCTGTTGCAACCATCAAATTCAAATTGGCCTTATTTCTTCCTTAAAATGCTACATATCCTCAGTTTAAACATATTTTATTATTGTGAATAAAATATGGGTTTATGAGATTTGCATTCTGGTTTTATTTACAGTTTACACAGTGTCCCAACTTTTTTCTGATTGGGCTTGTAGAATGTTTTCAGGACCAAGGAATCAGGAGTTTGAGCATATGAAGCCTCCTTGTCTTATTCTAGCAATAAGCCAGTATAAATACTTTGCTTTGTCTCAAAAAATGTATAATAATAATTATTATTGTTGTTGTTTGCTTTAACAGCAGATATATGAGATGTCAGGTGATGAGTGGAATCTTTTTGCGCTGTATTTACTAGTTATAATCCATCAGTGCAGTCGTTTCAGTCGGGTTTAATTACTGTCTCGTGTTAAAAAGGGCATCTCATAGCTTTCTTCCATCCCTTTAGTGGGAGGGGCTAAGAAGTGAGGAAGGGAAGCATGAAAAAGGAACAAGGAGGCAGAATTCAAGAAACATAAAACACCCTAAATCTCAAGTCTGATTGCATGATGTACGTTCCTCGGCCACATTTTATTTGCATAATAAGTCGTCAAATCCTACCAGTGGAAAATTCCCTGTGGTTTTCTGTTTCAGTCATAGCACCTTATGAGACAGATTTTTGGATATGTGACTTATTCTGTGACTTATTCCGATCCCAGAGTGACTCCCAGAAGTGTCAAACTCTTAAACCACGGAAGCCGTGCGTATTGAATGGGAAGCCATGAAATCAGGCACAAACCCAACGTAGTGTTGTGAGTTTATCTTACTTCATCCATTTAATAATTACAATTTCCTACATGTGTAAAATCCATTAGCTCCAAATTCCCCACATCCCCCAGTCTGGACTAGAAGCTTCTTGTAATTACATTCCTAATTGCACAAGTAATGAGCAGCACTGAAGCAGCTTGTTATGTCATTTGTTGGCCCATCCTCTAATGTGGTGTAAACCAACAAGTTAATTAGATCTGCCTGAAAGCACCTTTAATCGCTGCTCAGACCTGCTTTCCAGAGGATCTTATTGGAGTTAAAAGAAGTTTAAAGGTCTTTCTTTTAACAAATAGGCTCTCATTTAACAACAGCATTGCTATATAAAACTGTGATAAAGACTCCAGAGGGCGATCCCAATGATGGGAAACATTCAGACCATTTATCACTGATAGATGGGAGATGCAGTACACGGGTGGTCTTGTGAGTAGTCAGAATTTCTCGTTGGTAATAATTCTGAAAAATATAAAGGAATAAAAAAACAATTAGCGAGGAAAAGCAGTAGAAAATACCACATTTAAAAGCATTCCTTCATAATCAAAGCAAAATCTCCTGAAAAGAAATAGGATAGGAGAAGTGACTGTGTTTCAGTGTGAATAATACTTCTCAAAAACATCTGTATTAAGAGCAATGCGGTGCCACTAGATCACGTTGTCTCATCACATGACTTTTTATCTATTTCAGTGTGTGTTTTCAGCCAATTATTTCATAATTATTATTTTGATTTAAAAATAAGTGCTTTTTCAATCTTTCAAATTCAGTTTTTTTGGGTCTAGGCATCATCTGCGTCCAGAAAAGGTCAAAAACTTACTCAGCAATTCTGGCTGACAGTGTGGCATTTGCGTAGAGCAGGTGACATGCTCTTTCTCCCAGTAAAAACCTGGGCGCTGTTGGCATTTCACCAAAGTACAAATATAATCACATTCTCTCACCATCCGACCCGACAGCTTTGAATTCTCCGTACTTAATTCAAAGAGGCCTAATGTTATTTACCTGTGCAAAAACATACTACTTTAATACAATTACTGGAAGCCGTTGGAGGTTTCTTCAGAAAGACACTCCACCGTCTTTTTCAGCATCCTGTAACATCTACTTCATTTCACTGACACGAGTGTAAAAAGCCCACTTTAGCTTCATCCTCTCCACTGATAACTGTAACACTCTCGCTTTGCACCTCTCCTACTGCAACGGAGAGACTGCAGCCTTACTGTACACATATGAATATTCATCAGCATGTCGTTTGTTGTGGTTGTAGAAATGCGAAAAAAGGATCGCTCTCGAATCGAAAATCACAATACTTATGTACCGTAATTTCCGGACTATTAAGCAAATATAAGCCGCACCCACTGAATTTTACAAAGCTTTTTATTTTGAACATAAATAAGCCGCACCTGTCTATAAGCCGCATCACTGAAACTAATGAACTTCACACAGGCTTTAATGAAAGACAATGCCTGTAACACGGCTTGTATCTAAACAGTAGCCTACCAAGAAAGTCATTGTTCACTGTCTTCCTCCTTCCTTTCACAACAAATTCTCTCGAGAGTTTTTCTTTTGGCATCGTCGTGCGTTTAAAAATCACCATCGGTGAATCTTTTCTCCCGATGCCGTGCAGCTCAGAACACAGGTGAAGTGCGTTTTTTCATGCCCGGTAGTTTTCAGCGTGACGAATGATTCGCTTATCCTGTAGACAGTCCGAGTGAGCGGCAGGTCAACCGTCAGAGGAACCGCATCCATATTTATGATGTGGTGCGGTCTGATTCAGTGGGAGCATGATTTAATATAAAGAGTTTCATTGGTTCACATGAACCTGTTCAGCAATTTCATTGGTCTAATGTTATGGGGTTCAGTTTTTTGGCATGAAGTTTGTGAAACTGGGAAAAACCCAGGAAAAATCCATAAATTAGCCGTTTCGTTGTTTAAGCCGCAGGGTTCAAAGCGTGGGGAAAAAGTAGCAGCTTATAGTCCGGAAACTACGGTATTATGTAATGTTTTTTCCATAGTAATTGATGTATTGAGGCCTTTCATGTGATACTACATACAATGATTATTGGGACACTTCCATTATAATTTTTTTATAACTAAGAAAGCAAAAAGATATATCCACTATACAGGCAAAAGTTGGAGGTACACATTTGTACTACATGCCTTTGGATGAGAAAGCATTAGATTTTTTTGAGTGGTCTGCTGTAGAGCTCTAAACCTCAACCCTATTGAACACCTCTGGGATAAAAGTGAATGCTGACTGCATCCCAGACCTTCTCACCTCACCTACATCAGTATCTGACTTTACTAACACCTTTAAATGAGCACAAATCTCCACAAGCACACTTTACAATCTAGTGAAACATCTTCCCAGAAGAGTGGAGGTTACTATACCTGCAAATGGGGACTAAATGTACAAAGTAGAATGGGATTTTCAGATCTTCTGAAAAGAACAAAAGAAAAAAACCTTTATTAATAATAAATTACAGTGAGTCTACAGCAAACTTTTAAATAGTTATAAAAAAAATACTTAGATTGCAAGAATCTGCTTATAACAGCTGCTGGAATGGATGTAGATTTTGATCACATTTTATTTTATTTGACATGACAGATATGGGTTCAAATGTTTTCAAATAGTGTATAATAGGTCTATGTGCAATGTGATGTTATCCAGATGTGCAACAGTTGGCCTATCTAGTATAAAAGAAAAGGGAAATACCTTTTCAGCAGAAAAGTTTGATGAAATCACTCAAGTCCATTAAATACATGTGTGCAACCTTTGATATTTTTTTTTAATTCATAAATTGTAAATCTGTTGAATGATCTTGTGCTTCACACTGTGCAGTTTGGCACATCCAGTATGACTTTGGTTCAGCTGAAGACTGTCTGATTCTAAGATATTACTCATTCTGGAGGCAATCCAGTGGCATGAGTGATGGACTTGTGCCCAGAATGCTGGCCAATAAGGACCTAAGCAGACAGTAGATCATTACTGAGTCCAGATTAATCTCGCAAGAGGACATCAATCACAGACACTACGTGTGCATCTCGTTTCCACACCTCTTTATGGCAGTGTTTGACAGAGACTGATCAGCTTGTCCTTTGCTGAAATCTCAGCAAAGTAGAAGAACTAGGACAGTGAAATACAGAAACTGTTAGGCATCATGTGCTGATAGAACTGGGAGGAATTTGTCTAGACTGAGATTGTTTCATCTCTTGGTATATGACCTTGGAGCTGAAGTCAGATTTGATTTGGGGACATTGTTGCATGCAGTCCGGTGCTATGAGTATGGGATATTTTTCACCACTGCACTGTGCTTTGTATTGACCAGCTGATACCAGTGGAATGAAACCAGGAGCTGTTACTCGGTTCATCTTCTTTGGCTGAAAGCAAAGCTTTTATTTAATACACTGATGTCTTGACACATCCCAGGAAGACTTTTTCAACCTTAAAAAATCCACTTTGAATGATATGCATATGAATTTCGTTATGAAATGAAATTGGTTTTAAACTAAAAACTTTCAAATTTCCTTCATTGCCATTTTGGTCTATTTTCCGTTGAATACTACAACTTGCTTCATATTTGCATACAAAATAAATTATATTAACAAAAGAATCTGGACATGCGACTTTTCCAGCCATTTGTGGTTCTTCTCCAAACTGTTACCGCAAAGTTGGGGCACACAATTCCATGACAATGCCCTTGTGCACAAAGCGAGCTCCATCAAGATATTATTTGCTTGGGTTGGAATGGAAGATCTTGAGTGGCCTGCTATAGATCTCTGACCTCAACTCTACTGAACACCTTTGGGGTGAATGTAAACACTGACTGCACCCCCAGGCCTCCTCACATCACCTACATCAGTACCTGACTTTACTAAAACCTCTGTGGTTTAATGAAACACAAGCACATTCTAAAATCTAGTGAAACATCTTTCCAGAAGAGTAAAGGTTTGTCCATGTAGTAGGGGTGTAACGGTATGCAAAATTCACGGTTCGGTACGTAATTGCTTGCTGTTTTTAATTAATGCAGTTTATTATAATTCAGATTTTTAAAGATCAACATTTGAACAGTTTACATTTTTAAAACAGTTTTATATAAAATCTCTGCCTGGTTAAATAATATATAAAATATATATATATATATATATATATATATATATATATATATATATATATATATATATATATATATATATATCATTTTTTTTAATATTTGATAAAAATAAAATAGAATAAATCAAATGAATGCAATACACGTTTTTATTATATTGATAAATTGATTACATAAAATTAAATACATGGACACATAATATTATATAGTTTTGAATTAAATGGGTGGGTCTTTTTTATTTAATATACATTTTCTTTGAAATATTTCTACTTATTTCAGCATGTCTTCGTTCCTTCCATCCTTCTTAACTTACGTTAGCGCTGTGGATTCGTTAGCATTTTCATGCATGGGCAAAACAAATCTTATTTCCAGTACGGTGTGAGTAGCCACAGTGACACTGCGCTACTACCGTATTTTCCGGACTATAAGCCGCTACTTTTTTCCCACGCTTTGAATTCATATCTAATTCATGGATTTTTCACAAGCTTTAAGCCAAAAAACTGAGCCCCATAACATTAGACCAATGTAATTGCCAAACAGGTTCAGGTGAACTAATGAAACTCTTTATATTAAATCAGACGCGCTCCCACTAAATCGGGCCGCACCACATCATAAATATGGATGAGGTTCCTCTGAGGTTTGACCTGCCGCTCACTCTGACTGTCTACCGGAAATGCGAATCATTCGTCACGCTGAAAACAACCGGGCATAATAAAAAAACCGCACTTCACCTGTGTTCTGAGCTGCACGGGATCGGGTGAAAAGCTTCACCGATGGTGATTTTTAAACGCACGACGATGCCAAAAGAAAAACTCTCGAGAGAAATTGTTGTGAAAGGAAGGAGGAAGTCAGTGAACAATGACTTTCTTGGTAGGCTACTGTTTAGATACAAGCCGTGTTACAGACACTGTCTTTCATTAAACCCTGTGTGAAGTTCATTAGTTTCAGTGATGCGGCTTATAGACAGGTGCGCTTAATAGTCCGGAAATTACAGTATATTCCTCACGTGAAAAGGATCGTACTGAAACATTTCGGTGCTAATATGTGTACCGTTATAACCCTACCATGAAGTGTAGTTTAATGCAGTAGGAATTAGCCAATAAGAATTTACAGAATATAGAAGGCAATTCCTGTCAGAAAATAACACTTTCAAGCCTTTGTTCCATTCTCTGATTACAATCATGCCCCTGAGTACAGCATAGGGCTATGATTGACCAGTGGCTGCAGTTCAGTTTTGCAAGAGTTCAATGCACTGATGAAAGAGAAACGAAATGCAACAGGGACTCGCAGTCACTCCTGAATCCTCTTCTGATTGTTCCTTACTGAGGGACAGACTAAACAGCGACGAAGTGAAGGTTTTGCTTTTCAGCATATAACGTTTTCTGTGGAACCAATCAAGAACTGTACAGTTTGTGTGCTCTCAATTGCTTTAGTGGATTCAGACAGTGAAATTACACCTTGCTTCGTCTGTGACTAAAGAGAAGGATGCTTCATTGCTCTATTCCTTTTGTCTGTCTACCTTTCTCAGCACCCTGTTCTCTTATTATGCAAATACAGCTGCCAATAACATTGTGCTCTTTATCTCGTAGATTGCTAGCCAAGCTGCGGCGTTGCAGCGTTTCAGCACATCTGGTGACTAAAATACTGTTTCTCTTCTGTATTTTTTCAGCAAAACTTGACTGTTATTATATTCGAGATCTTTAAATATAGGAATTAGCACCACAGTCATTGATTTAATCACAAATAATTCAGTAAAAGCATGTTAAGGGCAAAGTATTAAGTGTGGGGGACCTTTACAAAGATATCAGAGATGCCATTAAAGGGTTTTGTTTGATATAACATTACGCATGTTCATTTAATTAGAAACCAAGTAAACCTCAGTGGTTCAAATGGACTTTTGATTGAAAGGTTGTGAGTTCATATCTCAGCAAAAAGCCAAAATGTCATCAATATGTTCCACTAATATGAAAATCTGCCCACTTGAATGAGATTAGAAATGTGATGGTGGAAGATCCGAAGCTCAATCTGCTTCTCGGTCTATTTCTACGTACAATAAACCTGAGCTCAAATGACAGGACATTAGCATCTTCAGCCAATTTTCATAAATTCAAGGTCATGGATTAACCTAGAGGTCATATTATTCTCTCAGGAATGCATTCTATAGGAACCATGTGGTGACATATATAAGCAGTGTATAAATGTCATCTCTGGACTGCATGCTCTAAAAATGTCTGCGAGTAATGCTGCAGGCTTCACAGAGCCACGGAGACAAACCAAACCTTTCATGCATGATCTCTGGGGTCAGGCTGATGGTAATATGAATGTCAGCCGATGAATGCATGAGATGGAGCACCTGAGCTCCTTCATCTGAGTGCGCATGCTAAAGGAAAGTGCTTCTCCAAAAATATACCACTCCGTCCCTTAGTGACTGATGCTTCTCCGGCCACGATGGTTTTATCGAACCCTTTGATATTTAATGAAATTAAGCTTTCATGTGGATAAAGAAAAATTCAGTATACATTTATTCAGAGCTGAGTGTTAGTCTAATTAGTTTCAGGGCTCACAATAAACAAGTTACATAATCTTTTTTTTAAATACTCTAACAAGAACTGGCAATGCTGAGAAAAATGTTTTTGTTTTAATTCAGGTGATTTGAACAGCAGAAGTGTTCAGCTGTAACCTGCATTTTAGGATATAAAGATGTGAGAAAATTATATAAAATAATCATATAGTGGGTTGTGCAAACAATGAAACGTATTCTTGTCCTATTAAATATTTCACATCCACCCTCAATACTACAGTAAGTTCCTCTTTATCGCTTATCAAACTGTTCCCGTTTGCTTCCTGTTCACTCGGTCCATGCGAAATCTTGCCAATTTTACATTTGTTTCACGTTCTGAGATTTCTGAACTTATTTTCGGTGTTTGCTATTTTTGGGTTTTTACCCGCTGCCTTGTTGATTTTGGATTCTGTCTTGGATTTGGAAGATAAACCTCCTCCACATAGGATCTGTCCTGTTTGTTACAAAATGATTAGATTTGTTTTTCAGAAAAGCTAGCCTTGCCGGCCATATTGTCAGGTGCGTATGATGATATTAGGCTATTTTATATATATATTTATATGTTTATTTATTTGCCATCACCAGGCTATATCCCAGATTGTAGGGTTATTCCAGCTGTCCTTAAAAACAACTCAAAGTTATGATGTTTTACGAATGACAAATTTAAGGTGAATTATCCTGTGCATTTTATTGAAGTTTAAACAGGAAGTTTATCATTAATACTTCACCTGTACAGCAGTTCCTCAACACCCATGGCCATATATATGGGAGATGTTCGAAATTATTGGTGTAAAAAAGTGCTGGCTTTCAAGAATTTGCCATTAAATTCAAGAAAGCATATACAGGCAATCTAACGTGTTATTTTTATATGTTTCTTGTAATGTTTAAAGTTTTTCTCCCTACAATTTTGTTTGTCTTTTATATAAGAGATGCTGCCACATGTTGCTATTTTTAAATAAAGATGTTCTTAATTTCTGTAGTATGTAGCTGTTATTTGAAATCTGAGGTTTAGTCAGATAGTTTCTATATGTTGTAGGAATGCTATACAGGAAGTATAAATGATAAACCTCCTGTTTAAACTTAAATAAAATGCACAGAATAACTCACCTTAAATTTGTCATTCGTAAAACATCATAATAACTTTGAGTTGTTTTCAAGGACAGCTGGAATAACCCTACAATCTGGGATATGGCCTGGTGATGGCAAATAAATAAACATATACACTGGCGATCAAAATTAAAAAACAATTTATAAACAATTGAACAATTCTGAAATAATGTCATCTTCACTGCTCAACAGTTGAAGGAGTTTTTGTCCTGTCTATACCATGCTACCAGAACACCTTTTCCACAAAATAACTAAGGCATTTAAAAAAAAAACATTATTTTCCAGAAAACACACTGATCAAAATTAGAGAACAACAATGACTGTAGCATGGAAAAAGATTACAACAAAATTTTCTGAAGGTTGCAACAGTCAGCAATCAGTAGGAAGTGTACAGGCCTCTGCTCTGAATGACTTCAGCACATCTGCGGCCACAGGACAGTTTGCTCCGCTAGCCTACGTCTATGTCCGATAGCCAGGAAATAATACACCAGTGATATGGTGAAAAAGCTGCGCAATGAAGGGTTGAAAGGCTGGAAACTGCACTAAATGGGAGAAGTAGAAACTACAGATATTTGTGTAAAAAATGTAATGAGTGAAAGTAAAAAGTTGGATAGTGGAGTAAAGTACTGATACCAGAAAAATCTACTTAAGTACACTAACGATGTAGTTGTACTTCGTTACTTCCCACCTCTGCTGGAGAGTGAGAACTAACATGAGCACTGTGTGTGAATGTAAGATTATGAGTAATGTCCTTTTTACAGTCTTTTACAGTCATTTGAGGTTATGGAACCAGGAGCCAAATAGCTCAACATTTAAGATCATCATAGATCCAACACCAGCTTCTCCATGCCACTCAAAGAGGACCAATGTCAAAACTCCACATGAAGTGGAATCCAAATGGCGCTGGTACGTCTCTAGATGGTTCGGGATGTTTGCCGGCATGGCATCTACTTCTTTATGAGGTGGGACAAGAAACTTAACAGGTAGCCAGTGTAGAAATGATAAGATTGGGGTTATATGGTCCTATTTCCTCGACCTTGTGAGAACTAAGTCTAACCTCTCCTCATAATTGTGTAGAGCTGAGTGGAGTCAAGCCACAATCATGTCGTATTGTACAGCGCTCCCTGGGTTAGGTTAGGGGTCTGGGTTAAGATTACAGCTGGATCAAATATGGCCCTCTAGAAAATCGGCCCAATTAAACCACAGCACCTTTTTATCATGGACCCTTTTCTAAATGTCTCTTGACATTATCCCTCAGGAGTGAACAGTTTTAGAAAGCTTTATAGCACTCACTGATCAGCTCTGAGTACCTGTGGGTAAAGCTGGAGTGCCAAAATGCCCTGGTGCCACAGGAAAACTGATGACGTCCATTCCGTGGTTCACGAGCACACATGTTCTGCTCGGAGAATTTAGCCGAGCTGATGAGGGACTGAGAGTGAAGCTGTGTGTCTGCATCAGTACTCTAAGCCTTATCTTCTCACTGCTTCCTGCTCTGCCTTTGAAGTTCTGCATCTTATTAGTCTCAGTAACTGAGAGCAGCTCAATAATAAACTAGAATTTTTGAAGCTGATTTGGAACGGCTTGTAAAAAACGTATGAAAGCTCAGGCTGTATCCTTGCTGGAGTGTGTACTTTGGCAGCTTTTTTTTTATATTTCGTGATCAGTGTCTGAGGGAAAAATATAGCAGCGTGCTGTATAAGCAGCTGGAACGTCTTTTTTTATGGCTTGTGGTATTTCAGTGGCCTCGCTTTAAACTCGACGTTTCCTCCAGAGCACTCCAGATGAAATACCAACCAATACCAAAGCGGAATTATTCCAGATGCTTGGTTTCTTATTAAAAAAAGATGGAATTAGGTTGTTCAAGCAGAAAAGGATTGTTTGGTTTGAGCTTTAGTTTAGCGCTAGTGATTGTTTACACATTCGCATACCCTGCATTTCAGTGCCATGTACATAATCGTGTTAGTGAACTGAGAAGGAGAACTTTGACAGTAATAGAACTTGTTTGCACAGGAGGTTGCAAGGAAGTAGCAGAACATTTATGGGGCTCTAACTGGCACTAGAGCATTTGGTTCCACATGTTTTTTTTTCAAACTTTCATATTTTTCATCATGCTTTTTTTGTAATAGATATTTAATCTTATTCCTACAGTTGTTAAGTATTTGTTGATTTGTTATGGGAAACAATTTCCAAGAGATGTACAATAAAAGGAATAAATCACACTTTAAAATTTTATTTATTATTATTTCCAATAGTATATTCAGAGGTAGCAGAGCTGAAGATGTTGAGGTTTTCGTTGGAAGTGACGAGGATGAACAGGATTAGAAATGAGTTTATTAGAGGGACAACGCATGTTTTGGAGACAAGGTGAGGGAGGTGTGATTGAGATGGTTTGGACATGTGCAAAGGAGGGACATGGGATATATCAGTAGGCGAATGCTGAGGGTGGAGCCACCAGGAAGGAGGAAAAGAGGAAGACCATGGAGGAGATTTATGGATGTGGTGAGGGAAGACATGCAGGTAGTTGGGTTGAAAGAGGCAGATGTAGAGGACAGGGGGATATGGAGACGGATGATCCGCTGTGACGACCCCTAATAAGAGAAGCCAAAAGAAGAAGAAAAAGTGTACTCTCTTCCTTTCACGTTTCTCTTTGTTGTATTGCTTCCAGGAGTGTATAATAATATTAGAGCTTCTATCCAATTATATTTCAGCCATCATGTGTTACCAGGGTCAAAGAAATCCGTCTTAAAGCCTTCAGAATCGACAGTGCAGCCGCATATAGCTTTAAATACATGATAATGAATCTGATGCTACTGCATAACCAGTCAGATTGGATGATTAGAGAGCACCGAGTGAGAGCTACCAAACTGCATTTGTAGCAAACTGCACAAGTTCAAATATATTCCAGAACTTTTTCCAGAACCATTCATATTTTTGGGTTTTCTATCCTCTGAAATTTACATTAAAAACTCACAGTTTGCATTAATTTCATATCCCTAAGAAAACTGCAATCCCCGGGGTTTCTGTGGTTAGACAGCTCAAACGGTGCTACAGAAATGCATGAAACACCTGGAATAGGCTGTATTTTTAATGATGCTTCTTCTGGAGATGGTGCGACTGTGGCTGCAGTGAAAGGAGACTTATTGAATTGTGTTCATTGGGTTTATTGCTTTAGTATTGGCATTCGTTTTTGATGAATATGATACCTTTTTGTGATTTAGTGCTCTGTTATACTGCGTTTCAGTATAATATTAATGGTAACCGGGGTGCCATAATGATGGTATTAAGTGATTGATTGATTCAGATAGGACACCACTGAAGGTGCTTGACAAATTAGTGCTCACTTTCTGAATAAAAGTATAGCGCATCTACTAATTATTATATATAAACAATGTTGTTGAAAATGATGCCCTGCAATACAAATGCCAGCTTGTATCTGATGCACACTTTTTTTGATTGATGCATCATTTTGTTCACTTTTATGCCTGTGCATTGATGCTAATCTGTGAATCTTACCATCCCTACTGTATATGCATATGAAGGTATGTATGTATCTTCTAACTGCATTTTACTGGTTCTGTTCTTGTACTCTGCACAATGACAATGAGATAAAGGAAGTTGAATCCGGTCTAATCTAATGAGATATGAGGGTTAAGTAATAATAATGCTTTTATTCTATTTTTATTTTTGTTTCCATGCCACTATACTGCTTTGCAAATGTTGGTTCTATCACAGCTATAGCTTATGATATTCCCTTACATTGCAAACGCTTATAATAAAAAAGACCTCACATAAACTCTATTCCACAAGATGAATAACTAGGAAGACAGCACATAAGGTCAACCCCCTAAGTTATAATATCCATAGGGGTAACTTGCATATGTGTCAAGTTGTCAGTCAAAGCAGTGGCATTGACAGGTCTATGATAGCGATGTTCCCCAGTGCTCTCAGTGCCTTGCCCCTAATGCCCCCTGTCAGTCATGTAAGAAAGACACTTCTGAATAGCTCAATGCGGCCGTATCTGCTGGAGCTTCGAGGAATGAGGCTTTATCCCTGCCTGGGTTTGAATGACTTTATGGTGCACTCTGAGAGGATGATGGATAACCGTGCTCAGGTGAAAAACAGCCTGGTGACATACGTACATGTTGATTTGGAATTAGAACTGACAGGGTGATTTGCTGCGAGATTGGGATCTAGCTTTTAACTCTGTTATTACACTTTGTGGAAAAGGGAGCAGTTATGTGAACTGCTTGTCAGAGAAAAGTGAGTAGTTAAGTGCTCTGTGTGTGTGTGTGTGTGTGTGTGTGTGTGTGTGTGTGTGTGTGTGTGTGTGTGTGTGTGTGTGTGTGTGTGTGTGTGTGTGTGTGTGTGTGTGTGTGTGTGTGTGTGTGTGTGTGTGTGTGTGTGTGTGTGTGTGTGTGTGTGTGTGTGTGTGTGTGTATTGTCTGCTTATAAAAAATAAGTTGTACCTAAATGTCAGAAAGACAAAAAAGACCTAAGTACTTTATTTTTAGAACAGGTGAACATCAGACAAGCTGTTGAACATCTGGAACATTCCAGATGGTGATCACTGTATAGTGATCAGTGTAATAGATAGACGAAGAGACAGATGTACATTATTAACGTCCATGGGTAGATCTAGTGCACTACAGTAGCCAAAGAATGCATAGCGAATTAAAACAATTATTTTAAATATACGCTTAGTGCTAAATTATACAGTCAGTGAATACAGAAACAATTAAAATTGCAAATTGCAAAATTACTAATGCAGGCAAAGCTGAGCAGGGTTTTTTTTTTTTTGCATGCAGTAATTATTATATGATTGTGATTTGATCTCAACTTTCAATCTGATAGACAGAACAGGACATTACGCCTGGAGAGGCATTGTGAAGTCTGAGAGCAGCACACAGATCTACAATGTCACCTTCTTGAGTACTTTGGTGAAATGATTCAGAGACTAAAAGCGTTTCTAGAAATTGCTCTGTGGAGGAGACAGAGAGTATTGTTTCAAATGTACAGCAGATTTACAGCAGTGGTACAATAGACTAATAGACTAGTAGCCTATTGCACAGTAGATCCTATTCTAGACTATTTAAGCCTATGTGCATTATCTGTCCAATTCTGTTTGAAGTCTGGTATATGATTAAATGTACCAGAGGGTTTTTAGACTCATTGTTGGGAGGCGGGCAAATTTAACAGGGAAGGCGGAGTTTTGATCATTAATCAGTATTTTAGTAGACGATAACATTTAGGAGAGCTTTCTTAATGCACAACACTATGGTAATATTTCTCAAATGATGCCAGAGATTTACTTTATTGTGACATTTCTTCAAACATATAATGTTAGGCCTGTAATGTGAGCTGATGTATATTTAATGTATATTTCTTTCAAGTATTAATTAAGACCTTTATAATATTCTTTACTGTGCTCTTTGGCAAAGCCCACAGTTGTCTCTTATATAAAGGCTTAATTTTTTTTTCTACCAAACACAATGAACTGACTTGTAAAGATTAGAAAGCAGCTACGAAGATAAAATGAGAGCAAAAGCAATTTTAAATAACGTTGGAGTATAATACTGTTATTTAGCTTATTATATTAAGCTGTACTTCAGGTGCTTATGTGAAATAATCTCAGCAAAATATCAGCCTAATGCAACTACGGCGTGTTACTGAGTTTTGCTCATTTTTTCAGATGATATTTTGAGGATTCATTTTCAGTTGGAAAGAATCAATGAGTGTGAGGTGGGAATATACCCTAGATGGGATGCCAGAGCGTTCCAGGAACTGTAGAATCTGGAAGAAACCCATACAGACATGCACAGAAACTTCACATAGAGATTTACCCAAGCTTAGGATCAAACCTGGGACCCTGAAGCTGTGAGTTGGCAGTGCCACCCACTGCACTAACATGCCAACATGTTCTGTTGCATTATTTCTAATTGTTTCCCACTGTTTCCCCATCTGTATACCATGAAAAATAATAGCATCTTATTTCTAGAGCACTTTGAGTCACTAGAGTAGTTTTGCAAATTTGATATTGTGCACATCACATGTACTTATTGCTTTTATCATGTTGTCCAGATAAACACGTTCACCTGAAGGACATAAATACTCCACCAGGTAAGTGTTTAAATGTGAATAAAAGATTATATTTGTTCATGCATTTTATATTTAACACCAAGCTGCTAAAGTAGCACAAAGAAATCACAGTAAAAAAGGTTTTTGTCATGAGATCCGAAAAGAATGAACTTAACTGTAACTTTGTGGTGTAATATGGTGGGAATATGAATATATTGAATAAGTGGTGGAATAACCTTCAGAGGTGAAGAAAGTCACCGGAGCCTGTAGTGTATTAAAATTCCATTTGTCATTTTAGGTCATTAAAAAAAGAACAAGAGGAACTGTTGACTTGCTGAGCACCGAGTGGTCTACGCTGGCAGAGTGTTATTCAGAATTGAGTTGCGGTTAAAAGTTAAAAGGTAAAAGACTGGAATAGGTGAATGAATCATGTTTCACTGAAAGCTCTGTCCCTCTAATATTCCAAGATAATAAATACAATTAGCTCTGTGCCCTGGAAATAATTCACATATCACAAATTGACTGTTGCACATGCATTAGATGCTCTGCTCTTAAAGCAGGCTGGGAATTCCACTTGTTTTATATCCTACATTATTTCATGCACTTGTGTACTCTTACAGAATAAAGCCTATTTGTATTTATCTGAAGTGAGTACATCAGGTGTTCTGTTTGACCTACATGCCTGTCTATACTTGTGCCTTTCAGAATAGTGAGGAATCTCAGGGTTGCGAAAAAAGGTCACTTTCTTAGATAAATGAGCGGACAGATCGGGAGCAAAATGCAACACCGAACTGGAGCAGCATTACTCATTTACTCACATGGCCTCTGTGTGAATGAAGATGCAAAGCCCTCGTTTTTCCATCCCAATGTTTGCTTGTGTTTTAGAAGGTATGCATGGAAGACAATTGTGAATTGTGTACCAACACAAATGCCTTTCTGAAGGTCTAATCACAGCCACCAGCTCCCAGTTGTTACACTCTTTTTAAATAACTACTGCTTCAATGAATTTGCTAAATCTTGCTCCCAGAATTCCACAGGAAGTGTTAATGAGCATTTTGTTTGTGCACACGAGCCACTAGTGTGTAGACAATATTTAAATATATGGAGCTGATTAAGATGACAGCAACGTGTGTGTGTGTGTGTGTGTGTGTGTGTGTGTGTGTGTGTGTGTGTGTGTGTGTGTGTGTGTGTGTGTGTGTGTCTGAACTGACTGTATAAGACTGTAAAAAGGACATTACTCATAATCACACACACTCTGGTACTCATGTTAGTTTTCACTCTTCAGTGTTTGGTATTTTTTTAAGATTTATAATCACACTCTTGATGTCACCCAAATGAGGATGGGTTCCCCTTTTGAGTCTGGTTCCTCTCAATGTTTCTTCCTTATTCATCTAGGGAGTTTTTCCTTGCCACAGTCACCCCAGGCTGCTCTTCAGGGATAAATAAACATCATTCACTTTAATTCTTACGTTCTGTAAAGCTGCTTTAAGACAATGTCCATTGTGAACAGTACTATAGAAATAAACTTGAACTTGAACTTGTGTGTGTATGGACATTTTTAGACCAGCATTTTTTAGACCAGTAAATAACAGTAAATTTTTACTGTACCTTAGACATGAGTTTTAAATAATAAATTTGTTTAGAGCCTATAGAATTTGTGTTGGTTTTATAGGCCATTAATGTAATTAGTGATGCCTCTACATTAAAACATGTACATATGATAGCATTTCTATATATATGGATGATGAAGTCATATATGCTACTTAAAGCAACTGGCCATCTCAATTCAATGATACTTTGCCTGTCAAACAACTATGAAAATGGTTTGCCCTTTAAATTTTTTCTGCTTCGTTCAAAAAAACCTTGCACATGCATTCAAACCGATACCCGATACACTTTTTGACCTGGAGACACCTTTTATTCTGTTTTTAGCTTGGGATTTATGTGAGTAAAAAATTTAGTAAATGCTTGAGAAAGAAAGAAAGAAAATTAAATGATAAAATGAATGATTAATAACTGACAAACATGAATCATGTGAAAACAAATCACATGCAACAAATCTTGTAGAGGTAAATCATGTGAGAAATTAATTATGTATAAATACCGTAAAAAAGAAAAAAGAGTGTAAATAAAGTCATTATTTGAAATACTCACAAATACTAACATACCAAAAATGCAAAAGAAATATGTAATGTGTGTTGTTTAAAGAAATTAAAATGTAAATACAGGTGATTTGGCTCTGGTTTATGGATCAAAATGACTCTATGGAGCTCTGACCCCAACCAAGAGCTACCTCTGCTGCAGATGATTATTAAAATTACCACCTTCAGAAACCTCCAATTTACATAAATGCTTCTCAGAGTTCGTGGCAGACATTTTTCAACATCCATAGTTCAGAGAAGACTGTATGAGTCAGGCTTTCATGGTTTAACTGTGCCAAAGATTCTATTAATTTGAAAGAACGACATATTGAACTTGCTTGGGCCATAAAACACAAGCAATGGATGTTAGATCAGGAAAAACTGTTCATTGGTCTGATTAGTCAAAATGTAAACATTTTTTTAACCCCTGTGTCTTTGTTAGACCTACAGAGGTTCCGAATGGTTCCTGAATGTGAGGTTCCCACTGTGTAAGTAGGAGGTGTGATGGTGTGGCTTTACTGGTGACAGTGTTTGTGATTTAATCAAAATTTAGAGGCACACTTAACCAGCACAGCATTTTACAGTAACATGCCACCCCATCTGGTTTGCACCAAATGGCACAATAATTTGTTTTCCAACAGGACAATGAGCCCAAACACCTCTAGGTTCTATAAAAGCTATTTGTTCAAGAAGGCGCGTGATGGAGTGCTGCATCAGACCTGGCCTCCATTCACCCGATTTCAATCCAGCTGAGATGGTTTGAGATAAGTTGAACTCGAGATTGAAGAAAAAAGCAGCCCACAAGCACAGCATCCTCCTCAAGATTGTTGGAAAACAATTCCTGGTGGCTACCTCATGATTCTGCTAAGAGCAAAAGGTAGGTACTTTGAAGAATCAAAAAAATAAACCATATTCGGTGTTTAACACTGTTTTGTTTACTACATTATTCCATGTGTTCTTTTATAGTTTGGATGTCTACAATGTACAATGTTGAAAATGTAAAAAAAGTAAAGGAAAAACACTAAAGAAGAAGGTGTGTCCAACCTATTGTCTGGTACTGTATGTGACAAATAAAGGCTGTTTTCTTCTGTTTCAGTGTACACTCATTACACATCGGAGTCTGTGAGCGTTCCGCTATGGGAGCTCTAATTATTTAGCCTCATGTACCCTGTGCATGTACTAACAGCAAAGTCCCACCGTCACTGTCATCTGAAATAAACTCTGAAGAAAAGTAAATGGGCAAAAGATATATATATATATACAAATGCATGCAGGCACAGTGAAATGTATTTTTCACACAGCCAGTCAGGCAATTAGGACTTTTCTGCAGACTTGTATTGACAGTGCAGATTCTGTACAGTTTCTGTCGCTGTAATGTTTGTTAACGGCTGAGCAAATCAAAATGGAAAGGGGAAAGATGCTGATCTGCATCATGGTGTAAAAGGTTATTTGTTAACATTGCCTGTCTGACGTCTCCCTCCAGCTATAATTAAGAGTAAAAGCCCCACTTGGGTGGTAAATCTGAAAAGGTTATTAACATTGCGCTTCACGGCGCATGAGAGATGTCTGCCGTCATCATCCATTGTTTTTTTTGGGAACAGTACAATTCCCAACAGGCCATAATGAACTTTTATGACTTTCGCCTTCTGGACATTTCACCCTTTTCTCATTTACCAAAATGTCTCAACTCGCTTCTAAATGAACAAGGGCTCATTAAAAAGATAGCATAATAAAATCTACAATATTTCACTGTCTAATTATGCTTTTAGTATATAAATAGTTGAATAGCAGAAAAAACTTTCTTTTGGCTTCTCCCGTTAGGGGTCGCCACAGCGGATCATCCGCATGTTCGATTTGACACATGTTTTTACGCTGGATGCCCTTCCTAACGCCACCCTCCCCATTTATCCGGGCTTGGGACCGGCACTAAGGCTTGCGCAACCCTAATGGCTGGAGTCAGTTCCCTGACCGGGGATCGAACCCGGGCTGCAGCGCTGAGAGCACCGCATCCTAACCACTAGACCTCCAGGGGACCTGTTAAATAGCAGAGAAAAAAAAAGAAAAAACATGACAATATCTTTCCACTTCAGATGAAAAGGGGTCATTCTTCCTGGGAGCTTGAAATTAAAATGATGATTTTTTCTATTTCTAATATAGAGTTCGCTTTGAGTGATATGGTTAACATTCTTTAACCGCAGCACTGCTGAATTATTGATTTTGATTAGTCAGAAATTGTTGATTTATTTTGTTAAACAGATGTTTTGACAGTAGTTTATCAAACATTTAAGATGCTTTTTTCTCATTAACGTCAAGAGAAAAAAAAGGCTTGCTGGGAAGACACTGTTTATAGCTGCTATAACATAAGTGGGGAAAAATTGGGCAACATTTTCAAATTTTCAAACAATCAATTTACTTCATTTTAATATGTAATAAAATGTGTTAAATAAGAACCTGTCATGAGAAAACTTCCTTAAAAGGTATATTTTGGGTGTATATGGAGAATGGAATATTGAAATGAGTCATTATTAAAATATAGTTCTCATCAATTAGTACTTTTACTTTGGATTTTTAGTAACAATGTTCAGAAGCAAGTCCTTTTATGTTTAACAATAAACATTCAAAAATAGTTGGTCTGTATTTATTGGTCAGGAAATTGTCAGTAATGTGGGATAAAACGTATAAGTATTATAGTTCCACCAATAAATTCTTGTGTATTTTTTTTATTCTGTTTGAAAAATCCAGATACTGGATTTCTTTTCGACTTTGGCAAGGAATCAGTTGGTGAGTCTTAATTACGTCCCTAATTGACATCATTAACATGTTGATGTGAGACAGCAGTGGTCCCTTTCTGCTAGAGAGGAGTTTTTGTTTTGGTGGCACACTCTCGAGGAAAACAGTGCTTGCCTCCACGGAGCTTCATAACAGCTTTCAAATGTCAGGTCACCCTAAAAAGAGTTTCACGGTGCATTTCGAGTGACTCAGAAAGGTTACTTACAAATGCCAAAGAGTTCATAATGTCAAAGGGGTCGTTTACCTGGAGGGTTGCCAGAACTGGATTATTAACACTCGAGCAATTCATGTCTTCAATGCGCTTATTTCTTGAAGTTCGCTGTTGTGATCTTGAGAGACATGTTAAATTCAGACTCCTGTGGAAAGAGATTATAGAGATATCAAACAGACTCTAATAGCACAATATTGCACTCAATAAACTGTGTATGTCAGTATAAAGTGCTGTCGAAAACTGGATTAAAGGATCTGAGAGAAAAAAAGTTGGAACTTGGTTCGGTAAGCTCTCCCTTGCAGCTCCTATAAACTGGGTAGCTTTTTTGAAATCGTGTCTAAAGTACAGAATTGATTTATTATTAAACAAGAGTGTTCTTGATGCGGTCTACAAAAAATTATTCAGTCTTTAGAAGTGTGACAAGTACAGGATCTTTTGGTGGATTCTGATACTTGGAGCTGGAAAAATGTGAAAAAAGGAGATTGAATGCGATTCAATCGTATAATGGAGCAGAAGATTAGAGGTCTAAGAGGGGATTTCTGACAGGCCTGACGTTTGTACTCGCAAATTTCCGATCACAAGCATGCGAGAACAATTGCATTGGAAATTTCGATATCTGTTTCTATCCTAAAAATCCATACAGAAATAAAGCTTCTGTCGTAGGGTCACAGTGACAAAATGTTGATTCTCCTCAAAGTGTCCTTGAAAGCTTATTACTGATTGTCCTTTTTGAGTTTTTTTTTTACATTTGCATACTTCAAAAGACTAATCTTTAGAAGATCAGAATCTCCAAAGAAATATATATATTTTTCAGACAGCCTTTAGTCATGCATTTGAGAAAAGAAGGAGGTAATGAAATCATTTTCATGGTTAGTAGCAAACATAAATCTATTACTGAAATAAACAGGGAGGGAAGCAGGAAAGAAACATATTTGTTTCTGACTAGAGAAAAACCATGAGGAAAAAAACAATTACAGTGTGGTTTCATGTATTTTTTACCTCAGAAATGTTCTTCAAAAGGTTAATAAAGGACATAAATGTATTTCTTTATACATAAGGAACCACTGTATGCCAGCACCACTTGGTTGTATCTTCAGCCACATCTCAGTATTACAGATACATTTTTGCAACAGCTTCTCTATTTCTGCTAGCCACGAGAATGATTATTCTTTTCTCAAAGGCTGCAAAATAATATTACCCCTGAAAAAAAATTATAATATATAATAAGCATGAAAAATCGTTGTTTTGTTAAAAGGTGTTCATTTCCTAATGGATGGAGATTTATATATCTGGATGTATGGACATATATGGTTGTGCATATGTGGTGCTGCTTTTCAGAATTAAAAATAATTTCAATAAGGTAGTCACAGGTGGTTGTGGAGGTTGTGAGTGGACATATGTTGAAGTAAGCACACTATACTCATTTACATCAAAATTATTTATTTCTCAGGGGTGGACAGTTCTGTAATCTTTGCATTGAGGACAAACAGCATTAGTGTCCTAAATATTAATCTTTTTCAACAACCAGAGAAAAGAAAATTATTAGAAAAAAAAAAAACACATGAGAAACATGGAAACATGAGAAATTCATCAACGGGAGGAAAGAAAATCGTACATCCTATTGTGTTTTGCAAAACAAATGTTTTCCCTTGGTGTGTATGTTTGCAGTGATGCAAAGCACTTTAATGCTGCAACCAGCATGAGCTACTGACCACCTGCTGCTCTACACACCTCGCCCAAGGAATAATCTATCCGACAGTAACTAAGTGGATTACAAAATGAATTCATTATTGTGCACAGTCTTTTCACCAATCAGGAAAATGCTGGCATGTGGAAACACTGATGAAACTGGGTGAATAAATTGTAGCCTGAAGCTATCCCATAACTCACCTGTTAGTACAACCGACACAATACATCACTCTACAGAACTCACCAACAACTTGATGACATTTTGGTGGTTGCAAAGTAGCAATTATCAAGTACTTTATCAGGAGGAGAATGAGGGCAATGGCTAATTTGCACACTCATTTGTTTCACTTAGTTCATATTAGTGCACTTAAATAGATAACTAGCTAAATTACATCATTCTGTTACACAGTCTACCAGATGTCTGTTGATTAAATACAAAAAAAAAACAAGTGAGTCAATGCATGATACTGTATCTTCTAGATGCTCAGCTCCAAAGCATAATAAGTTAGGAACAATACATGGAGTCAATGACAGATCTACTGATAATAATATTCATGATCACGTGACGGAGTTGTGCACACGTAACCCAACTTCTACACTAAGCTGTAGATTGCTTGCAGTTAATAGCTGGACTTATGTGACAATGATGTATGAAATCTTTCCCCTGCCCTTCAGCGTCTAAACTTTCTAAATAGGGTTTAGATGGTGCTGATAATTCACAAGGAGATGTGCAATCGGTCAGGAAGAAACAATGGGCTTCATTATCATTAACATCACATTGTGCTATCAAAACTCACACCTCAAGGTTTGTTTAAAGTCAGACAATAAAAGAAAAGTCTGCTTGATGTCACTTTAACTCTTTTCTCTTAGTTGGAGAAAAGCAGTAGGGAAAGTTTTCCCCTTTCTTTAAAAATATTGTGTAAAGAGGATGGAAGGTTTTTTAAGCCTAGCAAGGCACATGTGAAAAGCCTCAGAGCTTACCTCGGCTTTTTATGACAAGCATAAAATAAGCAGTAACATGAAGGATTTCACAGCATTACAGTAGCGCCTATAGTGCTCTCCAAATTTATTGGCGCATATCATAAGAATAAGCAAAAATAATCTATAGAAATATAACACGTAAAAGCTACAAAAAAAAAAAAAAAAAAAGTCAGGGTCATTCTATGGTTTTATTGTAGCATTTTTTTTTCAGCATTTTTTTTCTTGCACAATTTACAGCATTGTTGTGGGTTCATTGCATATAAGAATTGCATTCACCATTTATACTTTTTACATAATAACTGTTATGTGACAGTAGATCTGAATCTAAAACCTGTTTATCAGCTCCTTTGTGTTCTAATGTATTGTGCATTCAGACTTATCTTAAATTTGGATCACAGGTTTACATATGGAAACTGAGATGCTCATTTTTGAGTGAGATTTTGTTCTTGGGAAAAGATAGTTTCATACAGCGCTTCCAAACAGCTTGTTGGTATGCAAGTGGTGTTTAATGGGTGACTTTAAAACTTGCCAACTATGAGAATTAATTAAACTTTGCAAATCTAAAATGGAGATCTCTGGGATTAGTGTGTGGGGAAAACCGTGTACTCATGAGTCCAATTACTGACAGATTTTAGACCACTCTTTCAGTGTTCATTTTTTTTGTAGCATTAACTTAATAAGTCATTTATTGAATTGTGTTATTTAAAAACAAAAATCTTTTTTTGTGGGTGTTATTTTTTATGAATATCATGATGGCAACCAAATACAGTATGTTCCGTGTACCAGAGGTAGACATGTCATGGTTTGGGACAACAACAGTTTACTTCGAAAACATGAAACAATGTTTGCTATACAGGAATATATATTTGCTTGCATGCATTTCAAATATTACACTTACTGGAGATATAATATACTCCAGCATTATATATATATATATATATATATATATATATATATATATATATATATATATATATATATATATATATAGACCAAAAGTTTGGACACACCTTCTCATTCAAAAGTTTTCTTTATTTTCATGACTAGGAAAATTGTAGATTCACACTGAAGGCATCAAAACTATGAATTAACACATGTGGAATTATATATGGAATTATATACATAACAAAAAAGTGTGAAACAACTGAAAAATGTCATACTCTAGGTTCTTCAAAGTAGCCACCTTTTGCTTTGTTTACTGCTTTGCACACTCTTGGCATTCTCTTGATGAGCTTCAAGAGGAAGTCACCTGAAATGGTCTTCCAACAGTCTTGAAGGAGTTCCCGAGATGCTTGGCACTTGTTGGCCTTTTGCCTTCACTCTGCGGTCCAGCTCACCCCTAAACCATCTCGATTGGGTTCAGGTCCGGTGACTGTGGAGGCCAGGTCATCTGGCGCAGCAGATCACTCTCCTTCTTGGTCAAATAGCCCTTGATGCCTTCAGTGTGACTCTACAATTTTCATAGTCATGAAAATAAAGAAAACGCTTTGAATGAGAAGGTGTGTCCAAACTTTTGGTGTGTACTGTATATATATATATATATATATATATATATATATATATATATATATATATATATATATATATTATATTATATGTGTATATGTGTGTGTGTGTGTGTGTGTGTGTGTGTGTGTGTGTGTGTGTATATATAAAGCTAGGCATGTCAAGTTATGGTTTTTAAAGACCGGAATCGAAACAGTCCTGACCCCAGTCCCACGAAACCTTTGGACTGACCTGGAATCCTGACCTCACATAAATACCTGACCACTTTATTTCTGACCTTCCTTTCTCTTGTGGCAGAATGAGCACATCCCTACTGCCATGCTCCAAAATCTAGTGCAATGTCTCTCCCAGATCCCTCCATTCTTCTCTCCTTCTCTTCGTCTTCTATTTTAAAAGCAAAAGGAACTATTTAATTTTGACTTTGAACAAATACACATGGATGTGATTGATTGGGTGTCCACATACTTTTGAATATAAAGTGTATTTTAAGAGAAAATTCTATTGTTTAATTTCTAATGATTCTTTTAAGAACAAAGACAAACACAAAGAACAAAGACTTTTTTGAAGTATTTATTTTATTTGCATGTTTTTTGTGAAAAGTGCCTGTAATGCTGGAAAACACTGCGCCATTGTGCTGAGATTTTATAGCACATTCAATCTGATTAAATGGTATCTATAAGATTAGAGTATATAATAATATGAACTATAAATATGTTTTTGAAAAGTGTTATTTCTGTTTATTGTACTTAGTGAGATACAGCTTTAAATCATCTCTGTGCGTTCAGTGTGTGATACAAAGCAAAGCCTTACAATGCATCAAATCTAATCAGAGTTTACATCCACTAGACTTAGATCAGATTCTGTCTGCTGTCCTGGATTCCATCTGTCAGCACTCACAACGATGTTGTCCATTGTGCCTTTTTTAGTCCTGGGACAGGCATTGAGGGCAGATTAGAGTGCTGCCTAATATCACTGTCTTCCACCTCACTTGTCTGAAGAGTAATGTTTTAGAGTCAACCTGCTTTCACTCTGGACCATCTCCATCAATATTTCATACCTAAGACATGCAATATAGTATGCTCATTTAAGACAGCCAGGAGGTTCGTATTGTTTTTAGTGCTTTAGAGCTAGGTGGAAGTGCAACCAGTTTTCTTGCACGTTTTATTTTTTGTTTTTTTGTGAATCCACCAGAATGTGTCATTGTCCTCATGTCTATAATACACATAACACAGTTTAAATGTACTGCATGGCTTTCAAATATTCTCAAATCTATAGTAGTTGCGAATCATTAATCACAATTAAAACGCCACGGTGTCTACAATGACACTTAGATCTTCTCTTTAGAACACACTGCTTATTAATGATGATGTTCTTGCCCGAACACGGCCAGCAAATCAGTTGTCCGCCTCATTTCATCGCTGAAATTCTTGCCTTCAGTTTTCCAGTCAGCAAAAACTCTTCCTTTTTCACAACAAGGACGCTATGATGTGCTTCTTTTTTTAAAAGCAGGGAGGATTACGGTTTGTGGACATAAAGCTCTGTAACTAACTCCGAAACAGGATTTATTGTGGAGAGTGGCAACATTTGAGCTTTAGTCTTGCCAAGATGAAGCTTAGAATAATACATCTACTTTGATGCTACTTCTTTCATGCAGAAATTGTTACAATGTATGTTACATTTTGATAATGAAATGATAGGAAATATAATAGTTCAACAAAATAAGTTTCATAACGGCTCCAATAAGCAGACAAAATTCCTAAAAACAAAAAAAGAAAATTCTGTATTTAAGAATATTAGAAACAACAAGTGCAGACTAGAGTTCTATTTATTTTGGTGAAATGTGCAGCATTTTAGCACTGAGTCTTATGTAATCCAGGCTCTGCGGAGTGAGAAGGTCTGAATGAGTGTAAACGATGAGGTCTGATGGAGGAAACATTTTGCCACGGAGGTTGTGAGCACTCATGCAGCAATCGGTCTGTGGCACGTCACATTTAGCA
Source organism: Silurus meridionalis (assembly GCF_014805685.1). Classification (NCBI taxonomy): domain Eukaryota; kingdom Metazoa; phylum Chordata; class Actinopteri; order Siluriformes; family Siluridae; genus Silurus; species Silurus meridionalis. The sequence goes on along the minus strand of NC_060888.1, from coordinate 18,561,275 downwards.
CATTACTTTTAAAGCCACAAGTAACAGGCTTTCACAGTCATTAACACCACTATGGATAAAATATTGACCAGCTTGCAGGTGTCATAGGCCAGGATGGTTTGTGTTGAGATGGATCGTGGAAACGGTTTCACACCAGCCGGCGTTTGTACTACCTTTGCATCCTCCCTGCTGTGCTCACATTAGGATGAATAAAGCATAGTGGATGTTCTATCACTCTTACAAAGATTTTAAAAGGCTTCATGAACCAAGCCTGAGAAAGTTCTTGCTTGATGTTTCACCCATTCCTATCCCAAGAGACTATAACCTGAAGATAAGTGCTGTGTTTTGAGGAACTGCGTGTGAATTTTTCATTGGATTTTTTTTTTCTTCTTTTTTGTTCTGACCTGCTCTCAGTCAGTTCAAGTGAAGTGCAGATTTTGTAGATTTGTTCCATGGGAGTTTATCCAAGCCCTGGAGATCTCTACAGCTATTTGGTCATTACTCAAATGCTGGCTGGATGTCGAAACAACATGGTAGACTAATCTTTTGAAGTTTTATCCTGGGTTTCTCCACATGCAAGGTATGTTTTTGGAACGACTTTCTTTCTCTTTACTCAAATACAAACTTCGACATGCTGAGCTTCCATCTATGACAATTTGCTTCAGAATGTGGTTTAAAGTAAAATACTTTTTTTTATCAAACCTCATAGAAATGAATGGTTCTCGTCTCCTCTCTGACGGTTTGGTCAAAACTGAAGGTCATTACTACACTGCAGAAGACATATTTTGTGTGAGGCAGTAATCCATTGTTTTGGAATGGCCTTGCAGTACTGGGTGGACATACGGCACCTGGCTGAGAGAGCATTTAGAAGAATAGCCATTAAATACACCCCTATTGTTCCCAGTCTGTTATAAAGAGAGCACAATGTGTGACTACCACACACCTCTGCCATTTCTGCTCATTTTTATAATTTGTTTAGTGTCATGGGGTGAAGCACATGCTACTACTGTAGATAGTAAAGTTACAGCTCATTGTTTCGCCAATCCCCCATGCAAGATGCTAATAGAGGATATTATTCTGTCTGACTACAGGGGCCTTTGAGACAGTATTATCATACATTATTATCAACATCATAACCTTACCCTAGAATCAGGCTGTGAGGATATTTGAATAAAAAGCAGCATACCATACTGTGGTGTGTGACAGTTTACTCTACATTTTCTTTTAGATTTAGGTCAAGCTGGTTAGGAGGGGGGGATATAAGCTATGTGAAGCATATCGGCAGCTGATGGATATACTGCATTGAAAAACGTTGCTGTGTTATATATGAAAATGTTGTAAAAGCATTGATATAAGATTAAAAATCAAATATATATATATATATATATATATATATATATATATATATATATATATATATATATATATATATATAAACAAAAATATAAAACAAATACTAATGACCTTTTTTGGGTGTCTAAAAATGTATACATTACAAGTTTTTTGATCGATTTAAACACCCGCACTTTCAATTTGCACACTTTTCTAGATGTTGCGCAATCGTAGCACAGTATGGGTCCTGCCCCATTTAGCTCCATATAGTATTTCAAAATAAGATCTGCAACAACTGCTGACAGTGAAACATCAGGGCAAGAACCACACTGCCCCATTTTCACTCTATGAATACCCAGTGGTAACTAGGTAAAGGCAAATGAAAAAGTGCAGACCTGGTGTGCCTATGATGTAGAGAAAGTTTCTATTATATCAAAACAATTAACAAAAAAAAAAAAAGGGGGGGGGGGGTATATAAAAAGGAAATGCGTGTGCACCACAGTGACCTTGTTAAGCACCTGAGCTGCTACACTGTATGCTGGATGAGTGTGTGTCATGGAGTTTAGATTGCTTATTACAGGGTTAATGTAAACAGTTCACTCGATAGCATGAGTCAAGCTTCACAGGTTCTCGACTTAATTTTGTTTTTGCAGCTATGACATTATTAATGCTCTCCTAGCCCATACAAATATAATGTCTATGGCAGGGCACTATGCCACACACACACACACACACACACACACACACATACACACACACACATATACGTGAACAATTAAGCACAGCCTGTCCACCCCCTGATATGTATTTAAGAAGTGGGAGAAAAGAGTATTCTTGTTCCTGCTTTATATTTTACATTAAATGGAGCATGTCTGGACATCTGGTCCACTTTCATATTATTCACAACATTGGTGCTGTGGTATTTCAAAGGCCATACTATGATCACTATGATTCAGCAGATGAGAAATAACTGCAGCATTTTTACTCATTTAGTGGTAATGACAGTTTGGTATACAGACTTTCATTTAATTAAATAATAAAACACAATGTTAATAGATCTATCTCTGTATCAGTAACAGGCAGTGTTTTCTCTTTTCAGGCCGCTCTTCTCACTGTTACTACTCATCATCATCATCATCTTCGACAACATCATTATCATATTAACAGCAGAAGGAAACATTTGACAGGATAAGAAATAAACACAGAAAACACAATGCAACCCAAAACTCCAACCTACTCAAAGCATTTTTCTTTCCAATTCATTTGCTGTCTATAGACTGCCATCTGCTGGTAATAAAAGTTAGTACTTGAAACCAAGAAAAAACGTCATACACATGAAAAAATATAATAGCTACATACAATATACATATATATAAATCACATAGAATTATTAAATTATAAGAACACAATAAATATAAAGTTAAACACATCAAAGTTATACACATGAAAAAATATAATATCTATATACAATATTATATATGTAGCTATTATATAGCTATTATATTTTTCATGTATATATATATATATATATATATATATATATATATATATATATATATATATATATATATATCACATAGAATTGTTAAATTATGAGAAACACAATAAATATAAAGTTAAAGGTTTTTTTTTTATCTCAGCTTTCCTTTTACTTTTTAATTGAACCAGAGTAAATATTTGTTTGTGTTGCAGTGTAATTAAAAAAAAGTGTAATAAATTAATAATGATTGTTTTTTAGAGCGGCCTGTTCAACAGGTGGATTCTTGTTCAGTGTTGAACATGAGATAGCAGGTCTCCAGGTGATCGGACCCTACAATGTGCTTGAACTGTAGATGATGGTCTTCTAGTTTCATGTCATTCACAAAATGTTCACTGATCTTCTCATAAAGTAAAGGGCCAACATCATCTGCAAAGTGAAGTGTAAAAAAAGTTTTATTTCAAAACTGGAGCAAAACATAATCACATGTAAAATTATTCAGATTATTAATGACTTGGTGCTCTAAAGTGCTGCAACAGGAAAAAAAATGTCCAAATCCCGAACTACTTCAAGAGCAAAATGGTCCAAGCAAAAAAACAATAATTTGAAGTATGAGAAATACAAATAAAAAAGAAAAAAAAACAACCAAAAGCAAAGCGTTAACGTTGCAAAAAAAATGCAAACAGCCTGAAATCTGAGAAACATCTAAAATATCATTGGATTGTAATACTGAAATATCAAGTATTATTTGTATTGTCTTTGCTTTCAAAATTCTAGATTTAAACAACCTTGTATCCTTATATATATATATAAAACCATATATCCTTATTCAACCAATAATACTCTTATACACCTCATATACTTTTGGGCAAAAAGAATGGACCAAGCCTAAAATTGCAATATATAAACATGGTAACAGCCTTTAATTGTCTTAGGAATGAACATGAAATTAACAAATGCACTCCTGAGATGTCCTAACTTTTTGTTTTAGTGAACGATTTATTCTTAAAACCCTTAAAAAACATTATTGGCCCATTTATTTCGCACAGGACTGTGTATAGAAGAAAAATATTTGCATACTGACCAATGTACTTCTGTCTCAGAGTTCTCACAGTGACTGATAGACTGATGCTGTCGAGAGAATCATCTCCGGAAAGAGTCTGCAAGGCAGAGCTATCCTCACCCGATTCCTCATCGTCCTCAAAGTCATCTGAGTACTCAGTATCATCCAGATCTTCAGGGGGAATTGCTGCATGTACCACATAGTAAGCAAAAAATTAAATGTGACATAACATAGCACAGTGGTTAAAATAAAAAAATAAATATGTGAAATATTTCTCCATCAGGAAATTTTACTATCATCAATAAATTTCTAACTTTTTGCAATTTCTCTCATTATGCCATACTGTCATGACGATACATGAAAGCGAAGATGAGATTCTGAATATGAGAAACTCTGTATCAAAAGGTTAGATTCAAAGCTAAATAACTCAGTGGGGGTCTGTGGTGCAAATCACTTACCATGCAGCTCTTCTGTAACTCTTCCATTCTCTAAACTTGAGGAAGAGGAACTGCTCTTTGAAATGTCTTCATCGGACAGCATTTTGTCTCTTTCATCAAAATCTTCTGAATATTCAGACTTAGTCCCCGAATATGTCATATCATCGTCTATACTCTTGTTCATGTGTGCGTTATAATTTTCTTCCATGTTCTCAGATTCAATCAGATCATCCACATCAAAATGAACAGTACTGTTCCAGGTTAACATACCTTCTTCATTCAAGGAAGGAACAGGATCATCATTACCTTTACTCAACTCTGCCTCCTGCTGCAAATAAAGCAGTTCCAGATGTTCCTGCACATAAGGCATGGCCAGGATGGAAGTAGAAGACGGCCGGTTCTCAGGAAGCAAACACAACATCTTCTCAGTCAGTGTGTGAAGGTTATTCGAGTAGCTGGCTGGTACCTGGCTGTATTTACCCTTTGTGATCTTACAAAACAAGCTCAGAATATTATTAGCAGTAAAAGCTGGTTTAAGTGCACAAAGCTCATACAGCAGACAGCCAAGGGCCCATATGTCAGATTTGGTGCTGTATGGAATGTCCTGGCACAGCTCAGGGCTGAGGTAGCTGGGGGTCCCTACTAATGAGGACGCCATGTCTAGTGTGTTGATTATGATCTTTGATATTCCAAAATCTCCCAACTTAATCACCCCCTTTTGTGTCAGCAGTACATTGGAGGGTTTAATATCTCTGTGCAAAATCCTTACAGAATGAATATAACTGACCGCCATCACAATTTGCACAAACCATTTCATCACCATGGGCTCAGAGAAATAGTCTTCTTCCTTCCTACTTTGAATCTGGGCATCCAGGGTCCCACCAGCACAGAACTCCATAGCAATGTACAAGTGCTTTTTTAGTGGATCGTGAAACGTGTCGCTCCATGTCACAATATGAGGGTGTTTCAGTTTCCTCAGAATCTCAGCCTCTTGCAGTTCATTGTGTCTGGATTTGATATTTGAAGATCTGTCCACTCTGATTTTCTTCACAGCACAGAGCTTGTTTGTTTCTTTGTGTCTCATCAGCAGGACGACAGCCGCTCCTCCTCGTCCAAGCTCATGGATTCGCTCATATGCTTCCATTTCAGTATCCACAACTAAGTTTTATTAACGCGGTGTATTCTGTATGTCCATTCTGTCGGGTAGACTGAGAGGATCTCAAATCTGTAGAACAATCATAATTTTATCTCTTTGAGCCACTTGATTTAAAAAAAAAGCTTACTATTAAAATAAAACCAACGTTGCTTGTATACAAAAATAACACTTATACACAAAACAGCTAAATCGATATTAATATATTCCTTATTTTTTTTACTTGTTTCTAAACACAAGTACCTTCATAGCCAATCCTGTAAAAGGCGCCTCCATCGACGGTTTGTTGTAGTTTTTCAGCAGCCAGTTTCTATGGTGATAGCCTCGTGCTGACACACGCGTTTCTTATTGGTCCACGGAGATCACATGGTAGGACCCGCCCACTCCCGCGCTACCACTGTTTTTACTGAGTCGGAGCAATTGGCTCGGCTCATCAAAGAGAGTCGACTCTTTCTTACAAAATGGTTGGCTTTTACATATTTAATGTATATAATTACATTCAGTACGACCTGTGCTCTGTGAACTGATCAACTGTGCAGGCTTTACAATTGGTAAAATATATTATTTAGTTAATATACAGTAAATGAGTAGATGAGTTTAGGTACCTGGGGTCAACAGTGCAAAGTAATTAAGAGTGTGTTAGAGAAGTGAAGAAAAAAAAAGGCAGTATTTTATGCCAGTATGGTCTTATTTAATGTAAATTCGAAAAGAATATTATTCAGCAACCATATTGTGAATGGAAAGCACTGCGAAGATCAAAACTGCCAAACAGATCAATGGCACCCAACGACTTCCCACTAAACTTTTACCACTGTAAATGACTTTTTTTGTTGTTTGTTTTAAACTGATTTTATGTTTATTTTATAATTTGTTTTATAATAAGGTTCTTTGTCAAAGAAAAGAAAAACTTTAATAACAAGATGGGAACTTACATTCAAAGTGACCTACCTCAGCAGTCAATATTATAATACTGTATTGTTAAAAATAATTATCTCCAGGAAATTGAGATGATGCAACTTCCTGTTGTAGGCTATATGCCACATATGACTATTTCATAGGGGGTTTTAAGTTGTAAAATTATTTAATAATATTTATACTATATACACAACTGTATTAGGACACCTGACTTCTCCAGCCATATGTAAATCTTCTGCATTTGCTTTGAATTTTCACATCACAACACTTGAACTCGGTAATGCAAACCTGTTCCAGCATGACAATACCCCAGTGCAAAGTGAACTCCATGAAGATATGGTTTACATGGGACTGAATGGAAGACCTGCTATAGTGCACTGACCTCAATCTTTTTGAATACCTTTGAGATTAATTGGAACGCTGACTACATTCCAAGTCTCCTCACCTTACATCAGTACCTGACTTAACTAATGCCCTTGTGGTTCAATGAGCACATATCTCTACAAGCACACTCTAAATTCTAGTGGAACATCTTCCCAGAATAGTGGAAGTTATTATAACAACAAATAACAAGCACAAAAAGTACATACAAAACATATGGTCAGGTGTTCACAAAATTTTGTCCACATAGTGTAACTTACACTCATTGTAAGGTAAAAGTACCATGGTTAAGATAACAAAAATGAATGATAAAAAGTCTCCTACTTTCAGCTCACCTAAATATTAAACTCTGAAATATTAAATGTTATCTATCTCCTGTTTTACTGCGGTATAAAACTGACATGACACGAGGGTCAAATTCCCTCAGGAAGTAATAAACATGGTGAAGATTAGAGAATACATAAATAAAATGAGACACAAATTGAACAATCAATAGAAGATAGCGACATCCTTTAAAATGATTATATTCACATTTTTTGGCATTTATTATATTAAAAAATAAGTGTATTTTGACAATCAAAGAGTGAAAAGGACGGTTGGTTAACTAAATATATTTACTAAGGATCACAGTTAGAAATGTGCTGAAGCATGCACAAGATGTGGGTGGCACCAAGAACCCGAGTCTAAAACTACACACCACCTTCATGTGAATATACTTTGTGCAAGGTGTGCCATCTAACCATGAACATATATGGGAGTTTCCCAACTGAAAATTCCCAGCTGTCAAAACACAAGACACAACTGGTCAAGCTGGTATATCATTTTTACCAGTTGGTATGCTAGTTTTCATTTTTCTTATTGCATTCAATCAACTTCAATAACCACTTTGTCTTGGACACATTTTTGGAGGATCTTGAGCTGATTCCAGACATAGTGGGCATGAACCAGGGACACACCATACATCACAGAGCAGCATCCACACATTACACAGCAATGCAACCTTCTACATCAACAAGCCACCTTAACTTTCTTATACACCCTAAACATCCTGGAAATGAAATTTGACATCTAATAGCTGGACATTTCAGCAGGAATATTCCAGGACATTTTGGGAACATCTGCTGAATGTTGAAACATTCTGTGAAGATAGTTTATCTGGTTCCAAAATTATATTTCAGATAAATGTTGTCCATAACTTTCAGAGAACATCTCACATGTTTTGTGGCTATGCTCAGAAATGTTCTCATAACATTACAGTTAATTAATCTGCATACCTTTTATCTATAAATGTTAAACTAATACAAATGTTTAGATAAACAGGCCATCTGAACCCATACAATTGTATACAAAAAACCCAAGTAAAGGTAACCTAACTTTAGGTGGTAGTGATGGGTCGTTTATGAACAATTCGTTCCTAAACATAACATTTTGCGGGCTAGTTAGTATATAAAACTATTTTATGAAATTGTCTCTATTTTTACTCATTATATTTAGTACTAAGACAGCTATATATAAAAAAAAAAAAAAAAAAAGATGACCGAAAAATGGGATTCAGCACCACATTTGGCAACCCGGTGAAGGCCGAGGCTGCTTCGCGTGCTGTTGCAAGGAGGCTTGTGAGCTAACTGCTAATACAATATGCCACCAAAAGGAAAGGGTGGCAAAGGAGCAAAGGGTGGGTACACGTATAACAATCAAAGAATATATTTAAAAGACATTAGTTACGGATGATTTGTCTATTTCTATCTCCCCAGTGTCTTTAGACAATCTAGATGAGAAGTTAGCTAACATGCTAGTTAGCTTAGCAGTTTTGCTAGTGCAGTGTAGCGCTTTATTAGTGTTAATAGATCAGGGCTGTTTTACGGAAATTGGTTAGTTAATTAAAAGTATATGGCTTTCATTAGGTGGTGTAGTATTATAAACTATTAGTCCTTATAGATAACGAGATATAGGTTGGTGGCAATGATTTGACACTCAGTTTGTCTGAAAGATGGTAGAAATGTGTGCTGTGTGCAAGCAGGTGGCGCCTCGGACAGTGGAGACGGAGACAAGAAGGAGAAGAGTCAGAAAGGAGGCACTGCAGTGAAGGTAAACAATCACACACAGGCGAGGTTATCTGACACACTCGTGCACTAGGTCTATTGTTATTGTCTGTAGTCACACACACACACACACACACACACACACACAGAGAAAGCGAGCAAGAGCATGTCAGTATTTTCCTTTTCTGTCTGTCTTTCCTTTCTTGTCTTTTCCTTTCTGCATTTCTTTCTGTCCTTTACTGTTTTCCTGTCCTCTCTTTCCCTTCCTGTCTTTTTGTTTCCTTTGCTTTTCTGCATTTCTTTCTGTCTTTTGTTTCTTGTTCTGTTCTTTACTGTTTTCCTGTCCCTTCTTTCCTTTCTTGTCTTTTTGTTTCCTTTGCTTTTCTGCATTTTTTCCTGCATTTTCTTTTGTTTTAATGTGTTCCTTTCCTTTGCTTTTTTATCTATTTCTTTCCCTTCCCGTCCTGCTCTTTCCTTTACTCTCTTCCTGTCCTACATTTTCCTTTCCTTTCCTTTCTTTTCCTTTCCTTTCTTTTCCTTTCCTTTACTGTCCTTTCTGTTCTGTCCTTTCCTTTTTCCTTTCCTTTCTTTTCCTTTCCTTTCTTTTCCTTTCCCTTCCCTTGAATAACAACTGAGCACCACTGATCAGATCATGAGCACCGCACTGACACTGCCTCTGTGCTGTTGCCTGTATGAGGGATCTGTACGAGAGAAGACACAAGCAGCTCTGTTGTCGGAGTCACGCATGCAAAATGTGTAATAAAGTATCAAACCGTTCAACTTGAATTAGATATTATAATTATAGTATTATAACAGTTTATTATTTCAGGGAAAAAAAACAGTGATGAGGCATGTTTAGGCCTGTCGCAATGATTATCGATGTGTCGTCAATAAATGGATTAGACCTCGATAATTTTTGTTGATGCAATATATTAGCCATATATATATTGTATGTACATAAAAATGAATGTGTCCAGCATTTTTGCTGAGTCTGCTGTCTGTGTTGTAGGCAGGGCTCAGGCAGCTCCACACAAACACAGAGGTCAGGGTTTAAAGAAAACCCGAGACCCGAGGCATAACATTTTCTTATGACTACAGAAAGTGTGAAGGAATAAATTAACGAGAACATGCTGGCGTGTCAACTTTGCCTAAAAACAGTGGTAATAAAAAAGAGGCAATACAACAAATTTAAAAGCTTTAAAACAAAACACTCTCTCCCAGTTTTTGATCTGGAAACAAAAAAAACAAAACATACAATTACAATAATATTGTTTGTCACAATTATTTGCAGAACAATATTGTGTCATTTCTGGGACAATATTTCATAATTCCTTCCATGCTTCTTGGTCGTGTGTATGAGTTTGAGCTTATAACCACAATGCAATATGTGGTCAAGTGGTTTTGGGTGCGGCACAGTGATGCAGGAAAGCTTATTTTGCTTAACTGAAAGGAAAAGAACTGGGCAGTTATGCAAAAGGACCACTTGAAACTTCCCATCTGCTCTAGACATCATGCTCATATTGGATGTTTATATTAATATAAATTTTTAGTTATTGTCATGCCCCTTAACTAAGAAATAAAAAAAAAAATAATAAATAGAAAAATTTGATTCCGAGTTGTAATTATGGCACTTTGTTTATTATGTCTATGTGCTCACCTAGTAATTATGGTAATTTCTAGGATTTAAAGGCAGCATCATAATCTGCATTCATTCAGACATGCAGATTCATTTATATACAGGTTCCTGCATGCAACATGTTCCTCTCACAAAGCATGTATTATGTGATGAAAACTTGGTTGATTTCTTTTATGTCTCTATGTTAATTCTTCGAAAATGTTCCGATGATCTTGTCTAAAACGGGTACAACCGCTGTGGTCTGCACTGCGTGTAATCCACAAAGGTGTACTGTATAATATACAGCTTTAATAGACAATACAAGGCTGCTGTTGAGTCTGGTTAGATTTGGTTCAGAAACAAATCAGAATCAGAAATATCTTTATTACCAACTATGTTTACACATACAAGGAATTTGACATGGTGTCTAGAGCTTCCATTGCAGAAGAAAGTACAGACATAATTTAACAAAATAGTAAAACATACAATTAAATAATGCAATATATGCAGAAGTACAAATATTGTTTAAATGTATGTTCAGATGTGCAGTTTACAAATGGACCACTGGACTCTATGGAAATCCCATCTCATGGCATTTTCAGTACAGCACACACTACCATGAACATGTGATTACTGAGCTAAGAATGCTTCACCAACCCAAATGACATCTGATCTGACCTGCTTTCCACAACGTACTGGTTCAGCAGAAGGCTATGTTATGTACTTTAGAAATTAAGTGATCAAATGCATAAACTGATCTGATGTGACCATTTCATTTCGTGTGATTGACATTTGATGTGGCCATGTTATTTTGAACCTTCCAGGTGCGTCATATTCTTTGTGAGAAACATGGAAAATGCATGGAGGCTATGGAGAAGCTGAAGTCCGGAGTGCGCTTTAGTGAAGTGGCATCACAGTACAGCGAAGACAAAGCTAGACAAGGGGTAAGGCTAACCAATGGTGTCCTAGCCCTGATCATGACATCACAGTTCTGGGGAAATGTTTATCTTGATATACATGAGGTATCTTTAGTATATGCATTTTTCTGTTCCTGTTTGTACATTTTTAAAAAGTTTGTAAATCAGTACTCCCCTTTTCATACCTTCCTCATAGAACATTATTCGGTCTATGACCTGGAAATCAGTCTGAATCTTTTTAACAGCATATTGTTTGAATAAAATTAAAAATCACATTAAAAAATAAGCACATGTTTTGGTACTTTACATATATGTTGAATGTCAAATGAGAACCAGACAATCCTGTATTGCTTGATGTCAATTCCTCTGTCCACATTTCCTTTCATTGCATTCTTTCCAAGTCATTTTTTTTTCCCCCTAATATATGTCTGTAATTAAATTAGGCCTCTTGAGCTGGACACATAAATGTTTCAGCACTGCTCATTGTGTGCTTGCATTTTTTTTTTTTTTTTGCCACATCACATGCAGCTGTTTATCTCCTGTTACGGTGTAAAGGTTCAGTGAGAAAGCAGGTCCAAAATTAAAGTTATTAAAAGTAGGGGAAAGGGTGACCTTAGAAACCTTGTTTTATCTTTGGCAGGGTGACCTGGGCTGGATGACCAGAGGATCAATGGTGGGACCATTTCAAGATGCTGCGTTCGCATTACCTGTCAGCACAATGGACAAGCCTGTATACACAGATCCTCCAGTGAAGACAAAGTTCGGCTACCACATCATCATGGTTGAAGGGAAAAAGTGACCCTTGTACCCAAGTAGACCACATGGCTCACCAAGTGTTTACTTATTCATGTGTTTTTTTTATGGTGTAAATATCAGTTAATAAAAATAAAACTGAAAAAATTCTGGTGTTGTGTTGTGTTGTGTTGTTTTTTTTTTTTTTTTATTAATTACATTAACAGCAAGGGCAGACATCCTTTGCCAGAGCAACTTACATTTATTTCATTCATACAACTAAGCAAATATTGGGCTAAGGGCCTTGCACAGGGGTCCTGGAGTGGCAGCTTGGTGTGGCTGGAACTCACGCCCAATGCCTTAACCACTAAGCTACCAGATCCCAAATATTCATTAAACATTAATTTAAGTGTACTCAAGTGTGTGCCATGTCATGGTGTACTTGACATAAATTGATGTTGCTATAAACATATCAGATGTGTCCCTGCCTTGTGCTGGGGGCTTCCAGGATAATCTCCCAGATCCACCCTCACCAGAATTAGGTGCATACTGAAGATGGATGAATAAATGAATGACATTGCGTGGCAAGACGAACATATAACAGCCATCCTTGTTACATGAGACTGGTCTGGCAGTGCTGAGTCAGTCATGATGAAACCTAGTATTTCGTTCAACAATGACCATCCCCTAACGCCTCAATAACGTGGAAGAATTTATGGCATAACCAGTGGAAAATGCGTCAGTCTAACGCTCATCACGCGCATTCAAAGCAAGGGAGCTTTGAAACAAATGAGCAAGCCCGGCTGAGCCACACGCCGTCTTCCTGATTGGCTAAAAAATATGGAGTCAGGTGACGTCATATTTCCGGGTTTGGGGTAGGACGTTGAGAGGTAACTCTCGGTCATTCTTTTCAGACGTGAGGTAGATGACCTGGCACTGAGGCTGCTCCAACAATCTAAAGGTAAACTCTGAGCTATCAGGGTTTTTTTCATATTTACTTTAAATACTCACTGATTAGGTTAAGGAAGACTTAAATATTGATGTAGCTTTGTGTTCTTTTTTGTAAATCGGAAGTGTCGTAGCTAACAAGGTTAAAAGACCGGCTAAAAAATGGCAGGAGATGCTTGGGGAGTAACCTGAGATCTTTATAATTTGAAAGAAATAATGATAATGATGATGAATGATGTGGTTTCTCAGTTTGAGAGGCGGGAATGTGGAAAGTGTGGTGGAACTCTCGTGATGGTGATGGTGGTGATGGTGAATGTGGTGATGAAGGTTTAGTGTTGGTGCTTTCCTATCAACCATACTAAAAGTGTGTTCCATGTAGTTATATTGTGATCACAGAAGGCAACATGTTTCAATGCCTTTCCCAATCATGTGTACTGACAGACAACCACCATGCCATGAATCCACAAGCATCACTGCCTCACTGAGTCATAACGGAAACCATTTGCTTAATTTATAAATAATCTGCATTTTTGTTTACTGTGGTTGTGATGATGGCTATCAAGGATAAATAACTTCTCTGATAAGAAACATAAAAATAAGCATTTCAAGCTCCATTGTATGATCTGTCTTTGAACTGTGCTAATAACCTGGCTGGAGGAAATGGTTTTAAATGATAAACCTTATTAACCTGCACTGTGAGTAATGAGATCCAAGTTTGAGCCTACAAATGCAGATCACTGTGTGTCTGCATGCGTATTGGTGGATGTGGTTAGTGTGGGGTGAGCTCAGGAGTGTCACATCATTGGCTCTCACACTCACGCTTCCTCTCTGGTCTGACCTGGTGAAATTTGGTTAAACATCCGCAAGACCAGATATAAATCTCCACTTCTTTCTTTGTAGACTCTTATATTTTGTAATTTGGTCGTTATCTGTTCATTTTTTAGTTTTGTCGCTCGTCTGATGTATCTGATGCGTGAAGGTACGTGCTTTGGATATATTACAGCTTAGATTTTTCTGTAACCATGTATGAAGATATGGTTTCTGGTGAATTATTTATTGCACCTTAGAAGGACATTTTCATGTTTCCGAGGATCAAAGATGGACAGCCGTGGTGCTTTTGATGTAATGTAAAGATAGGTGTGTTATTAAATCCAGGTGAAAATTTTACTGTTGCAGCAGCATCGGGAGACATCAAGTGAAATAAGAAAAAGGTAGTGAAAGGTAGTGCAGTCTCACTTCTCAGATGCACTTCTCCGATTTCAAATAAAGGTATAGACACGAATTCTTCATGGGACGCTTCGGACGGTTTGCAACCTCTGAATTGACCATACAGTTTAGTTAAATCAATCACTACATGCATGCATACAAGAGTGCATACAAATGCTAATGTTTTCTTGGATCATTCTTTGTACGTTTTTATTGTTTGTTCTTACTCAAAAGTGTGAATGTTTGTGCATGGCTCAGTAAAGCTTTGTCAGATTCACTGACATTGTTGTATGCAAAAATATGAAAATGAGCTTTGTCAGTTTGTGCCAGTGTTGTATATGCTTTTATTGTCATTTCAACCATATATAGCTGTCGCAGTATACAGTGAAATGAGGCAACGTTCTTCCAGAACAAATCAACTACAAATATTGAAACAAATATTGAAATAATTTTACAAAATGAACATCAAAAGATCCAAATATTCTGCGTGCACAATCGCACAGCTGGTTTGCATTAATAGAAAATAATGTGTCGGTGGCTTGTTTTGTATTCAAATTACCTGCATGGTATTTTAATGCAGGTTAAAATAGAATACACAACCTTATCAGTTCACTGAGCAAATATTCTGAGGTCATGATAGCCTGCAGCTCATCACTGTATAATCAGCTTCATGGTGTGATGGTTGTATTTGCATAGACCTGGATTCTCTTTGTTTTCAGTTCTCTGGGTCGCATCTTTCACAAGACACGTGACCACTGAAAAACCCTGCAGGTCCATGCAAAGAAAATAATGCCTACTTTGTCACTGAATCAAAGTGTCATTGTATTGATTTTTTTCATCTAATTTTAATATTTGTTTTTTTTGTGATTCTATCTTTGTTAGGTCACATTTTCAAAGAGCAGCAAGTGAGGCACAACTACACTAGTCATAAAGTACCAGCATACTAAAGAGACCTCACACAGGTGTGCACACGTCTGTCTCAAAACCCCCATGATTATGAAAATCAACCTTAGCAATGTTCTACTGATCCCAGTTCACCTGCTGGTATGGATGTACTCAGTGCTGAGCTTCCTACCCTGGTACTTCCTAACGGGAGCCCAGGAGAAGATAGCCAAGGCCAAGCGACCCAAGGCCAAATCCACCAAAGGTCAAATAGAAGGACCCTATCGCTCCGTGGACCGCTTCGACTCTCTGGCCCTGATGGACTTCCCGGGAAAAGACACGCTGGACAAACTGTTTGATAATGCAGTGCAGCGCTTCAATAAGCTACAATGCCTGGGCACACGGACCATCCTGAGTGAAGAGAATGAAACCCAGCCAGGTGGCAAGGTCTTCAAAAAGGTAGCTGTTTACACACAAATGCATTATCTTAGTCATATCAACAGGCATCAGGTTTCCTAACCCTCTTTCACATAGGCTTCTGTTAACCAACAGTTTTTATACCAATACAAATATCAGCTGATGTTGATGCCAGTCTTATGTTTATTTTTTATTAATCTACTATCTATTTATATATCTATATATCTATATATCTATATCTATCTATCTATCTATCTATCTATCTATCTATCTATCTATCTATCTATCTATCTATATCTATATATATATATATATATATATATATATATATATATAAAATATGAAGTAATTCCAATTTATTAAATGGAAAGTAAAATATGTTGCAGGATAAAGAATATTGAATTATGTTTTTGATCCATTTATATTTTGGATTTATTTTTCTGGATTTATTCCGTTTCTTCTAGCTGATCTTGGGGGATTACAAGTGGATGACGTATCAAGAGGTGGATGCTGACGTTACTCTCTTTGGCAGTGGTTTGGCAGCACTGGGCCAGCAGCCAAAAAACACTATTGCTATATTTTGTGAAACTCGTGCTGAATGGATGATCACAGCTCAGGCCTGCTTCAGACGCAATTTCCCATGTAAGGAGCAAATTTTCTGTCTCATAAAAATGTTTTATATTTTGCAAGAAATACAGCAGATTGTTGACTCGTGTTAAAACAGAGTTCAAGGAATAGTCAGGAAAGAAAATACGATCGTGTTAGTGAAATAAACACTAGGCTTTTTTTTTTTTTTTTTTTTAATGGAACACAGAGTTTTATTGGGCTTTATTTATTTACACATTATTGACACCTTGGTCACGCTATGTTCGTTACAGTGGTCACGTTTTACGCCACTCTTGGAGAAGACGCTGTTGCCTTTGGACTCAACGAGTGTGGTGTGACTCACTTGGTCACTAGTATAGAGCTTCTGGAAACCAGATTAAAGGTGAATGTTATTCTCTTGTCTCTGATTACTGATTACACGGCTTCTTTAAACAAATTAGTTCCAGGTGCTGCGTTAATATGACGTTGACCCTTTTCACACCGACGGCACATTAAAATACACTATATGATGTGTTATTATTTTGTAGAGTGTCCTTCCTCAAATCCCCAACCTGAGGCACATCATTTATGTCGACAACAAGAGCCTCAACACCGCAGGCTATCCGGAAAACATTCAGATTCACAGTATGCAGTCTGTAAAGGAGCTCGGTGCAAAGCCTGAAAACTGTAAGTTGGACAATAAAACTGCTTCTTCAAATATTAATATATTCAGTGTATATGTTCAATGTTGTTGTATTTCAGTCGGAAATACCAATTACGCAGTCATTCTGAGGGGGGAAAAAAAAACATCATTAATGCCCGGTTTATGTTTCAGTGAGCAGGGAGATAGTCAGACCCGTCCCGTCAGACATGGCCGTCATCATGTACACCAGTGGCTCCACAGGACGTCCCAAAGGAGTCATGATTGTCCATAGCAATCTCATTGCAGGCATGACAGGCCAGTGTGAGAGGATCCCAGGCCTTGGGTGAGTAGAAGATACTCTACACGGCCTTGCACAAAGACCGAGTCAGTACAGTTTATTTTCAACGTGACTTTGTGTTTTGATAGCTGCAAGGACACGTACATTGCTTATTTGCCCCTGGCCCATGTGCTGGAGATGACTGCAGAGATCTCGTGCGTAGCCTATGGCTGCAGGATTGGTTACTCTTCACCGCAGACACTCTCTGATCAGGTAACACAGGCGCAACATAAACATAGAGCTACTCTTCACCCTGGTATTTTATCTTTAATGCAGTATTTAATGCATTTACATAATCGCTCAATAATTTTTTTTTCTTCATTTTTTTCTTTCTGTAGTCCACAAAAATTAAAAAGGGCAGTAAAGGTGACTGCACTGTCCTAAAGCCAACACTGATGGCAGCTGTCCCAGTAAGTCTTTATTATAATCCAATTGTTATCACAGCTTAACTTTATGATCGTCGTCCTCAATATCATAATCTGTTAAACTCATCACTTTGTCCACTAGGAAATAATGGACCGCATCAAGAAAAACGTCTTAAGCAAAGTGCAGGAGATGAACGTGGTGCAGAGGACCCTGTTCAATCTGGCCTACAACTACAAGCTGGAGCAGATCAAGAACGGCTACGATGCTCCTCTTTGCAACTTGTAAGAGCTCGTGTATGGTTGCATGACACTTTAGGAAATGTTTCGTTTGGGAATTAAGATTCATGGTGATTATTTTACGTGTGTGTGTGTAGGATGTTTAAGAAGGTGAGAGCACTGTTGGGAGGAAATGTGCGAATGATGCTGTCAGGAGGGGCTCCTCTCTCCTCTTCCACACAGCGCTTCATGAACATCTGTTTCTGCTGCCCCGTGGGTCAGGGTTACGGCCTCACTGAGACCTGTGGAGCAGGCACTATCACTGAGGGTGAGAAGATCATGACACGGAAAACGAGACAATCTTTTTATACAGGGATTTTCTTTATCTGTTATCAAAATAAATACCGTTTTGTTTGCCCATTTTTTTTTTAATTGCATATTTTCACAAAGGAAGGAAAAGAAAAATTCGACTCTAAACATATGCATTAAATTAGGTTGGTCATGTTACTACTGAGATATTATCTGATAGATGTTTGATAGATGGCTGTAACTAATTTTGCAAATGTTATGCAAATAGGATGCTTTTTTATTAAAAAAAGCAATTTTTTTATATTTTAAATAAGATTCTTGGAAAATACATCGTGATTAACATTCTATGTTATTATATAATTATTATATGATATTTTTCAGAACTAGTGCATTAGACTCACTTTAAAATAGTACAGTCCGACTTAATATCTCAAAATAAATTTTTTTTTTTTTCTTGCGTCATACCGAATGCACCACTTTTAATTGTATCCTCAAAATGGTATTGATTTATTTATTTTGGCCACAGCCTAATTTTGAGGATCTACAAAATCCCCCACATTCCCTGGTTAAACAGAACAGTTGGTCAAATACAAACACAACAGCTCCTATTTCTCATGTTTTGTGCAAAGTGAGGATCCCTGACCACAGCAACTTGATTTAGCTCCATGTTGACATTTTGTGCTTATTTTCTTTTCTTTCTTTATTTTCTTTTTTTCGTGTTGCAGTAAATATCACGTATTTAAGTACCAACACTTCCCTCACAGTGTGGTTTTATTTACTTAATGACTTATTTATAGTAGTTGTTGTGGTTTTCTGTCTGTCTTTTATTTATTTATTTTTTGTTTAAGCCTGACTTGCGCCTCTGTTTTTTTCGGCTTGCAGTGACCGACTACAGCACAGGAAGAGTCGGGGCTCCTCTCATTTGCTGTGAGGTGAAAGTCCGAGACTGGTTAGAAGGTCAGTGGATGAAATGGATGTACACACCTGCTCTGTTCAAAACACAGAGTGCATTATAAAAGTTCTTTATTGACTTTAGGAGAATGTAGAAAAGGCTGACAAAAACATATCCTAAAGTAAAAACGTATTCTCTTATAGGTGGCTATACAAAGCTTGACAAGCCTCATCCACGAGGTGAGATTTTGATTGGTGGTGCAAATGTGACCATGGGCTACTTTAGGTGTGACAAGATGGCCAGTGAGGAATTCTTTGTGGATGAAAATGGACAGCGCTGGTTCTGCACTGGAGATATAGGAGAGATTCACCCTGATGGCTGTCTGCAGATTGTGGGTGTGTATCTACACTGGCCAGAAATGTTAATTGTTCTTACTATTAATGGTCCTAGTGCTAATAACGTCCATTACACGAGTGTGAACTGACCCACCTAGCTATTAGCACCTTTTTAATGAATGCCATTTTCTCTGTACCTCTAATAACTAGACCGTAAGAAGGACCTTGTGAAACTGCAGGCTGGAGAGTACGTGTCTTTGGGCAAAGTTGAGTCGGCACTGAAGAACTGCTCTCTTATTGACAACATTTGCGCATACGCCAACAGGTGCTTTATCCAAATATCCAGCTCAAGCTGTGTGAAATGTGAAATACAGGGATGCTTATTAACAAAAGCAGAGCCACTCTTTAGTTTTTTTCTTTCTATTTCTATCCAGTGATCAAAACTATGTGATCAGCTTTGTCGTACCAACCCAGAAGAAACTGACCGATCTGGCTCATCAGAAGGGTATCACAGGTACATGGCTGGACATCTGCAACCACCCGATTATGGAGATGGAAGTCTTGAGGGAAATTAAAGAAGTTGCCACTTCAAGTATGTTGTTTATTTATTGGTTTGTTTACTTTCCGTATTTCTGCGAGCAGTATTGCCACGTCAGATTTTTCATTTCCGGGGATTCTAGAATAACATAATCAAGTATCCCAGTGATCATAGTGTAGAGAGTGTAGTTTATTGTAGAAGGTGACTGATTTAAAGTAAAGCAGCATGCCTTCACTTGTTTTTGTCTTGCAAAGGGCCTTCACATGACATCGTGTCACTGATAGTAGAGGCTGTACTCTTCTAGTTCTGCCTTGAAATTTTGATATGCTTTAATATAAATAATACGGTGGCCTCTGACCGTGCGATATGAAATAGAAAAAAATTTCCCCATTATGATACCATAATAAATCACCATTCAGTGATTTGTCCTACTATGTAGTCATCTGTACAGAAATGATGAACATTTTTTTATTTTTATTTAGATAATTCTCTTATGCACATAATAATGGTGGTTGTAGGTATTTATTACAGCCAGTCCTACACATTTCCACGTTCTTTACTCTTGCAATCTTCGCTCCTGATTGAATTTAGGGCCGATTCAGCCGTCTCTGATTCACACTCATGGGAGAAGACCCTTGCAACCACTGTCTATTTTTGTATAAATAGTTCTCCTTCACGTCTATACCGTATTTCGCAGCTGCACCATGTACGCACACCTCTGCCGATAACGATAGCCTTTGTTGCCAAGATCACACTGGGAATTAAATTGTATCAGAATACAGGGGGCTTTTTTTGTGTTGCTTTTGAAACGAAATATAAAATAGGATAAGGATTGATTTGACAATAATCCACAACTTTTTCACCTTCGGGCAGTAATCTGGATTCCAAAAAAATAGTTAAGAGCTCTAGGGTTACATACATAAAAAAAATAAAGCAATTGATATTTGAAATGATATAATTCAAGATAATATTGAGCAGAGTGAAACTGAAGTCACTGTGGATTGTTTCAGTAACATTTGTGTCCTGCTTGTGCCATTACTAATGATGCGTCATATTTTGTGTGATTGTAGTTAAACTGCAGCGCTTTGAGATCCCAGTAAAAGTTCACCTGAGCCCGGATCCGTGGACTCCTGAAACCGGCTTGGTGACCGATGCATTCAAACTGAAGAGGAAGGAGCTGAAGAACCACTATCTTCACGACATCGAGCGAATGTACGGCCGTAAATAGAAACCCGGACGATTGCAAGAAAACTGTCATCACTCTTCTGCCATACGTGCTGTAATATGTATACATGTTTAGTAAAGTTCAGCTGCAACCACACATCATTGCTTAGTGTGGCACACACACACACACACACACACACACACACACACACACACATCCGTAGAATCTAAAGTGCTGTTTTGTTTCCAGACTTTTGGTCATAATACTGTAGGTAATATCCGATTTTGTAAAAGTCTAACCATAGCTCTAGTCTCTTTGCTGTATAGTAAATAGTTTAAATAGCCGTGTGGCATCGTTGAGACTCGTTTAAAGGGACAACATTCCGACTTACACAACCATACAATTGCATATAAAATGCCATCACTTTCAGCTATTTGTATTTTTGTAAAACAAAAACAAACAAAAGAAATCTCGGTTTGTATTTTCATCTTTCTAATACCAGTAACGTGAAAATCCAAAGTCGGGAAAAAAAAATGTTTGTTACAAGACGAGGTTGTCACTGTACAGAGAAGCTGTGCTTCGTTGCGAAAGTCAGCAGCAGTATGGTGATCTCATTGTGCCTTCTGAATGGGCTTTTTAAATAGCAATGAGCTCCCGGTAGGAATTACGCAGACACTGATATTTGTGTACTATACTGTTTGAAAGGATTTACAATGCCTCCATGACTGATTCAGTTACTTTTCTTTTGTTTCATGTGCACTAAATGGTTTTTCAATTGTTAATATTGTGTTAATTTATTGAATTTTTGAAATCTATCGATCTTTGGAAGGACTCAGGACTGTAATATTGTAGCTGGCAGATATGAAGGGAAGTGTTTTTTTTTTTTTTTTTTACATTTTAGCAAATGTTTTTGTGTAAAAAAAAGAAAAGAAAAAAAACCCTGCCGAAGCTGATCATGTTAAACAGTTCCCAACACAGTCTGTAGAACATTTCACAATGTTTATGCGACTCGATTACCGACTTGAATTTAGACCATGCTTTTGTTTATTGAATTTTTTGTTCCAATAGTGCTGCAATTGTTTGTCTTGCCAGTATACACTGCCTAGTTCTTTTTGCACTATAATTTATTTGAGTTGCTGCTTCCGAAAATGCAGAATTCTATTGCGAAGTTATTGTCCGAACACCAATCTCATTTACCAAATATTTAATTCCTGTTGAGAAAAAAAAGTATTGTTCATTTGCACTGTTTATTTAATTTAACTGTGGATAATGTTATGTCATTATTAAAACAGCCACTGTAACAACAATGTCATTTGAAAGGAAATGGGATTGTGTGTTCATCCTTCTGGATGTTGTTCTAAAGAAAAAAATTATTTCATGAATTCAATTTATTTTTCCATCAAGCCTCAGGGTCCCAACTTAATTCTGTCAAACCATTTAAAATGTGAACGTTTGAGGATCCAGTTCATTCGCTTGAATGTTTTATGACCTATTTATTACATTTTGTGAACCACATTCTGTATGTAATATACGTTGTAATAATTAAAATGTTTTCTACGGAGCACATGTCCACCTTGTGATTGTGTAACAAATCTTTAATGTACAGCACACTTTCAAAACAAAACAATAGACTAGCCCTTGAAGTAACAGTCACTTGAGCTTCCACAATGGATTTTTCAATACAAACAGAACACGTAAAGCAAGAAGCTGTCATTCAGCTTGTCCAGTCTTGGAAGCGAAAACAGTCACTTGCGATTTTCCAAACTGGCTGGTCGCTGTTCGGGGATGCCTGAGCCGTTAAGAGGAAATTCTGATTGAAATATCTCTGCTTGCTCCCGTCAAACTTGACTGTACCCCCAGTGACCACCAGCAACGTTGTCTGGCCTTGAGTCGCTTGTTCTGTAATAAGAAAAAAAATTACACCATGAAAAATTATTTCACATATGATGAGGCAAAACTGAATTAGAACAGCAAATTATAGACCTTGTGTATAAACCTTTTAAAAGCTACTTAACACTGTAATAAGAACATCTACACCTGTTTATTTATGCAGTTTTATGATTAGTTAAAGCATGCAGGTACAGGTCAGAAGCAGGGCTGCAGCTATCGATTATTTTAGTAATCGAGTATTCTACCGATTATTCCAATGATTAATCGAAAATCGGATAAGTAGTAATTTTTCTTTATTAAAGAGCAATACGAAAGCTACAAGAGAAAAGACGGGTCTCCTAAAATTAACAAGGTATTGATTTCTTTTTAAGAAAAATGTACAATTTACTGCTGAAATTGCATACAAGATTATCTGTCAAAACTAAACCTATTTAATGCATTTAATTGCCATATTACATAAAAATACAAATATATAACAAAAATAATAAATAAAAATAATACTACATTTTAGATTACTCTAAAAATAAACACACTGTACAGTGTTTTCTTTAAGTTTAAGTTTTAAATGATCCCGTTTCCACCACATAAAAAAAAAAAAAGGTTTAAGTGCATAATTCTGACTTTATTTTTCTCTCAATTCTGACTTTATTTCTCGTAAACATCCGACATTTCTGGTGCCTACACTGGTAACCATGTTATGGGCCTAAAGTTTGAACCAGGGTTCGGAGGCTTAGTTTAATATCATTCGATTCTACACTATATTGCCAAAAGTATTGGGACACCTGGATTTTCTGCCATATGTGCTTCTTCTTACCACAAAGCAGGAGGCACACGTATGTATTGGACATCTTTGGATGCAGCATAATATAAAAGGGAGGCGGTAGCTCAGTGGTTAAGGCATTGTACGGTCACAGGTTCAAATCCCACCACCACTGAGCTGACACTGCTGGACTCTTGAGCAATGGCCTTAACTCTCCCCTATTTAGTTGTAAGTTGCTCTGGATAAGGGCGTCTGCCAAAGGCCATAAATGTAAATAATCAAGTTTTTCGTTCACTTGAACTTGGAAACCAGCAAGCTCCATGAAGATCTGCTTTACATGGTTTGGAGAGGAAGAGCTTGAGTGGCCTGCTATAGAACTCTGATCTCATCGCTACTGAAAACCTTTGAGATGAATGTAAACACTGACTGCACCTCAGGCCTCCTCACCTCACCCACATCAGTAACTGACATTACTAACACCCTTGTGGCTGATGAACACAAATGTGCACAAGCACACTCCAAAATGATGTGGAACATCATTAGAAGAGTGGCGGTTATTATGAGTAAATTGGGACTAAATGTGGAATGCAATGCTCAAAAAGTGCATACCATACTTATGACCCGGTATCCGCAAACATTTGGCAATATAGTGTATCTACTATTTAATGTGTAACGCTTTCTGACAAAGGGGGTGGCTAAAATAAATTTGGAATTGCGATTAAAAAAAATGTTCTTCTCTTTTTTTTGTATTTGAACTACCGTTTCAGCCCTAGTCTTCTAATTTCCTGTAATGTAGAAGGAGTTCCCTGAATGTTGTCTACATGGGATGCTATTTTTGTGACGCCACATGACACTATTGATAATGATAAAAATAAGTAACAATAGATGTGCTTTGCAGTCTGATTATCACTTGACTTGTCGCTTAGTCTTTTATGAAAAGGCAAGACAAATTTTTTTTTTTATAAAAATATTCACAAAAACGTTTTTAATCACTGATACGTGGCCAAATGACAGCCAAATTTAAAACAAGATTATAGTACTGGTGACATTATAACAGAAATAATAACCAGATACAGAATCACAGATGTTACACAGTGCCCTCTAACAATATCACAAAATAATGCACCTACCATGGACTGGCTGGCAGTCGAGCGATTGCACCTGAAATTCACTGGATGGAAGTGACTCAAAAAATTCTCCAAGGGCATCCTGTCCTGAAATGTTATTCCCGTTCCATACTAGCGTGGCTTTATCCAGGTACAGTCTTGTTAGGTTCTGAAAGTGGTAAAAGGCATTTTGTGTCATTCAGAAACAAATATCCAATTAACAAAGAACACCTTCAGGAAAATTTTTTACAAGAGGCATAGCAAAGTATTTCGGCTGAATGTTTAGAGAAACAAAGTGTTCAGATGCCAAGAGTGTGTAAAGCTGTTATTTATGCTAAGGGAGGATTTTTCAAAGAAAATAAAAGTTTAACATCTGTACATTTTTATATTTGTTTGGTCAAAGTAAATCTTCATAGTTAATTTGTTGCATAAAAACATAAGGAACATGAGGAACATGCGTATCCACATGAAGGTAATCACAGTCTGTAGTGAACAGTAATAAAGTAAATAAAATTAGTGAATTGGGTAGACTTTAACTTCACTACATTTCAAAGTCCAATATTTTACGTTTTACCTCAGCTGCATTTTGCAAAATCAGTCGTTCATTTTTACGAGTGGATAAAAAACTTAACTGGTCAAACACGCAGCAAGTGTCCAATCAGTGTAGAGCACGCGCTCTGTTTTAAACTTGTTTTAATTGCCGCTTGGTGTATCTACTTATCACCGAAATACAGTTCAGCATAAGTTCAACAGCAAGCAGAATATTTTGAGAGTAATAAATGATGGAAGAAACTCCCGACTCGAACTTGCCACAACACCCGTAAGCTTATTTGTGCGATTTGTAAAAGTAGTTTAAAAGAAGGTTTTGTGTTTATGATCATTTTAACAGATATCAATCAGTGTTTGACTCAATAAAATCATTCTATTAATAGATTTGTGTGTTAAGAGCAACAGAGTATTTTCACATAAACTGGATTGATTAAGCAGTCAGCCTTGTGACAAAAAGGATAATAGGAACATTATAGCCGTAATAAATCATAGTACTTTGGATACTTAAGAAGATTTTTTAGGTAAATACTTTTGCACTTTTGTCAAAGTTTAAAAGGAAGCACTTTTTTTTACCTATTTTATCTCTACTTTAATACAATTACATGGTTTGTGTACTTTGTCCACCACTGTTCACAGTATGTCGGAAATTTTGGTCCCCCTGTCTTTTTAAAATATTGATTAAAATGTATTTCCTTTAATTGCTTTCCCCCTGTTCCTTTTTTTAAATACAATTAAATTACATACAGCAGTGGTTCTCATCTGTTTTTTGTTCTATTGCTACTTCCTAAAAACTGAACAACCACCTTCCTTTAACATTGAAAAAGTGTGGGTTGTGTAACCATATTGTATTTACTGAATTTGGCTGATGTCTAGAGCGATATGTTTTCTCCTCATTTATGCCCGGACCACTGAGTTACCACTGCCCCTCATTTCTGTTGTAAAGATGTTACAATGCTCTCCGCTGTCACTCCTAGTGTGTTTGAAATTTCATCATACATACTGCGTATAAAATGCACAGCACTGCTGAGATTTTTTTTTTTAACAAAATTAAACAATAACACTGTTTGCTAAAGCAGTACTAAGCTGTAAGGTTCTATTCTCAATAACAGCAACAATCAATATTATCTTTTGGTTTTTAAATGCATATGAACAAGTTAAGGTAAAGGGGCATTTATATAAAAATGCTAAATTTCTTTTTCTATAATATCATGATATAAATAAACCATGACATTTTAGTCTAGATAATACACTATACGAACAAAAGTATTGGGACACCCGAGTTTCCCAGCCGTATGTGGTTCTTTACCTAAAGCTGAAGGCACACAAATTGTATCGGGGTTTTTGGATGCAGTAGCATTAAAGTTTCCCTTCAATTTAACTAGGAGACCCAAAACCTGTTCCAGCATAACAATGCCCCTGTGCACAAAGCAAACTCCATGAAGATATGCTCTGCATGGGTGGGAGTGGAAGATCTCCTGCTATAGAGCTCTGATCTCAACCATAATGAATGTAAACACTGACTGCACACCAGGGTCCCTCACATCACCTACATCGGTACCTGACTTTACTAAAACCCTCGTGTCTGAATCTCACACAAATCTCCACGAGCACACTCCAAAATCTAGTGGAACGTCTGAGAAGAGTGGAGGAAATGATAAGGGGGACTAAATTTGTTATGTGGTGCTCAAAAAGCACATACTATGATAATTTTTTGGCAATATAGTGTGCATTTGTTAGAAGCTTTAAATCCAGAGTGCCTTACAGTTATCTCAGGTATACAGTTGAGGGTTATGGGCTTTGCTCAGGTGCCCAGCAGTACCTTACGTTTAGAAGTCTAATATTTAACCACTGGGCTACCCTTTCCCCGTTATACTACTGTGTAAATGTTTAACAATAACACCGATTATTTTTTTTATTTTTTATATTGAATTTAATTAAATATATGTATTATACGAACTCGTCTTTTCTTGTCCATGCAGTCATAGTAAATGTTGACGAACTCCTCGGAGTATCTGCACGACTGATCCACTTTAGTCCTGAAATCCTGTTGATCAGAGAGATAAATCAGTTTAATATCGGTTAGTAGGTAAAAACGAAATAATTCGTTTTCTAATAAACAGCTCTCGAGAAGGAAAAAAATGGGGTAAACTTGCAATTGTGGAAGCCATACTGGTGAGTTCACCCCTTGTGACGTCCTTCTTTAGGTTTGTTCTGTTAATAGGTATTTCCTGACTGTAGGATCCAAACGCTTACTAGTCCAGCACATATACAAAATCGCGTCTTAACCAGATACACACAATATACACACACACACACACACACATATATATATATATTAATATATAAAGTTTACCATACAATTAAAATGAAGCAAACACACTAGTCCTCTGAGAAAAGCGTGTTCTGGTAAATGTAGTCCGCGTATTCTTACTCCCGATATTTTAGTTCCCACTATTCTTTGCTATCTCATAACAAGCAATTGCGTTTTATGATAAAATTAAATAATTATTAATTTTGTATATATTTATGCAGTTTATGTATACTTTATCTGTATAGACAATACAGTGCATTAGAATATCAGCTATATGTATACTTTTAAATTGACATCTTGATTGTTTCCATACCGGATACATTTGAGCGTAACGCTTGTTGTAAACTTTGCGGTCTGTATTGCAAGTTAATATGGAGGGATCTGTGTCCAACTTGGAGATCTGTAATTTGGCCTACACGGGCAAATTTGATCAACTTAAATCATGTATTTTGTCTGACAGAAGTTTGGCAGAGAAAACAGATCAGGTGTGTGTTGCGTGCTTATGAAATATTCAGCAAGCTGTAGATAGCCAAATAGCTAATAGCCACATGTCTTTTCTGTGACGTCTTGTTGATTTCTTGCTGTTTGTGTTCATCCGTACAGGACCACAGGACCGCTCTGCACTGGGCATGCTCAGCTGGACATGCACAGATCGTCCAGTTTCTTTTGGATCTTGGAGTTGAGGTGGATATTAAGGATGATGTGAGTCAGCATCTTTTTTTTATCTGCATGGTCACTCCTATTCCACTGCAATGTTTCAGTATGATGATATTTCCCATTCTGTATGTTTGACACCATTTTCAGGCATCTTGGACTCCTCTGCACATTGCAGCTTCTGCAGGAAGAGAGGAGATTGTTAGATATTTAATAGGCAAAGGAGCACAACTGAATTCAGTCAACCAGAATGGCTGCACTCCATTACATTACGCTTCATCAAAGGACCAATATGAGGTAGTTTCAGAAATCTTAATGTGTAGAAACTAATAAAATTCTTAATTGCATTAATAAAACCTGGAAGAAAAGTGGTGATTCATCATCTTCAAGGATTAAATGTGGTCTGAAAACAAAATCTCGAGTAAATGTTTGATGAAATCAAATTGTACAAAAACTGTGTTCATAGTGAAATTAAGAGCATTTCCAGATGTGCAATGTGGCATTAAGAACTAAACAGTTGTACAGCCTTAAGAAAACCATAAATCACTAAGGATAATTGGGGAAAAAAAGCTTCAATTTGTCCGAAACATAAAGATTGGCATCTGGCACAATGTAAAAAGTTTCTGTGGTCTGATGAGTCAAGCCTACCCTGTCCTAGATTTATAGGTGCATCAGGGTATGAAGAGAGGTGGATCAAGTAATACACCCATTGCTTTAGTTAGTCAGCTCTAAGTTAACCATTGTTATGTGACAAAAAAAGCCGACTCCAGCTGACTCACCTGAATATAAATAAATAAATAACCATTTTTCCATCAAGTGACTTTTTCTTCCTTGATGGCTGGGGCATCAGCCAACATGACAATGCCAGGATTCATCATGCTCAAATTGAAAGAATGGTTCAGGTCCAGATCCAGAACATAACCTCCTTGGGAAACATGCTGGAGAAGACTTTGCACAGCGATTTGATTCTCCCTTCATTAATACTTAAGCTTGGCAAGAAATTAAAGCAATATATATATAATATATATATTATATATATACACACACACACACACATTACTGTATAGAGTACACACCTTGTAAGAACAATCATTTGGTAAAAAACCTAATAATTGACGCAATCCAATGTTCGATATTTAAGGAGCACTTTCTAGTGTTTCTTTGCAAAAAAGAAACAATTAGTTCTTTTCTAACATCTTGTATTTATTTGTATCATGTTTTGGTATAATTGTACTTATTACTTTACTTCATTACATTTAAGGAATAACATGCCTATCCTTGTTACTTCAAAGTTAATGCATAAATTGAGTTAAATCTTTGGCAAGGTCACGTCTGTAACTCCACTGTTGTCAAAGATTTTTTGCAAATAAACACTAGAAAGTGCTCCTTAAATATCGAACATTGGATTGCGTCAATTATTAGGTTTTTTATAATAATGGCTCATTATAATTAAGTAGATGCAAAAAGCAAGTACTTTTGGACTTTCAATGAAACAGAAATTTTTTTTTTTTTACTTTTTCCATAGTAATATTTAAGCACAGGATTTGTACTTTGACTTAAAGAACTGAAATGGTGAACTTCATTCATTGATGGACGGGATAAACTGTATTTGACTAAGTGGGCATAGTAACACATGCTATAGACAGTAATAAAATAAAACTTAAAAAATTAAAAATGTCCAGGTGTGATTTGTTGTTTTAGATAAAATTGTGGGTTAGATTTGTCTGCCTCTGTAGTTAGTGGTGTTTACCATTTACACATTTCTTATTTATTTATTTTTTAACAGATCGCCTTGCTTTTACTGGAAAATGGTGCCGACCCGAATGCTACAGATAAACTGAAATCCACACCTCTACACAGAGCCTCAGCAAAAGGGAACTATCGTCTCATCCAACTCCTCCTAAAACAGAGTGCTTCTACTAATATTCAGGACTCTGAAGGCAACACACCACTGTGAGTGTTTTGATTTGAATGTGCTCTATCACTTCCCTGTCTGTGACTTCTGTACTAATGGTGTCTCTGTTTTCACCAGCCACCTTGCATGTGACGAGGAGCGAGCAGAGGCTGCAAAGCTCTTAGTTGAACATGGTGCCAGCATTTACATTGAGAATAACGAGGAAAAGACGCCTTTACAGCTCGCCAAAGGTGGACTTGCGAATATTCTTAAGAGAATTGTAGAAGGCTGAAGTGATGAGACAATTTGTGCATCAGTTGCTTCTGGCTGGTTGACAGATATTCATCGTTATTAAAAAAGGACTGCAGTCTGTACTTGAGTGTGTGAGAGTGATGTCTGATGTTTCAAATATTTTCAGTTTTGTATTTTTCTTCTGATTCTTTCGGCTGCTCCCATTACGGGTCGCCACAGCGGATCATCCGTCTCCATACCACCCCCTGTCCTCTACATCTGCCTCTTTCAAACCAAAATATTCTTGTATTCTGGGTTCAATCAAATAAAATGCACATCTCTTTAACCTACATCTAACACACAATGTATTTTAATCTTTTATTCGGGAGCAAGTTGGTGTGATATTTAAAAATATTACAATGATATTTTAAAATCTTAAACATCATTACAGTTAATTCGGGTGATTGAATGTACTTGTAACAGTTAAATAAATTATTTAATTACAGCTAATAATGTATTTTGGGTATAAGAGAGATGAAGGGGAAAAAACGCTATTACAATAAAAAATAAAAAAAAATCCTCTAGCAATCCATCCATCTATTTTCTTTATCGCTTATTCTACACAGGGTCATGTAGCGGCTTCTCCCAGGTAAACCCTGGATTGGATGACAACTTTCTATCAATGTACAATTCCACACCCACGCACACACTACAGACATTTTGGAAATGCTAATCCAGTTACAATGCCTGCCTTTGAACTGGAAGAGGTACAGAAATAGCCTACATTCTTTAGTCAGAAACCAAAACAATAGAGATTTTACATGGCACTTTCCCTGTTTGGAAGAGCATAGAGATACGCTGAGCATCAAATCAAATCAAATCAAATTTTATTTGTCACATACACATACATACAGGGTACGACATGCAGTGAAATGCTTTTAACGACGGTCCGGCATGAGGGAATAAAATAGGGTAAAAAGGGGAATAAAAATATAAATATAATAACAAAATTTAAGAAAAATATAGTAAGAAAAAGAAGGCAGATAAATAAAGATATAAGGATATCTAAATATATATGTATATATACATATATATACACATACACAGAAAATGTTTATGGCAGTGTGCAGTTAACCAGTAAACAACAGTAAACAAGTTAGGCATGTTTTTGATTGTCCAAAAGTGTCCGTGGCCAGTAAGGTGTGGTGTAAAGTGTCCTTGTGCGGAATGGTGTGGTATAAAAAAAAGAATATAAGAAATATGAAATAAATATGAAAAAGAAAATGAAAATATGAAATGAAAAGTGCACTGTGCTGTGCAAGTCCAGTGTATAATGTGCCGTAGCACGAAAAGTGTGATTGTGCAGGGGAAAAAAAAGGGTGATGATGGAGAGAGTGGGCCAGTTTTTTAGATCCTGGGTGTTTCCTGGTTTAAACACCGAATGGCCTGCGGGAAGAAGCTCCTACTCATTCTCTCTGTGTTCGCCTTCAGGGAGCGGAAGCGTTTCCCCGAACGCAACAGAGAAAAGAGTCCATTGTTGGGATGGCTGAGGTCCTTCACAATTTTCCTGGCTCTGGTCCTGCACCGCATGCTGTAGATGTCCTGCAGGTCATGGAGCTCGGTGTGGATGGTACGTTCAGCTGAACGCACCACCCTCTGGAGGGCTCGTCTGTCCTGCATGGTGCTGTTCCCGAACCAGGAACTGCATGTAGACAGCAACAAAAAACTGCATGTAGACAGCAACAAAAAACTGCATGTAGACAGCAACAAAATTTTTTTTTATTTTTTGACTCTGATCGGTCAGAAGTACCTCATTTTACAGCAGTCAGTTGCTACAAGGGTAGGCAAAAGAGTTACTACACTACTAAGGCAATTAATCATACAACTCACTGCAAGGATAAGCAAAGGAGCTACCAGATAGATCATCAAACAGATTTCTGCTAGAAGAACCTACGTTTCTACGAAGATAACACATCACCAGTTTTTCTGTAACCATGCCTCTAAAACTGATGAATGTCGTGCGACAAATGTGTCGAAGAAATATGAGCAGCCAATCAGGAAAGAAAGCATACTTCAGCGAAGTTAAAGAATTGCAAAGCAAAGGATTCTATCCAGTTCATGTTGGCAAAACAGAAATTAACAATGATCTTATCACTGGGGACATGTCATTCATTTTCAATCCACAAATCGCTAAGCAAAAATGGCAAACTTCCTGGAGCATTATCCATGCTGGTGGACCATTTGGTTGGGTTCCCTGGAAATACAAGATGTATCCTCATTTAAGTAACCTTAAAGTAAAACCAGATGAGACCATATTTCCAGAGTTGTGTGCTCAGTTAGATGACCACTATGGGAACTGTGCCATCATAGTCAACCCAGAAGATTCAGAAGTCTCGAAATATTCTCTCTATCCTACATCTCCAGTGGAGTTTTCACCACTCATCTGTTGTCCAAAAGTGGCTGAATCCTATGGCCATCAAATGCTGCAAACACCACCCGAGTACCAGGCACATCTAAATCCTCTCAACATCGCATGGTCCACTGTCAAGTGGTTCATACATAACAACAGAGAACAATACACAGAGAGATGTATCTACAGAAAGGACTGGATTGAAGTGACACACATTGAGGAGTTAGTAAAGGCAGCTATCTCTGGTATGACCGAACGCAAATGGAAGAATGCAGTACCAAAAGAGTTGGAGACATTGACAAGTCTCTTGACATGCAATTAGGAATGGGTTCACACCCTATTTCTGTCAAGTCAGGTTTGAGCTATTAAAGACAGATATGATATGATATGATATGATATGATATGATATGATATGATATGATATGATATGATATGATATGATTATAAATAAAATGATAAATATAAATACTTTCACTGATCAAGGATCCTTTTTAAAACTTAGCTTTATTTATTATTGTACATTTTGTAGTTGTAAGTGTAGGGGGTACAAAGAACAATATGATTCAAAAGTAATAATGAAATAATGTAGTCTAAATGAAAGATAAAAATTAGTCTTATTGATGTAAAGAAAGTTATTAAGTATTATAATTAGTCAGAAGTGTAATTTTTTAGTATCCTGTAGAGAGAATCTTAAACACACTATGTATGGTGACATGTGCTGTGTTGCACACAATATAGTTTCAGCATCACACCATGGGAGCCGCCATCAAACAAGCAGGCAGGCTACGAGAGAGCATATTTACATTTCAAAAGAGAACAAGTCTTTTATCAGCTTATATAATAATATATCAATATTGGACAATTTATTTGGTATTAGTATTGTATGAGGAGGTCAGGTGCATCAGAGAACTATGTAAGGGTGGTGCAGGACATGTATGAGGACAGTGTGACAGCAGTGAAGTGTGCAGAAGGAACGACAGACTTGTTCAAGGTGGAGGTTGGACTGCATCAGGGACCGGTTCTGAGCCC
Organism: Silurus meridionalis; assembly: GCF_014805685.1. Lineage (NCBI taxonomy): Eukaryota > Metazoa > Chordata > Actinopteri > Siluriformes > Siluridae > Silurus > Silurus meridionalis. Next base: position 18,527,560 of record NC_060888.1, on the reverse strand, counting down.
TTGCCTTTTTGCAATGGTGATGGACAGGTTGACGGACGAGGTCAGACAGGAGTCTCCGTGGACTATGATGTTTGCGGATGATATTATGATGAGGTTTTGGTTGGGGTTGACGAGGATGGACAGGATTAGAAGTAAGTTTATTAGAGGGACAGCGGATGTAGGGTGTTTGGAGACAAGGTGAGGCAGGTGCAATTGAGGTGATTTGGACATGTGCAGAGGAGGGACATGGGATATATTGGTAGGAGAATGCTGAGGATGAGCCACCAGGAAGGAGGAAAAGAGGAAGGCCAAGGAGGAGGTTTTTTGTGGATGTGGTGAGATAAGACATGCAGGTAGTTGGTTTGAAAGTGGCAGATGTAGAGGACAGGGGGGTATTGAGAGGGATGTTTCACTGTGGTGACCCCTAATGGGAGAAGCCAAAAGAAGAAGAAGATATTGGGCAATTAGGAGAGCGCACTCAGGGATGCAACAGTCGCTTGTCTGTTTTCATTTCCAGCTCTAGTCAAAGCATCTATGATTTTCTGGTGTCTATTTGACATGTGTTTTTTTTCCTTAGGAAAAATTATGTGGGTTTACCAACCATCTGTGTGTGTTTGGTGCTTAGTTGCCTCCTTAGTTTGAAGGGCTTCATGCTTTCATTTGCTAGTCTCTCACCACACTTAATTCTTACCTTAGCTTCCATTGCTTAAATAAAACCGAATTTAGGATAACCGTCCAAATAAGTCTTTGTTTTTTTATTTTCAGCACATAAAACTATCTTTTCCCTAGCATTTTGCCATATTTTCTCATTGCTGCATCTTTTATTAAAGCTACGTCTGTACGGTCTCACCTTTTCGAAACGCTGCAAAGAAATTCTCGACATTAAAGAAATTTCTTCCCTTTTCATAAATGAATTATTAAAAAAAAATTCAGAATTGATTAATTATCGTGCAGTTATAAATGAAATACATTATTTAAAATTTTTTTAAAATATTTAGCGACCCCTAGTGGTGGTCGCGACCCCCTGCTTTGGGTCGGTGATGTAAAATTCTCTGATGTCACAGTACTTTGCTTCTGTGTATTAAAACTCGCTGCATAATCTACAGCAGGCATTCACTGCAAGGGTGATCGAAAGAGCTACTAGACAGATCATCTGGCATAATAATTTATCAGGTGACTACGAAGATTACCCATTACCAGTTTCTCTGTAATCATGCGTCTAAAACTGATGAACATTGGACGACAAATGTGGCAACGAAATATGAGCAGCCAATCAGGACGCACAGCGTACATCAGTGAGGTTCAAAAATTGCAAAGCAGCAGTTTCTATCCGGTTTATGTGGGCAAAACAGAGATTAATGAACGCCTTCTCACTGGAGACATATCATGCACTGTCAATCCAAAAAAGGAGACACAGAAACCCCAGCCTTTATGGAGCATCATTCATGCTGGTGGAGCACGTGGTTGGGTTCCCTGGAACTACAAGTTACATGCTTACTTGAGTAACTTTAAGGTGAGAGCAGATGAGACCATATTTCCAGAGTTGTGTTCTACGTTAAAGGACCACTATGGAAAATGTGCCATTATTGTCAACCCAAAAGTCTCAGAAGACACTCAGAACGGAAAGACTGAAAATTCTCTCTATCCTACATTTCCAGTGAAGTTTTTACCAATGATCTGTTGTCCAAAAGTGGCTGAATCCTATGGCCATAAAATGTTGAGGACTTTCAACTACTATTCACCTATCAACATCGCATGGTCCAATCTTAAGTGGTTTATAAAAATCAACAGAGAAAAATTCACAGAGGAGATACTCTGCGGACAGATCCGGCATAAAATGATAGACTTTGATGAGTTATTAGAGGCAGCTCTTAATAACATGACCCCAGACAAATGGAAGGACGCAGTAACAAATGAGTTGGAGAGCCGTTCTAAACAGGAATACAAACCCACACACTGATGGGTTTAAAGTCAGGTTCCAGCTTTGGTAGAAAAGTAATATGAATATAACTAAAATTATAAATAAAAATACTTCTACTGACCAAAGATTCTTTTTGAAAATTAGCTTTATTTATTGTTGTATATATATTTTTTAAATGTTACCGTAAATGGGGACCTCTAGTGTATGGACATTAGGAACAGTATTTTATTTATATATAAATAAAATTTATTTTTTATTAATCGGTTAAATTTTTTTTTTATTTTTTAATCAAGCTGTTTTGCTTATTATAACTATATAGAAGGTGTACAGTGTGTGTGTGTGTGTGTGTGTGTGTGTGTGTGTGTGTGTGTGTATATATATATATATATATATATATATATATATATATATATATATATATATATATATATATATATATATATATATAATTGTCCTTTAAAATCTTTAATATTTATATTTTAAGGCATATAGAGGCTGCTTGTTGAGGAGTGAATGGAGGACTTCTCCTTGAATAAATTCACTCATGCTGGGTTGTTTCTTTCTGTTAAAAAATAAATAAATAAATAAAGCATTTGAGTATGCAATGGGTAAATTGTGTAAATTAACATTTGTATTGTTTTTAATGTTAATTGCATATGGCAAGTTGACAACCATGCTTTAAACAAAATATACAGACATTTTGTTTAGTTGTGGGGATATAAGCATCTAGAATATAAATACATTTTGTATAATACTTAAATTATGAAATCATGTTTGAAAACAGATAAGTTAACGGTTGTAGTAGACAAATGCTATGAAAAAAGAGAATGAAATGAAGAAACACAGCAAGCTAGCCGGCTTTAAAATAAAGGAAAAAATGTGCATTGGTGTAAAAATGCATAAGTATTTGCTGAAACCTCAACATTGACTGGAAATGTATTCGTTTATGTTAGATTTTTATCATGTCCGAAACAAAAACTTAATTCTTGGAGTGGTTTCTCATGTGATCAACGATGTCTTTTCAGATCAGGGAAGAATTACACAACACACAGAATGTTGCAATGTTCTTCTTCAGTTTAATGAGGATAACAGACACTGGAAATATTTATATACTGGGAATATACTATATTTAAATACTGGGAAAAACCAAACCTAAAATGGTTCCTGGTTGGGTTAGAAGACACAGTAACCAGAGATGTGTAAGTCCAAACAAAGACTTTTTGTATACCTTACATACTCTAATCGTAAAGGTCCAATAGACACTGAATAAATGGGTTATATTGGTAAGAGAATGCTAAAGATGGAGCCACCAGGAAGGAGGAAAAGAGGAAGGCCAAGGAGGAGGTTTATGGATGTGGTGAGAGAAGACATGCAGGTAGTTGGTTTGAAAGAGGCATATGTAGAGGACGGGGGGGTATGGAGACGGATGATTCACTGTAGAAGAAGAAGAAGACTATGTCATGAGTGAGGTGATTGTGCAACCTGACACTCGCGAGTCACGACAGAACAGATCCAATGCGACTGTCCCGAATTTACAAACAAACAGTTTAAACAATAACACTTAATTAAACTGTACCATTTTCACATGATGATGAAATCAGTTTTTGAAATGAAAATACACTAGCAGACGTGATTGTTGATGTCGGCTCCTGTGGTATGATGCTGCCTCAGTGAAGTGTGGAGCTTTAGCTTGTTAACTGGATTGTAACAGATGGACTTCAGGCTTTTCCAGTCAATATAAGCGCTAACTGTTTTTTTTCTCTCCCTCATTTCCAGAAAAACTTTGGACTTTTTCAGTAGCCAGTATCCGTGTAGTCGTGGCGAAAACCTCAGTACAGAAATCTCAATCAGACTCAAATCCCTGCTAATCACAATCAGTCCACAGTTAAACACAATATAATGCAATCTATGTAACCACTTTTTATAGAAATGAACAGGATTTTTATGGAAGGTTTATTTTAACAGAGAGAGACAGAATATAAAAAGAAATCAGGAAAAAACGTTATACAAATGTTGTGAAATAACTATTTGATCCCGTACCAAATGAGCAAGAAATCTGACTCCCAGTCGTGTCCCTTTAGGAAAATATTTCTAATATCAACTTGTTATGAGTATAAAAGACAGCTGTCACAGATGGTGACGGCCAAGGCAACAATCTGATGGTGTCGTAGCTCATTCCAGCCTTGTGCAGGGCTACAATCTTGTCCCTGACATCCTTTGACAGCTCTTTGGTCTTTCCCATGGTGGTGGAGATGTTTAACCCTTTTTGCTTTTTGAAAAACTGGGTGTCTTGCTGATTTTTCTGTTCCGCTCTCGTCTGTTTTTAAAACTTTTCTTTCCCGTTTAGACATCCCAATTTCCTCTACGTCTTTCTTGCGTTTTGCATCTAGCTGTGAACATGTAAAGCGTCGCGCACGCGCAGTTGTTTCCGGTTAGCATTATTTTTTTATTTTACTATTAATTCAGGATTGGATATGATTTCAAATATAGTTAAGTGCAACACTTCAAACAAAACATACTTAAGTACCATAATTTCCGGACTATTAAGCGCACCCAAATATAAGCCGCACCCACTGAATTTTACAAAGATTTTTATTTTGAATATAAATAAGCCGCATCTGTCTATAAGACGCAGGTGTCTACACTGAAACTAATGAACTTTACACAGGCTTTAACGAAAGATAGTGTCTGTTACACGGCTTGTATCTAAACAGTAGCCTAACAAGAAAGTCATTGTTCACTGTCTTCCTCCTTCTTTGAAGCTTTTCTCCGGATGCCGTGCAGCTCAGAACACAGGTGAAGTGCGTTTTTTCATGCCCGGTTGTTTTCAATGCATTTCCTGTAGACAGTCTAAGTGAGCAGCAGGTCAAACCTCAGAGGAACCTCATCCATATTTATGATGTGGTGCGGTCTGATTCAGTGGGAGCGCATCTGATTTAATATAAAGAGTTTCATTGGTTCACCTGAACCCGTTCGGCAATTTCATTGGTCTAATATTATGGGTCTCAGTTTTTTGGCTTGAAGTTTGTGAAACCGGGAAAAACCCAGGAAAAATCCATAAATTAGCCGCTTCATTGTTTAAGTCACGGGGTTCAAAGCGTGAGAAAAAAGTAGCGGCTTATAGTCCGGAACAAATACTACTCAATTACAATAACGTGAGTAAATGTAGTTTGTTACTTTCCACCTCTGGTGTTTTATTAGAATATTTTCCATCTGCAATGTTCATATTCTTTATATTGTACAATTTTATATCTTATATTTTTGCACATATTAAATTTTGTTCCTCTTAGTTAGTTATCTATTTTCTCAATCTGATCACACTGTGACTCCCAACAGGAAAAGCAGAAGCAAAATAAATGAATTGATTAACGATAACGTTTATTATTCATCATAATACAAATAATCTGATGGTTTACATGATTAAATTAGATTAGGTTGGGGGCGGGGGGTGTAGTTCTGTCTGAAACTGACATTCCACCGTAATGTAAAATTCTGTGTGACGTCACAGTACCATACTCTCGGATATAAAAGCTCTACAAATTCTACTGCAGTCAGTTGCTACAAGCGTAAACAAAAGAGTTACTACAGTACTAAGGCAAATAATCATACAACTCACTGCAAGGATAAGCAAAGGAGCTACCAGATAGATCATCAAACAGATTTCTGCTAGAAGAACCTAATAAGTTACTAAGAAGATAACACATCACCAGTTTTTATGTAATCATGCCTCTAAAACTGATGAGCGTTGTGCGACAAATGTGTCAAAGAAATATGAGCAGCCAATCAGGAAAGTTTAGGAAAGCATACTTTAGCGAGGTTCAAAAATGGCAAAGCAAAGGATTCTATCCGGTTCATGTTGGCAAAACAGAAATTAACAATGATCTTATCACTGGGGGCAATTTTATTTTTGATCCACAAATCGCTAAGCAGAAATTGCAAACTTCCTGGAGCATTATCCATGCTGGTGGAGCATTTGGTTGGGTTCCCTGGAAATACAAGTTGTATCCTCATTTGAGTAACCTTAAGATAAAACCAGATGAGACCATATTTCCAGAGTTGTGTGCTCAGTTAGATGACCACTATGGGAACTGTGCCATCATAGTCAACCCAGAAGTTTCAGAGGTCTCAAACGTTTTAGAAGAATGTCAGCACTTGAACCCTGAATGTTCTCTCTATCCTACATCTCCAGTGGAGTTTTCACCACTCATCTGTTGTCCAAAAGTGGCTGAATCCTATGGCCATCAAATGCTGCAAACACCACCCGAGTACCAGGCACATCTAAATCCTCTCAACATCGCATGGTCCACTGTCAAGTGGTTCATACATAACAACAGAGAACAATACACAGAGAGATGTATCTACAGAAAGGACTGGATTGAAGTGACACACATTGAGGAATTAGTAAAGGCAGCTATCTCTGGTATGACCGAATGCAAATGGAAGGATGCAGTAGCAAAAGAGTTGGAGACATGCAATTAGGAATGAGTTCACACCCTATTTCTGTCAAATCAGGTTTCAGCTATTATAGACAAGTAATATGACTATAAATAAAATCATACTTTTACTGACAAAGCATCCTTTTAAAACTTAGCTTTATTTATTATTGTACATTTTGTAGTTGTAAGTGTAGGGAGTACAAAAAACAATATGATTCAAAAGTAATAATGAAATAATGTAGTCTAAATGAAATATAAAAATTAGTCTAATTGATGTAAAGAAAGTTATTAAGTATTATAATTAGTCAGACGTGTAAGGGAATCTTAAACACACTAAGTATGGTGACGTACACACAATATGGTTCCATCATTTCAAAAGCACAACTGATTATTTTATCAGCTTATATTATAATATTCTAATTATATTGGGAAATTGATATTGGGCAATTAGGAGAGCGCACTTAAAGGATGCCTGTTTTTATTTCCAGCTGTAGTCCAAGCATCTCTGATGTTCTGGTGTCTATTTGACATGTTCTTCTTCCCTTAGGAAAAATTATCTGGGTTTACCAACCATCAACGTGAGTTGATATTAAGAGTTCTTTCTTATAAGGGCAAAAATAAATTTGGGTCTGTGGGAGTCAGAATTCTTGCAGGTTGGTAGGTTTTCTTTTAAAGTGACATACAGGTGAAAACAGGATTGTAAATGATTACAGCCTTTTGTAACTCATTCAGGGGCTGATATGATGAGCCTAGGTGTTGCTTTAATTTTTTTGTGAATGAGTGTTTAATGTATATGTAATTAGGATGTATGAATGTGTATGTGACAAATAACATTTTTATTTAAGTATAGTCATGTGATATTGTCAGCCTCAGTCGGTTGCTCTGTTTCATTGAAAGCTTTTTGGAAAATACATTTATAACAATTCTTTAAAATAGCGCCACCTGTCACAAAATAAGTATTTTATATTCAATCCATTGCGCTTCATGTCTGCCTGTTTCATTTACATACTGGATGCTCGAAACTGGTTGAGATTTTTCATATCGTTATTTTCTTAACAAATGTTTTTTTCAGCCATTGTCTTAAAGGCAATTATCAATATTTGTTATTCACAAGGTACTGACAGATCTTGTGTATTTGTGATTTAGCTCACATTCTCATAATTCCTTTTTGTCTTGTGCAGCATTTAACAGGACCCCTTACATCTTGCTTTTATAGTGGTAATATAGGAATTAACTCTGTCACTAGCATATTTGCAGAAATATTTTACAATATTTAACATTTTTGTGATGTGATGTCATGTGTCTGTTAAATATGGATACGAGCAAGACTGTGTCATTTAATTGTGGAAGACGCCTGAAAACTGACAGCCAGATGAGGATTCTTGGGCGAAGCATGCAATGCACTATCCATTTAATTAGGGCTTGAAAGTGTAAGAATGTAGAAATTATAATGTATGAGAACAGAGTGAAACACATAAATCGCTTAATCATATGTGAAACTGTAAAGGAGTTTATCAAGAGCACCCGCAAAACCTGACATTGTGGCTGATCACATAGATCCTTCAGACACACTCTTCTTCCTACTGTCATCTGGAAAAAGGTACCGAAGCATTAGAGCACTGACACTGTGACTGTTTCACACTTTTACTTTCTTCTCACAAGCCATTTGACTATTCAGTGCAGGGAAAACTGGAGACGCATGCACACACACACTCTTCCTTTCTTTCCCCAACCCAGTCTCACGGCATTTTGTGTGTCGTGCTAAATGAAACGAAAAAAGAGCGAAATTCATGTCCATGAACACGAGTCAATAGATTACATTTTGTGACTATATCATGAAATGCCGTGAGACTGGGTTGTTATTTTTCTCTCAACCTGTTAGTTTGTTGCAGGTGTTCAGCATAAAGAGGTTAAGTGAATACTCAGCATAAAGAGGTTAAGTGAATACTCAGCATAAAGAGGTTAAGTGAATACACAGCATAAAGAGGTTAAGTGAATACACAGCATAAAGAGGTTAAGTGAATACACAGCATAAAGAGGTTAAGTGAATACTCAGCATAAAGAGGTTAAGTGAATTCCTCTTTAGATTTTATTAGATCAAACAGGCTCTCATTTCTGATTACCACAAATATTTTGTATCTTGGCCTCCAATGTAGTGAAAAGAAATTGTGGAATACAGTAATACGTTGGCTCGGTGCTGAAACAGACGAGTAACGAACAAGTAGGTGGTAGCATCTTAACCCCTTTTGGACCCATAAAATGCACAGAAAGCACAAAATAGAGGGCTACTGCACAGTTCACGAGCCAACTAAGATTCTCCATGCACCTGTTCAACCGCGAGACTGAATCGCACATGAGTTTCACTGGGAAATTTAGTGTCGAGTTCTGAGCATGCGCCGAGTGCCCAAACATTTTACACGTCATAACGTGCCAAGTTTCGCAGCCAACGAGTACTTAGGTATTACTCAACAAGCAAAAGTTGAGGAGCACTCACAACACGTCCAAACCATCATTTGTTCCAAATTATTTACAGATAAATAATACACTTTGTGGCCGAATGTTTCTGGACACCTGACCATCATACACTGAAATCACTTGAATTTGACAGATGGACGCTGGAAAATCAGCTTTGAGGGTCATGTCATAGTTGAGGCATCCAAGCAACCATTGTGACGGGCTATTAGATTTTTATCATGCCCAAACAAAACTTAATTTACGTCAATTCACCTGGGCCTGTTTTCCTCATTGCTTTGTTGATTTGCCAGACATATTCTCCGCTGTAGTGCAAAGAACTTTGGCTGATATCCACCTGCCAGAAACAACCTGAACCCTTCAATATGCAGATAACATCTTTGTCACAGGATTGACTGAGCAGGACTGCCACAAAGCGTCAGTGGTTGTCTGCAATGTCCTGACTCAGGCTGGATTTAAAGCTTCACAAAGGAAACTACAGTGGGTGAAGAGAAACGTCTCATATATGGGCCATGCGATCTCAGAAGGCCTGCCATAAGATAGAGCTTGTGACTAGGTTTTCAAGACCTCAATGTGTGAAACGGATGCAGAGCTTCTTGGGACCGATGAACTACTGCCGAGCATGGATCCCTGACTGCGCACGTCATGATAAAGTTTTGCGTAATGATATTGATCACAAAGCTCCTCCATCACATCTCATTCTGTGGATTCATGAAATGACTGACAGTTTAACTGCCTTCAAGAAGGCTATACCGTCTGCTGCAGCTTTAGGTTTTCCAAATTATACTAAACCTTTTCACCTTTATGTGCACGAACGTGGTGGTACGGCTGCAGGGATTCTGGCCCAGGAACACGGTGACAGATATCGCCCTGTTGCGTATCTTTCCAAATCTTTAGACAACAAAGCACAAGGGATGCCCACGTGCTTATGTGCATCTATTTAGATGGTTCATGTTCAAAACTTTCTGATGTGCATTTATGTGGATATGCGGTTGTAAGGTTACTTGATGAAAGAGTTAAAGCTAAATCATTACCATACACATCTGCACAGGCTGCAGAGTTGGTGGCACTTACAAGAGCATGTCGGCTGTCTGAAGGTAAAGAAGTGACTATTTACACTGATTCAAGTCAAGTCAAGTAGCTTTTATTGTCATTTTAACCATATATAGCTGATGCAGTACACAGTTAAAGAAAACAGCATTTCTCCCAAACCCTGGTGCTACATAAACAACATAAAGCTACATGACAGAAAAACACAGGGCTAAGGACTAGCAAGTGTCCTCGCTACATAAAGTGCATTGTGTGCAACCTGGTGCACACAGTGCAAAACAGACAGTGCAAAGACAACAAGTATTATAAGTATGCTTATTTTGCCAAAACATGGAAGCAAAGACATTTTAAAACAGCTGATGGAAAGTCTATAGCACATTTTAATCTCATAGGTGACCTTTTAAATGCTGTTCAACTCACATATTACCAATAGACCAGATATTGACTGAAAACTAACATACATCGACCTGTACAACATACTATACTTACTTTTCCTGAGCACCTTTCCAAAACCTACAGATAGATTTCACACATATGCCACCTGTAGGAAATTTGAGACACCTGTTGGTTATAGTTGACAGATTCAGTAAGTGGCCAGAAGCATTTGCATGTGCAAAAGAGAATGCTAAAACAGTTGTAAAAATATTAACAAAAGAGATCATCTCTCGGTTTGGTATTTCTAGTGTGATTGAAAGTGACAATGGCAAACCTTTTGCTTCTAAAGTAACACAACTTTTGGTTAAAAGCTTAGCAATTGATTGTTATTTTAATATTCCCTCTCACCCACAGTCAGCTGGAGTGGTAGAGAGAACAAACAGAACCATTAAGGAACGTGTTACTAAAGCCTGCATTGACACAGGCCGAAATTAGACTGTTGTTCTCCCGGTAGTACTGGGCGAAGCATGCAATGCACTAAATTAGGGCTTGAAAGTGTAAGAATGTAGAAATTATAATGTATGAGAACAGAGTGAAACACATAAATCGCTTAATCATATGTGAAACTGTAAAGGAGTTTATCAAGAGCACCTGCAAAACCTGACATTGTGGCTGATCACATAGATCCTTCAGACACACTCTTCTTCCTACTGTCATCTGGAAAAAGGTACCGAAGCATTAGAGCACTGACACTGTGACTGTTTCACACTTTTACTTTCTTCTCACAAGCCATTTGACTATTCAGTGCAGGGAAAACTGGAGACGCATGCACACACACACTCTTCCTTTCTTTCCTCAACCCAGTCTCACGGCATTTTGTGTGTCGTGCTGAATGACACGAAAAAAGAGCGAAATTCATGTCCATGAACACGTATTCTAGGAATACCTGTTCTAGGTCTAAAAACAATGTGTACAGTTGTAATTACACTCCTAATGTTGTTTATCCCTCTTGAATACCTTATTCAGGGAGCCCCACGTATGCAAGGAGAAGAGACCTGGCTAGAGCATCCAGATTCACCTCATGCATAAGCAAACAAAATGTAGTGGAGACTAGCTAATCACATTGCCAAATCTGTGGGTGAAAGGGGAGATTGGTATGTTTGTACATTTATCCCTCATAGTACAAATGAGCTTCCAGTTGTTGCTAAGATATACCTTTATTCGTCCCACAGTGGGGAAATTTATTTGTTACAGCAGCAAGAGGAGGAAAAAAATAAAAATAAAATAAATAAGGACTAGGACCTAGTTCCAAAAAGTGTTTGTCTTCAGTTAGCAGTCCTGACTCCTGGCAGTGCCTATGTAAAGTGCTTCAAGGTGCTTCTGATTCCACTAACCTCTGTCTTACTTGTTCAATAAATTATAGCCAGATAAATGTAACTCTTAGTTTTAATTCTGTGCCACCTGTTAGTCTAGGCCAGGGGTGACCAACCCACGGCTCGCGAGCCGCATGCGGCTCTTTGCCTGGTTTCATGCGGCTCTTACGTTCATATCGAAGTTTGTGTTTCACTTCGCTTGAGTTCAATACGGTATTTTTAAGACTTAAATGATCTTGCCCCTACTGGGAAACTTTGCAGTATTTTCATCTCACGCACATGCGCATTTGACGAAAATACCGTATTGAACTCAAGCGAAGCGAACACGCATTAAAAAAACACAAACACAAACATCCAAATGCAAATTGTTTACTTAAATTTTAAGTAAACAGTTTGTGTCAAGTTCGCTCTCAAAATGGCAGGAAAAAATGCACAGCAAAACGAAAATATCAAGATGAACACAGGACGTTTTTAACAGAGTGGGAGAGTTTATATTTTTTTGTTAAACCTAATGACAAGTCATTCTGCCTTATGTCAGGCATCATTAGCGCATTTCAAATCTTCAGCGCCACTTCAGCTCACCCCATGCTAACATCAACCAGGAATTTCCAAAAGGGATTGAACTTCACAAGCACAAGTTGGTCACTTTGAAAAGTCAGGCAGAAAAGCAGATACAATTTTCCCAATAATTTAGCTTTAAATTTGGCTTGGAAAATTTAATTTGGCTTGGAACATTGCACGGGCTAAAAAGCCATACAATAAATGGGAGTTTGTTAAATAATGCCTCAGTGACGTTGTTAAAATCTTGTCTTCTGAAAACGACTAACTAAAAAGCATTGTATCAGACGTGCAACTTTCCCTCCACACTGTTGAACACAGAATATCGGACATTACACAGCTACTGAATCACAGTTGCACTCTGACATGGAATGCCAGAAGTCCCACTAAGTAACATGCATAGTAAAAGAAAAACGCTATTGTAAATTATTAAATTTTTGATTGTGGACTTGGTTAAACTGACTGTGTGTGTGTGTGTGTGTGTGTGTGTGTGTGTGTGTGTGTGTGTGTGTGTGTGTAAGAGGAAGCGATGGGTGATGTTCATGTGTGCCCATGTGTATGATGTGGCTCTTTGTGGTAAAACAGTAAAAAAATGTGGCTCTTGGTCTCTGACTGGTTGGCCACCCCTGGTCTAGGCATTGGACTCCAAATACCTAAACATCTTTCTTGTGTCTCTCGGAATAGAGGAAGTAAAGTTGTAGGAACCATTCAATTAGTTTACTGTAATACTACGGAAACTCAACCCCTTAATTATCCTAATAGGGACTGCAGTGTAAGTATATCTGCCCAACAAAATGAAAGGCAGGCTCTGGCAGGACATATATCCTTCACCAGAATATTGGCTTACTGCTAGAGTAACCAGGTTCACAGGGGACTCTGGCTGTCAAAGATTGGTATTGGATATGCGGACACATGGTGTATACAGCGCATTGATCCAGCTACAGGATGCTGCCTTAATTATTAGGCCTATTACAAGTCATAAAGGCCTAAAAGGAGTTTAGGAGAGAGATCATCATTTAGTTCGATATCCAGAGATAATCCCGTCCCTAAGGAACATCAATTTTGGAAAAGCACAGAACAATTTTTTTAAATTCCTTTTTCCATCTGTTGGTTTGGTTAATCTAATTATAGAAGTTGAGGTAATCCGGTATGAGTTAATCTCTTTCATGAATGCCACCACAGCGATTATGCAAGGAATTAAAGTGGAACTTTGTGGTTTGAGATTAACTTCCCTTCAAAATCGCTTGGTTTTAAATCAACTCACTGCTATGCAAGGTGGAGTATGTGCTGTTGTAGAAACTACCTGTTGTACATATATACCTAATAATGATACTGATAGTAATATTAATAAACAAGCACTGAGCCTCCAACCCAGTCTCACGGCATTTTGTTATATAGTCACGAAATTGAATCTATTGACTCGTGTTCAGGGACACGAATTTCCCTCTTTTTTCGTGTCATTCAGCGCGACTTTCCATCTGATGCATTTCAATACGATGTATGTTTCATGTCTCCATCACATTTTGTTTTTCTGCCACTGGCCACCACAGACGCTGTATTTATTTATTTTTCCCTCAGTTGTTATTCATATTTTAAATATTCTTCAAGCACTATTACTTAACATTTAATTAGGAGATTTTATTCTTTTTTAATGCTTTTTATTCTGTAAGCTACTCAGAATTATAAAGCATCATGAGTGGTTGGTTCGAGTCAAAATATACGGTAAATTAACAAGACTGCAGATTTGTGCTATGGCTTCGCTTCTTAATTTTGGCCCTTCTATTCGGAGAAATACCATTTCGCCATCAGTTTGTTGTGTGAAATCTAGCAGTAAATCCTATAGTACCTACCATGAGCCTTATTAAGCGTTGCCATGGTGAAGACACCAGCTGAAACTCATTGTGGACCCGCCGCCGATTCTCTTTTAATGATATCGTCATCTCTTCTCAACACAAACACGACATTGGGCTTTATATTTCAACAATAAGTTATGACCATCGGTTTTAATTGTTTCTGTTTTGAGTGTGAGAAAAAGGTTTTTTTGGGGGGGATCAGTTGTGGATTAATGAATGGGTTTGGGTAACTTTAATTATTTCCTCTACAAAACATTGCTCATACCAAGTGTATGACAACAAGCCTAAAATAAGCTTTCCTCCCCCAAAAAAGCTCTAAAACAAGCACATTTCTTAGTCAGGTATTTACATGCAGTGATTTAATTTTGCTTTATTAATACATTTATTAATTTATTATTCATCCTAAGTAAAATACAGTAATATGTTTAAACAAAGGTTATATCAGATTGTTTGTGAAAAAAACTGACATGCAAATGAGCCATTCCAATGTGAGGTAAAATTCTGTGACGTCACAGTACTACTCATCCAGGTATAAAAGCTCTCTATAACTTCTACAGCAGTCATTTGCTGCAAGAGTAAGCAAAGGAGTTACTAATAAGGTAACCAAGCGAATTTCTGCTAGAAGACCTTAATAAGGTACTACGAAGATAACCCATTACCAGTTTCTCTGCAATCATGCGTCTAAAACTGATGAACGTCGTGCAACAAATATGCCAAAGAAATATGTGTAGCCAATCAGGACACACAGCGTACATCAGCGAGGTTCACAAATTGCAAAGCAAAGGCTTCTATCCGGTTTATGTGGGCAAAACAGAAATTAATGTAGGCCATCTCACTGGAAACATGTTAAATACTATAAATCCACAAAGTCCTACGCAGAAATACCAGTCTATATGGAGCATTATCCATGCTGGTGGTGCACGTGGTTGGGTTCCCTGGAACTACAAGTTGCATGCTTATTTGAGTAACTTAACAGTGAGACCAGATGAGACCATATTTCCAGAGTTGTGTGCAAAGTTGACGGACCACTATGGTAACTGTGCCGTTATTGTCAACCCAGAAGATTCAGAAGAAATTAAATATGACAACAATGGAAATTCTCTCTATCCTTCATCCCCAGTGGAGTTTCTACCAATGATCTGTTGTCCAAAAGTGGCTGAATCCTATGGCCATAAAATGCTGCAAACACCCTCTGACTACTATGCACATCTAAATCCTCTCAACATCGCATGGTCACATGTTAAGTTGTACATACTTAACAATATTAGGAAATACACAGGGGAGCTCTACTATGAAGAGATCCAGCATAAAGTGATGGACTTTGAAGAGATAGTCAAGGCAGCTCTGAGTATGATGACCCAAGACGAATGGAAGGACACAGTGACAAGAGAGTTGGGAAACCACAAATAAGATAATGGGTTAAAAACTCATCTTTGTCAGGTTCCAGCTATGGCAATGTGTAATATGTTTATAAATAAAATTCTATGATAATAGTAATATATAGTAATATGATTCTGAATAAAATTATATAAAAATACTTTCACTGACTAACTGGGTGCTTGTGACAATGTAAATACAGTGCAGTGTATAGAGGTAAATAATAATTATTATAACAATAATTTAAAAAGGTAAAACATGATATACTTCTCCCAATGACAAAAAATGTTTGTTTAATATACTTAGCTGAGGTAAAGAGAAAGATGAGTGTAATGGTCTGTAATGGGGGCTAAGGGGTCGAAAGATTTAGGAAAAGGAGTGCAGACGGAAAGAACAGAAAAGGGCTGCAATTAACTAAATGTCCAACAAATTAATAATAATTAGTATAATAATAAATAAGTAATACAATTAAAAATAATTAGCAATTAAGCAGTGTTGTGCTAGTTACTAAGAAATAGTAACTAGTTACAGTTACTAGTTACTTCATTCAAAAAGTAACTCAGTTACTTTGTTGATTACTCACACCAAAAAGTAATGCATTACTGTTAAAAGTAACTTTTTTAAAGAACGTTCTTTAATGTTCCTATTAATGCCCTTTTATGCGTTATGGTCTATACAAACACAAAACTGACTAAACACAAAGTAATTTTTAAACACTATTTTATTTAAGTCAGACCAGCACAAACTGAATATATCACAAGGATTTCTGAAATAAATAACAAAACAACCTGAATAATATATTCAGAATAAAAAACTAAAGTGGCATCATAAAAGCTGTTGTGTTGAGCTCTTAAAAACTGTTCCTTTCACAGCTATCAGCAAAACTATCAACAATGTAGAACATAACACCTGGCTAGCTTCTAGCTTCGTTGAGGCATGGAGTTTCTGGAGGAGCTTCGACAGATTGAAGTTGTAGTTTATCGCAGTAGATACGACCTTCGAACCAGAAAGACACAGCTAACATTTGACTAAAAAGTTTTTGTCTTTATACTCAACTAAAGTGAACTGATAAGCATATTTCCACTTTGAGAAACTCGTCTTGCTCTCGCCTCGACTCGCCATTACTGCCGCACAGACCTGAATAAACGGAAACATGCCCACAGTGCGCCCACTGTTTACAGTGGGTAATCCACCAATCCTACAATGCGTCGCTGCTGTAAACAGGTTAAACTGTAGTCTGCACTTCAGCCAAAATTAATTTATTTAAAAAAGTAACGGACACTGCACCATACGGTAACAGTAACAGAGTTACTTTATTTAAACTGCACAACACTGTAACACTTGCACCTTGTCAACAAGAGAACAGTTAGAGAATTGTTAGTGACTGCAAGCTGTTGAAGGAGAAAGTCTCTCATTTTAACTTCATAGTCTTGTTATTTTTGTCTGTTTTAAACAAGACAGAGGGGAATATAGATACGGGGCAATCTAGACTTAAAGTTTCAGAAATGAAAATCACCAGCCTGCAGAATATTCATGATGGTTTGAAGCTACCTCCACGGATTTGCAGAATAAACCCAGATAGCACCCAGAGCTATCAGAAATGCTTTGTGGTACCCCTGGCACTGCTGGAGACCCACACAAGGACATCGTTCACCAGACTGACCAACATGAGTTGGAGGTGAGGAAACTTTCTTCAGTCTCTAATGCCTCATCACGTCCTAGCATTGATTTAGGCTTATGTTTTTTTCTTGAAAGGGGAGTTTTGTTTTAATTTATAATTAACTTTAAAGTGTAAAAGACTTGTTTTTGCAAGGGTTTCAAGTGCTTAATCGCATTTGCTGTGAAACCTTTAAGTAATTTAAAAGTCACTATAAATTATAGTCATTAATAGTCATTTATTGTCAAACTGCATTTCGTTGCTGTGTACCTGTACTATGCAATGACAGTTTTACCCAATAACTCAATAACTTTTGACAGTAACTAATACTGTAACACATTACTTTTTAAATAATGTAACTCCGTTATCGTTACCGTATGGTGCATTTCCGTTACTTTTATAAAATGAATTAATTTTGGCTGAAGTGTAGCCTACAGTCTAACCTGTTTACAGCAGCGACGCATTGTAGGATTGGTGGATGAACCATTGTAAACACGAAGAAGACGCACTGTGGGCGTGTCTTCGTTTATTCAAGTATATGCGACAGTAATGGCGAGTCGAGGTGAGAGCAAGACGAGTTTCTCAAAGTGGAAATATGCTCATTATTTCACTTTAGTTGAGCATAAAGACCTTTTTAGTCAAATATAAGCTGTGTCTTTCTGGTTCGAAGGTTGTATCTACTGCGAGAGCAGCAACTACAATCTGTCGAAGCTCCTCCAGAACTCCATTTCTCGACGAAGCTAGAAGCTAACCCGGTGTTCTGTTCAACATTGTTGATAGTTTTCATACTTAAGCTGTGAAAGGAACAATTTTAAGAGCTCAACACAACAGCTTTTATGATGCAGAAGCCAATTTAGTTTTTGATTGTGAATATATTCTTCAGCTTGTTTTGTTATTTATTTCATAAATCCTTGTGATATATTCAGTTTGTGCTGGTCTGACTTAAATAAAATAGTGTTTAAAAATGACTTTGTGTTTAGTCAGTTTTGTGTTTGTAGAACATAACGCATAAAAGGGCATTAATAGGAACATTAAAGAACGATCTTTAAAAAAGTAACTAAAAAGTTACTTTTAACAGTAACGCATTACTTTTTGGTGTAAGTAATTAACAAAGTAATTGAGTTACTTTTTGAATGAAGTAACTAGTAACTGTAACTAGTTACTATTTCTTAGTGACTAGCACAACACTGGTTCTACCTATCTATATTTCTTTTATACATAAAATGTGACAGTTCTTTTGTATTGAGTTGTTCTGGTCGCTATTTTTTATCATAGGAAAGAGACACAAAGTTTTAGTTAATAAGCACACATATAGTTAAAGACATTAAATTGGATTAAGAGAGATCAAAACTAAATGAACTTATGCCCATTTATATTAAGCCAAGGGGAATAGGGTGCTACAATTTATATCGGTAATATACTTTTGAATATATATGTATATACTTACATACATTCACTGTATACAAAGCAGTTTTGTACTTTTGTTTGAGTTGATCTGGAAGACAACACGGCCAACTGAAGCATCGGTAGGTATAAAAGCTTATGTATTTGTTGTCATTAATAAATCTTATTCTTAAAAACACCAGCAATGATCAAATAGGTCTTTTAAGATGTAGACTGAAAATAGTGCTATAAAAACGACACAATATTCTCCCAAGTCTAACTTCTCACTTCATAAACTCCATAAAGAAATAAAAAAATGCTTTATGCTTGTCACATTTACTTTACAGCACAGGACGTTTTGATGTTTAGTATGGGACATGAAATTGTCACATTTTTGTTTGCTTCGTGAACCAAATATATGATAGTATTCACACAACTGAATATAAATTAAAGTTTGTAAATCCCTCAAAAGATTGAAAACACATGCATTTTTGACAGTAAATGAGTTCTGTAGATGAGTTTACATTAGACATTTTTGACTTGAACAGAAGAACTTATGTAAGTTGGAGAACTGGAGAGATGATGTTAGCAGGCTACTTCACCCCACAGCAGTGCTTTGGACATCCTTTTACAACATATATGTACTGTTTAGTTATTTTTATTTATTTATTTATTTATTTTTTGTGCTTCAACTCTCCTTGGAACAATCCCTGAATGTCGTGAGCATGGTTCCCAGGCCCATACTGGACTTTTCGGTGTGGCTGGAGTTTACCATAAATGCCCACAGAAAAACTGCTTTCTGGCATTGCAGTGACTGCTGTTCCAGTGTCTGATTTTAACTTAGTATTTTGTCCATTCAGTCTGACAAGTTTAATTCACTCGCTTGTCTGAATTCTCACAGGAAAGCAACGTTTTTTTATGCTCTGCTCTTCATGCTCGGAGTGATGTCATTAACAGGTCTAGCTGTCCTGCATAGCTTTGCAAAATTTCCTTTTTCTTTTTTTTTTGCCATTTACGACAATCTGCTTCACTTTCAGAGCGGTATTTCCACATTTGCCACACCCAGTAAATTTACTTTCATTTTTATCCACTTCGCTGGATCCCTTATGTTTTGACCATTTCACATTCTTTTGTGACAGTTTTGGGTTTTTAGCTTAATGCATGAACATCCCCTGCTATTTGCACCTCACGTGAACTTCCAAGCAGAATGGGCTGCTGTCTCTTCACAGCCTCACTTTGCCTCACTTTATTCATTGCTTTTTCCAGTGTGAGCTCAGGTTTAAGCTGCAAACTTCAAAACTCCGGACTTCTAGTAGTTCCTAGAATAACAAAGGCTGCTGTGGCGACCCCTAATGGGAGAAGCCGAAAGAAAGTTTAATCTAAGATGGAACTACGAGACAAAACATGAGGAGAAGCTGAAAAACCTGAATGCAGAGCAGAAGATACAGAAAGCAGAAGAGTTAAAGAAGAATCTGACATTTCAGCAGACGTGTTTCACCAGAGCAAAATCACAAAGTGAAGCTGGTGTGAAAGCAGAGGAGAAATCAGAGGCACATCAGCCGGATATTTACTGAGGGAGAGTTTCTGAAGAGCTGCATGATGAAGCTGTGAGATGTCTGGTCTTTAAATGGAAATATTTTTATGGAGAGCAAAATATTTTAAGTTATTTAAAGTTTAAGATTATTATTTATAAAATGGCATAAGAGCAAAGAAATATGATTGTTTTGATTTGTTGTTATTTTAACGTTTACTTAAAGGCACAATTTTTATTGATTTGTTCAGGGGTTTTTCGCAGCAAAGTTTAAGTTTATTTATTGTGGAATAATATTCCTGTCTGTTTTTATTCATATTTATGTTCAAAAAACATTGTTTTAGTGTGTTCAATAAAGGTTTTTGTGTTCGGCCCGCAACCTAACGTGTGCTTTGAGTTTTGGCCCCTGTGCAATTGAGTTTGACACCCCTGCTCTAAAACAAGCAGATTTTTTAGTCAGGTATTTACATGCAGTGATTTAATTTCGTTTTTATTAATACATTTATTAATTTATTATTTATCCTAAGACAAATACAGTAATATGTTAAAACAAAGTATATATCAGAAGGTTTGTGAAAAAAACTGACATGCAAATGAGCCATTCCAATGTGAGGTAAAATTCTGTGACGTCACAGTACTACTCATCCAGGTATAAAAGCTCTCTGTAACTTCCACAGCAGTCATTTGCTGCAAGAGTAAGCAAAGGAGTTACTAATAAGGTAACCAAGCGAATTTCTGCTAGAAGAACCTAATAAGTTACTACGAAGATAACCCATTATCAGTTTCTCTGCAATCATGCGTCTAAAACTGATGAACGTCGTGCGGCAAATGTGCCAAAGAAATATGTGTAGCCAATCAGGACACACAGCGTACATCAGAGAGGTTCACAAATTGCAAAGCAAAGGCTTCTATCCGGTTTATGTGGGCAAAACAGAAATTAATGAAGGCCTTCTCACTGGACACATGTCATATACTATAAATCCACAAAGTGCTACGCAGAAATACCAGTCTATATGGAGCATTATCCATGCTGGTGGTGCACGTGGTTGGGTTCCCTGGAACTACAAGTTGCATGCTTATTTGAGTAACTTTACAGTAAGACCAGATAAGACCATATTTCCAGAGTTGTGTGCAAAGTTGAAGGACCACTATGGTAACTGTGCCCTTATTGTCAACCCAGAAGATTCAGAAGAAATTAAATATGACAACAATGGACATTCTCTCTATCCTTCATCTCCAGTGGAGTTTCTACCAATGATCTGTTGTCCAAAAGTGGCTGAATCCTATGGCCATAAAATGCTGAAAACACCCCCCGACTACTGTGCACATCTAAATCCTCTCAACATCGCATGGTCACGTGTTAAGTTGTATATACTTAACAACAGAGAAAAATACACATGGGAGGTCTACTATGAAGGGATCCTGCATAAAGTGATAGACTTTGATAAGATAGTCAAGGCAGCTCTGAGTATGATGACCCAAAACAAATGGAAGGACACAGTGACAAGAGAGTTGTGGACACTCAGATAAGGAAATGGGTTCAAACCTCATTTTTGTCAGGTTCCAGCTATAGCATTATGTAATATTATTATAAATAAAATTCTATCATAATTGTAAAATGATTATAAATAAAATCATATTAAAATACTTTCACTGACTAACTGGGTGCTTGTGACGATGTAAATACAGTGCACTGTGTAGAGGTTAAAAAATAATTATTATAAAAATCATTTTAAAAAACATGACAATTCTCACAATGACAAAACACTGAAAAGTAAAATGTTTGTTTAATATACTTAGCTGAGGTAACGAGAAAGATTAGTGTATTGGTCTGTTGGACTGGGGGCTAAGGGGTCGAAATGAGTTAGGAAAAGAAGTGCAGACGGAGAGAATAGATAAAGGGCTGCAATTAACTAAATCTCCAAAATATTAATAATAACTAGTATAATAATAATTAATAAGATTAATAATAATTAGTAATTAAGTTACACAAGTCTTGCACCTTGTCGACAAGAGAACAGTTACAAAATTGTTAGTAACTGCGAGCTGTTAAAGTAGAAAGTATCTCGTTTTTAACTTCATAGTCTTGTTATTTTTGTCAGTTTAAACAAGACAGAGGGGAATAGAGATACGGGGCAATCTAGACTTAAAGTTTCAGGAATGAAAATCACCAGCCTGCAGAATATTCATGATGGTTTGAAACTACCTCCACATCCACGGATTTGCAGAATAAACCCAGATAGCACCCAGAGCTATCAGAAATGCTCTGTGGTACATCTTGAACCGCTGGACACCCACACAAGGATATCGTTCACCAGACTGACCAACACGAGTTAGAGGTGAGCAAAATTTCTTCAGTCTCTAATGCCTCATCACGTCTTAGCATTGATTTAGGCTTATGTTTTTTTTTCGAAAGGGGAGTTTTGTTTCTACTTATAATAAACTTTAAAGTGTAAAAGACTTGTTTGTGCAAGGGTTTCAAGTGCTTAATCGCATTTGCTGTGAAACCTTTAAGTAATTTAGAGGTCACTATAAATTATAGTCATTAATAGTCATTTATTGTCAAACTGCATTTCATTGCTGTGTACCTGTACTATGACAGTTCTACCTATTTATATTTATTTTATACATAAAATGTGACAGTTCTTTTGTATTGAGTTGTTCTGGTCGCTATTTTATATCATAGGAAAGAGACAAAAAGTTTTAGTTAATAAGCACACATATAGTAAAAGACATTAAATTGGATTAAGAGAGATCAAAACTAAATTAACTCATGCCCATTTATATTAAGCCAAGGGGAATAGGGTGCTACAATTGTATAATAGTAAAAACACTATATGGACTAATGGGCATGTCCTTGTTCAATTTAGTTCAAATGAAGAGAAAATTGAAAGGTTGTAGGAAGAGTCACATGTGGCTGGAAAAGTCGCATTTCCCAATACTTTTGTATATATATGTATATACTTACATACATTCACTGTATACATAGTAGTCTTGTACTTTTGTTTGAGTTGATCTGGAAGACAACATGGCCAACTAAAGCATCGGTAGGTAAAAAAACGTATGTATTTGTTGTGATTAATAAATCTTATTCTTAAAAACACCAGCAATGATCAAATAGGTATTTTAAGATGTAGACTAAATACAAAATAGTGCTATAAAAATGACACAATATTCTTCCAAGTCTAACTTCTCACTTCACAAACTAAAACTTAAATAGATGGTCTGCATAAATAAATAAATAAATAAATGCTTAATGCTTGTCACATCTACTTTACAGCACAGGACTTTTTGATGTTTAGTATGGGACATGAAATTGTCACATTTCTGTTTGCTTTGTGAACCAAATATATGCTAGTATTCACACAACTGAATATAAATTGAAGTTTGTGAATGTGTAAAAAAAGATAGAACACCTCTCAAAAGATTGGAAACAACTTTATTTTTGTTGTTTTTGGGACACATGCATGTTCCATCTGTTTATATGTAATAAACTAGGTAAAGGGCAAAAACACACAAGAATTTGACAGTAAATGAGTTCTGTAGATGAGTTCACATTTGATATTTTTGACTTGAACAGAAGAACTTATGTAAGTTTGTTAACTGGAGAGATGATATTAGCAGGCTACCTCACCCCACAGCAGTGCTTTGGACAGTCCTTTTACAACATATATGTCCTGTTTAGTTAGGTTTTGTTTTTTTTTTGTTTTTTTGTGCTTCAACTCTCCTTGGAACAATCCCTGAATGTCGAGAGCATGGTTCCCAGGCCCATACTGGACTTTTCGGTGTGGCTGGAGTTTACCATAAATGCATACAGAAAAACTGCTTTCTGGCATTGCAGTGACTGCTGTTCCAGTGTCTGATTTTAACTTAGTATTGTGTCCATTTAGTCTGACAAGTTTAATTCACTCGCTTGTCTGAATTCTCACAGGAAGGCAACATTTTTTATGCTCTGCTCTTCATGCTCGAGAGTGATGTCATTAATAGTTCCAGCTGACATGCATAGCTTTGCGAAATGTCTTTTTTTTTTGGCGTTTACGACAATCTGCTTCACTTTCAGAGCAGTCTTTTCTACTGTCGTCTAATATTTCCACATTTGCCACACCCAGTAAATGTACTTTCATTTTTATCCACTTCGCTGGATCCCTTATGTTTTGACCATTTCACATTCTTTTGTGACAGTTTTGGGTTTTTAGCTTAATGCATGAACATCCCCTGCTATTTGCACCTCACGTGAACTTCAAAGCAGAATGGGCTGCTGTCTCTTCACAGCCTCACTTTGCCTCACTTTATTCATGGCTTTTTCCAGTGTGAGCTCAGGATTAAGCCGCAAACTTCCAGACAGTCCTGCATCCCGTTGAACGACAGTGCTGACCCTTTTCAATTCATCTCTTAAGGTTCCAAATGTACAATTTTCCACGAGTGCATGGACAGCAGTAATATATAATGCTCTCTCCTGTCAGAAAGTTAGGGTTATAGGATCCAAGGCAGATGCAAAAGGAGCAGGGGAGAAAGGCTGTGCAGAGCTGAATCGGGAAGCCGATTCAGGGAGTCGATTCAGGGAGTCGATTCCGGGAGCCGATTCCGGGAGCCGATTCAGAGAGCCGATTCAGAGAGCCGATTCAGAGAGCCGATGTGCGCGAAGGGGTGAGGATTCCGAGCCGGAAACCAGAGCGCGTTCAGCGCGAGCCGAAACCAGAGCGCTGCTCAGCGCGAGCAGAGCAGAGCCGAGCCGAAACCGAACACGCCCAGCGCGAGCAGAGCAGAGCAGAGCCGAGCCGAGCCGAGCTGGAACCGGCGCGTTCAGCGCGAGCAGAGCAGAGCAGAGCCGAGCCGAACCGGAAACCGGAGCGCGTTCAGCGCGAGCCGAAACCGAAGGACAGAATGTTCAGGTCAGAGACAACGAAACAAACAAAAGAACAAACAAACAAAACAGAATACGCTGAGAGTGCTCAGGGCAAGCCTAAAGACAATCTGGCACTGACTGGAGGATTCAGGCGTCCTTATAAGTGCCAGAAAATCATACACCAAATCCGTGCAGCTGGTTGGGAGTGGGCGTTTCCTCTGTGGTTGAGGCGGTAATACCTGAAGTGCTCAAGCGGGCTGACAGTACCCCCCCGCCCAGGGCGGCCCCGGACGCCCCAACAGGCTGCCCCGGGTGGGCCCAATGAAAGCCAGCAATCAGGTCAGGGTCCAGGATAAAGCGGGAGGGGACCCAGGAGCGCCTCAGGACCATAGCCTCCCAATCCACAAGGTACTGAAGGCCCCGCCACGACGACGGGAGCGGAGCAGGCGGCGCACGGTGTAGGCAGGACCCCAGCAATGACCCGGCGGGCGGAGGGGCCTGGCAGAGGGCACCAGGAGCAGGCCTGAACGGGTCGAACCCTAGACACATGAAACGTAGGGTGGACCCGAGCGCCTGGGGAGCCTGAGCCGGAGGGCCACGGATTAATAACCTTGGAAATGGGGAAGGGGCCGATAAAGCGCGGGCGAGCTTCCGACAGGTGGCCTTAAGGGAAGGTCCCAGTAGAGAGCCACACATGTTGCCCGGCACGGTAGCGGGGGCTAGGCACCGCCACGGTTGGCCCCTGGCAAAGCCTTATGCCATTCTTGAGCAGGGCTGCTCGGGCCGTCCTCCAGCCTCGACGGCAGCGACGAAAGAAAAGGGCGGCAGAAGGAACGGCGGACCGGGGTTCCTGGTTGGAGAAAACCGCGGCAGAAAACCGTGGACCACCTGGAAGGGCGCAAGTCCTGTGGCAGCAGTGGGAAGAGTGTTATGGGCATACTCAATCCATAAAAGTTTGTCCGACCAGGAGGAGGGTTCCCGACTGCAAAGGAGACGGAGACCGGTCTCAAGATCCTGGTTGAGCCTCTCGGTCTGTCCGCTCGCCTGGGGTGAAACCCAGATGAGAGGCTGGTCGAGATGCCCAGGAGGCGGCAGAACTCCTCCAAAACTGCGCCGAGAATTGGGGTCCGCGGTCCGAGACGATATCTCTGGGGAAACCATGGAGGCGGAATATGTGCTGGAGGGCCAGCTTGGCGGTTTCCTTGGCAGACGGCAGCTTGGGCAGAGCGATGAAGTGGCCCATCTTAGAAAATCGATCAATGACCGTCATGACAACCGTGTTGCCACTGGAAATGGGCAGCCCGCAACGAAGTCCATGGCGATGTGCGACCACGGGCGTTTGGGATAGGAAGGGGCGAAGAAGACCATGGGGCGGCCACGAGGGTTCTTGTGTTGGGCACAGTCGGGCAGGCGACAAAGTCCCGGTGTCCTTTACTACAGAAGGCCACCAGAAGCGTGCCTTGACCAGAGACAAGGTGCGAGGCTGACCGGGTGACAGAAGAACAGGGAGTTGTGACACCACTGAAGAACTCCAGGGCGGAGACCCTCGGGACGAACAGGAGACCAGTAGGGCAACCCTCAGGGACAGGGCCCCTGTCTTGGGCATTCTTGACCCGCCTCCAAAGCGAGACTAAGGGTGTGGACCGACACAGACTTGGCAAGGATGGTCTCTGGGCATGGCTCCTCCTCCTCCAGGGCATGAACCCTAGAGAGCGCATCAGGCTTGACATTCCGCCCCAGGCCGGTACGAAGAGAGAACCGAAGCGGCCAAAGAAAAGGCCCCATCTAGCCTGTCGGGGTTGAGTCGCTTAGCCGATTGGAGGTACTCAAGGTTGCGATGATCCGTCCAGACCAGAAAGGGACCTCCGCACCTCCAACCAATGGCGCCATTCCTCCAAGGCCAGTTTGACAGCCAGGAGCTCCTCTCACCCACCGGGTAGTTACGCTCAGAGGAGCTAAGGCGCCTGGAAAAAAGCGCAAGGATGCAGGCGGTTATCCTCAGGGCAGACCTGGGAGAGCACTGCCCCACCCCACACCGGAGGCGTCAACTTCAACCACGAACTGCCGAGCCGGGTCAGGAAAGATGAGGATGGGCGCCCGTGAATCGCCGCTAAGCTCCAGAAAAGCCTCCTCAGCCTCAGGGCCCCAGAAGAACGAGCGGAGGGAAGACGCCAGGAGGTGGAGGCGCCGCCACGAACTATAGCCCTTACGAAGCGGCGATAAAAATTGGCGAAGCCCAAGAACCTTTGTAAATGGCGGCGGAGGTGGGGTCGGCCAGTCCCGGATAGCCTGGACCCTGGCAGGGTCCATCCGGATATTACCGCGGAAAGCAGGTATCCCAGGAACGAGGTTTGTGAGGTGTGGAACTCACATTTCTCAGGTTTAACATAAAGCCCGTTCTTGAGAAGTCTCTCCAAGACCTGACGCACCTGCCGGATGTGTTCGCCCATGGAACGGGAGAAGATCAGGATATCATCCAGGTAGACAAACACAAACGTATTAAGCATGTCACGGAGGACCTCGTTGACCAGAGCCTGAAAGACGGCCGGAGCGTTGGTTAGGCCGAACGGCATGACGAGGTACTCGTAATGACCAGCTGGGGTATTGAAGGCGGTCTTCCATTCATCCCCTCCTGATACGCACCAGGTGGTATGCGTTGCGTAGATCCAGCTTAGTGAAGATCGTGGCACCATGCAGGAGTTCGAACGCCGAGGCCATAAGCGGCAAGGGTAACGGTTCCGGATAGTGATCGCATTAAGACCCGGTAGTCAATACATGGGCGTAGGGACTTATCCTTCTTTTCGACAAAGAAGAAACCCGCACCAGCCGGGGAGGAGGATGGTCGGATGATCCCTGCTGCCAGAGACTCCTGGATATACTGGTTCATGCTAGTCCTCTCCGGGGCCGATAACTGATACAGGCGCCCCTAGGGGACTGGCTCCGGGATGCAGGTCGATGGCACAGTCAAGTGCCGGTGGGGAGGCAGGGAGGTAGCCAAGGCCTTACTGAACACGCGCAAGGCCATGATAGACCTCAGGAACCGACGCCATATCGGAGTGCTCGGGAGTGACAGCCGGCAGTGGCTTGGGTGGAGGAAGAGCAAGACAGTGGCAAGCAATGCACACCCCAATCAAGAATACGCCTGTCATCCAATCAACACGTGGGTTGTGTTTCCGAAGCCAAGGGAACCCGAGCATAATGGGGGCTTGGGAGAGGAGATGACCAGGAAGGAAAGCCACTCCCGATGTTGTTCCCCACTGACATGAGCAGAGGCCTAGTGCGGTGCGTGGCCCGGCCCAAAAGGCTGCCGTCAGGGCTCTGATCAGCAGAGCTTCAGGCAGGGGCTCCATGGGAACCAGCAGCTGCTGGGCAAGCTTGAGGTCGATGAACTCGGCATCAGCCCCGAGTCGACGAAGGCAGCCAACTGCGTGCCATCGGGGCCAACCTGGAGGTGGACCAAGATAGTGGGTTTGGAGGAGCGGGGAAGCGCGGCTCGTGGGTGCTCCTCCATTACCGACGAGCCTTGCCTTTACTGGGCAGGATGCGGCCATGTGCCCTTTACCTCCGCAGTAGAGGCAAAGACCTAGAGACCGGCGTTTTCCTTCTCAGCGGGGGTCAGGTGGTGGCGTCCTATCTCCATGGCCTGTGGCGGAGAGAAAGAACGGGTGCCAGAACCCGAAACACGAGGAGGGGAACCGCTCGCAGTTAAAGGACTGTGAGGACCTAGGCTCTGAGTTGGGTAACCACGCTCCCGGCGGCGTTCCCTTATGCGCCGATCGATGCGTGTAGCCAGGGAGATCAGCGAATCCAGATCCCGGGGTGGATCACGAGCGGCAAGTTCGTCCTTAACAGCAGAGGAGAGGCCCTGGAGGAAAGTGTCATAAAGCGCGATGCGATCCCATCCGCTGTCAGTGGCCTGGGTCCGGAACTCAGCCGCGTACTCCGCAACAGAGCGTTGCCCCTGTGCGGCCGAGACCAGGGAGCGGGCGGCATCTTGGCGTGGCGTAGACGTGCCGAAGACCTTCCGGAGTTCCGCAGAAAAGCCGGCGAACGATCCGCAGTTGGGTGATCGGCTTTCCCACTCCGCAGTGGCCCACCTTAGGGCTCGGCCTGACAGGAGGGAAATGACGTAGGCCACCTTGGAGCGCTCTGTACCGAATTGAGAGGGTTGCATGCTAAAAATCAGGTCGCACTGCATAATAAATGAACGGCAGGAGTCAGGGTCGCCCGAAAACCGGGCTGGCTGCGCGAGCTGAGGCTCACGCATGGCTGAAGGGGCGATAGGAGGAGCAGGGCCTGCCGGGCCGGAGCAGCAGATGATGATGGCGGCAAAGCACCTGTGGTGAGCCGGTCGCCAAAACGCAGCGCAAAAATCCCATGATTTCCTGCACGCCAGTAGAGAGGTTCTGGATTTGTTGCTCCTGCGCCGCTTGTTGGCGAGCCAAGGCCGTTAAAGCGGCGCTAGAGGCAGGTACATCCACGGGATCCATGTTGGCCAGATTGTTCTGTCAGAAAGTTAGGGTTATAGGATCCAAGGCAGATGCAAAAGGAGCAGGGAGAAAGGCTGTGCAGAGCTGAATCGGAAGCCGATTCAGGAGTCGATTCAGGAGTCGATTCCGGAGCCGATTCCGAGCCGATTCAGAGAGCCGATTCAGAGAGCCGATTCAGAGAGCCGATGTCGCGAAGGGGTGAGGATTCGAGCCGAAACCAGAGCGCGTTCAGCGCGAGCCGAAACCAGAGCGCGTTCAGCGCGAGCAGAGCAGAGCCGAGCCGGAAACCGGAACACGCCCAGCGCGAGCAGAGCAGAGCAGAGCAGAGCAGAGCAGAGCCGAGCCGAACCGGAAACCGGAGCGCGTTCAGCGCGAGCAGAGCAGAGCAGAGCCGAGCGAACCGGAAACCGGAGCGCGTTCAGCGCGAGCCGGAAACCGAAGGACAGAATGTTCAGGTCAGAGACAACGAAACAAACAAAAGAACAAACAAACAAAACAGAATACGCTGGAGAGTGCTCAGGGCAAGCCTAAAGACAATCTGGCACTGACTGGAGGATTCAGGCGTCCTTATAAGTGCCAGAAAATCATACACCAAATCCGTGCAGCTGGTTGGGAGTGGGCGTTTCCTCTGTGGTTGAGGCGGTAATACCTGAAGTGCTCAAGCGGGCTGACACTCTCCAGCCTCTTGATTGCGCCTGTTAAATTGAGCTCGTTCAAAAATCACGTTACGTTTGCTTACATGCATGTGAATGCCGTGTGAATGCCGTTTTCACCGTCTTGTCTTGTGTTTTCACAGACGGTGAAAACGGTATTCACACGGCATAATACCTGATGTTCTTGCGAGTGCTCGTCCAGACCTGACGCGATTCTATATCGCTCAAAGCGTCGCATCCATTTTGGCCATTCACTTACATATCGCTGAAATCAAACATGCCTGGGTGCATCAGTGATGGCGTCAGATGCGGCACACCTTCTGCTCCATTCACTGTCCTTCTTTCTCCGTCTCGCTCAAAGTTTTCCGACTTCTTTTTATCTTCGTTTCTTCTCCGCAACAGACACATGCTCACGCTCTCTCTCCTGAGAGTTGGCAGTGGTATCGTAAGTAAATACTGTAGTTTACTAAACTTCTGACACCAGGGTATATAATTAATGAGCACGAGACAGCACACGGGGACCAACACGACTGAACTCTTTACTTCCGGTTCTGTTCAACATACAAATGGGTTTGGGTAACTTCAATTATTTCACTCTACAAAACATTGCTCATACCAAGTGTATGACAACAAGCCTAAAATAAGCTTGCCTCCCCCAAAAAAGCTCTAAAACAAGCACATTTCTTAGTCAGGTATTTACTTGCAGTGATTTAATTTCGTTTTTATTAATACATGTATTAATTTATTATTCATCCTAAGACAAATACAGTAATATGTTAAAACAAAGGTTATATCAGAAGGTTTGTGGGGAAAAAAAGTTTTTAGCTCGGTGCAAAACTGACATGCAAATGAGCCATTCCAATGTGAGGTAAAATTCTGTGACGTCACAGTACTACTCATCCAGGTATAAAAGCTCTCTGTAACTTCCACAGCAATCATTTGCTGCAAGAGTAAGCAAAGGAGTTACTAATAAGCTAACCAAGCAAATTTCTGCTAGAAGACCCTAATAAGTTACTACGAAGATAACCCATTACGAGTTTCGCTGCAATCATGCGTCTAAAACTGATGAACGTCGTGCGGCAAATGTGCCAAAGAAATATGTGTAGCCAATCAGGACACACAGCGTACATCAGCGAGGTTCACAAATTGCAAAGCAAAGGCTTCTATCCGGTTTATGTCGGCAAAGCAGAAATTAATGAAGGCCTTCTCACTGGAAACATGTCATATACTATAAATCCACAAAGTGCTACGCAGAAATACCAGTCTATATTGAGCATTATCCATGCTGGTGGTGCACGTGGTTGGGTTCCCTGGAAGTACAAATTGCATGCTCATTTGAGTAACTTTACAGTGAGACCAGATAAGACCATATTTCCAGAGTTGTGTGCAAAGTTGAAGGACCACTATGGTAACTGTGCCGTTATTGTCAACCCAGAAGATTCAGAAGAATTCAAATTTGACGACAGTGGAAATTCTCTCTATCCTTCATCCTCAGTGGAGTTTCTACCAATGATCTGTTGTCCAAAAGTGGCTGAATCCTATGGCCATAAAATGCTGAAAACACCCCCTGACTACTATGCACATCTAAATCCTCTCAACATCGCATGGTCACGTGTTAAGTGGCACATGCATAACAACAGAAAAAAATACACAGGGGAGCTCTACTATGAAGGGATCCTGCATAAAGTGATGGACTTTGAAGAGATAGTCAAGGCAGCTCTGAGTATGATGACCCAAGACGAATGGAAAGACACAGTGACAAGAGAGTTGTGGACAGCCAGATAAGGAAATGGGTTCAAACCTCATTTTTGTCAGGTTCCAGCTATAGCATTATGTAATATTATTATAAATAAAATTCTATCATAATTGTAAAATGATTCTAAAAAAAATCATATTAAAATACTTTCACTGACTAACTGGGTGCTTGTGACGATGTAAATACAGTGCACTGTGTAGAGGTTAAAAAATAATTATTATAAAAATCATTAAAAAAAAGTGAAAAACATGACAATTCTCACAATGACAAAACACTAAAAAGCAAAATGTTTGTTTAATATACTTAGCTAAGGTAACGAGAAAGATTAGTCTGTTGGACTGGGGGCTAAGGGGTCGAGAGAGTTAGGAAAAGAAGAGCAGACGGAGAGAATAGAAAAAGGACTGCAATTAACTAAATCTCCAGAATGTTAATAACTAGTATAATAATAATTAATAAGATTAATAAAAATTAGTAATTAAGTTACACAAGTCTTGCACCTTGTCGACAAGAGAACAGTTACAGAATTGTTAGTGACTGCGAGCTGTTGCATAGCCTTGTTTTTTTTTTTTTTGTCTGTTTTTAAACAAGACAGAGGGGAATAGAGATACGGGGCAATCTAGACTTAAAGTTTCAGGTTGGAAAATCACCAGCCTGCAGAATATTAATGATGGTTTGAAACTACCTCCACATCCACGGATTTGCAGAATAAACCCAGATAGCACCCAGAGCTATCAGAAATGCTCTGTGGTACCTCTGGCACTGCTGGAGACCCACACAAAGATATCGTTCACCAGACTGACCAACACGAGTTAGAGGTGAGCAAAATTTCTTCAGTCTCTAATGCCTCATCACGTCCTAGGATCGATTTAGGCCTGCTACATTTTTTCTTGAAAAAGGGAGTTTTGTTTCTACTTATATTGAACTTTTGAAGTGTAAAAGACTTTTTTTTTTCTGTCAGTTGCTCTGTTTCATTCATTCAGAGTTTAAAAGCTTTTTGGAAAATACATTTATGACTGTTTCACACTTTCACTTTCTTCCCACAAGCCATTTGACTACTCAGTGCAGAGAAAACTGGACGTGCCAGTTTTAAGAAAAAATATATATGACTGAAATGTAGGGAAGTTAAAGAAAAAATGTCTCCTCAAACGGAAATACTTAAATAAAGTACAAATAAAGTACAGATATGGGACAGTACTTATTTTGTACAATTTACTTTATTACTGTCCACCACTGATTATTATTCATTAGACAAATATATTGATGGGTTAAAAAAGAAATTATTTGATTAGATTATACTGGGGAAATGTCTTTGTTACAGCAGCAAAGAAAAAAATAAAAAATAAATGCAAATATGTAACGAATAGACAATATGAAAGAATAGACATATAGTATACAATATATACACAGTACAATGTATAAATACAAATAAGGAAGAAAGTACATACACATCTGTATTACCCAAATGGGGTCTAACAAATGTAAACTAATTAAACTTTTATTTAATCAATTTAATTTGTGCCGATTGAATTGATTACTCAATTGAATCAATATAATAAAAAGTTTTTATTTGATTTTTTTAATTTGATTAAATATATTTTACTTCAAATTCTTTTAAAAATTTAAACTGTTGATGTTCACAAATGTTAATAATAAAATATATACATTTATAAATTATAATTTATAGTAAATAATAGTAACATATTTCATATATATATATATATATATATATATATATATATATATATATGAAATATTTTACTCAGTTGGATTTTTTACAGTTAATAATGCCATTTCATATGCTGACTGCAAGTGCTACAGTACTGTGGCATTGTTACAGTTTAAGTTTAATACTAAAGCATTTGATGTAAGTTAAATTCAATTAAAAATACTAAATAAAAGTTTACACTAACCAGTGTCACCAGCAGGTGGCGAGAGTGAGCCCTACACTACTACCAACATGGTCAACAAAAGTAACACTAATGTATTGTAATGCAATACTTTGTGTGACGTCACAGTACTACGCTTCCGGGTATAAAAGCTCTCTACATATTCTACAGCTGTCACTTGCTGCAAGGTAAGCAAGTTATAAAAGTTGCTTCAAGTATAAACAAAGAAGCTTCTACAAGGATAAATATTAATCATGCGTCTAAAACTTTTGAACATTGCGCGACAAATGTGCCAAAGAAATATGAGTAGCCATTCAGGACACACAGCGTACATCAGAGAGGTTCAGAGATTGCAAAACAGTGGCTTCTATCCTGTTTATGTGGGGAAAATAGAAATGAATGAAGGCTTTCTCACTGGAGACAAATCAAGCATTGCCAATCCACAAAAGGCTACAGAGCTATACAAGCCTTTAGTAAGCATTATCCATGCTGGAGGAGCACTTGGTTGGGTTCCTTGGAACTACAAATTGAACATTCATTTGAGTGGCTTTAAGGAGAAACCAGATGATGGCATATTTCCAGAGTTGTGTGCTGAGTTAGATGACCACTATGGGAACTGTGCCATTATTGTCAACCCAGAAGTCTCAGAAGAAAGTCAGAACAAGACGAATGGAAATTCTTTATATCCTACATCTCCGGTGGAGTTTCTCCCAATGATCTGTTGTCCAGAAATGGCTGAATACTTCGGCCATAAAATAGTGCAGACACCCCCTGAGTACCATGTACATCTAAATCCTCTCAACATTGTATGGTCCCATGTTATGTTTTTCATAGATAACAGAAGAAAGAACGCTCTGGGGTCCTTCGATGACAAGAACTCTAATAAAATGTTATACCTTGATGAGTTAATACAGGCAGCTCTGAACAAGGTGACCCAAAAGGAATGGGTGGACGCAATAAGAAAAGAGTTGAAGATTTGCTGATCAGGAAATGGGTTTAAATACCATTTTGGTTAAGTCAAGTTCTAGCTATGGTAGACAAGTAATCTGATTATTAATAAAATACTTTCACTAACCAAGGATCCTTTTTAAAACTTTATTTATTTTTGTACATTTTGTATATGTAAACACTCTTAATTAGAAGGACTTATACAATAAACTGGTAAATAATAATCTAAAAAGCCACAGATAAAGGGAGCACTAGAAGGAAAGGTGAGCTTAAATTGGATCAGCACCAAGTACGGTTCATGCTCGTTACATTACAAGTCGTAATATTTATTGGTTTGTTTTGTCCTGTCTTTGCAGTGTTGCCATTCACAGGTTTACTTTCGTTCAAAAGTGGTGAAGCCGCACCCTCCTCCCTTAGATGAAGTCACAATGAAATGACCATTATAAAATGTTGTGTCTGAAGGTGGGATCTGGAGCTCTACTCCATTTATGATTTAGTTTTTTGTAAATGTGTGATGCTCTGTACCTTGTAGTATGTTTGATTGCCTAATTTCAAATCAAATCAACTTTTATTTGTCACATACACATACATACAGAGTACTACATGCAGTGAAATGCTTTTTACAACTATCCAGCATTTAAGCATAAAAAGGATTAGAATTAAGGATAAAAAATAAAACCAAAAGGTAGATAAATAAAAAGTATAAACTATATAAATATATGAAAATATATGTATAGACATGAATGAGTATGGCATATATTGGAGGTAGAAATTAAAGTGATTTAGTGATTAGTGAGTGTCCATGTGCAGTATGGTGTGATATAAAGTGGCACTGTGCTGTTCAAGTCCAGAGTTGAAGTGACAGTCCAGAGTTAAAGTGTCATTGTGCAAAAAATGAGTGACGATGGGGAGAGAGGTCCAGTAATAGACCCTGGGTGTTTCCTGGTTTAAACTCCGAATGGCCTGCGGGAAGAAGCTCCTGCTCATTCTCTTTGTGTTTGCTTAGAAGAAGCAGAAGCACTTCCCTGAACGTAACAAAGAATCCTTCCCAATCTTCCTGGCCCTGGTCCGGCAATTTGCAAATACTCACCGTTATTGTAATCTATGTAAATATATGTACATATTTGTATTGTTTTTTTCTTGCTACAGTCGCCACCAGCTTGCTCATCAGGGACAAACTTACACTTTAAAAAAAACATTAATTTTTTATCACCACATTATCTGTGTAAAGCTGCTTTGAGACAATGTCCATTGTTAAAAGCACTATACAAATAAAAATGAATTGAATTAGTTGGAGGGATGTGGCTACCATTTGTGTCAGGTGTGGGTTTCTTCCCTGTTTTTGGCGAGAGAGTTCAGGGAAGTTGTCTTTTTTTTTGTGTTTTATTTTGTAAGCCATTTAGACTTAATCTAAATAATTTTGTGCACTATGCCCAGTGTTTGTGCATAATTTCTATCTGGTCATGTCTGGCCCAACCCTTGATGTCTAGATGGGCCATGTCTGGCCCAACATTCCCCTACTCGCAATAGGAATATCGGATTATTTTAGTGACTTGGTTCTTTGAAACTTGCTTATCAAAATGAATGGATCTTTTCTGAGTAATATTGATCAGAAATAAAACGAAGCCATTAGGGAAGCTGGAAGTTGAAGGGGTGATGATAACTTTTACATTTACATTTGCGGCATTTGGCAGACGCCCTTATCCAAAGCGACGTACAAAAGTGATTTGAGTCTCTAGCAATGGATAAATCTACACTGGTATGCAACATTACAAACTTAATATAAATATACCTCTTGAATTTTACAAAGTAAACTTGGAAAGTGCTAATTTAACACTTTAACAGTGTTAATTTATGATAAATGTCATCAGTGCTTATGCTCCGCAATTGGGTTGTGAGATTGAGGAGAAAGAAAAATTTTGGAGTAAGTTAGATGAAGTGGTAGAAGGTGAACCTAGGAGTGAACGATTGGTGATTGGGGCAGACTTTAATGGCCATGTAGGTGAAGGGAACAGAGGTGATGTTAGGTATGGCCTTAAGGAGAGAAATGTGAAAGGCAGATGGTTGTAGATTCTGTTAAAATGATGAAAATGGCAGTGGTGAACACTTATTTTAAGAAGAAGTAGGATCATAGTGTGACATATAAGAGTGGAGGGGGTGCACACAGGTGGACTATGTTTTATGTAGGAGATGCAACCTGAAGGAGATTGGAGAATGTAAGGTGTTGGCAGGGTACAGTGTAGCTAGACAGCATCGGATGGTGGTCTGTAGGACGGCTTTAGAGGTGAAGAAGAAGAGGTGAGGACTGAAAGAAGAATAAGATGGTGGAAACTGAAGGACTGTAGTGTGAGATTCAGGGAAGAGGTCAGACAGGGGGCTTGGTGGTGGTTAAGAGGTGCTGGATGATTGGGCAACTACTGCAGAAGTAAGAAGGTACTTGGTGTGACATCTGGAAATAGAAAGAAAGACAAAGAGACGTGGTGGTGGAATGAGGAAGTGCAAGAGAGCATATAGAGAAAGAGGTTGGCAAAGCAGAATTGGGATCAACAGAGTGGTGAGAAAAGTAGGAAGGAGTACAAGGAGATGCGGCAGCAGGTAAAGAGGGATGTGGTAAAAGCCATAGGAAAAGGCATATGAGGAGCTGTATGCGAAGTTGGACACTAAGGAAGG
Source organism: Silurus meridionalis (assembly GCF_014805685.1). NCBI lineage: Eukaryota > Metazoa > Chordata > Actinopteri > Siluriformes > Siluridae > Silurus > Silurus meridionalis. Next base: position 18,490,346 of record NC_060888.1, on the reverse strand, counting down.
AGAAAAGGATTTATACCGATTTGCCAGGCAGAGGGACCGAGCTGGGAAGGATGTGCTGCAAGTTAGAGCAATAAAGGATGTAGATGGAAATGTGTTGACTAGTGAGGAGAGTGTTGAGAAGATGGAGGGAGTATTTTGAGCAGCTGATGAACGAGGAAAATGATAAAGAGAGAAGGTTGGATATGTGGAGCTGGTGAAGCAGGAAGTGGATAGGATTAGAGAGGATGAAATGAGAGCAGTGATTAAGAGGATGAAGAATGGAAAGTTGGTTGGACCAGATTACATACCGGTAGAAGCATAGAGATGTTTAGGAGAGATGGCAGTGGAGTTTTTAACAATATTGATTAACAACATTTTGGAAGGTGAGAGGATGCCTGAGGAATGGAGAAGGAGTGTGCTGGTACCGGTTTTTTAAGAATAAGGGAGATGTGCAGACCTGCAGTAACTACAGGGGAATTAGGTTGATCAGTCACACCATGAAGTTATGGGAAAGAGTAGTGAAAGCCAGGCTTAGAGAAGAGGTGACCATCTGTGAGCAACAAAATGCCGAGGAAGAGCACCACAGACACATATTTGCTTTGAGATTGTTAATGGAGAAGTATAGAGGTCACAAAGAGTTGCACTGAGTGTTCGTGGATCTAGAGAAAGCGTACGACAGGGTGCCGAGAAAAGAGTTGTGGTACTGTATGAGGAAGACAGGTGAGTCAGAGAAGTATGTGAGGGTGATGCAGGACATGTATGAGGACAGTATTACAACAGTGAAGTGTGCAGTAGTAACAACAGACTGGTTCGAGGTGGAGTTTGGACTGCATCAAGGCTTGGCTCTAAGCCCTTTCCTGTTTGCAGTGGTGATGAACAGGTTGACAGATGAGGTCAGACAGGAGTCTATATGGACTATGATGTTTGCAGATAATATTGTGATTTGTGGTGAGAGTAGGGAGCAGGTTGAGAAGATCCTGGAGAGGTGGAGGTACGTGCTGAAGAGAAGGGGATTGAAAGTCAGTAGGAGTAAGACAGAGTACATGTGTGTAATGAGAGGGAGGGCAGTGGAGTGGTGCGGTTGCAGATAGTGGATGAGTTTAGGTACCTGGGGTCATCAATGCAAAGTAATGGAGAGTGTGTTAGAGAAGTGAAGATAAGAGTGCAGGCAGGGTGGAGTTGGGAGGAGAAGAGTGTCAGGAGTGATTTGTGATAGCAGGGTATCTGCAGGGAAAGTTTATAGGACTGTGGTGAGACCTGCAATGTTGTATGGTTTTGGAGACATTAACATGGTTTTGGCACTGACTAAAAGACTCCTGCCGAAAGAAGAAGCGTAATCAGAAATAAAATTAAATGTTACATTTTCAGTAAGCAGATCCCCAAACATGTCTACATACACAAATTTGACTATAGTTTCAATAATAAAAATATGACAATGCAGCTAATGGCAAATTATGATAAACAGAGTGAGTAGCTCACCTCTCATATTTTCTGGTCTGTATTGTAGGTTCTTTGGCCTGTAAATCATACATAGATAAACAAGATTCTGACCAAAAAAAACCTGATCTACTGCATTGTATAGCGTCTATGGGAGTCACACGTAAAAACAAACGAACGACTCGGACCAGAGGACTCATGAGATGAACTTGCGGCTTTCCAATCCATAACGGAAACACTATTTCGCCATGGCTTGCTCATCAGGGATAAATGCACACCATTCACCGTAACTGTTCACTTCTGTAAAGCTGCTATGAGACAATGTCTGTTGTGAAAAGTGCTATAGAATAAACTTGACTTGACTTGACTATTTGTACTGCGCAAATGCGTCTAATTACTCAAATGTCCAAAACAATTTACGGCAGTTTCGGGTATTTATAATAGTGTACTGGTTGGCACTACCCGATCCGTACTGAAAATAGCTCTTTACTATTGATTCTATTGATTCATTAATTTTTTTATCACCTGATTCCCATTGACAAATTACACAGGAAGCAGAACTGAGCGGTTCTGCGGCTACTCGATCCGTACAAATAATATTTCCACTACGGATCGAGTAGCCGCAGAACCGCTCAGTTCTGCATCCTGTGTAATGCGTCAATGGGAATCAGGTGATAAAAAAATGCATGACTCGGACTAGAGGATTTATGAGATGAACTGCGCTATTCTGTTCGTGAGTAATCCACTTTATATCGGATATGGGAATCACGTGATAAAAGAATGAAGGACTTAGACTAGTAGAGTCGAAAGATGAACACTCAATTCTGTTTCTTATACATAATCTACAAAGATTTTGTGAGCGTTTGCTCATGCGTAAAAAACAAACGAAGGAGAAAATGAACGAATCACTGTTTGGGATTACTCATTCTTCTGAGTCACATTGAAGACTCGTTCAAAGTAAACTAATCGTTAATGAACAACCATCACTAACTTCTACTATTTTATTAAATCTCATGCTAGAGTAGCAGTCACGGACACACTGTGATGCATATTACATTGAATGAACATCTACTCCTGAGTAAGTGTGGTATTATAAATACGCTGTACTGTGTTGATGTTTAAAAATAATAATAATTATAAAAATAATTAAAGAAGTATCTTGGGAACTTACTCACAACTTGATAGCCAGAGTGCAAAAGTATGATCTGATCAATTCAGCTGTGCCTGAGAGGTCTGGGCTTACCTACTCAACCTGATCCCTCCAACAGGAATGCAGAAGGAAAAGGAATAAATGAATTAATCAAATATTTATCTTTATTATTAATCATCATAAGACAAATACAATAATTGGTAAAAAAAAATTTACCAATTTACCAATTAAAATTCTTTTAGCACTTTGTGAAACTAAGATGCAAATGTGTCATTCCACTGTGAGGTAAAATTCTGTGTGATGTCACAGTACTACTCTTCCAGGTATAAAAGCTCTCTGCAAATTCTACAGCAGTCATTTGCTCAAAGTAGTTCAAACTAAATCTGTATCATCAAATTCATAAGGTGCTGCAAGGATAGGCAAATCATTTTCCATGAAGATAAATATTCACCATTTTCTCTAGTCATGATTCCAAGACTTAGGAAAGTTGTGCAGCAAATGTGGCAAAGAAATATTATTAGCCATTCGGGACACACAGCATACGTCAGCAAGATACGAAAATTTAAAAACAGTGGCTTTTATCCAGTTTATGTGGGCAAAACAGAAATTAATGAAAGCCTTCTCACAGGAGACACCTCAAGCATTGTCGATATTAAAAATACTGAACAGAGATGTGAGCCTGTATGGAGCATTATCCACGCTGGAGGAGCACTTGGTTGGGTTCCTTGGAACTACAAATTTCACATTTATTTAAGTGGATTTGAATTGAAACCAGATGAGACTATTTTCCCAGAGTTGTGTGCTGAGTTAAATGACCACTATGGGAACTGTGCCATTATTGTCAACCCAGAATTCTCAAAAGAAACTCAGAACGAGAAGACAAAAAATTCTCTTTATCCTACATCTTCAGTGGAGTTTCTACCAATGATTTGTTGTCCGAAAGTGGCTGAATCCTATGGCCATAAAATTCTGCAGATACCCTCCAAGTACTATGCACATCTAAATCCTCTCAACATTACATGGTCCACTGTGAAGTGGTCTATACATAATGACAGAGTACAGTACACAAAGGAGTTTAACACTGAAAAGAGCTTGCGTGAAGTGATATACGTTGATGAGTTACTAAACGCATCTTTGAATAAGATGACACCAGCCAAATGGCAGGATGCAGTAACAACAATATTTGGAGACCTGCAAATTAAAAAATTTGGTTTAAACTCTATTTGTGTCAAGTTCTAGCTATGGTAGACGTGTAATCTGATTATTAATAAAATTATAAATAAAAAATACTTTCACTGACCAAGAATCCTTCTTTTTTTTTATTTATTTATTTTTTACTAAAGCTACTTTGTCAAACTGATAAAAAAAAACCAAAAAAAAAACCAGATAAATAAAAAATTACATGTTTTATTCAGGGTTTGTTGTACATGGATTTGTAAACCACTCTTAATAAGAAGGACATACACAAAAACAGTTAGACTGTAATCATTACTAAAAATAATTACAGATACAGAAACCATAAAAACCTTACTTTACTTCTTCCATTACTCTTGGTTTTATTTTATTCTATTAATATCTACCTAAATAACATTAGGGATAATAAACACACTAAATAGAACATCTAAAATTGGCTTTTTACTGTAGAAAAAAAAATAATGTTAGCCATTGTTGCTTGTTAATCAATGTTGGCTAATGCTAGCTTTTTGGCTAAACATGAGTTCAGCTATTTAGTATATCACAATATAAGGTTTATGAAAGGTTAAAAAAAAAGAAAAAAGAAGATAAACCCTGAGTAAGATGGTAATGGATGTTTAACTGGTTTTGTTTTCATCACAAGTAGAAGTAAAAACTACATTTTTTTTACACACAACTTAGATTAAATCACAGGTAAAAAGAAAGAGAAAAAAGATTGCTATAGTTAAGGATCAGTTGAAAAGGGAAGTATTAAAAATATGGCCTAGATAGTACAAAAGAGGATGTATAGTATATCCTAAAAGGAAATCATGATAACAATATGCAAAAAATTCTCTTCAGACAGGTAGTGTTCAGCACAGCCTTTGCTACTACTCTATTGAAATGTATCAGATTGTAGTCAGAATATTTGTAGGTGCTTCAAAAAAGAAAGGTTATTGTGGTCGAAAGTGGATTCTAATGTAATTAATCTGCCAATTGTGGTTCCTGTTGTTGACAAAAGTTCCTGTTGCGATTCCCAGTGCCTTCCTACGTCATTTTTCACCCCCATTGCAGTAAACCGGTACAATTGAATTTTTGGCAGAATGAGAAATGAGAACTCCATGAATTCTGCTAAACCAGAAATGTTTTTTTTTTATTTTTGTGTCTCAACATTTTTTTCTAATAATAAATATTAGTATTAGTGTTGTTTTGGAGGTCTAATGCTGATGATGGACAAAGTATGCTGGTGTGAAATCTTTAAGATCTTTAACCACTAAAATGAGGCTATAATGCCATGATATAGTGGGAAAAAGGAACTGGAGACTTTTTTGCCCCCACGTATAACTATATCCCTACTGAGCTAGCCAGAGAAAATTAGTAGCAAAGAAAATGAGTTAATTTCAAGAAAAAAACAGACTCAAGGGAGCCCATTCTCATCTTGGTGACATTAGATAGTAGATATGTATTCATTATAGTTTCATCATTGTTAAAGCTATAAATAGAGTACATTTTTTTGTTGCACTACTTCTGGGTTAACTTGCAATTCTTGCTTTAGTTTCTCCATGCATTACATTGTCATTGTACACAACTAAACCATTTTAATGCACTTACTATATTTCATACTGAAGCATATTATAAAACATGGATATAGAACTTTTTTACTTTAAGACCAAAAGTATGTGCTCACCTGACCTAATGTTTGTCCCATATTGTTGGTATCCAACAGTGTCCTATTCCAGAAGTGGCCAAAAATCTAACTGGACTGAAGGCCATGGGCTGACAGTAAATGTTCTCATGTTCTCTGCCATACTTTGGGATAGCTAAAGAATGTATGTATGTACATTAAAATAATAATAATAATAATAATAATAATAATAATAATAATAATAATAATAATAATAATATTAATAATTCACTTATACTACAATTATATCTACACACAATTTCAATATTTTTCCATCTTAATTTTTTTCTCTGTTAAATTAGAAATGATGATTTTATACCCCTTGACATATATGGCATGGAATCACAGGTCACCAACTTACAGGCCCTCATTTGTATCTCTCTGTCTTACACCATGATTGATGCACGTGCTGAGTTTTACGGTGATGCTGGACTAAAATATGAAGAAAACTTGACACAAAAGAACTTTTTGATGCAGTCAGTTTCATTCGTCATTAGTCTCTGCAATGAAAACAGGAACATGCATTGTTTTGATGTTACAGTTTAGATTACAGATATTATGTAGAATGCAAAATATGTAAGTGTGAGACCGGTGGAGGTGTAGATCTGACTTTTTATTCATTAATTAGCTGGATCCAAGAGGAAACTTACAAAAGAAACTACGACAATTTAAATAAATAAATAAATAAATAAATAAAATAAAATAAAATAAGGAACGCCAACTATTTCTTAGTAGTGCCCAGATGTGTGTATAATGGGTTGTGCCTGATAGGCACATAGACAGACGTTTAACTCACTGAAATATTTACCCGTCGCGTGTTGATGACGTCACACGCCACCTCCTTGCTGGGTGGAGGGTTTATTGCGGTAGTAGCAGGTCAGTCGCCAGTGAAACTGTCTGTACTGTTTCTGAACCTTCCGATATATACTCCTCTGATTGCACTCGTATATCAGTATAAGGTAAGTAATCGGTATGATACAACAGCAGTTTTCTTTTAAATGATTTGTATTGGCGTTAACTCGGTGAGCGTAGCTTGAAATGTCACGTTGAGGTGAGGCAGTAGAAAATTGGGTAATTACCCTTTAGGAATGAGTGTATTTGGATCAGTTGGTCAAAATCAGACCATATTTTCTGTGTCACTGTCTAGTGTTGTATCCTTGTCATTTGGATTAAACCCTTAAGTCATTGCTGTCAGCAAGACTATCGATGTGTTCAGAGTGTTTACTGGCGTTATCCAAACTTTATTTGTTTACTGATAGTAACCATGATTAGAAAGCACCTGTGACGCCTTAAGGGGGAAAAAGTGCTGAAAATGCGAAATCCTCGATATGAAAGTCAGACTTTTCACGTGTTAAACGGTCAACTTTAAAAGTGTACATACTGAAGTTGATTGTGTTTTAATGATCAGTATGGGAGATGTAATTGGCACTTTGAGTGTGTGCAAAATTGTAAAATTATTATCAAAAAAGTATGAACATTTCACACGTGTGTATTTGTGAGTGTGTATTTTGTAGGGGGTTTTCGCTGCGGATAACAACGCAAAAAAATTTATACACGGGTGAAAAAAAATTACACGGTTATATGTATAAAAAATATATATGTATATACACTGTCATACAGTGGAATCTCATAAAATGTCACACTTTTGTGTGCAATCCTGATGGCATTACTAAACCAAGCACTTCAATGACCGAAATTTGTATTAGTGTGTATTCACACATCTGAACAATCAATCAAATGTAGGTTTTTGAATGTGTAAAAAAAAATTCCTGGGGGACTTTTTCGCGCTGAAATCGCCGCAAAATAATTTATACACGGGTAAAAAAAATTTACTGACACGCAGGAGCGTTTCACAACAGGTCACACTTTTGTGTGCAATTCCGACATTGATTGAACCAGACACTGAAATGACTTTTGATGACTAATGAATTTGCATTAATGGTCTGTGAATATTGCTCATGTTCTCAGTAAACTAGTTAGAAAGCTATGCAATATTTAATGGCCCGATTAGTCCTATTAAGAGCCTCTTTAATCGATGGACGTTTAGGACGTATCGCGAGATTACGCGGTGGACGCACATGTCTGCGCATGCGTGTTGAAGATGGCGTCTTGAGGTTTTTTTTGTTTTCCTTTCGATACGCCAAAATTGTCGGTGGGATTCACTGACCGGTGCCACTAATTTTCCGTGAAAATGTCCGTAAACACAGTGTGATTTGTAATGTGACCTACGAGTGGAACCAGGTTTGCAGTTGGACCGGTTTTTTTTTTTTTGCTCTCACTGAAAACTGAGTGGTACTGGAGGGTGGAAGTACGTTCTGTGCGTAAGAGTCATTCTGTGCGTTTAGTCACGAGGCTTGGTTCCAGTGTTAGCTGCTATTTCATACAGTGTTGTTTAATTAATTTGTTGATTTATAAAAAAAACATTTAAGTTTCCTTTCAGTAGTATGAAGATATTTTAATAAATTGAACACTTGTTTTAGAGGCAATTCGCAATTTTCTTTTCTTACATAACACCCAAATCTTTTGTGTATGTGTTTCATGCAGCATTCTGACCTTGACAATGGATGGCACTGGTGTTTTTGGCACAGTTGAAACTGATGACGGATCTCCAGACTTTTCTGTGATGAGTGCCCGCTTGAGCTCGTTCCGGACTTTTCCCCATTCGGAGCAGCTTCCTGCAGAGAGGCTGGCCCGGGCAGGCTTCTACTTCACAGGTGAATCCGATCGAGTGTGCTGCTTCAGCTGCCACCACACTGTTGAGAACTGGCACCAAGGAGACATCCCAGAACAAAGACATCACTATGTGTCACCTTCCTGCACGTTCCTCAAGTGTGTTCATCACATGAACCATGCTGGTACAGCCTCCTCTGGTTCTATCTATGACGAAGAGGCAGAAGATATGGAGTTCAGATTGAGAACAGGAGAAGTGATGGATGAGACGGTTTACCCCAAGATCCCGCATATGAAGAGCGAAGATGCACGACTGAGGACGTTCCACAACTGGCCCTCTTGGTCCCCGGTCCAGCCTCATGACCTAGCACAAGCTGGATTTTTTTATGTGCCAGAGACTGACATTCAAATTGACAGAGTGCAGTGTTTCTGCTGTGCAGGCATGCTGACCCGCTGGGAGGATGGCGACGATCCCTGGCAGGAACATACCAGAGTTTACCCAAACTGCTTTTTTATTTTGGGCCATGATGTGGGAAACATCCCCTCTGAACAGCCAAGACAGGAAAGCAGTGGAAATAGCAGTTCCATGGAATCATTTGAGGAGCGTCTTGAAAGCTACAGGGACCGGGCGCATCCCATCAGCCATGAAAGGCTGGCTAGAGCTGGCTTTTTTAGCACAGGTAAGGCTCATTCCTACTATTCTACTGACATCTTTTTGTCTTGTGCAAATTTCAGCAGGACTGATTACATATTGCTAATGTTGGACTGTGCTATAACATAATTACAGACATATTTGCAATCACATTATTGTCATGTGATGCCATTTTATGTGTGTTGTTTATGCAGGCGTACAAGACTCTGTTATTTGCTTCAAATGCGGAGGGCGTCTGAAAAACTGGCAACCAGATGAGGATCCCTGGGAGGAGCATGCCAAGCACTATCCAGGGTAATGAGCTGTTTTTAGATGGTAGATGGATAGTATCAGACTGAGTAATTATTACTATAGATGTTGAATAATACATATCATTATTAAAAGCAGAATGGCTATATTTTATTCTTTGCAATATGTTTAATTACTAGAACTGTGGAGCATCTGCAATAATGTTCAGTTAAATGAGTTGTTATTGTATAAATTATAATATGTAGTCTTTATACATATTTTTGATTTGTCTTTCAGTCTCAAGTGCCGTCAGTGCCATGCTGTTATAGAAAACTAACTGGACCTTGTGACTAATTCGATTTTAAAATGTGTATATGTGAATTATGTAAAGTAGTGCACTTGTCCACGGCTTCCTATGTCACAAATTTGACCTGTGAATTTACATTTGAACCAACAGGTGCAGTTTTCTGCTCATAGAAAAGGGGCAAGAGTTTATCAACAGCGTTCAGCTTAGAAATCCTGGAGGCAGTGCTTTTGTGAGTGAAACTAGTAAATCTCTGTTCAGGTGGATTGTGGATGATGATGTTAAAATACTAATTTATTGGGTAGAGCAGGCATAATATTTTGATTTATTTGAATAAAATTTTAATTCTGATTATTTTTTTATCCCTTCAGAATGGATTTTACAGTCAGGCGAGCTGTATGTATCTCTGATTTTGACTTCTATATATTGTCATACACAAAGTGTGTCAGTCTTGTCCACAATATTTTACATCTTCTGGCACGTGTCATTTTGCCAATTTCTTGTCCGCAGCATCCAATGTAATGCATTTAGAGATCGCCAGAAAAGCTGTCAACATGGGTTTTGATCCTATTGTGGTGGAAAGGACCATTTTGGAAAAAATCCGACAGAAAAGCGAGGGCTATTCAACTGTGGAAGATCTCGTTCAAGACATAACCAGTGGTGCGTTCGCTGGTAATACTGATATGCGTCAGGAAAATCAGAGTAAGTTCAGTTTGTTTGAAACATCTGTGTTCACCAATGTAAGATGTTCATGCAGCAAATTACGGTCTAAACTTTTCTTGTTGCTTTCAGCTGAAGACCCCTTACAGAAGCTGGAGAAGCTGCAACGTGAAAAGCTTTGCAAAGTGTGCATGGACAGTGACATTGCAATTGTCTTCATACCCTGTGGACACCTGGTGACCTGCAAGAAATGTTCAGAGTCTCTTCACAAGTGCCCCATCTGTTGTGTTGACATCACACAGAAAATCAAAACGTATAGCTCATAACCTCCAGTTCACTCAAGCTATACAAAATCACTCTGTCCTACTCATTTAATTCTGTAAAGATACACATACAATGCATAAATGATTCAGTCATGATTTTTTTTTTGTTTAGTATAATAGTGTATAATGAGAAATATATGTATATTTGGATTAAGATAAAGTTAAGTAAATATATAAATATAAACAAATATTTTTATTGAAAAAGTATATATATATTGCTTCTGTGTAAAACCATGTAAATCTGACGCTGCTTTCTGGATACAATCTAAGGTAATCTTAGGATAAATATAATAAGTAAGTATTAATTATAAATTGATCTCTTTCACATTCTTTTAGGGATAGTTATGGGTTTTTTTAATACAATGTCTATGCACATAATTTAGCAGCACATCAGTCACATCATTAGAACATCATGCACTATACTGACATTGGCATATTACATGCTATTGCTGGGAATCAAACCCAAACTCTTTGCATGCATGCACATGTACAGTCCATTTGATGGTAAAAATTTGAAGTAAATTTAAGCTCAACGTAGACGAGACAACTAATAGTTATGATTTATTACTAGAGTGCCTTCTTTGATGTAATTAAAATAAATTTTATTTAAAATAATTTTAAACATAACTTGTTTTTTATTCCTGACCTTTTCTGATTATGAAATAATGCACGTTTTGCTTTGGTTAACTTAATTGCATTTACGAATAACTTTAGTATTATAGCTCAGTTTTCTAATCATTTTAAATAAATATTAGCCCATGAGGCATGACCAGTATTCATACCAACACTTGATAATAGTGTTAATATATCTACAGTGACAATTTTTTTTTTTAATTGAAATTATTTTAAAGTTATAAAGCTGATGAGTGAGAGAAGAGATAAAGGAGTTCACAAAAGATTATTGATAGTTTGTGAAGTGTTTCAAGAATAGAAATCATTTCATTTGTAAGAATACACAGCAATACAATAGCTTAAACAAATGATCAAATATATAGAATATCATATTTGAAATACAATGTATACAGTGTATGCAAGTAAGGGTAGACAAGACCACAAGAAAGATTATAACTTTTTTTATTAACTGTGTATATTTCTGGAAAAGAGTTTGTGTGCAGGGTGATTGTCATGTGGTGAGTTCTTACTGTTCTTTGGATAAATGTGCAGTTGTGTGCAGTAATACACCCAGTTTGGATGCTGACGTAAATATTGCTAAGGATCATAAAGTCCAATCTGATTTCTTGAGGCAGACAATTGTATTAGGATAATAAGACAAGTGCACATCTTGACAAGTTTCCAGAACTAGTAAGATGTGACCACTATATCCAGCAGATTACATTTCCCCTAAATCTCAAATGTACCACTCTGTAGTTCCTTCAGTAAATTCAGAAATTTGAATACCATCCAAGTACCAACTCTAAGGTAAACATGTCAGTTTGCACACAAGGCCTTGCTCCCAATGGCATTAAAAAACGTTTGAGATAATGCATAATGTAGAGCCCTATACAATACAGAATGGAGTAGAGTTGCAAATTGTGCAAATTGTGCATTGTCTTGAGTTTAAAAAAGTACTTCTGTTTTACATTGTGCACATTTTAATGTATTTTAATTGTGCTCTTTTAAAAACCTGTTACGACACAAAATATTACAGAAACTTGGTGCAACTGAGCAACTGTGTATTCTGTGTAGTCAAGTTAATTTATTTCTAAACTGCAGAATTCCTAGTAAACACAATGTTTTAATATGCTAGCATTTTCTAAGTTTAGTTAATTCGGGGAAACATTTCATCAACTTCTGGAAATGTTATACTATTTTAATGAACAAACACTATACTTGATACAATATCAAGTATGTGTTGATCTGATTTATTTTATGAAACTGGTGCCAGAAGGTTATTTTCTACTTATGGCCAAAATACACTTTTGGCTGACAAAAGCTCACACATATGGCTCCATCGGCTGACCCACATCTGGCAGCTGAATATTTGGTATAAAATTCAAATAGCATGCAGACACATATAACACCCGATCAAAGCAGTTTCTCCTACACCAACATTTTTAGGTAAATAGCATAGGTGTTGAAGTAAAACCATACTTGGTTGGGTGGGGGTTGGGATAAGGCTTCTGTGACCAGGAAGAGGAGAAAACACATCTGTAAAATCCCTTTTCAACCTGGCAACTTGTGCTCCCTGTGAAGGTGAACCATTTACATTTAGAAATGTATGGCATTTGGCAGACGCCCTTATCTAGAGCGATTTACAAAGTTCTTTGAAGAGGTCTCCATCAATAAACACATTTGAAAGGTGAGAGGTGGTCTCCACATGTGAATGGGCTGCACTTTTAGGTGTAACTATACATCCAGCTTCTTCCTCTGGAACCATTCTCCACGTTTTTAAGAGGTGGTATATTGGAAAGGTATTACTTTTATGTGTTGGTCTGAATCTACTCTGGTATGGTTTTGAGGTCCTGATACTTGAGGGCCTTTGTGAGCTTGAACTGACAGATAGGAGAGAGACTTTGGCCTTACAAATATATTATCCTAAAAATACACTTCCTTCTCTACCAAAGTGAAAAGTTAAGAGTTAATTCGTCATTTTGGCCTTTGCCCCGGTCATATAAAATTTTCAGTATAGTGTAATAATGGCTTTTGACCACTAGATGTCAGCTCCTGTCTATAGTGACGGGTCGTGACCAATGTGACCAGCAGGTGGCAGCTTTGCGCCGTTTTCTCCAGCTTGATCGTCGAAACAACAAATCGAGCGGTGCGAGCGGGTTGAGTGTGTGCGTGCGCGAGTGTGTGTGTGTCTGAAAAAGACAGCCTCTGACCGCCACTTTCAAAACTAACATCCATGAATCTGTCTCGGCTTTTCGTTGCAAACAACTAGCGCCAGTCGATAGGGACGCGGAGCCGCATGAGTGCTGGATGTGAGCCTGGTGGGAGGTAAGTTATAAAATGGCGGAGACGTTTACAGAAGTTGGTGGGCTTTGGTGATATTTTGCTGCTACGCCGAGCTGAAAGCTAGCCTCGGTTAGCTTGCGTCCACGAATTACGCGGGACTTGCGCGGAGAGAAGTCAGAAACCAGGCCGCAAAAAAACAGCCTTCTGATTCAGTTCGGAAAGATCGTAGGTGAAGGTATTTTTTTTAGCGCCTCGATCAAATCAGCGGCTCTTTTTTTTCTGCGCGGCCGCCGCGGGGCAACTTCCGCGCTGTGTGTCTCCCAGAGCCGCTCTGTGGTTGGAGCTAGGACGGCGGAGCCGCTATGGCGAAAACTGGAGCACAAATATTCACAACCAAGATGGAGGACGCGGGGAGGCGTTTATTCTCCCCCCTTCACGTGAAGGAAAAAAACACTGTTGTCGCACGAACAAAAAAATAAAAAACGAGTCCTGCAGACTTTCCCTTCGAGTCTGTTTCGACAGAAAAATTGTTTCAAAAGCTAATAAACGTGGTGTAAAATCCCAACACGCGCCGCTCGACTCGACTGGAAGGCACGGGGACTGACTACTGGAAGCCGAGCCAAAATGGAGAATCCCGAAAACAGCTGCTGGATTGGTTTCAAGATGGAGATTTTTTCTCTCTCTCCCTCTCTGTATTCGCGTTTCCCTTCCAACTAGTTAGTCATTGTTGTTATTTTATTGAACTTGCTCGAAAGGCGTTTTATAGATTAGGAGCAGAGAAAACAGTGCAAACTTGGAGGAATTTCCACATTTGTTCAGATGAGCTGTAGCATGTAGCACTTCTCTCGAGTTGGTGTGTTTTTATGTTTTGAATCGTTTATCAAGGAAAATACTTTGGATGTACTTGTGAACTTGTAGTGAACTTCGAACTCACCGATTCTCTCTAACCGTGTCCGGGTGGAGTTTATAAATAAAGTCCCAGATCTGTAACTTTATGGCGGAGGTTTTAGGCCACATGCGCAGACTTAAATGTTTGACAGATGCTGGGGACGAATTAAAGAGGGCACACGGTAACTAATAACAACAAACTCTGTCTTTGCGTGATGGTTTACTAGTGAAACTATTTTATTTAGGTAATGTCAGTACAGTCCAGTGTGTAAATAAACATCCTGTTCTGTGTCTCAGTGTGAAGTGATGATGCTCAGCTTCATTTGGCGCCACTTTTCAACAAGCGAATCTGATCAGTTTACTTTTCTCAACTCTCTCTATTTCTCTGTTTATTTCCTTTTTGACGTATTATACATTAAAATATTAAATACACTTTTTTTTTGTTAAATTTGCGCTTCAACAGACTTTTATTTTATTAACTTAGCGTTTCTTTGAGATAGCAGAACTCAGACCTACCGGCGCCACAAATGCGTTTCTGAAGACCAGGAGACTTTCGTTTATTGTTGTTGTTGTTTTTTAATGTAATTAAGAGTAAAGTTACGGCACATTATGGGTCTTATTGTCCCTCAAACTTGTTCGGTTTTGACGCTGTGTTTTGTAAACGCACTCCTTGTTTACATTAATTTAAGAAAGTCTGGTTGAGTTGAAAAGGAAAGTGTGAATCTGTGTGTAAAATACTGTGTATATTCACGCGCACACCACGCCCCAGCGCGTTACACTGCTATATTATATACACTGGTATTTTGTTTGAATGTTTTTCACAGCCGTATTTAGACAAACTATTTAGGGACGAGTAATAAAATTTCACTGTATAACCACAGAGAAGACACGAACGTGCCCCTTCCTTTCTGGTTTCGCTGCATGTTTCCGTTTTTCTCCCGTTTATTCACGTTTCCGGCCTCGGATGGTGAGGATGATGATGATGAAGTCTCCCTGTGATTGGAGGCGATCGGCACGAGGGCGGATAGATTACTACTTTATATGGTCACATCGGAAGCGCGCTTTCGCGCTTGTTTCCTGGAAACCGGAGAACGGACAGCCAATGAGAACGCCGCATGGCGTGACAGTGCGTGTGGGCCGCCACGCCCCCTTGTTTTCATCTCCATCCGCAAGCACATTTTGAGGCGTGTGGATGTTTGGCAGCGCGGCTCCGAACCGCGGACAAACAGGATTCTCTGCGGTGTTGCTCCAGTTACACCGCGCTGCTCTATTGGTTATAGAGTAACAAATAATTATGGGTGATTAGGAAGAGATAATTATGAATTATACGATCGCACGTGTTCTCATCTTTACATTCTCCAGTTCATGAGTTCAGCTCAGGTGTCAGGACATTTACATTCAAAATCATTAGTTAATATTTGCATGTGGAAATATCATGTGGAGTTCAACTGCTTTAATGTGCAAATAGTTTTCAGCATTTCTTATCATATGTAGTTTGTTTTGCTCCTACATCTGAAACATGGGTTAATGCAGTTACTGTATTTCACTCTTGCTGGCATCGTGGCTCGAGGAAAATATCTCCTGGTACTGCTTTAAACAAAATGGGATGGGTATCTAGTAGAGGTTTATGGTTATGCCACAGTCTGTATCTCTTCATTGTGTCAACGTGGTTATTGATATTCAGATTTAGACTGGAGTTTTGTGGTGGTACTTGTTTCTTATTGTCATATTTTTTAGTTAGATGTTTTTGAATATGAACTGCACCCCGTTAAAACAGTGATTACTGACAAAAGATCTAGCTGTAAATTTACCTGCTTTGACAGCATGATCTGAATTCAGGCTCTGAGCATCCCTCAACTTCAGCCCTGTTAATCAACTTCAGTATTAGTTCATCATTTCTCAACTAGAGAAAGTTCACAGTACATACTGATAAGAAATGGTAGCCCAATCTTAAACTCTTGACCCTACCCAGACTATCATTAAGGAAGCAGTAATGTAGTGCTGCACCATCAGTGTTAAGGAATATTGATTTTATGTGTTCTGAGAGCTTTGTGTTGTATATTACCGCTTGCTTGTGCTTTCACGTTTGTGTCATGTGATGAGTCATGCATACCTTCGGTCTTAACTAGCTCTCAAGCAATGTGTCTTTTTCTGGCGAGCTTAAAAAAATAACAAAGAAGAATTATTGTCTCTCTCTCTCGCTTTGTTTCAATTTTGAACAACATTTCTTCATTCCAGAAATGTATTCACATTAAATCTAATCATAACTTTTTAAATAAAATCTTAAAATACATTTACTTTAGAAACTTACGTATCTTATCATCCTTTTGCACAAAACGTATTACATTTTTGCTGATACAGTGGTGCTACAGCTCAGTGCGAGGTCTTGGTAAAAGCAAATTGCGCATTTTAAATATGTAATATTTAAAAAATATATATTTTAAATACTATTTTATCTAGTTGGTTGTCAGGTACTCAGACAGGAGTTTGGAACTGGGATTTATCTTGAAAGTGCAACCCGTATTGCTTTTGTTTCCTGTTTCCAGTTTCTCAGTGTTTCTCAGTGCATCACCCACACGGACAAGCACTCACAGAGAGCAGCTGCTGAAAAATAGTGCAACACTGCTCCCTTGTGGTCATGATGGAACCACAATTTCATAAACTAGTCAACTTTTTTCTAGTTTCTCCCAGTATAAAATGGTTTAATGGTTTAATCTCTACATATTTAATACCACGTTTTGGCATTTAAAAAAAAGGACTTATTGATGGTAAATCATTAAAAACAAATATTTGGACTACATTTACTTTCAATCTGTTCCAGGTCATATGAGACAAAGGTACCTGCATTTGCTGCTTGGGTTGATGGAAGATTAACAAGTTAATGTGGTCCAGAAGATGTTAAAGAAATGATAGCAGCACCAGAATTACAAGCCGAGTTTCATTATCCCCAGTAAGCGACCCTTTTTATTACTGTCCATAGTGTTTGCGCACTTGTATTTAATGAGAGCATGGTTAAGATTGAATCTTGTGTTTAACAGGGACACAGACACACGATTCTCATCAGATACTGATTTTGATGATTCTGATGGGAGAAATGCAGTTCAAGGGAAAGGAAAGGTACGTTTTCTGTGACCAACACTTTTCTTGACTAATCAGTTGTCTTGTGATCTTATATTTCACAATAGTGTGCTTATGTGGCATATGGTTTGTGACCACAGTGAACTACTTAACAAGTAGTAAAAGATTTTATACATTTGTATTTATTATTATTATTATATTATATTTATTATAATTTTATAAATTGAGATTATTTATCGAATTGATTAATGCACATGTAGGGACAGATAATTTCACAGTGAGCACTCCATATAGTCTAAGACATTAATATAAAGAGAGTTAGTTGTCCATGCTCCTTGCTATGTTAAGTCTTTATACTGTATGATATCTCTGTGGGGGGCATGCAATAATTAATTAAGCATGGTAAATTGCTAATTGCTGTGCAACACATTGTAGGCTGAACTATTATGAAAAAAAATAAACCCCACAGAGTAATGATTTTTCATATTAATAGTGTTTTATATATTTCTTAAGCAGATATATTGCTTTTATTTATTTTTTTTGTTCACTAACATTAATTGCTGTTGTCTGGTAATGGCTGCACAAAAATATCCTCACTCATCCAACCATGTTATTATCTTTTAAATAGAATAGATATGTTACAGATATGTCACAGGCCCCACCACAAAATGAAAATCTTTGCTCATGTGCACAGGGCATTCAAACTAATTTAAACAGTGAGAATGATTGCAAGGTTTTATGGCTGCTGATTTTTGTTTTTTAATTTTTCTGTTTGTTTTTGCTATTGTTCGCCATTTAAAAATAACCATGAGCTTGGGTGGACTGTCTGATGGCTTGAAACTGCAATTCACAATAGTTAACTTGGATCAGTGGTCGATCATATTTACCATTCAACAAAAATGTTCTTGTTAAAACGTGTACTTTGAAAATCATCAAATGTGGTGTAAAATTTTTTTGTGATCAAGAGTTAATTTTTTTTTATTTTGATTGTGGATTGTTTAAAGAGTCTTTTTTGAAATCCTGATTTTTCAGGTGAAAAAGGGTAAGAAGGCCCCTGGAGAGAAGGGGAAAGGAGGTGGAAAGGGTGCTGGTCGCTTAAATGGACACCATCAAGAGAATGGCATGGAGAATATCATGCTGTTTGAAGTGGTCAAGCTGGGAAAGAGTGCCATGCAGGTTAGTGGCAGCATTGCTGAGATTTCACAATCAGACTTTGAAATTAAACATTTCTCACTGGTCTGAAGATTTTTCTTTTTTTTTTCTTTCTCTCTCTCTAGTCTGTGGTGGATGACTGGATTGAGTCCTACAAACAGGACAGAGACATGGCTCTCCTTGACTTGATCAACTTTTTTATCCAGTGTTCTGGCTGTAAAGGTGCGTCATAATTCACACTGTTCCTAACTAGAGAAAAGTTTCCTTGTAATCTTGTTTATTATTGAGGAGCACTATTTCTGTTTGTTGTTTATTAATACAGGCGTTGTGAGTGGTGAGATGTTTCGGCACATGCAGAACTCCGAGATCATCAGAAAGATGACCGAAGAATTTGACGAGGCAAGGTTTTACTTCTTGCGAAGCATGCTTTTAGTAATATGTTGAATATGCTGAGCATCTTTGCCTCGGTGCTAAATAAGAGTATCGTGTTTGTCACTGTAGGACAGTGGAGACTACCCACTCACCATGGCTGGGCCACAGTGGAAAAAGTTCAAGTCCAGTTTTTGCGAGTTCATTTCTGTATTGGTCCGACAGTGTCAGTACAGCATCATCTATGATGAGTATATGATGGACACAGTCATCTCTCTGCTCACCGGTCTGTCAGACTCCCAAGTGCGCGCCTTTAGACACACCAGCACACTAGCAGGTCAGACCTTACATCTTTCAAATCATGTCCTTCAGACAAAACTTTTGAAAGGGCCTACGTACTGTTGCACTTCTTAATGGAGGTGTTAAGTGCGTTTATGGCCGATTGTTGAATCAACAGCAAATTATTTTATTTCTGTTTGTCATCTACACAGCCATGAAGCTGATGACTGCTCTGGTAAACGTAGCTCTGAATCTCAGCATTAACATGGACAACACCCAACGCCAGTATGAAGCAGAGCGAAACAAGATGATCGGCAAGCGGGCCAGTGACCGGTTGGAGCTGCTTTTACAGAAACGCAAGGAGGTGAGGGCAGCATTACAACTTCTCAATCGGTGTCTGTACAAGTTTGTGCTTTCTAGCACTGAGACAGGGCAACTTGTAGCTAGTAGAACTAGAACTAGTAAAAAAGGAAATCTGCATGCAAAGGTGTAGCTTTGTTTATTTAGTACAGTGACAATTCTAAATCATGAAACATGCATATCATGTTTAGGTGTAAGAACTCTGTCATTATAAATCATAGAAACAAGCAATGATGGTCTTCCAGGTTTAAAGTTTACAGAATTTCAGTTTAGTAAAGCAGCATATGTGTTGCTACTGACCGTCACGGCAACATTGAGAATGGTAGAAGTGCAAAGCTTTTATTTGAAGACTCGGAATTGTAACTTTTTTTTATGTAGACATTTCGTAGTCTATATAATGTAGCCAGGCTGTTACACCACCGCAGGTGTTGTTTAAATCTCGAAATGCCAACAATTAAATATTTACGCAGGTTTAAGTTACAGTTAGCAACATTATTGATTAGTATATTATATAAAATATTGATTTTCATGCTTTGTTTTCCTTTCACTGGTTATGTGCTCAGCAATGCTTGTCTGTCAGTGGCCCTGCCTGATGAAAACATAAACAAAATGCTGTTAACCAACAGTTTAACCCCCTCCCCCCAAACATACACACAAAAGGAAATAATAATAATAATAATAATAATAATAATAATAATAATAATAATAATAATAAATGAGTTGTGAAGATTATAGTACCTGTATTATCACAGAATTGGCATGATGGCAAATAGCTGAGCTATCTTTAGTTTGGGGTACTAATATTAATTAACAGTTCAGTTATGTAATGCTAGTCCTGCTGGCATACCATCTGTGTGTGTGTGTGTGTGTGTGTGTGTGTGTGTTTTAACGGAATGACCATTCATTCGAGCATCGAATTAAAACTATTCACGAACCTGTGTGCTGTTTCATGGGTGTACGTTGTTAACCTAGCATATAGACATTTGTACTAAGATGGTGTTTGGGTTTATGTAACACATTTTGTCCTTTTTTTTTTTTTTTTTTTTTTTTTTTTTGCAGCTACAAGAAAACCAGGATGAAATAGAAAATATGATGAACGCTATTTTCAAGGGCGTCTTCGTGCACAGATATCGGTATGTCGTCTTTTCAGAAAGGAATATTTGTGTGAATTCTTAATTTTAAAGAAAATACCTTGTATGTGATTTAATGCAAATTTATTTAAATTCAGTTTTAACAGGCAGGTTAATTAATAAATGAAATATAGAATAAACATTGTTGTTTGTATGTTTGTAAATCATATTTCTAATTTACATCTAGACACCACAATGACAAATTAGGCTGTTTTTATTGATTATTCCTGCAGGGACGCAATAGCGGAGATCCGAGCAATCTGCATTGAGGAAATAGGGGTGTGGATGAAAATGTACAGTGATGCATTTCTTAATGACAGCTACCTGAAATATGTAGGATGGACCATGCATGACAAGGTAAGGTTTAAAGAATAACTGACTCGCACATGGGTGAAACATGTGCTGGTTGTTAATTGTTGAGCCTCATTGCTTCACTGCTCTCTTCAACAGCAAGGCGAAGTGCGGCTAAAATGCCTCACAGCTCTACAGGGCCTCTACTACAACCGAGAGCTCAACGCCAAGTTGGAGCTCTTTACCAGCCGCTTCAAGGTGAGAGCCATCTGCAGTTTATTTCTTTCCAAAATGCCTACAGGGAGAAAGCAGCTTTAAGTTAGACTCTAAGTCAAGAGCAGAATTTTATTAAAGTGCAATGGAAGAATTGTTCTTACTTTATTTCACTGTTTTAATAGTCTCACTTTTAAATGTCCTCAGTGTCATTGTTGATTTATTTATTTATTTTCATCTATATTAATATATACAACTTGCTAATAACTTTCCCTATTTTTTTTTTAGGACCGTATTGTTTCCATGACACTGGACAAAGAGTATGATGTCGCTGTGCAAGCAATAAAACTACTAACACTCGTTTTACAGTAAGTTTACATCTTCAGACAAATTATTACTATTGAATTTGCATGTTTATGACACAGATGGTGTATTTACATGATTTTGGTGTTCGCATTTCCAGTAGCAGTGATGAGGTTTTGACAGCTGAGGACTGTGAGAGCGTCTACCACCTGGTGTACTCAGCCCACCGGCCAGTTGCTGTGGCTGCTGGAGAGTTCCTTTTTAAGAAGTGAGGCTTGTTTTCACTTCTCCTATTTACTTATTGGACATACAGATGTGCCTCATTCCAAAACCACAGAGGTTTCCTGAACCGAAGTGTGTTTTGAAGAATAGAGCATTTGAGCAACATAAAGAATGAGCAGATAGGGCAGACTGATCTAAGCCTAGCACATGTGGAGTAAAGCGTTATCTGCTTTCTTTCAAGTTCAGAGATTCCCTTCATTAATTGAAAAGAGTGTCGGACATTAGTCCAACCCAGAGAGCACATCCAATTTTGCTCCTATGGTTCCCAATCATGGATGGTTATAGATTTAATTAGGATTGTGACCTGCAATATGACAAAAAAAGATTTTCTATTGAGCTGCTCAGTCTTGCTCTTTCTCCATTTTGGCCACTGCCTCCTCTCTACGCTGATGTTAAACTGGATCTGTTTTGTCAATATGCATACCAAATTACCACACTTCCAATCGGACACTCTGATACAGCGACTAAAAGGTTCTGAAGAAATACAGATTACATCTTGTTCATTCATTCCTTTTCCCCTGCTCTTGTGGCATTACTGTAATAGAAGTCTGCAGCATGTTTCTTTTCTCTATGTATTATATAGAAGTTTGGGACCTAAATGATGCTTAATATCCCTCTACAAAATATCTTTGCTTTCTTTTGCAGATTGTTCAGCCATCAAAACATAGAGCATGACAGCATGCCTAAGAGGAGAGGAAGACAGAGTCTGAATGCCAATCTCATGAAAACTACTGTTTTCTTCTTCCTTGAGAGCGAGGTGTGTCGCAGGAACATTTTCAGTCTTCTCTTGACATAATTGCAAACATATTTATAAATACATAGGTTTGTGATACATGTCTACACATTAGATGCTCAATGTTTAACATTCTTTCACAATCAGCTTCATGAGCATGCTGCATATCTGGTGGACAGCATGTGGGACTGTGCCTCCGACCTGCTAAAGGACTGGGAGTGCATGATCAGCCTGCTACTAGATGAGCCCCTGCCTGGCGAGGAAGGTCTGATAATAAAGTTATATTCTTCTTTGAGTAATAATTTAATAATTTAGCATTATTGTCAGTATCTTACCCTGTATTATACTAAATGTGTAATAAGTAAATCTTCTAATTATCAATGGGCACCAGAGATGTAGATATATAAACTTGATATACTTAAATTCAGATGACGGAGTAATGTTAGATTTTAATCCATGCAATTGAAGTTAAAAAAAAAAGCTGACAAATGTTTTTATTAATTGGTTTATTGATTTTTTTTTTTTTTTTTTTTTTTTTATTAAGTTAGTTAAGAAGTTAGGCCACATAAGTTGTGAAACAGATTTTATTTATACTTCACTGCGTTCAAAATATTTACATATCCCACGTGTACGTGTTGCGTACGTGCATTGTGCTGAGGCTATTTCCTTGTGTGAAAATCTATAATGAAACATGTCCTGTGCAGCTCTGACGGACAGACAGGAGACTGCCCTGATTGAGATCATGTTGTGTACCATCCGCCAAGCTGCAGAATGCCATCCTCCTGTGGGCAGAGGCACTGGCAAAAGAGTAAGAGAAATATTGTTGAGCACATCATTGTCATTTCAAGTGTGTGGAATACAAATAAGTCTGAGCAGAATCACAAGTGTAGAAACAATCACATTAATGGTGGGTTTAAATCATCTTATGGGGTTTTTTTTTGCATGTGCGCACTGTTTAGCTTTCCTTATTCTTGTTTCAGGTTTTGACAGCAAAAGAGAAGAAAACACAGCTCGATGACCGGACACGGATGACTGAGCTTTTTTCAGTGGCAATGCCACCTTTACTTGCAAAGGTAAATAATAGTATGACTTTTCTGTTTAGCAGGATTATTGGAGGAAAGAATGTGAGCAAATGTATCCTCTACTTTTTTTCCCCCTTGACAGTATTCAATTGATGCTGAGAAGGTGACAAATCTTCTGCAGTTACCACAGTTCTTTGATTTAGAGATTTATACAACTGGCCGGTTGGAGAAGGTGAGTTTGTCACTTTGTGTGTACAGAGTTTAGATACTAGGAATACAAAATGCATTGTTAATAGATCTGTCAGCAGGCAGTATTTAAAATGATGTTATCGTTTGTTCATCTTCAGCATCTGGAATCACTGCTGAGACAAATCAGGGAGATTGTGGAGAAGCACACTGACACTGATGTGTTGGAGGCCTGCTCGAAGACCTACCATTCCCTCTGCAATGAGGAGTTCACAATCTTCAACAGGGTAGACATTGCCCGCAGCCAGCTCTTGGATGAACTGGTGGACAAGTTCAATAAGCTGTTAGAGGACTTTCTTCAGGAGGTGAGAACTTGAGTCTTGACAGAAAACAGTCTCTGGTAATATTAGTGCAAATCAACTTTTCTTGTTAAATTATATTCCAACAGCCTATTTACACTTCGATTTTGATGGCTTGTTGTTCTTAGGGTGAAGACCCAGATGAAGATGATGCTTATCAGGTCCTATCCACACTGAAGAGGATCACTGCTTTTCACAAGTAAAGAGCTATATTTTTAACTTCTGTTATAGTGCTGCAATATTTTTGTCGTGTCATTTATTTTTTTTTCTGTTGTCCCCTCTCCCATTTTCCTCAGTGCTCATGATCTATCGAAATGGGATCTGTTTACCAGCAACTATAAGTTACTCAATACGGGCATTGAGAATGGGGACATGCCTGAGCAGGTGACATTTTAAAAATGTAGTTTGGCTTTAAATACAAGGTCATTACCATAAATGACTGACTTGGTTTTTGTCTGCCTGACCTGTTTCAGATCGTCATACATGCACTGCAGTGTACACACTATGTGATTCTTTGGCACTTGGCCAAGGTCTCTGAGGGCAGCTGCAAAAAAGTAAGACTGGGTTTCTCTTTGCTTCCATTTTGAAGTTGGTTTTTTTTTGTTGTTGTTGTTAACGATTAGTTGTCTGGCACGTGTAGGAGGATATGGTGACTTTAAGGAAGCAAATGCGAGCGTTCTGCCTGATGTGTCAGCGATATTTGGCCAGTGTCAACACCACTGTGAAAGAGCAGGTCAGTATGAGCGATTAGAAGCTCATTTAGTTCTCCGTGCAAATTACTGTAACTTACTTGATGATAAACAATTATTTGACAAGCAATTTCTCTGCAGGCCTTCACCATCTTGTGTGACCTGCTGTTGATCTTCAGTCACCAGATCATATCTGGAGGGAGGGAGGTATTAGAGCCTCTCATTTACTCACCAGATGCTTCACTGCAGTCTGAACTGCTCAGCTTCATTCTAGACCATGTCTTCATTGACCAGGATGAGGATAGCAACAGCACAGGTGCAACATACAGCCTTGTTAAACACCAGAGCAAAGTCTGTGTGGAATAGGCAGATCGTCCTTTTTTTTTTTTGGCTTTTATTATTTTTTTTATACTTGTAGTATTTGGCTACAGGGATTCCTGAAATGGGCTTTAGAGCTTGAGCATGGATGGTAAGATCAGCTTGGAAAGTGCACAGGGTTTCTGCCTGGTCTTAAAAAAAAGTTTTAAAATGTTTTATTTACAAACACGGTTCTGGGTCTTAAATCATTTTAAACATGTCTTAATTTTCTGAATTCCATGTAACACTACCTTTATTGCTCATTGAAATGCTCCCAAAGCTCTTTTATAATGTTTATTTAATTTTTTGTTATTTTCAGTGGTGGTGTAGTTCTTTCTTTTGCTTGTCCAAATATAATTTATAATATAATAATATAATGTTTTATTACGACTGCTGATGAGACCAGCATGCAACAGCCAAGCTGCAATTTGGCACAAATCTTTCCTTTTGGCACCGATATTTTAGGGAAGTGCATGTTTAGCGATACTTGGCTTGAATAAAATTAATCTATGGATTGGTTAGGGCCACTTATTGTGCGTGTGTGCATGCGTGCGCGTGGGTTGTTTCTTTAACCCTGCCATATTTCTGTATTCTCTGCATTTTGAAATTGAACTTCATATTACAATTCACCACAAGAGGGAGCCAGATTGGCAGTACATATGTACCTGAAAAAAAGTAAATACAGTATATACGATTAATATGTAAGATTACTCAGTCATTTTGTTCTTGACTTGTTTGAACAGATGGGCAGCAGGACGATGAAGCAGGCAAAATCGAAGCTTTACACAAGCGACGCAACCTTCTTGCAGCTTACTGCAAGCTCATCATCTACAATGTGGTGGAGATGAAGACTGGTGCAGACATATTTAAGCAGTACATGAGGGTGAGTCTCAGTGTTTTGCTTCATATTTTGGATTTTTCTAAGCTTTAACTTGTAGCTAACTGCTATATTCAACTTTACTGATCTAACTTTTTTTTTTCATGTCAGTATTATAATGACTATGGCGACATCATCAAAGAAACCATGAGCAAAACTAGACAGATTGATAAGATCCAGTGTGCAAAGACTCTTATTCTGAGTTTGCAGCAGGTAAGTGTGCATTTATTCCAAACCATGTAATATGCTCTTCAACACTTTGACAATTTGAGTCATGCTGTTTTTTTTTTTTTTTTGTTGTTGGGGTTTTTTTTCTCATTTTTTTTCTTTTTTGTTTGATGTAGTTGTTCAATGAGATGCTGTCGGATCTGGGTCCAGGATTTGACCGCTCGTCTTCATCTTTTTGTGGCATCAAAGAGCTGGCCCGCCGCTTCTCTCTCACTTTTGGTCTGGATCAACTAAAGACTAGAGAAGCCATCGCCATGTTACACAAGTATGCTGCTTCTAGGCTTGTTGTCACTTCTAGATATCCAGATATCTGCTTTCCAATGGCACTGAGAAAGATATAGGGGATTTTGAGTGGTCTGTATTTGAAACATTGTTTTAAATTGCTTGTATAGGGATGGTATTGAGTTTGCCTTCAAGGAGCCCAATCCTCAAGGAGATGGATATCCCCCCGTAAACCTGGCTTTCTTGGACATCCTCAGTGAATTTTCATCCAAGCTCATGAGACAGGACAAACGCACTGTGTAAGATCCAGTTCTTAACATCATTCCTTGTGTAGTCCTGAATTTAATGGTATGCACCAGCATGTTCCAGACACAAAACTGCTGAAGTTTATAAATTTTATATGAAATCAGTCTTCTATTACAAATAGGCTTTAAGAGAGGCTTTAATCTAAGTTCAGAAAACGTTTATGGGCTAATGACCTATAGATGAAATAAGTTGGAAAAAAACAACATTTTGAGCTGGAAGATTTTTCTAATTAGTGGTGGTTAAAAAGTTGTGTAATATGTAATATCTGCCATCTTGTGTAGTAAATTAAACAAAATACCAGTATTGCCGCTGATCTGTTCTTTTTCTGTTCTGTCTCCTCAGGCACATGTATCTGGAGCGCTTTATGACGTTTCAGATGGCATTGCAAAGGGAGGACTGCTGGCTCCCACTCATCTCTTACAGGAACTCTCTGCAGGCTGGTGGTGATGATGATACCATGTCTGTGGTGAGCGGTATCAGCAGCCGTGGTTCTACTATCCGCAGCAAGAAAGTTAAGCCTGTTACAGGCAAAAGGAAACTCTCTGAAGGTACACAGTCATGTGGATTGTGAATAATTTACTCCAACGTTGTCTGCTTTACTTTAAACATCTCAGCAAATATTTGTACACTGGGAACAGAGTGGCACTATTGCTCCTTTACCACATATACCCATATGACTGTATGTATGATGTGGCAACTTTCACCAAATGTTTTAATGATTCCGTCTCACACAATGAGTCGGTAGTGTCATGTTGTTGACTTATATTCATTGTGTGTAGAACATGTTTATCGAGATTTTTTTTTTTCTTACACAAGTTGCTGACTCCAGAGTACCAACACCTATCTGTTAATATTATTAATTTTCTTTTCGGTTTGGAAAAATACTCTGTCTATTTGGCATCCTCGTATAATTATAGGTCAGGATATTAATGTTTTGACAACTCACAATTTATCCAAAAATGTGTTAATAGGTCATTAAGATTGTTGCAGCCCCTACTCTAACCCCTTTAATTCATTTTAAATGTAATTTTTTTATTTTATTTGGTGTAGCAGAGGAGAGCAGCAGCAGCGAGGTGTGGCTGAACCGAGAGCAGAGCATGCAGACGCCGGTCATGATGCCTTCTCCGCATCTCACCTCTACAGTCATGCGTGAGCCCAAACGCCTGCGGCCTGAGGACAGCTACATGGGGGTGTATACGATGCCACCTGAGCAGCAGCAGCAGCAGCAACAGCAGCAGCAGCAACATCCACAGCACCACACACACCCACACACACCCCAGCCTCATCACCACCAGAACCCCATGGACTACAAGTAAGGGGACAGTCGGCATATACAGTATTCTGTTGATGGCTTCGAAAATCCACAAACATTATTTGTATATGTCAGGCAGTTTCAATTTTATAGTTAAATGTGACAAAATATTTTATTTGTAAAAGCCAGAGAAAAGCAGCATTGATTGAGAATATATTGGCCACTTCTACTGTGAGCTTAAAGCACTCAGAACCTGGGTAATGTTAACACCCAGTCTTCTCATTTATACTCAGCTGCTGTTCTCAGCGCCACAGCTGATAAGTACTTTTTTTAGGGGCTGTAGTAGTTCTGCTTTGCAGTATTGCTAAGCAAAGTGGAGTTGATGCAGTAAATCCTGTATCCTGAGTGGAGTTGACTCCGGAGTTGGAGTGAGTAAGATTTTGGTGTTTTTGCAGCACGCAGGTCACTTGGATGTTGGCCCAGAGGCAGCAGCAGGAAGAAGCTGCCAGGCAGCAGCACGAGAGAGCAATGAACTACGCCAAACTGAGGAGCAACTTGCAGCATGCAATGTGAGGACGCACATACTGTATTTATTTTAATAATCTCTTATTATAAAGAGGTACTTATGGGTTTTTAACATATTTAGATACAAATTTGATGACATTTTCTGTCATCCAGAATTCTAATAATTTTTAGTACATTTCAAACAAATGTGTCTTTGAATAAGAATTTTGGAAAATCATACTGACTGGCTTAACTGCCTGCTGTTTAGGATGCTGTGTATGTTTTCGCTAATAAAAGCTTTAGAGATACAGAAAGCATGAGGTCTTATAATGGCAATATTTTAACGACCCACAAATTAAACTATAAAGACCCACAAGTATCAAGCAATTTTTCAGATAAATCAAGCCATATTGAAATTATTTGTTGGTTTTGGTACAAAGATTAGTTTGAAAATTGTCATTTTTAGACGTCGAGGCTCGGGCCTGATGGAAGATGATGAGGAGCCAATTGTCGAGGATGTAATGATGTCATCAGAAAGTCGAATTGAGGATCTCAATGAAGGCATGGACTTCGACACAATGGATATTGATCTGGTAATGACATTTGTAAGGTTATCTCTCTACATTATGTTTAAATTTCTGGGGGTTTTTGTTGTCGAAAAGGAAAAAAAAAAACTTTCTATAATGTGAATGAAAATTTTCTTAACGTACAATCTTATCTGCTTTGTTTTGCAGCCCGCCTCTAAGAATCGACGAGAGAGAACAGAGTTGAAGCCAGACTTTTTTGACCCAGCTTCTATCATGGACGAGTCTGTAAGGACCACTCATTTCCTGGGTTACGACGCCTTTCAGCGGTAATGAGGGGGAACTAAGCTCCACTGTTGCTCCACTGTATGGCCATGAGAGAGCACCACTAGATGGCACTAATAGGAGTGATTTCTAATAGACAGCTCAGTTCAATGGTTTCACTCCATGATGTGGAGAATAAACAGCCTCAGTCTAAGAAATGTTAACTACAGTTCAAGAGAATCGATGGCCATTTATTTGGTAACACTGAACTCACACTGAATTTAAACATTTTCTTTTGTAGGTTGTTGGAGTACTCATGTTTTAGGATTAAAAAAAAAAAATGAAGAAAATCTTTTTTGGAAAAAAAAATTTCTGTAATATTAAATTGATTTTGTAAAAAAAAAAAAATATACACACGATCAGTGTAGTAACTGGTTAAACAAAAACATCTATTCTTGTTCACTAGAGACTTCAAAGATGATATAGTGGCTTAGTTATTAAGTAAGCGTTCCCTCTTATTGCAAAAATGTTGGGAGGGGAGGAGGACGATTGAACGCCATGAATTGTTGGACTGTTCTTTGCCATGTATAAATATATAAAATATATTTCAAAGTTGAACGTCATCTTGTGTGAAGAAGTGTATGTGAGCTCTCCTAGAGTTGTGGTATTTCTTGAAACAAGGGTGAATGCTTCTATTATTTTATTTTTTCCCTTCCCCCGCCCCCCTTTTTTTTTTTTTTTTAACTTAAAGATAACTATGTTATGTATAGCCCTTTTGTAATAGTGAGTAATCAGGTGTAAAGTAGTAATTTATAAGCAGGTTATTGCTCATCATAGTGAGTGATGTGATATATTTTAATCTTCTTAACTATGTAAAATGGAGGACATGCTCCAGCTCTTTATATCTAGTGCTTAGTTTTGTTCACCTCCCTTTCAGAACAATAGACAAATGCAGCTTCTAGTGTCAATAACGGTGTAAAGTCAGAAATATGAAACCGAGTTCTGATGTTTTTACATGAATCAACTCCCCAAATATTAGATCTACACCCTTGAAAAGGGTGAAATCAAGGAATCAAAAGGAAAGCTCTCTAGTAGTGCCATTGTGTTTGTCTCAAATTAAAACAAAGTTTATTGTAGTACATCTGCTATGTTGTCTAATCATTGACATTCAGCTGAACAGTGATGTAGACATGTACTTAACAAAAAGTTTAATAATTTTAAAAAGTATCAATTGGTGCTGATTTTATAATTGCATTTAGGACTTATTTTACTTTTAAGCTCCAATTTTAAGTTTAAAAGGAAATAAGAATATTTTAAAGCATGTAGCCAAGCACCAAGGAGGTTTTTTTTTTTGTTTTGTTTTTTTATTATTATTTGCATTTTATATGGTGTTTGTGTTTGTTTGCTTTTTGTCAAATGTACATTTTGGTTGGTTGAGCTTCCCATTCAGACTTACTACATTCAGCTTTAAGTTTGTTAGTTTATTATGTTTTTTTTTTGTTTTGTTTTTCCTTCAGTGTAACACCTTGTCATACTTCATTCAAATGTATTTCATGTTGCTTTTGGGCAGCTCTATAAAGTTAAATGAACACATCTAGCTTATACTGACGCATTTGTATATCGAAATATGTTTTGTCAGAGGTATACCTTTTTAATCATTCCATGTCTTGGCCTTAAACATGCCTGTAAAAAGTTCTCAACTTTTCAATATTGTTACTTTTTTTTTGTGTGTGTGCGTGTGCAGATTTCTAATTATTTAAAAACAGTGATCACCAAGCCTGGCCTTGGAGATCTACCTTCTGCAGTAAGCAGTTACAAACCTAAACCAACACACCAGCGCCAAATAAATCAATCTACCTTATTAGCCTGTTTGATTAGGGCTGGAACACAATTCTGTAGAAGGGTAGATATCTCAGACAGGGGTGATTTATAGAAGCCATGTTCCAAAATAGCATGTGTTAGAAAGCATAACACACCTGAACGAACGAATGAATGAAAACTGGCACTCGTTTGTCACTCACCACTACATTGGCAAAACTGCTGAATAGATTGTGTAAATATACGTGCATTTTAACAAAAACATAATTTTCTAGTGTTTTTTTTCCCCTGTTAATGTTTATAAGCTTATGATATTTTCCCTGTTCAAAGATTTATGCTTATACATAATTGTTTCCCTGTCCTGTCCACCTACTGTACTGTTTCTGATTTCTATTTATCTGGAGACAGTTTTTGAATAAAAGTAAACAAATCTTAGTCTTCTCCTCTTGTGTTTAGTTTGTGTTCTGGATGATTCCAGGACACTTGTAACTAATCATTTGTGATTGTTCTCTCTCTCACACACACACACCAACCACTTTAACAGGTATAAACTGCTATGTATAAACTTTTTTTGCATTAACAAAAATATTCACAAAAATTATTTACACATGTATATTACTGCTAGTTTGAGCATTTCAGAAATGCAGTGCATAAAGTTTACTCAGAACCTCAATAAAAATGTAAAACATTCAGTTGGCAGCAGTTCTGCATGGGCGAAAGAGGTCAGAGGAAAATGGTCAGACTGGTATGACCTAAAAGGGAGGCATGCAAACACCTCACAACGAGTGTGAGCTGAAAAGCGTTTTTTGAATATTCACTTTGATTAACTTTGCAGCAGAACACCAGACCACCACACTCCTCTTTTGTCGGCCAGGAAGGTGAATCTAAGATTAAGGCAGAGATTCACTGAAAGAGAAGTGGAAGCTCAGTGGTCAGTTGCACTTCTTGCCAGAAGGTTGTGGGTTCACATCCCAGCACCAACACGCTGCCACTGTTGGACCCTTAAGCAAAACCCCCTAACCCTGCTATATCTAAATAGAAACTGATCAGAATGCAAGATGATCTGTTTTGTTAGGTTATTTTGTGGCACCAAAATATGAACTGTTCAGTTTTGGTGCCTACTGAATGAATAATTAACTGAATTTGTCATCATCATCATACTGAGCAACTCAAGAAGTATGAGAATGAATTTGAACTGGAATTATATTAACAGTCTACTACATTGGCTTAGGACTGCAATTTGCTTAGATACTTCTGCATTTAAGTGTCCATCACTGACCAGCACGCCTCAACAATGATAAAACTATCCCGAATGGCTATTCGGTGCCACCCAGATGAAAATGGGTGCTCTTTTGAGTGTAGTTCTTCTCAAGGTTTCTTCCTCGTACCATCTCAGGAAGTTTTACATGCCACTGTCTCCACTGGTTCCCTTTTTAGGGTTGAACCAATAGGCACTGAACTTAGAGAGATAAATTAACAAATATAATTGTATTTTTAACCTAATCAACTCTGTAAAAGTGCTTTGGGACAAGTCCATTGTTAAAATGGGTTTCCTTGTTTTTTTGTTTTTTTTTTCTTTAAATCATGAACTTTGTATTTTATGTGAAATAAAACTTAGGAACATTTTAACAATTATTATTTGCACTTGAGTTCAGAGTAGAGATGAGATGAGCGAATCCGGATTCACCCGAGTTAAATAACCCGATTCTTTATATGACTCGTGATTCATGAATCTATTTACTCGTATCACTTCAGTCCTGGGTTATTTTGCTACTAACAACAATTGAATATATACCAATTTAAATTCCACTACTATGTTGTTCTAAATTAAAATAACATTATCAGTAAATAGCTGATAGTTGTTCAGGAAGCTTCCTTTATGTTCGGAAACACAAGAGATTCAGTTTCGGTGTATTCTGCGCATTCGATGAGTGCCATCTAGTGGAATTTCGTGGCAAAGGCAGGCAGAATCCTACTGACTCAAGTGAATCGGATCCTCTCACTGAGTGATTCAGAAGGATTTGAATCCGTAAACGGATTTCTCATCTCTAGTTCAGAGTGCATGTGGTGTAGCTGTCGGCCGTTACTAGCGGAAATGCGTCACTTTGATGTGTTGTTGTGTTCCTGTAATGGCGGAACACACGGAGGGAGAAAGCGTTGGCTACAGTGTTAACAGGTCAGATTTGATCCCGTACTTTTGCGTTACCTTGACTTATATTCAGTTTTTAAAAGCGCGGGTGAAATGAATATATTCCAGTTAATTGATTGCCCGTTTTGCTTATTATATCTGTATTTAACTATGTAGAACGTTAGTGTATTAACTTGGCTAGCGTAGCAACGCTAGTGGGAGACAATACGGAGGTTGCTCGGGTCTGATTGTAGTGTTGAAGCTGAGGGTATCATCTATCAGCATGTTAGTAGTAGCTAGTATGCGGATTTGATGGTTAGTTTTGCTGTTTTGTGAGCAACCAGAAAGCAGGGTGTCGTAAACAGATGTAAAAGTGGGATGTGGCTGGCGGATGCAGGCGCTGAATGAATGATGCTTGCCTTATTTTTCTGCGTGTTTGTGTGTGTATGTTTTGGTTGCATGATTTTGTATTTAGCAGCAGGATGGCGCAGCAGTCAGCCCCTCGGTTCCCCGCCGCTGTGCCTTCGGTGGCTGGGGCATTACCCCGGAGACAGCCATTATTGAGTACCCCGAGCACTCCTCCGTTCTCTGTGATGAGAGGCCCGGCTCCCTCTGCGCGAGCCCCCTACGCACGCATGCCCTTCGACCCCAGCGTTCCGCCGCCGGTGGGCACAGCCCATTTACAGGTGCACCTGTTTCACTTCACTAGATTTATTAACCCAATACACTAACATGTATCACGAGCATTAGTTGGATTACCATGTTTCCCCACCTCAACCCTGTTCATCAGTAGAAAGGCACCATCAAAGAGCAACCGTAATGATAACAGACTCCTGTAAACATCCTCAGCACAACAGTGGTGGATAGTAACATCTCGTCACTAATGATGCTGCTGCTGTGATTGGATTTGATTCAGCAGGGTTTCAGAAATGCTCCTGTTGCTTTGTGAAACAGCTCCTGGACTAACATTATCCTGTGGTCAGGGTTGAGGGACTAGAATAAGATAAACACAGCTGTAAAATGCAGCTCTGCCTATAGCAAAACACAACCTTCTTTGATTAAAAAAATAATAAATAGAAACACAAGATAATTTCTGTTGTTTATTTATTTTTTAAGAGACCTCCGTTCATTCCACCGCCCGTAAGTACCATGACTCCTCCTCCTGGAATCATCTTCCCTCCCGGTATTCCACCTGTGGCTTCACCTGCTGCTGCTCCTCCTTCACTCACGTCTACAGAGGAGATCTGGGTGGAAAACAAGAGTCCAGAAGGCAAGGTATTGTGCCGAGTGTCCAGCGTTATTATGCTGAATCAACCATTTGGCATATACTAGCAATGGTATATATACTGTATGTATTTTATTTTATATATATATATATATATATATATATATATATATATATATATATATATATATATATATATATTATACTGTATGTGTTATAAAGATGTTTTCGTTTGACACAAAAGGGTTTAATTATTCAATCGATGCTGCCTCTATTTGCTTTTTTATATTTTTATAGACAGTTCAACCTAATTTTCATAATTTCCCTCTGACCAAAGTGGGTGACTAGGTTAACATAAATAACAAGAACTTATTTATTTTTATTTTTGTGCAAAAATGTTATGTAAAGGTGCACATATTTGGCAATGTGTTTTAGAAGTGTGATTTCCAGAATTCCATAAACCGGGCAAACATTATTGTAAATATGTTAACATAATGGGGTTCATCTGAATAATTTTCCCATAGTGCAGTTTGGTTTTATTCTGCTTCCTAATTTTGAAGCAGGCATTCTAGGATAAAAGCTGATGATGATTATAAATAAAATTTGTCAACACAGATGTTTGTTTTATTACAATCGTAAATGTGACTTATTTTCTTATTCAGCAAAACTTTAAATAATGTCTTATTTGGACCTGAAAGTGAAGTATGTTGCTATATTTATTCAACGCTAGATAGTAAAGGTATCAATTTAATGCAAATAATAATAAATAAAAAAAAATCCACAAATCGACCATGAGGCCATTAGTGGTATCCTGCCTGTTCTGTGCGCTGCCTAGTTTATTTGGGTAAATATGATAGCGTAACTACTGCTCAACACTTTTATCGCAATCACTTTTCTTGGCTTTTTGTTCTTTTACAGGTGTATTACTATAATGCACGCACACGAGAGTCGGCCTGGGCAAAACCAGAGGGTGTGAAAGTGATCCAGCAGGCCGAACTCGCGCCTCTGATGATGAGCCAGGCTGCAGGAGTGGCATCTAGCTGCCCCAGTCCTTCAAACAACCTCCCAGCAGCAGCAGCTTCTAGTACCACACATATCACCCAGGCCTCGTCCACGGTCATGAGCTCCACCTCCACTCTCAGTACGAATGTAGTCTCGCCTCTCCTACCCACTCCGGGAACAGGTAGATATCACCTGCTCTAAATCTAAAATTGATTATGATCAAATATAAAAGCAGCTTGACAAATTATTTAATAGAATTTTCCCTGCGTGACCCATGATGATCAGAAGTTAAACATGAATAAGAATGTAATGTTTGAGTCTCACAGAGGACCAGTAAACAGTACAGATTGTGTTCTGCAAAATTTACCAATGTGTTTAAATTTTTTTTAGAAATTGCATTGAAATTTTGATTTTATAGCATCTTGCACAGAACAAACATCACTAGTGATGCACGGTTTACTTGGATCTAATGTGGGATATTGTAATTGGTTTAAATCTGATACATTTTTACCTTTTTAGTTATTTACTGTTTTAGTATATGTTTATATATGGCATAAAAACATTTTCCTAAACATCTGCTCCTGTCAGACTTTCCTTCTCCTTGACCTTCCAAGATAGATATAACTAAAAATATTTATGCAAAATATTATTTCAGGTTTATCTAATGTCCTCTCCTGGTGTTTTACAGTCTCAGAAAGCACAGAGCTGTCATCTGCAGTAACCGCCCCCCACACTGTGGCTGTGACCCCTGTAGTCGCTGTAAATGCCCCCGCAGGTGCAGTTACTGTCACAACAGGGCCCCAGCCCCTTTCTGTGGCATTGCCCCACACTGTGCCACAGTCTGCTGCGGCCATCCCAGCTTTTCCTCCGGTCATGGTGCCACCCTTCCGAGTGCCTCTGCCTGGCTTGCCCATTCCGCTGCCTGGTGAGTTCACTCTCTCACTTGACAGCAACTGCAATGACGCCTCTTTTGAGCTACATCTGAAAGCCTCTTAATGCTTTTCCTTGATATCGATTACGATTTTCCTTTATCTGTTCGTTTTTGCTGTGATAATGATAGTTGCGTCCTGTAATATATTTATTTTTACTGTACTGTATACTTTTGCTAGAGCAATCCATAGATGGCAGTATTGCTCCTCCTTATTGTTATTATTCATTTTTATTATCATTATTGTTATCAATATTATCGTTTTTATGGTAATTCTAAAAAAGGGGCTCAGTGTGTATGATAGACGTTTTTGCCTAATGATATGCAGTCTAGTGTATCAGACTGAACAAGAAAATTGTCCTTACCAACACAGAACCTGCTAGTAGTTTGGCGTGCCGGTTGCAGACACTCTGCCAGTAACCTGTGAACTTTAGCTGACTTCTGTCTTTTTCTGACCAACAGTCTGTGCTTGCTTGATTCTTTTAGGTGTAGCAATGATGCAGATAGTCAGCTGTCCTTATATAAAGACTATCTCTGCCAGCAAGAACGGTAATTCTTTCTCCATCGGCATGCTGGTGACTGTTGTGCATCTATGCTTTATGTATTGTATTTACCTTGTAGTTATAAAGAGCCCAGAGACATGATTTCCAAACCAAAAAGACGCTATTATTTTATGGTTTGAATGCCCCAGTGCAAAGAGCCCCGGCAGTATTTTTAAACCTTTCGCGCTCTCATGAGCTTACAGTTTCTTGAAGCTTTTGAATAGCTGATTTTTGTGTCAAATCTCTCTGTGCTTCTCTGTATTTTGTAGTGATCTATTTGTGCTATATATCTGTGCTATTTGTCTTTACTGTGGCATGCATTGTTGTGTTGTCCGTGTCAATTGCAATTCTTAAGTTGACACCCAAAGTGAAGTGATCAAGTGGTCAAGTCAACTGCAAACTTGGTTTAAAAGTATCAAAGTTATTTCTTTACAGATAATCAGCAACTACTTAAAATAACACAATAGATGCTTAAGGGCTAAACTGCACGCAAGGTAAATACACACATGCCCTTTTAGGTGTAGTGTTGTTTGTGCAAGAAAAACAAAAGTCATCCAGTGATTGGCAGCTCTGTGGGAGGAAATGATGAGAGGTCAGGAGAGTGGCCAGACTGGTTCGATCTGACGAGAAGTAAATCAAATAACCACTCTTTACAATTATGGTGGAATTCACATGCCAAACCTAAATGGAGAAGTCCTAACCTGAATAGAGACAAAATGGTTTTATCCAGGGATAACATGATCCCACAGGTAGCCCAAGGTTTTAACTGTGAACTTTATAACGAACAGCCTGTAGAATCTTGTGGGGAGGGTTGGCAGGTTTTTAAGGTTTTGTGAGGAACAAAACATAGGAATGATCACTAAGGTTCAATTAGAATCAATTCTAAAAATTACCTTTTTTCATTCAGAAGTCAAACAGTTTGTCCTGTTTTTCTTTCGGCCTGTAATCAGTATCGGTTTCTAACCACAGGATGCCGTTGGCTGGATATTTTTGCTTGTTGGACTATTGAATTCCTGTTGGCTTAAAGTGTACAAAAATCACTAATAAAAAACATAATTCACTAAAACCAGTCCAGCACACACTGCTGAATGATCCAAGAACCAAATAATCTGCTCAGCATTGGTGCTTTCACTGATGGAGGTAATAGAGAATGACTACACAGCAACAGATGGTTTACAACAAGTGAGTGTATACCTGTACTGTGACACACATGGTGGCTGTAACTGCTACTAGTTTCTTTATTAAATTGCTCTTTTTTTAACTTGGTAACAATACCATTTTCAGAGGCTCACTGAAGTTGTTTTTATGTTACTGGTCCGTAGTTTTCCTTCTCACGTGTATATCGGCTTAATAAGGGCTACTGTTACAACCTCATTTTTGCTGTAAAACTTCACTTGAAAATGACTTTCAGCTTTGATTTAAGTGTAGTTGCATCACTATGAGAATTACAGTTCTTTATATATATGGTCTCTCTCCTCCTTTGTTGTTTATGTTTTGTAGCCAATGCCTTCCCATAGACACAAGAGGATGTTCAGATGGACTTTTTTTTTACCTTTAAGTCTTGGGGTTTTTTGAGGGATGTTGTAGTTCTGTTTTGTCTTTAGTTTAGTTATGTTCAATAATTGTAAGCATTCGGCTGAACCTGTGCTGATATTAAAGTCCTTTTATATTGCTTTTGCCAGCAGTCAAACCATCAGTAAATAGAAGGGAACCAGTTCCACTGGAAGCCACACAGGCCCACACCATGAGATAATGCACTAGATAAGGAGGCTTTGGATAATAAGCAGCTCCATCTCTTTTCCATACTATTCTCTTTGCATTATTTTATTACTCTTTGACCATAGGATATGGTTCCAGAATCATACAGGCTCTTTTCATAATCTGATCTGGTCTTACTGTTTTCATGCTTCACCACTGGTTTCCATCTTGTGATTTATTTATTGATT
Organism: Silurus meridionalis; assembly: GCF_014805685.1. Lineage (NCBI taxonomy): Eukaryota > Metazoa > Chordata > Actinopteri > Siluriformes > Siluridae > Silurus > Silurus meridionalis. Next base: position 18,451,734 of record NC_060888.1, on the reverse strand, counting down.
TGTTTTTCTGAAAGGTATTCTTTATCTGCCAAATTATTGTGATCCGTTGTGATGTTTCTTTATTAGGGAAAGAATGGTTCTGGCATCCACATTTTATGTTGTCTTTGAGGTGTCTTATGCTATTTCCTGAGCTCACCAGATTTCTTGTTAATATTCTGTCATATAGCTGATATGACCACTCCTAATGTTTTTGCGGTCTATGGTTTGCGGTGTTTTTTAGTCTAGAGGATTTCATTTCATATTAATAGTAACACCAGCAGATTCCAAATGCATGTACACCAAACTCAACCGTAGAGCTTTTATCTGGTTACTTGTGTGAAACAATAAGGGAATAACACACATCCTGGTCATGGATTAGCAGAGTAGCAAATTATCCAAATATCTGTGATCAACACTGTTCTTCTGATGTCGATGTAAATCTCAAATTAAAGCTGAAAATTTCCATTTGGAAGTCCTACTCATTTAATTTGAAGTTCAATATACTGTGATAGATGGCTACAAATTACTGTTTGAATCTCAAAAATTTTATGGACCTGGCTGTATATAAATAATTGCAAAATTACATAAAACTGCGCTGTAGAGATCCCTGGATCTAGAGTTCTCAAGTTGCTGATAGCATGTTTATGGCAAACCTGTGTGTGTCTGTTTTCTAGGTATGCTTCCTGGCATGGCACCCCCTCTTTTACCCATGATGCCTCCTCAGATGACCATAGCAGCAACCTCCACAGCATTGTCAGGAGGGGATTGGTCCGAGTTTAAAACTGCAGAGGGGAAGTCCTACTACTACAACAAACGCACACTGGAGACTACCTGGGACAAGCCTGATGAGCTCAAGGACAAAGGTCTGAGTGTGTTGTGAGACAAAGTGATCAGTCGGTGAAACAGTGTTCAAACAATCCAGTCTTCAAACATTAAAGAAATAAGTAAACAAACTTTCGAAAAGTAGGGTTTACTTTATGAATGTAGGGTTTGAAGAGGACACCTTATGGTCTGGCTTGGGTACATGTGTATGGGCCATGGGCATACGTTTGTGTCTTGGCATGATTTGGGAGCAGATTGTTTAACTGGTAACCCTGCTGTTATTCTCTGTAATAGAAAAGGAGCTTAGTAAAGTTAAGGACTCTACAGAAGATAACGAGGATACTGAACTCATGCAGGTAGAAGTTGGCAGCCCCAAGATTGATCCACCTATGGAGCTAAAAGAGGTATATTTCCTTTACATCACGCCTAATGTGTCATTGTGGAACAGTTGCCTAAACATTTATTATTTATTTTTCTGTATTAACCTTTATTGGTTGATTTTGACTGTAGGAGCCCAAGGAGGTAGAGATGACTGAAGAAGAGAAGGTTGCTAAGAAATCCAAACCTATAGCCACCAATCCCATTCCAGGCACACCATGGTAGGCAAGACTGGCGTACATTATTAGTTTTCAGTTTCCAAGATATCTGTTATGGAATTGTTTGACTCACCTTTTCTGACATCTTTTGGAAGTTCTTTCCACCACCTCTATGCCAGAACAGAGAAGAGTCTTAATGTATACATACCTCTTACCCTGAGAGAAGGTGGGTCAAGCAGTGCTAGAAAATCTAAGGGGGCATAGTGCAGTGTGAGGAGTTAACTGTACTGTCATATGTGTGCATACTGCTGCTTAGATTCAGTTTATTTTAAAATACAGCTTGTGATTGTGTAAAAAAGCTTTTTTGTTTTGTCCTTTTCAATATTAACATGATTATTAAATGATGTTATTAAAATTAGCACAGTCATTAGGCCAAATGAAGAACAAAGTCGTTTTTTTTCGGAGATTCACAACGGTGGTAATTGTTCACTTGGTCTATAAGGCTTCAATGAAAGTCCCTTTCCAATATTTCATTCAACATATTTATTTTAACTACATAATCAAATATCCTATATCATTATCCATGTTTCTTGTGCAAGGCAATAAAACTCCTTATTATACAAAGTTTATATTTAAAAAAAAAATTAATCTAAGTAGCAGCATGCATACACAGAATAATATAACAAGGGGCTTAAGAAATGTGTGTTTCCTAAATAGCGCAGTCTGTTTAAATGATTCAAGCTGTACCACAATGGGATTTGTATATTACTATGACAGAATTTATGGACAATTTATCTGTTCCTTAAAAACTACAGTGAACTTTTTGTGTTGTATTCAATTATTGTTTTTTTTTTTTACGTCAGGTGTGTGGTTTGGACCGGTGATGATCGTGTGTTCTTTTACAACCCCACAACACGTATGTCCATGTGGGAACGGCCAGAGGAGCTGGTGGGACGTGCTGATGTTGATAAAAGTATCCAGGAGCCACCACACAAAAGAGGCCAGAATAATGGCCCTAAATCAGGTCAGTGTTCTTCTGCTGAACTATGAGAAAATCTTAACACTTACACATGGTCATTGGAGAAAACCATGGTTCTCAGGTTTCTGTTTATTTAGTCTTCTAGCATGTGCTGGAGGTTTTTGTAGGTGGTCAGTTTACATTACATGCTTGACATTTATTCAATATCATGCTATGCAGTAGACCAAATATGTGTTCGGTTTACAGTAATTATTTAACCAATGCTGTAACATTTGATTTTTGACCCAGGCATGTCATCTCTTACATTTTTAATGCAAAGGACATTGTAGATGACCCCTAGTAATGTTTTTTGAGGAAATGGGTGTGATCTGTCTTTAATGAGTTTCTAAACTTCCACTCCTCTGTCCAAACCATATACCATTTAATGAACGTGTGTGTGTGTGTGTGTGTGTGTGTGTGTGTGTGTGTGTGTGTGTGTGTGCACGCAGTAATTCTAAAGCAGGAACAAGAGCTTCCAGCTACAGAGGACACATCAGAGGATGAGCACAACAGTGCCAAGAAGAGAAAGTGAGGCTTTTTTTTATTTTGGCTTGTAAATCTGTAGACATGCATGGTACATTTAAACCTATAACTACCTTGGATTTTATTACCTACTATATTTATTTTGTATTTTTTGAGAATTACATAAATAAAAAAGACCCATATATTGATATAATGGTCTCCATAATCTTATGGTCCTATAATAGCCATGGACTCTCTTTGACAGACCTACACAGTTTGTCAGAGAGTCCATAGCTATTATAGGGCCATAAGAATATGGAGATCATTATATCAATGACATTGTTTAAAATGTTTTACATTGTGTGCTACAGATTGGAGGAGAAGAAGGAGCTGGATATGGAGAAGGAAGCAGCAGTGGAGGCTGAGTTGAGAGCAGCCAGGGAGCGAGCCGTGGTTCCTCAAGAGACTCGGATGAATCAATTCAAAGACATGCTGCTTGAGAGAGGGGTAAACTCAAAGATGGCCCATGTCAGCTGTGACTTAGTTAGGCCAAATAAAGAGGATTTCCTTGCCACTGATCTTCAAAAGTTAAACCTATTTTTGCCATGAAGCTTTAAGATTTATTAAGATACACTCTTGACCTTTCAACTTTATCAGAGCAACTTTGATCAGTCTCATCTACTCATTATCTATGAACAACAGTCATTCCCTCACCGTGATCAGTGGCAGCGGATTAGATAGTTATCGCATTAAAAAGGTGCTTGAGAGCTCTTTAAGGTATTTGCCCTTTGCCAGAGTGTTCCATACGACAGATAAAAGGCAGCTTTATGCAGTCAAAAGGAGCAGACATCAAGGTGAGACCCTCCTCCCCCTTTAGCTCCTGTGTGCTTAAGAGAGGTCGTAATGTAGCAGACTAGAGCAGCCACTGCGAAAGATGTAGAGGAGAACCCATCAGTCCTCCTTTTGTCCCTGACTAATTACCCCAGTCTTGTCCATGCCAATTAGTGTGGGGAGAGAGCTGGAGGGAGGTGCTTGGCCTCCCCACTGTGCGTGTTATTCATTAGAGATGCTGATGTGGATGGGGATGAAACGCGCCAGGCACACACCGTGACTTTAGCACTGTGGGGGGGACGTGCTCAGAAGAGCGCACCCGCTGAATGTCCTGCTCATTAGAATGGGCGTAACTACAGAGGGAAAAGGGGCATTAAAAGCCCTCATTTCCCGATCTTTGTTACTATATTTGTTTCTCTCCTTCTGTGCCAGGTTTCCGCGTTTTCAACATGGGAGAAAGAGCTTCATAAGATAGTCTTTGACCCCCGTTATCTGCTTTTGAACCCCAAAGAACGGAAGCAGGTACATGCATTCACACCCTTTCTTTACAATCATATTAAATATTATGCTGAACTTATCTCACTATTCATGAGATAAGAAAATGTACATTTGTGACAGGTGGCTGTGTTTTATATATATACGCATAATCAACGCATAATCTGTGTGTGTGTGTGTGTGTGTGTGTGTGTGTGTGTGTGTGTGTGTGTGTGTGTATATATATATATATATATATATATATATATATATATATATATATATATATATATTATACACAAAATCAACATGAAGGGTCTAATTTGAATAGATCAATTTTTTTTTTTTAAAGAATGGAAAAACTGATTATTCAAGTCTTGACACTTGTCAATTTTTTTGTTTTTTTTATCCATATATATACGAGGTGGTATAAAGTTTCAAGACTAGTTTTGCAACATGGAAACAGATGCCAGAACAAGGCTGCATGCACAGTCACAGGGATTACCGATCTTCAAAAGTCAGTGTGCAAAAAAAAAAAAAACACTGTACTGTGTACATCGGGAGCAGTGCAGCTGGTGCTAATCTGACCACGTGCATTAACACCTCTGCGATGTCGTCAGCAAGTTGGAACAGGAGCAAATGTTCAAAATGCTGCAATGAGATGTTTTGAGTGGCACGCTTGATTGAAGAGCGGAAGAAGGTCTCTGGAAGATGACGAGAGTTCAGACAGACCTACCAAAAGCTCAACCCCCGAATATGTGCAAACCATTTGTCAACTTGTGCATGAATGATCCTGACGTGTCAATTGAACAAGTTCCGTGTTGCTGCCAAGTTCATCCACAGGCTGCTGACCCAAAAGCAAAAGAAACACAACGTTGAAGTCTGCCAAGAACTCAGTCAGTGAAGATTATTCAGTGAATTACCAGTGAAGAAACTTGGGTGTACGGGTACGACACTGAGACTATGCAACAGTTTTCAGAGTGGAAGAGCCAATCATCTCTATAAAAGAAAACTGTGAGGCAGCTCCAAAGCTCTGCAGCTCAACCAAGTGCATGCTCATTGTCTTTGTGCATTTAGGAATTGTGCATAGAAATTTCGTCCACAGGGGCCAGACAATCAATAGCGAGCTCTACTGCCCAGTCTGAAGGCATGTGACTGAGGAAATTCGGCAAAAGTGACCTTATCTGTGGCATATAGTCTTGAAGCTTTTTGATACCACCTTGTATAAAACACTTATAAAAACAAATACATGAGTTAATGTGTTAACAAATTAGTAAACACAGTTTTGTGTAACTATCAAACTCAACAGCATTTTAGTAAAACTGTATTTTAACTTCTCTCTGAATAAGTAGCCCTTTTTCTGAACAGTTTAACAGTTGACTTTATAGAATTAGTGTTGTGTAGAACACTTCTGTGTGTCTTGATGAAAGTAAATGAGTGTTGAGTAAATAATTTCCACTACAGATGCAGTAAATTTAGGCTGGGGGAAAAAAACAATTGGATCACATCGAAACCTAAAACCTAACTTGCTTTGTCCAGGTGTTTGATCAGTATGTAAAAACTCGTGCTGAAGAGGAGAGGAAAGAGAAGAAGAACAAAATAATGCAAGCTAAAGAGGAATTCAGAAGGATGATGGAAGAAGCCAGACTTGGAGTCAGGTGAACCCTGTGGACAACTTCAACACTAGTCTTTACTTTACTTACAAAACATCGATATCTATATCAAATACTCTATCAAGTACTGTAAAAAAAAAAAAAAAAAAAAAAAAAGTTTTTTCCTCAATACCTTCTCACTGAATTCATTTGGATATGACATAACATATGCCCAAAAATATACTTGAATGGTTAGTTGTTAATTCAAATACTTGAGCACATCATTAGACTGTGTACATGAAAACCATGGGAGGAAATATGGTGTAAACAGGAAACAGACAAAACAAAAAAAAGGGAGCCCTGTGCATGCACCTATGTAAAGTGTACAACCAATTTAAACTTAGAATTACAAAATACAATAGAATTACAAAGGAACTTGGTATATGAAAGAAACCCTTAGACTTGAACTACATCTAAAAATTGTAGCAATGCACGATCACAGTCTGTAGTGTTAAGCTGCTAATAATATTTTTATTTAATGGATGCTTTAATGAATTCTGCCTCTCTTGCATTTTTATCAGGACTACTTTCAGTGAATTTGCAACAAAGCATTCCAAGGATGGGCGGTTTAAAGCTATTGAGAAGATGAAGGACAGAGAAGCCATTTTTACTGAGTTCATGACCTCTCTCAGAAAGAAAGAGAAGGAGAACTCAAAGAACCGAGGTGAAAAGGTGAGCCTAATGTCCACGATAGCCTTAATCTCCATTATAGATAATTAAAGGGCACTAATAGACTAATAGTGGTTTATGAATGGAATAGAAAAAAATTAAAAATAAAGTCGGGTTGACCTGGATTAAAAGACCCAGTTTAGGAAAACTTGGTTTAGGTTTAATGTAAACAGGACACAGGCAGTTCCTTTCACACGAGCCTCTATAGGTTTATGCGGGCTGGTATGCAGTAGTTATGCTTTAATAATGGGTGACTGTGCTGATTGCATTTGGCAGCTAAAGGTCAGCAATAAAACATTAATAGCAACAAAATGTCACCTGTTTAGGGAGGGGTGATAGGTGGGGAGGCCTTCACAGAGTGGGGTTCACCAGAGGATGCCAATCTACCACAACTCCAAGGCTGTTTTAACAAACATTGCTTATTCATAGAGTAATGACCAGTCAGACTAGAACGTAGGAAGCTCTCCATTTAATCAGGGACCCATGTAGCTAGAAATGTTTGATTCTGCACTTTTAAACACAGTGCATTATGTTTAAATTATTATTATAAGCCTGTTTGATTTTTAAGTTACTTGTTTTTTAAGTTGAATTTGGATCAGCTATTACCCACCATGGTAATATTCATAGTGTGTCATCAAGTTCTTGTGGCTAAAAGAAAAGCCCATCCAGTGTAAATCCTCCACCATCCAATTTATTAGGAATGACCAGACTGTTTGGCTAAAGGCAATTATATAATTAACCTCAAATAAGCACTCTATAAAACATAGTGACCTAAAAAGCTCCTGCTCACCATCAATCTTTAGGATAGATGGACTACAACAGCAGAAGACCACATTGGGTTCCACTTTTGTCAGCCAAGAACATGAAATTATAAGAGGTTATCATGGTTTATAGACTAGGGCTGTCAATCAACTAAAATATTTAAGCGTGATTAATCGCATAATTGTCATGAGTAAACTTGTGATTAATCGCACATTTATATCTGTTCTAAATGTACTGTAAATTTATACTTTTCAAGTTTTTAATGCACTTATCAACATGGGCATGGACAAATAATCATGCTTTATGCAAATGTATGTTTATTTGTAAAACCATACACAGCATAGAGCATGAAGACAAAATATTCTTGTAAATGTTTTAAAGTAATTATGGTGTTTTGAATTACCTAAATCATCATGACACTAAACAAAACTTTTGCTGTGTTTCCACACGGACGGTTTTAATTGCCGGATGTGTGGATCACAGCGGATTTTGATGCTTGATTCGAGCCTTTTTTTCTTTTTCTTTTTATATATATATATTTCTGAGAAAAAAAGGACATGAATAAATGTCTGTTGCATTAAAGTTTTTCTTTTTATATTTGTTCTTATATTTTTCATAAAAATGGTCAAAGAGAAATGCAGGCTGCATTACACGTGCGTTAATTAAAATGTGTGCTGTTAAATTGAATTTGCGTTAACGCTTTATTAGCCCTAGTATAGACTCATTAAAACAGGATTGTATAAGACTTGGACTGTTTCCAGGTCCAGGATTAATTTTTTTCTTATGTTTAACTCTCCAGTTTTGGATTAATCTTTTCCCATGATGGCATTAGATTTCTGTTCTTGGCTGACAGATATGCAACCATTGATGGTCTTCTGGTGGCTGAAACCAATTATTAGCAACACCAAAGTTTAATAGCTGTGTGTCAGGTTTATTTTGCTTCATGTTGTTTTAGGTAAGGCAGGACTTCTTTGAGTTGCTCTCTGATCACCATGTGGATGGCCAGCAGCGCTGGAGCAAAGTGAAGGAGAAGATGGAGACGGACCCCCGTTATAAAGCAGTGGAGACTTCAGCTGCACGAGAGGAACTCTTCAAAAGCTTTGTGGAGAAACTTGCTAAGGTAAAAGGGGATTTAGGTGTAGTTTAGAATACCTGATGGGCAAAACCCAGACCAAAATATTCACATGGGTTTCCTAGAGTGCTAAAGTATAACACTTTTTTTCTTTTTTTGTATACATAATAATAATAATAATAATAATAATCTTTAGATTCGCCTCACTGTTGTTTTTGCTCATAGGCGTTCATTCAGTTATATGTAAAGTTTGCTGTTTTTTCGAGGTTTCATGTCCAATTACCCTGCAGTTGTAGTTAGGAATAATAGTTGAGCTGTGTTTGTGTCTCTTTTAATACCGTTCCCAGAACTCAAACTCGGAAAAGGAAAAGGAGCTGGAGAAACAGGCGCGAATCGAAGCCAGCCTGCGGGAAAGAGAGCGGACCGTGCAGCGGTTTCGCTCTGAGCAAACCAAAGAGATTGACCGTGAACGAGAGCAGCACAAGCGAGAGGAGGCTGTGCAACACTTCAAAGCTCTCATGTCTGATATGGTGAGACATGTATGCAACCACTGGCTAAATATCACTGCAAATTACATGGACAGGTGTAAAAGGGCTGTGTCACACCGCATGTGTGAGGGTCCACAGCGGTGTATTTTATGTTGTTGTTTAGGCTCAACAGTTATCTGATGACATGTTTCATCAGCTAATTTAGTAGCTTCTTCAATCAAGTCAGTCAGCTTCCTGTTTTTATGTTTTTACGTTTGGGTTCACTCATTTTCAAACCCTGCACATGAGCTAAATCAGCTTATGAGAATACGCACTAAGCTTACTTTCAGTTCTGCGTGCATTACCCTCTGTAAGATATTGAAAAGTTGGGATAACGTAAGTAAGTGTTTAATACAAATTAAATAAACAATCAATCTATAATTTCACTTCGCCTGATGTCTGTACTCCTGTGTGCAGTACTTCACACAAAATCAGCTGTTTAAGATTGCTTCATTGCTTTTCCGGTGCTTCAAAATGCCAGGTCAGATCATCAGATGCCTCCTGGTCTGAGACGCGCCGTTCCCTGAGGAAAGACCACCGCTGGGAGACGTCCTCATTGCTGGAGAGGGAGGAGAAGGAGAGGCTTTTCAACGAGCACATCGAGGCACTATCTAAAAAGAAGAAGGAGCTCTTCCGCCAACTTTTAGACGAGACGTCCATGGTACAACCTTTATTTGCTTTTTATATTGAAAATAGATCTTAATGTTTCGCATCGCTGTTTACACTCGTGTGGATAGAATGCGAATAAAGAATATACTAAATTGTCTTCTTCCGATAGATCACACTGTCCTCGACATGGAAAGAGGTCAAAAAGACCATAAAAGAGGATCCACGGTGTATTAAGTTTTCCAGTAGTGATCGGGTAGGAACACTCATCGCTTTAATACATCATTCATTGTGTTAAGCCATAACAAATCATAGGGAATTGGGCATGGTTTATCTAGCGAGCGAGTCTTCTTTGTGTTCTTTTGCAGAAAAAACAGAGAGAATTTGAAGATTACCTTAAGGACAAGCACATTTTAGCGAAAGCAGACTTCAGAACTCTGCTGAAAGAGACCAAGTTCATCACATACAAGTGAGTAGTTTAATAACCATGACTTCCCCTTCAGCATCATGAACTTTTCTGAAAACTTTGAATGGGATATGGGAGATGTTTTTAGCGCATAAGCGACAGCACAGTGCTTTTTACCATGATGGCATTATGTGAGATGGCTTTGTTTTTTAGAGACACGCTGATGGAAGACTGTGCTGTTCTCTAGAGAGACTGATTTATCATGAAATACTGTTTGCTGCTCCATAACTGCATTATGCTAGATCATGGAAGGTTATGACATAGCATGAAATCTGTCTGTTCCCTAGAGGCATTATGATTGAGTGGTGCAGGCTGTGCTGTTCTATAGAGACACTTTGATAAGCACATTGGAGGCTGTGCACTGTTCTCTGGAGACCCTATGATAGATCAGTATGACACGTGCATACATGGCAGGTGTTCATAAGGCAGCTGTCTTGCAGCTGCAGATGTTGTATTCTACTTCTAAGTTTCACTGCTACACTATTCCCATGAAATGTTCTGAGGCACACGTCAGCAAAGGCTGGACATCTCCAGTAACTTAATTGCAGCCTCAATAGTCTTGATTGAATTATTATGTAATAGTCACACGCCTTAAATATTTTGACTCTGAAATTGTTATTGTTCTTTCTTTCTCATCAGATCCCGTAAGTTGGTACAGGAGTCTGAGCAGCATCTGACAGACATAACGAAGGTCCTACAGAACGACAAACGCTATCTGGTACTGGACTGTATGCCAGACGAGAGGCATAAACTCATCATGGCGTATGTGGAGGAGCTTGAGCGTAGAGGTCCCCCTCCTCCTCCCACAGCCTTCGAACCTACCCGACGTTCCACAAAGTGATGATCTAATTCAAATTGCCATACACATGTTCCAGACCTCCAGCTTTTTCCGCTCATCCTTTTCCTAGTGGAATCCGTTGCTTACATTTTTAAAGCCAGAAACAGTCACTGTTCTAGGATGCAAGGGTTTTTTTTGGTACAGTTTAATATTTCATACACATCAGATTGAACTAAAGCTGGATGACCAGTGAAAGCAGGTGTGCTGATGAAATTGTGTGAAAATTCACTTCGGGCCTAAGCGACAGCTAAAAACATCTGTCTAAAACAGTTAGTGGCAGTTAAAGCAGGGTTTCCGTTCCAAACCCCGACAAACCCACCTGCTCCTCTAACGTGATCGACATCTGCATTAATTCTGCATGGCTAGCTGTGTTTGTGTTGTGCCAAGAAAAAATGCCCAGGAGCTGGTTTGGCACAGCAGCAAAGACCACCTGTACCCTTCTATTCCACATTTTTTTCTCCTCCAGAACCTGTGGCTGTATTGTGGTCCATGAAATCTACCATGCTTTTATTTTTTGTAAAAAAAAAAAAAAAAATGGTTTGATTTTTTAAACCAGGGCTCCCCAGACTGTCTCTCATGTTTTGGGACAGCAGTCATCCGCTGCGGCTTTCGTCTACTGAAGCACGTCATTTCTTCTGTTTTAACTGACAACTTGTGTACAATGTAAGATATTTTTTTAAAACAATGAATGGTTGTTAATTCCTTCATTAACCGTTTGTAATGCTAGTCTGTGCGAGCAGTGACCGTGCCAGTCTGCTGCTATTGGGTTTTAATTTAATTGTCAAATGTTTTTTGAAAAAAAAAAAATGACTTTTTGTAGCTTCAGTGTTTCTGTACAAGTTGACTGGAATAAAGGTGACCTACTTTTTTTACATATTCCAATGATTTCTTTATTCTTGTTAAAATATTCTTCAATTTATACATGAGGTTTCTTCATGTAAAATGGGATGCTGATGTGAAATACAGGCCATGCGATAGCATTTATCTGGAACATCATTTATTTTTGTGCAAATACAAGTACAAATCGTTTCCTTTTAAATTTTACAGGAGTAATAGATCTATTTGTGGAAACAGTCACACTGTTTGCTAAACGCACATTCCATTCGATAAATAATATTTACAGCTTAACACCAAGCAAGTAAACATGAAGCATGTAAATGTAGAGCATACTTTCTCTACATAAAGTATGCACATCTGGATCACAAAAGAATACATGGAACATTTCTCTACAGAAGCACTCGGCGAACCATCCGAACCATTCTGAAGTTATTTTTACCACAGTTAATAATGCAATATTAATGAATAAATTCCAGGAAATGTCTTGGCAGGATGTTTTTTTTTTGGTTGATCTTCATGTCTCACTAGTGAGAAGTTTGTTTAAGCATTAAAGGAATTCTTATATCAACAAAAAGCTTTTGCTGGTGGTGCCATTATCTTTTTTAATGGACATAAATGCTCTGTATTAAATACTGACTTGACCGTGTGTAGTGTGCTGGAAGTCCAATTCTGTGTTTCGGTCTGGGTTTGAAGTTCATGTGAGGTCACTTGGTTGTAGCTGTTGAGCTTCTGTTGTGAATATGAGAAGGGTGTGTATGAGTGTGTGTAGCTTCTCAAGTAGTGTCCTAGGCTACTGCTTGCCCTCTTTGGGGTCCTGGTGCTCCCAGGGTATGGGGTCGTGCTCTTGAGTTTGGGAGCCACTCTCACGCTCGTTCCAGAACTGCTCCACGTCAGGTGGCAGCACGCCATCTTTACTGCCGTTTTCGGGACTTTCCTCTTTCTGCTGCTGCGGCTGATTATCAGTTAGAGACTCCTCGATGTTTCTTGAGGGAAAGTGGGCGGAAGCCTCGGGTCGCGGGGTGGGTGACCTGGGTGCAGTGGGCGCGTGCGGCCCGGGTTTGGGTTGCTGCTTAGGAGCGTGTTTGCGCAGGGTGAGGCGCCTCCACAGGCCCTTGTAGCCCTCGCGGAACTCCTCGGACAGGGCAAGCACTATAAGCGGGTTGGCAAGCGAGATGGCGAACATGACGATCTGCGCGGCCACGGCGAAGAGCACGGGGGGCACGGGGCCGTCACTTTCCGCTGCGTGCCTCATCCACACCCAGGCCACCCAGTGCGGCAGCCACATGCTCGCCATAGCCACGGTCAAGCCGAACAGCATCAGGGTGAGCTTGCGGGAGCGGATCTGTGCGCGGAGGTTCTGTGTTTTGCTGCAGCGGCGTTGGCATCGGCCGTACGCACGCCAGAAGTACAGCAGCGCGAAGCTCAGCGGCGCGCAAAACGCCACCAGAGGGTACGCCTTCACGTAAAAGGACATGAACTCGCGCGCTTCCAGTGGCACCTCCAACACGCACAGCACTCCCTCGTCTTCCTCCTGCAGCGACGTGAAGAGAAAGTGGGGCAGCGGGAGGACGCACGAGACAAGCCAGGTGAAGAGCAGCACCACCACGATGGTCTTGAAGCGGATTGTGACTTGCTTGGTCGGATTGCTCACGTACCTATAGCAAGCCTTCGCCATGATGGCCACCGTGATGCTCTTCGCTGCCATACAGGAATGCACGAACCAGTCGCACGTTTTGCACACCACTAAGCCCAGAGTCCAGTCTTCGTGAGAGAACGCCGTGGCTTTGAACGGGACCGCGAAAGCCAGCAGCAGAAAGTCAGCCATCAGGAGGTTGAGAATGAGCGCGTTAATCAGGGAGAGCTTGCTTTTGCGCGCGTTGCCCACCAGCACTCCCACCGCGGTGGCGTTCGCAATGAAGCCCAGCACAGAGATGACCCCAAGCCCTACCGGCACCAACACCTTCAGGTCGCCCTGCTGCAGGTGCTGGTATGCGCCTTTCTCCAGAAATGGAGAGCGTCTGTTTAAGGTGGCGTTTGGCGCGCTGGAGTTCCCTTCCTGCACTTTATCCATTTCCGCAGGAGGAAAAAAGTCGTCTGTGAATAAGTTTCTATCACGCGTGGCTTGTACTTCCTCGGACACACGGGTTTTTATTCGCGGAGGGTGCGGGCTGTGCGCCGTTATAAAGGCGCGCTGTGACTGACAGGTGCCCCCATGCCCCCTCATGCCCCCCTCAGCTGACTGCCTGCATTCATTTGCGATGGAGCGCCGCGTCCTCTCGAGTCCAATTAGAGTGATTTCAGCTAACGAGCTTCTGCATCGACTGAAAATCTGAATATATATAAAATATTAAAAACCTTTTTGGGAAAAGGGTTTTGGGAAAATATGTATTTTCTTTCTAATTATTTGTAAGAATAAACCGTCTCCATTTATGTTCCCTTTTATCAGACTCATTAGAGCTTAGACTGGAGTATTAAGGAGTTTGCATACTAATAAAATATGGATAAGAAGTTTATAGGAAAATGAAAGATGTATAATGTATAAAAGGAAATAAAGGAAGAGATGGGAAAATATCCAAAATATTAAATCCAATATTGTTTTCAGTTTTATTTTTGTTTCATTGATTTATTCAGTGCATTTATACCACTTACAAACACCTGTAAAAACACTATTAGAGAACATTTCATTCATAAATAAAGCATTCATTACAATCCAATCAAGTTTATCTAGTTGCTGTGTTTTCATGCATTCATTTAGGCATAGTGAAGAAGCCTATATCATAATTGTGAGCAAAATATATATTTACGTGTATTTATTTCATTCTTGGTTTGAAGTCATGGTTTTAATTTGCTTGTTTTATTTAAAGATGTGCAAAACGTGGGCAGAGTTTGAGGTTTGCTGACATGTAAGATAGTGATATAAAGTTGAGGTGTCCTGCTGAGGATAATAAGCGGAATGCATACTGATTCTCTTAAATAATAAATGTAGGTGCCGTGACAAATTAAAGGCGTAAACAGTTGCAGTGTTTTGCTGTGTTTGGTTTTTATGGCATGGTTTGGATTTAGAGTATTCTGAGTATTTTCTGTAGTGTTGCCTGATGTATTGAGTCGATTTATTAACCGTCTCTAGTGTTTACTCAGTATGATGCGATAAAGAACAACATCTATTGAGCAGATGTTTTAGAGCTCAACAGACATTGGCCAAACAGAAACAAGCATAGAGAAATTTAGCTCATTAGTATTTGATATAATCACTCTGTGCAGCTGTGGTGAGCAAGAAAGCATGGCAGAATGGCACAACTTTGAGGCAGATGAGTGACAGCAACAGAAGACTGTGTTGGATTCCATTTCTGGCAGCCAAGAGCATTAAACTAGCTGCAGATTTATCAATCCTGAACAGTTAAATACTATCTGAGGCACACAGACAGTAGAGTCAGAACTTAACACCAATAGCATGGATCCATGGACCTGACCTGCCTTATATCAACAGTCCAGGCTGGTGGACAGTGTAAAGTTGTGGGGAATTCTTTTAATCCTGTTACAGTTTTTCCTCAGTTGCTTTGGAGCATTTCTCAAATCATATTTGCAAACCAGTAAGTGCATTTTCTCAAAAGTAAGTATTTGTTCAATAAACATATAATTTCCAGCAGAGGGAAAAGTCCCTTTGTCATTGTTTTCAAACAAGATTGTCATGATTGTATGATGGTGCACAGTTTCAGGATTTCTTAATATAAACTTTGGATTACAGTGATTGAAAATGCACAAAATTTTCATTTCTTTTGTACGCCATTTATGAATTTCAGCAGCACAAAATAATTTATTTGATTGCATATTTCATTTAATATTGATTGCAAGAGACTGGACAGGATTCACACTTTTACTGTACTATACAAGTGTGTGTTTCTTAGTTGTTTATCCATTTTCAGATTTTATAATTCTTTGTTTTGCTCTCTCTGTATACACTCTCCATTTGAAGGTTCACAAGATTCACCTTTGACCCATTGTACAGAACTAGTTTATTATTTGTTGATCTGATGCCGTTTACTCTCCTTCATTAGCGATGTTCAAGATTAATCTGCACAATTCATCAATTCAAATCACATCCACCAAAAAATTTTAGAATTAGAAATGAGAAATTTAGAAATTTTAGATGACAGATGATGACAACTGGTTTAACCATTTTGCATTCAATGACTTATGCAATGAACTGATGCTGAGATGTTTTGGGGATTAAGACTATTTAGATGAAACCAGTATAATGATAAACATGACAAACTACTGATAATGTAGGGAACGCCGGACAATTGTACACAATCAATTCAATGAATGTACAAAAGCATTCCAAATTTGATTGAAGCAACAAGAAATGTTCTTATGATGAGCACAAATGAACCTTTTTTAATGGCAAAATCAGCTCATCAGGGATAAACACACATCGTTCACCTTAACTGTTAAATTCTGTAAAGCTGCTTTGAGACAATGTCTGTTGTGAAAAGTGCTATAGAAATAAACTTGACTTGACAGCTGCAGTCCAATAGTTAATTCCACCTTAGTAATTACTTTATCCTTGTCATGGTTCAGTTAGAGTCTCTTTTAGAAAGATGGAACACCAAAACTCAAAACTTATTTACACAGAGATAATTGAGAGAATTCTTATTTGTAGTTGAGAGCAATTAATAGGAATAGTGCTTAGTGGTTGCCTTGCATGGCTGGGATTGAAGGTTTGAATCATGTCTCTGAAGTGTTGTCATCCCATCCATGGACAAGTTCTAGGTAAAGACTCCCCCATGATGCTGTAAAGAATAAGTGACCTGGAAAATAGATGGTATCTAACAGACTGAGGTCCCCAAACTACGGCTAAATTTGGAATGATCTTCTAAACAATGCCAGAGACATATATTGAAAATTTATTTTTTTAAATGTTTTATTTTTACAATATCTATATTTAATAATAAAGGTTGGCTTTCAAATGTTCCCTTAGTTATTAATAGAGGCCGACAGCACCGATAGTTGATTGCTGGAACTGCAAAAATCCATACCAGTAGTTTTTCCGGCTTCCGGTCCAATGTCATTTCAGCGGCCTCTAGAGGCGAATAACTAACGCCACGTTTTTGCAATTTTCTGTTACACAGCCACCTGCCCACTATTACAGTTTTTCTCAGTTGCTATTAGAGCGTTTCTCAGATCAGAAATGAAATTCTTAAAACTCCATGTTCAACCTCCATGTCATTTATTCACTAGTGCACATCATAAAAACATTTCTTGTCGCTTTGCTAAAATTGCAAATGCTTTAGTACATTAATTTAATCGATGATGTACAATTTTCTGCTGTTTCCTACATTATCAGTTGTTTGTCATGTTGATCAAAATATATTATACCAGCTTCACCTAAACAGTCTTTATGGGACTCCCAAAACATCTCAGCATCAGTTCATTGCATAAGTCATTGAATGCAAAATAATTAAACCAGTTGTCATCATCTGTCAAGCTTAAATGTCTATTAAACTTTTTGTAAATGTGACATGAATTGATGAATTGTGTAGATGAATCTTGAATGTCGCTAATGAAGGAGAGTGAACGGCATCAGATCAACAAATAATTAAAAATAACCAATAAAAGTTCTCTAAAACAGGTCAAAGTTGAATCTTATGAACCTTCAAATGGAGAGTGTATACAGACAGAGCAAAACAAAATTATAAATTCTGAAAATGGATAAACAACTAAGAAACATATGAACACTTGTTTATTACAGTAAAAGTGTTAATCCTGTCCAGTCTCTTGCAATCAATATTAAATTAAATATGCAATCAAATAAAGGAATTTGTGCTGCTGATATTTATAAATGCAACACAGAAGGAAGTCAAATTTTGTGATTTGTGATTATAGTTTTGTGATCCAAACCATAGTTTATAACAAGAAATCCTGAAACTGTGCACCATCAAACTGACAACATGACTAAACAGTTTGATGATTTTGTTAGTGAACAATGACAAAGGGACTTTTCATTCTGATGGGAATGATATGCTTATTGACACAAATACTTTTGAGAGATGAACTAAGGATTATAAGAAAAGTTCAGGCTTTTGCAAGAAATCTAATGTGTTATGTTGTTTTTTACACATTGTTTTGAAAATGCTGGTAAAAAAAAAAAATAAAAACTGTAAAGAGATGAAAAATTGTGTGTGGTTCTTTACAAAAAAGTTTGGGGACTCCTGTAGTTTCTGTTTAAATGTAGCTTTCTGTACGACATTTTTAAAGGTTCAGAAATTTGACGCCACTATTAAATTAACAAGGAATGGTACATTTATGTACTAGGTCTTCTGGCAGTGTAGCAGGACACCATATACTGCACTATTTCTACAGATACAGTGTTTAAAGCGATGAACTTTAAAACTAGTTCCTCTCAATGACCACACGGGGGCGCACGCGATTCACTTTAAAGTTACAATATCAGAAACGGCAAAATTTTAACTTTATACAAACTATAAACACAGCCATACACAGAGATTCACCTCATTTAATTCATAAAAATGAAGTGTCTCTGCAGTGATTGTGTTAATGCAGAAACTGAATTAGACAAAGCAAGTCAAAATCAAACAATTTCCACTTGCACGTTTTCATTTTTTATTTCAACAAATTCCATTAAGCATAAAGACTGCATGTCATTCAATTGCATTTAAATACATTCTGAGCTATAAAACTTTGTTCCATTAACAAGTTCTCAACTGAAATTGGTTAGATGTTACTTTTTTTTTTTTTTTTAAACGACTTGTACCTAAAATTCCCTGATATCATATATTCTTCATGTCTAGTTAGGCTACATTATTCATCGACCATTCACTTTTGTCCACATCATGAAATATACTTAAAAGTAGGATGGTGCATTAGCTGAGAGAAATGCACAAGAGTGGAACATGTGAGCTGTCTGAATAAGAGGCAAAAGTATTTCATGCTGCAGTTTGCACCCTGCTGAGCAGACATTCTCTTAGTTAATTAGAGCGATTCGTCACGAGTGCAATAACTGCTTCCACCTAACACTGCACTAAACGATTCAAATCCAGGGATGTACACTTTGAAATCAGAAGCCTACAGAGCTGACATCATGACCTGTTTTGCGTAATTCAAGTACTTACATTTTGTGTATCTGAATACATCACTTTCGTTCATGTTTCCTTACACAAAGCTATTGTCCACTTTTCGTTTAAAAAAAAAAAAAAAAAAAAAAACAGTCACGTTCCACAAACCAACATATCACACCATTCAAAAACCATGATCGCATCCCATAGACCCCCTTCCCAACTGCTCTCGAGTCCACATACGAAAAGAAGGCACCACAGCTTATTAAATGAAACAACATAAAAAGACGAATAAAACAGCAACGTTGATGACTTCTTCAGACCACATATACCTCCACATTTTCAAAGAAATCAGGTAGCAAAGAACTAAAATCATGTTCAGAAATTGTATATGGCCTTAGCATCAGTGTGCACGGCCAGATCCAAAGTCCAGTTCAGTTTCATTGACAGATGTGTAGAGGATGAAGGGCATTAGGGAATGGAACTGTGTCCTTTCTGTCTAGACCTTTGTCAGCTTCATTATAGAGTGCCCTTTGGTGTCAGAATCCTGGGCACTGATGCGAGAGTCAATGAAAAAAACAGACCACACAAAGCTTACTGACAATGTCCTTAGAGTCAGATCTGTTAAACCTGATGATTCTAAAGAAACAGCGCATGTTATGCATTGTTTCAATGTTAAACCATCAGGTCTTTTCCTGCGAATGGAGGAGTAAATAAATAGAATAAATAACAGGTGCTTAAAAGAGAAAGAGAGGAAATGTGGGCGTGGCGATGAAAATAGGACAGTAGAATGAGTTATGTAAAAAAAAAAAAGCATAGCGCATCTTATTCGAACTCTCCAGCGCGCAACATGCCTGCGTCTTTAATTTCGGTCTGGTCATGCTCTCTGGATTTCCAGCTCCTTTTGGCACAAAAAGTTTACCTTCCACCAGCATCATGACTCCTGCAACCAAACACTGGCCCCATGCAGCGATCAGGCACTCCAGTCTGCCTGTCTGAGTGTCCATGCGTGTGTGTATGAGTGTGTGTGTGTGTGTGTGTGTGTGTGTGTGTGTGTGTGTGTGTGTGTGTGTGTGTGTGTGTGGGGCCACCCAAGCTGTGCCTGCGTTAGTTGACCTTATCCTGGAAGATATAGAGGTTGTTAGTGGCGGCTACGGCAATAATGTTCTCTGAGGGGTGCCAGGTGGTATGCAAGATTTTCTTGCTGAAGTCCAGGCTGTCGACGCTGATTTCGTCCTTGCGCCGCTTTCCACCCACACACACCTTGCGCGGCTTCAGGATGGCCCGCGGCTTGCTGTTCTCTCGCGACGCCTCCAGAGTCACATCCCGTTTTGTATTGCGGTCAAACATTCGGAAGAAGTTGTTGTATGAGCCGGTCATGATCATGCTGCAGAAATCATGAAAGATAAGGCTGTAAAATTCAACATGTACAATATATACTTACAATATATAGATAACATGTAAAATATATACCTTGATATAAAAACAAGAACTTTCTCTACACACACACACACAAATAACTTTTTAATCTCTATTATTTTATCTTCATTACCCCAGGTTTTGTCTTTATCTATATTTGCCTTTGTATTACTCAGTAAGTTCACACTACTTTGTTCACTTAAGTCAAACGTTAATCATCTAATGATCTAAGTTTATCATTTAAAAGTTAATCACACTAATTTGTTTACTTAAGTTTACTTAATCATCTCAACAAATAAGGTAATATCTCATGATGTGTGTTATGGACATGTGGACCTTACATTATGCAAATCAACTTTCTAAAGTCAAAACTGATAGGATCAGAGCTCACATATATGTATGTATATCAACCTAAAGTAAATATTTTAACATCTGTTTATGCTCAAAAGTAAAAAGGGGATGGATGGATGGATGGATGGATGGATGGATGGATGGATAGATCGATCGATTTGCCATCTACCAGAATTGCAAATAAAAATGTAGCAAAATGACGTGCATTCTAAGTCCAGCACCAAAATATCAGAAACATTTGGACAAGTCCCATATGATAACAAGCTCATTTGATTACGTGTTTGTCCGTTTCTCTATGGTGCATAATTTTTTCAAGAAACTTGATTAATGTTTGCTTAACTGGCTCCTTACCCAACACGAACTTTGTAGAAAGAAGATATTAGACAGCAAATAAATTTTTTTTTTTGTATTTTGTTAAAAAATATATTCAAGCTTATTTAATTTAAAATGCATAAGTATGCTATTGGCAGAAGAATGAACTCTTTCTAAAGTGTTTTATTTATTAATTTTTTTGGTGTTGTACCAGTTTTTCCAGACTGCCTCATATTTAGTAAGTGGAAAGACCGTCAAACAAACATGGAACATCTGCTGAAAGCAATTAACCGGAAACGTACCTAAATGTGGAATAATAGCCATAATAGAAACGAAGAGGATTACATTTCCTGTAAGAGCCTCTGCTCTAAAGTTCTATTTATATCCACACAGTAATCCAGCACACAGTTATCAATAGAGTAGCCATTGTAGGTATTGTAATAATAGCCAGGATAAAGAAATACCTAAATAATATCATTATGTGACTGGTACAATCAGATTGATGTACTCAATGGAATAGTTATAGTGTGGTAATGACACAAATGTATATAATCATAGCACAATCATTTCAGATCTGGTCTTTTGTTAAGCAAATTGTGATGTGTGTCGAGCTGCAATGATGATTCCGTTAACTTTTTATGGATATCATTACAGCATAATTGCTGTACAAAACATGCTAATTGACAAAATAAATTTGATGTGCAGTAACTGCACAATAAGAATGATCATAAAAATGATACATAATTAGCTACACTGCTTGCATGTTATGTGAGCCATCTATGAATACGGATTTGAAGTGGGATGATTTTTTAGTATTTCAAGGGTTAGGCTGTAAAGTCCACCCTTGTAAAGTAGCAAATAATTATTCTGGACTGAGAATGAGATTCTGGACTATGGTCTGTGCTTATGCCTACTACACTACACTGTCAATAAACAAAAACTACCCATGTCACACAACTCAAACCTACCCTGAGGCAACCCCACATCATCAACCCTAACCTGAACCACACCCACCTTCAACCCCACCCTGAACCAAGCCCCACCTCCTTAACCCCCACCCAAATCCATACCCCACCCCAACAACCCTACCCTGAACCAAACCCCACCTCATTAACCTTACCCAAATCCAAACCCCCATCATCAACCAGATTCTGAACCAAACACCACCTCATCAACCCTATCCTGAACCAAGCACCACCTCATTAACCCCCCACCCAAATACAAATCCAACCTCATCAACCTGATTCTGAACCAAACCCATCAACCAAATCCTGAACCAAACGCCACCTTATCAACCCCACCCTGAACCAAACCCCACCTCATTCTCCACTTAAATCCAAACCCCACCTCTTTAACCCCATCTTTTAAAATGTTCAGTAAAACAGGAGATGAAATATTAACAAAGAAAACTCATGGCACACTGAATTCAATACTTAAAATATAAATGTTTAGATTTCCATTAACTGATATTAATAACTGCCAAGTAAAAAATGTGGTGTGCATTAGATGTCATCCGCATCATTACTGTGAATATATCTAACCTGTCCGATCCGTTCCAGACACACTCGAACTTGTCAAAGATGCAGTCGTTCTCATACAAGGAGCAGAGTTTACTCCTCAGGTAGTCATGGACCTAAAGAAGCACACAGCCAAAAGCAGAGTGCATTTCATCAGAAAACCTACTCGTTATATAACCGAGCTGTTTTTAGTTACAGTATAGTGGGAATCCTGTAATAAACGAGTGAATACCCAAATCAGTTAAATAAATAATACAAATAAAAGAGCACATTTACTAATATTATTAGGATGTGTAAACCATTTATAAGGAAAACACAAAGGAACAGTTTCTTTTAAAACAACAGATAAACATTCAGATTTTCCAATTGCTAATCACCATGCTTTTTAAAACATGCACATTTCTCAAAAATGTTAAGCAATACCATAAGAGGAGGAAAGCAAAATGAAAGCTTCACCTGATAGGTCTCTAGGGGTTTGCTTTCCATGTTTAGGTCCCACACCTTAACGGTCAGATAATCCCGGGTCATCAGGTAGCGCCCACTGTGGCTGAACTTGACATCGGAGATGGATGAGATGATTTCAGAAAAAAAGGACCGGTTGCTTGGGTCCTCGGGCTCTTCAAAGACTGCATGAATAGATATTGAAAGAATGTAAAAAAAAAAAAAAAAATGCTTGATAGCAAGATGCACAATCTCACCTCAAACTCTCACAGTGCAACTCAACAAAATAGACAATGTTCTAAATTAGATTTCCTTCCCACCGAAACCAGTGAAGCAAGAGATGATATCAGCTCTCAGTTACTCCTTCTATGCTGTGTGAGTTGGTCTGTGCTGTCTCAGCAGCATGTCTCCATGACAAATAAAAGCCATGAGCACAGGGAGTGAGGATAGATCAGTTTCGAGGCACAAAGCTCTAGCCACTTGGGCTCGGCTGGATTGAGTGTGTGTCCCAGACAGACGTTATGTCACCTGTCATTCCACAAATCCATCCAAGTGCAAGTTAAGTTGCATACCGTTCACTAGAGCGTAATGAGTTCTCTGGGGAGCTACGCTGCGAGTGCAGAAAAGCTGCAGGGGGTCTCCATGGCACAGCACACATCGATTTTTCTGAATATTCCTCAGGACAGGACTAAGATTTATTAGTGTAAAGGGAAAGCAGAAGGAGCAGAAGAAGAAGGAGGAGGAGGAGGAGGAAGGAAGGAAGAGTGCACACACACAGAGCTGCACAAACCTTGAAATCGTCTCACACGAACACACACTATGCTACCAGATGATTTTAGTGACACTCTATTGCCCCACACAAGCTGGTGTTCTACTCCAGGTGAAGATAACAGCTGTGTGTATGATGCTTAGACACTAAAGAAGGGTTCTAAAACAACTCATCAAGGCCACTCCTGCCCCAGGTCATACAATGCAAACAACCCATTTAACAGGATGTGTGTGTATAAAGCAGCTACCATAACCATAAAGCTGAGCAAATTGCTGGATTTTTTCACGTTTGGGATTTCCATACACACGGCTCGGCGCATTGATTTATTTTTTCAAACCGCCGCTTAAATGTCAATGTATTCAATCGGATTTTAAAATGCACACCCCTGCCTATAATCTTGCACCAGACTCTGTGGAGATCCAAAGCCCAGAGGAGATCTTAAAGAAATTTATCGGGGTCCAGTTATCAAGTTGGTCGCATGTATGGATTTTTCAGCATCCATTAAATCATTTCAAAATGAAATTAAGGAGGTTAAGCCATAGCAAACATAATTATATTAAATATTAGCATAAGCTTCACCTTCTTTTTCCCCTGGTGAAGGTGGGATAATCCCTGTCACAGCTGACAGGCAGTTTGGTCTCTTGGGGGAAAAGATTGAGTAGAAGGAGCTGTAAGCTCTATGCATTTGTAATGTCTGTTTAGTGAAGAGTCTGCAGACAAATCTTGAATTTTGCTAAGGATTTCTTTTTTTTTAGAATTTAGGATATGTATAAAAATGTTTACAAAAGTGTTTTAAAAAAGACTTACTGGGTAATTGCATTGAATACACAGGAAAGTATTTCTGGCCTTCTCAGATTATATTGTCATTGCTACGTTTGACTTTTACTGTACAGCTACTTTATTTTAATGAGATTTTAAGATGGCAGCTCTACATATCCTCCTGCCATCTGGAGGCTTCTTCATATCCCCAGATCAGACAATAAAACAACCACAACAATGGGGAAAATTGCCTGAAAAGGAGGTAACAGATCATGACTGCATTTGTATTGACAGGACAAATGTTCAATCCAGAATATTCATTCATTTATCTCCTTCTACCTGTCATTTATATGTCATTTAGCTGTTTTCTACACTGAACAGAAAAGACAACAGTCCGACAGAGAGCAGCATGCACACACTCACATTTACACACTCATTCACACCATGGGGCATTTTAAAGTCTCTAGCTATTTTTATAATGTTTAAAAATAATTTTTTAAGTGGTGGAAACAGAGTAATCCCACATAAGCTGTGTACGTGATTACTAGCCACAGACAGTAATCTGTCTTCAGAAAAACTGCTAAAAATAGCATCTAACAGAATTGCATTGAACATCAAACAGTAGGCAATTTGGCAGTGACGTTTTGTCTCTGACCAGTGGGACCTGGAGCAATGACATTAGCTACAAAAACAGACACTTTTAAACATAAATATAATACATGATCGATGAATCTAGCTGAAGAGATCTACTGCAGTTCAGCAGCTACAACAAGAGTTTGTCATTTGTTCACCATTCCTTCCTTCACTATCTACATGGTCAGTCACTGTAGATCCGAAATCTATTACACTGGGTGTGGAAGACAACCACAGAAGCCAGCAGAATGCAAAGAATCGAGTCGAATACCCTAGAGCAGCAACACAACCCAATGCCCCCAGATGGTAACTTTCTCACTTGAAATTAGGTGACCTTATTCATAGCGCTGCCTCAGATGAAATCCAACATTATATTAAGTCGTAGAGGTATTGAAATTGGTACTTACACTTGGAGTGGTTATCGCAGAGGGCAGCAGCTCTCATGTCGCACAGACGGATAGAGCCTTTACTGCTGCTGTAGACAAATGTGTTGCAGTGGTGCGGGTGAAACTCTGCTGCTGTGATCACCTCTGTCAGCTCCTCCATGTTGGCTGGCTTAATGTCCACAATGTCTAAAAAAAATTACTAAGGAAACACTTTTGGATATGGGAACGTCTTTTTATTTTATTTTCAGAAAAAAAAACTATTAACTGAAGTGCTAATGCGATGTGGAGATACATAACTGCTACTCCTACTATTAGTGGGATATTTAGCACGTAAAAGCCTGGCTGTGACTAATATAGCAATCCCTTCAGGTATATATTAAGGTCTTAAAACTTGGGGCCAGTTCCAGACAGACTGTATCATAACACAACCAACCCAACTGGGTTTCTTCTGTCAGTCAACAAACACTATGACTAATTGTGTTGATCTTGCCATTTCAGACTTCCAGATAATTTTTTCAGTTGCCTATACTGTAAGTAATTCCATATAATCACTATGTACATCAGCAACAAAGACAGTAGATGAAAACTGACCTATATACAGTACCACTGATATGGTTAGAAATGTTAAATCATTCTCCATTGTTTAGCCTTATACACAGACATACAAACTAGCAATGTCATGCAGTGTCACAGTTTTGCAATGTTCCTCTACTACGTCTAAGCTTTTTTTAATTAAAGTACACAAAATGTACAACTTTCCCTTATAACAAAAGGATACTGAAGCTCCTGTTGGTGATTTCCAGGTGCCACAAGTTGATCCTAAGGTCATCTGTAGACATGTATGTTTCATAGTCACTGTTAACAGAGATGGAATTGATGTGGTATGTGTGGCCATTAGAGAAAACCCTTCTGGGTGTCGCTTCCACCATGAGGTCCATTGGCCTCAGCACTGGCACCTGCAATGACAGGGATCAAACCAGAATTAGAACACATTCACATGTAAGAAGTCCACCCTGAATAACTGATCTATAATTGTGCAAATGTTATTCTTTCATTAACCTTCATTTAACTTTTCAATATAACCCACTATGCTGTCTGTCATCTGATCTTACTTCGTCTCTACCTAAAGTGACTGGTCTTTTCAGTACTCGCAACTGCACATCTGTATAATCTGTCTCAAATATTAAATGCAAATACATGTCATCTATAAGAACACTAACAGTGTTTTTGCTGTTGTAATATTGCATTGCATTCTGGAACTTTAAGTCCAGCTTGTGCTGTCTCTCTTGTTTACAGAGCTATTAGAAAACCCTGATTTTTCTTTTGTTGGGACTTCTTACATGAATAAAGACAATACAGCAACAAACCCAGAATCAATAAGCATACCAAACATGAGTCAAAATAAGCAGATTCCATATATATCAGAATTAGGGGGTTTACAGTTAACATTTCTGATTTATTATATTTTTATCAAAATCCTGAAAAAATCCAAGAACACAAATTGCTGTGCAAATAGAACACGTATTATTCTGTATAGATATTTTTCTTTCATGTTACTTATTTTTACTAACGTAAATTTTTTTTATAAAAAAAAAGAAAAATATTTCTTTCTTTCACAGGCACCTCTTCGTCTACTGATCAGGGCTAAAGACCACCATAATGGCTATTCTGGAATCGTGCCACTGTATTTCATGCCCCACTGTGCTGCGTCTATTCTGTGCTGCCCTACAGCCCCTCCTGCAAGACTTAATTGCTCCATACAGATGTGGAGTGCATCTTAGTCCAAAATGGCACGTTTTGAAGCAGCAGGAAGCCTCTCCTTGTGTGATTTCCTCCTTCTATAGCACAAAGCAATAAAGCTTCTCCACACAGCAGGTGAGGTGTTTAAAATCAGGCCCTAGAGCAACCTCGACTACACTAATCATTATCTTCATGCTCTTAAACGGTCTGAATTTTTAAATATGAATATGAATTAGGCTGTGTTAGTTTAAGATGCCACTTCACAACTAACAGTGTTCTTTATTATGACTATGATAAAATAAAACAATGCCTGGTTGTTATGCACACTGATATGTGTTTTTTCTTGTTTAAATCTTCTCTGCTGACATCTATGCTTTGATTATTAATGACAAATTTTTCCATTCTGTCATTTTTTATGTTGTCCAAAATGTCAATGAGCAGAGAAAAGAATAGACTTTCTAGAGACCCAGTGCCATATCAGACATCTTTGAACAAAGTCCATTAGTATTTTTTCAGGAAATATTAATTAATTCCTCTTTAGGTATAATCGCACACATTCAAGCCGATATAATGGATGGTAAAACAGTAGGTTACATAGCTGTTTTAAGTACGATTTACATACTTTCAGCACCGAATAAAGAAGAAGAAATTGCAAAAATAATTATTTCAAAATGATCAAATATTAAACACATGATCTTAAATACATTTAGAAAGAGAAATTCATTTTAGGGTAGAGATTTAACCATATGTGAAAATACTATGCAGATTAAGAGAATAATACAAATACAGATATGAATAATAGATTTTTTTTTTTTCTTTGCCAGAAAAGGCATCTAGATGACGTGAGATGTCATGTGAGCATAAGGTTTTGACAGCAAATCCTCAGACATGAAGCTCACAGAAATACAAAGACCACATTCATTACCAGAAACATTAGCATTCCTTAGTAACTGCCTGGCCAGGACTATATTTAATTAGCCTATAAATTAGGCTAATATTTGGATAGAAAATATCAATTACGGGTATAAAATTACAATTTGAGATTTAAAAAGTCATATGTCCTAGTTTTGAACTCGAGTGTCGATGCTGAGATCGAGGAACTGTCGGAATACAAACCTCATAGAGAACACATTTTAAACATTTTAATTAAAATAATAAAAGATGAATGAAAAAACAAACAAACACCACTTCCAGTTAAGGGGCATTAATCAGATACAGATACACAATGGCATTGTGTTTCACCTTTATTTGGAAATTATAATTTTTTTTTTTTGACCTTTTGTTTTGGATTATTGTTTGGAATTATAAAATTCACCCACATTATAGTCCAGTCATTAATTATAAAATAAAAACTTTTAAAAGTATGTTTGCTGTTTCTACTTAGGGAATGCCAACTTCTATGTATGTGCTATTCTTGGTATCTACTGTCGGTCCAGGAATACAACCACAAACATAATAGATTGTAAGAATATGATGCTGGCAACAACTTGCTCCATAGGCCATATTAGCACTCTATGCTCTACCACTCTTCACCCCTTTGCCTGTGTGCACTGATAAATCCCTCTGTCCATCTCTAGCACGCATACATGTTACGCTTCAAATAGGATTGCCATCCTTTCCCTGCCATCAGCCCTATGTCAGGCTAATCTTTCAGACAAAGGCACAGGAGCAGTGCGTTTTAATCCATTAGGCCATGAAGCTACAAACGGAGACACTGCAGTAAACATTAATGGACACTTTGAGTCATGCCCTTCTTTGTATCTGAATTCAATTTGGAGGGAGGGGTGAAAGTGCACAATGGAACGAGGACGAGAGAGAGAGAGAGAGAGAGAGAGAGAGAGAGATGATCATGTCGCCTTCATTGCACACAATCATCACTCTCACCAGCTGCCTTTGATTAAGAGGAAGACACTGTCTATTGATGATAGCACATCATTTATCAGTGCTGACTCTGTGCACACAAAATGTTGATTTTTTTTAAACTGGGAATTCAAGTGTAGAGTGAAAGCTACACGTAGATTTAACAACAAAATGCACCATAAAGCATCTGTTGAACTGCTAGTAACTGCCTTAACTTCCGATTCAAACAGAATTTCACAAAGCAAATTTCAAGCCACGGTCAGCAGTATTGTAAATGAATTGAAAAGGAGTATAGCTAGCTATTCAAATTCTGACAAAAGAACAGTTAGTCTGCAAATTAGACAAAGCTGATGAGGCTGTAGATTTTTGCGCTGTAACACTGTACAGTGGTATAACTAGTCACATCTCCGTGATAGAGGAACTTCAAAATCCCCAGTGACTTCAGCCAAGATGTAATGTTAATTTTCATACTTTTGCCCCATTGACTGTTGCATAATTAATGCTGAACACATTGTATTAATTGTATTATGTAGTAATTGTGTTTATTGTATTAATTGTAATGATGCTTTGAGGAGCAGAAGTACTGTGCTGACCCGTAGTGACGTAATGGTGGAAGGGTCTCTGATCCTCCCATCCTCATCCTTCAGATTGTAGCCCTCTGGTCTTTTATCTCTTTCACTGATCTTCCACAGCTTCACAGTTTTATCTGAGAGAGAGAGTGAGAGAGGCAGAGTGTGGAGAATGAGCAACAAGAAATTGCACACAATCTGGAACAATAGTGGCAGCTCTCCAGCTCATGCAGCATGTAAATTATATTGTCCGAGATAAATGAAACACACCTTTCGTTTCTTTACTATGAGAGAAAATAAACTATAAATATATAATGCATAAAGAAAACTCATACATTTTATCTCTTTTTATTATTTATCGATTGTTTGCTTCAGTTCAGTCTATGGTGCCGTGACATTATAAATTGCATTAGTCATGGTTGATGAATGCACCTAACACTATACTGTCCTCTTCTAACAACTAATAAGTGAAATTAGCAATTACCACAGCCCTCTTACGTTTATATACTATATAGCCAAAATGTTTGTGGTAAAAAAAAACAATACAACCATGCTTTTTGAACATTTAAATTCCTAATCCAGCCTCCCCTTTGCTATCATATTAACCTCCACTCTTCTAAAAAAGAATTTCTCAAAATTTTGAAGCAAATTTCCTATTCATAGATTGGTGAGATCATGAAATGGTGTTGGGTGAGGAGGTCTGGAGTTTAGCTAGCATGCTTATTCATCCCACCTTATATTAGTGAAGATTGTTATTTTGTTTGCAGAATTATTTGATACCAAGATTTTTTCTGAAGTGAAATCATCTTACTTGATTAAAGATCTACTAAAGTTCAATGAATAACATACTGTAGATAGCTGAATATTTAACCAATAACTAGCATTAGAGAACTAACATAAGGATGTCTTAGTGACTAGCAAGTTAGCTAGGCTATTAATCAAACATCTGAATAATTTGTATACCACAACACCTGCTCACTCAACTCACCGTTGGTAGAGAGAAGGAAGTACGCTGCATTCTGCTGAGGCAGCCATCTTATTTTGTTGATCTTCTCCTCAATCTCAAGACTCTTTAGGTAGTCAAACTCCGGCTCATGGCTCTGAAATGTGCTGTAAACATTGTACTCTCCTCTTCTTTGAAGTTGGTTCTTACTCTAGATGTGAGATGGAGAAAGTGCAATCAAACATCTCAGGTTGGTTACGTATCCGCAGCAAATCTTAGCACTAAATCGTAATCAAAAATATTACTGAATTTGTGCAGGACATTCTTACAAACTGAATTAAACTATGTAGAGGTGGATGTTCTGTTGAATTTGGTGGTAACACAGCATATTAATGTATTCATGGTCAATATTGCATGTTCATATTTGTTGACTAGTACACACAAGCTGTACATTGGCTATTTGTTACTAGATGAATTATGCTGCAATAGAGGTAGTGAAAGTATTAGCGGTAACTACAGTAAGTAGTAATCACTCTAGAAAGATAGAAGATTATGTTAGCATGTAATGTTATGTGAAAGTGCAGGATGACCCATGCTCATTCTTGCATTTACCTCCTGCTCCCTCTGGAAAACCACCACACGTCCTCCCTTGTCCCCAGTGGCCAAAAGCTCCCCTGTTGAGTTGAACTCAACCGTGGAGATGATGTCAGCTGCAACAGAGGATAACACAGACAGGGGAGGGAGGGAGGGAGGGAGAGAGAGAGAGAGAGAGAGAGAGAGAGAGAGAGAGAGAGAGAGAGAGAGAGAGAGAGAGAGAGAGAGAGAGAGAGAGAGAGAGAGAGAGTGTGTAAATGAGTAAGAGACTGATTTTAAACATACTCCCACTGTCTAGCAGGCACACAAAGATAGAATTACGCTGTACCATGTTAATTTGAGAGAAGAACAGCAAAGCTACTGGCAACATTTTCAGTCAAATCAGATTACACCACATAAAGAGAAGTATTAGAGGAGGAGTGACATTATTAGGCAAAGTGTTATTTTTAAAACACTTGTAAGACTGTTCTTTAGTAATCTGGCACTTTATCACATGCCGCATTACAGACCACATATAAATCCAGCGCCCTATTGTCACAGGCTTTGGGTAAGCAGAAGCACACAGAGCGCGCATCGGCTTTAGGGGTTTAATGAAGTGCAAATATGTTGGCCATTGTCTTCAAATTAAACCAGAGAATCAGCTCATTTTATATATATAAAAAATATACAAAATATACATATACACACATTATTTATATATTTATATATATGTGTGTGTATATATATATATATATATATATATATATATATATATATATATATATATATATATATATATATATATATACACATACATACATATACATACATACATACATACATACATACACACACACACACACACACACACACACACACACACACACACACACACACATATACATATACATATCTCACACATATAAGCACACTTCTGTTCTAGTGACCCACATATTGCTGAAAATAGATAAAATATGGATTGTCAGATGATCTTATGGTCTGACCTGGGAAGCATGAAATTTAATCCCCCAAATCATCTTGCACAAGCCAGAATTCGCTACACCATAATCCCCCTTTTTTTAATCAAAGCACTATCTATGAGCAGGAGTTCAGTCGGCATTGTAATTCATTCAGCGTTGTTGTTTCACGATGTTCCCTCCATGTTCCTTTACACAGTATGTTCATTCTACTAGAGAGAGATGTTGAGGGAATACATCTTCACACAAGCAACAGTGAAACAGGTCCAAGCTGGTCAAGCACCAGCAAAAGAGATTACTGAAAAACCCTTCATAAAACCGATTTACAAAGATTTACCTGTGTATAATAAACAGAACAATAAACAGAGAAGGAATAAAGGTGTTGATTGGATCACAGTATATGGACATTTATAAGAAGGCTTCCAACTTTTCAATTACAATGTTAAATCAGTAGCTTCACACCGCTACAAACTCTAGTTCCGCATTATATTATAGACTATATGTTCTCTATAAAAGAATTCCTGAGGTTGTAGCATTAATGGTGTCTAAGGAGAAAATAGCAGGTCTCTTAATGACAGCATCTGCAGACAACCTCTAGTCAGATATTACAAATGTGTATGAAACAGAATAATACAAATTCAGAATAATAGTATTGCTTGGTTTAAATGTGTCTTTACTAGTATGCTCATGAAAAATAGAGAAGCACAAATGTAACAGAGTGGGGGAGAGGGAGAGAGAGATGGAGAGAGGGGAGCTTTCCTCCTCACACCCCCACAGTAAATTTAAAGCTTCGTGTATGGGGGGGATGAGAGGAAGCTGTTGCCATGGAAACCACTTCCATCACGGTTCGGTGAAGTGTATTACGTTGCGATGTGTGACTTCAGTGCTAGGCTTGAGTGCTGTCAAAATATTTCGAGAAATAGGAGCCATGAGGGCTTTTTATTCCTTCCATGCTCTCATATTGCCTTCTAGTGCAAGTGGGTTTGAATGACATGATGATATAATATAAATGATGTCATAAAATATCTCACAATGCACTTTTCTGAAATACTGTTGATATTGTAAAAACTTATTCTTAATTTTTTGTTAAAAATATTGAATGGTGAAAAGTGTCTTACACCAGAAGTGTTGGTTTGATTAATTATAGTTTTGTTGTTACATTTTTTCCATTGTGAACGCAGCACTGCTATATTATTTACAGTTTGCGAGCAAACCTAAATTTCATGATAAGTGTATTGTTAGATGGTATTTTTGTCATATTGCTCACCCGCTAACTTTATGGCCTAGTGGAGATAAAATCTGGTTAGCAAAAGGATCAGGCCTTTTCATTTTAAGCTACTTATTTCTTTCCCATGTTGCTTCAGTCGATCTGACTCGGCTGCAACGATAATTGCACAAATCATATACAAATAAATACAGCGCTTTTTTTTTAGAATCCTTTGTGAGAGGTTTTATTTTGGTAAGCAGACTCACCCAGACCTGATACAGGCTTTAGGGGTATAATGGAGTGTAAATGCGGGAGGTGATGGAAGCGGGATTGAGAGGATTATCGTAGGGGACCCTGCTGTTTCCTGGACACACGGCTGAATGTCTGGGGATATAAACAGCTATGATGTGAATCACACATCCAGCCAGTGGCCAAATAGGTAGCATACCCTTAATCCCCTATACACAAGCGGGTATAGATATATGAGCCACTTGATCTAGTCATTTATATGAATCTGACCGGTGGTGTTTTTAGGAAGGTGGATGATTGAGATCACATATCAGGCAGTATGTTCTCGTAGAAGCCAAGCTCAGGGCAGAGAAGAAATTTGTCATGATCACACTCGTAAAAGTCACTATGCAAATCAGATACCCTGTGGGCTTTCTCTGGCATTAAATCTGCTTTAAATCCCTTCCATCACCAGAATGTTGGGAAAAAGCTGCATCCTTGAATTGAAATCACATACACAGATATGCCCCATTATCAACACATTTGACTAATCACTATAAGATCTTGCTGTGTCTCTGGTATTTTTTCTTATCCTCCTTTAAGGCAGACAAGTGCAAATCGGCCACACTAAGGATCTGCTTATGTTAGATCCTATCAGTTTAATGACACGTGTCCTCAAGTGACAATTTTTCTGAACTACTATAGTGATAGTAGTACACCACAGCACCATGTGTATAAATCCTTCAGGATGCCAGAGCAAAGGTTTTCAAGTCACATAAAAGCATACTGTCTTGGTTAGATGAATCCATCCTTGACTAAAACAGCACCTTCTCATCACTCACACACTATAAAGTAGGTTACCGTGCCAACCTGTCCTATCGCAGCATCGCCGCCAGCTGTAGAACATGCATCACAGGTGCCTCTCAATCACTGCTGGGGGGGGAAAAAACACAAACCCCTTCTACCCCAAGCACCATAACAGACTCCAATCCCCCATTTATTTTCTCTCCTATTGTATTTACAGACTGAGTTCCCTGACCTTTGAGCCAACACAATAAGCACATGATTGAATCATGGAGATCTCAAAGGAGAACGCAGACCCAGGAAAAGAAAAGTGGACTAGCAAAGAGAGTAGTGAGGCTGACGTAATGGCTAAATTAAACTAAAAGATAATATGATAATCTAAATGGATGAGATTTGAGGTCATTGTCAACCCTCACAAAACACAAAGAGGACGTGGATCCACAGCACTGCAGTGTGACAGGGGAGAGGAGTGATACTGCAGTATGTAGGTCACCGTGTGTCTGCTGATACTCAACAGCAGCACTGGGAACACTTTCACACATTCAGGCACTGAGATTCCTCAGTCAACACCAATGCTGTATCCATACTATGCTAAGAGTATTGTTTTTTGCTCTGTTTAAGGCTTGTGTAATCAGAATTGCAGGAACTAAGAAGGAAGCTGGCAGGATGGCGGAGCCCCCTTAAACCTTGGCCATGGCTCTGGAGATTAAAGCACTTCTGCTGAGCTCTGCATGTCTAAAGGATCAGGCCGAAAAGAAGATTCCATTCAAACACACATGCGCAAAGAGACACATCTGCCAACACGGAGCTTCTTAGGCACTACTGAAGCATTCTACTGATCTCTATAATTTTTTAAAGGTGGTGGTCATGTTGTCAAAATACCAGATTCTAAATGAAATATTTCTACTTCCACAAACATGCCCTTGTTCAGTATTCTTGGGTCTTGACTTGGTGAGATCTAAAAAAGCACAAGCAAAATTGTCTGTGTAACAAGATAGAAATGCGTGTTGCAGGTTATTTACAAAAACGATAATTGCAGAAATAACGTCACAAACCAAGCGGTTTGAGAAAACAAATTGTGAATGAGGCTTTTGTGTGGGTTTGTTCTTAAAAGCCATATCGAGTTCAATTCCTGGACAAGTCGATCTGCAGTAATCCTTGCCACATGCTCATAACTAAGAGTCCAGTAGATCTCCAATTCAACAGTGTTAGACAATACAACTTCTAAACCTTTTCTATTCAAATGCTTTTGGCATCAAGCCAACTTTGTCATGGGGATATTTAATCATGATATTAAGAAACATAATATGAATATGAATCTCGTTTATTAAAACCTAGTTTCAAAAAGGAAATATTATACCTACTTTAAAATCACTGTAAACGTGAATTAGTATTTGCATAAATCCCAATCTATAATGTTTTGCTTTTAGGTTGAGAAGCTACAGATTTGGCATATATTAATAAAAATCAAACATTTCACTTTTTACTTATTTTGTGTGGGGTTATTTTGTAAATTCTATCAGGTTTGTATGTACTTAAATCCATAGCACATTCAAATAGGGCCTGGTTACCCCACTTGTACCTCAACACAGGTACAAGTTACAGTAAATATATATATATATATATATATATATATATATATATATATATATATATATATATATATATATATATATTTTTTTTTTTTTAAATAAAAAAATTGTCAAAATGTAGGAACACAATGTCTGGTGAAAACGCATTAGACTTGTTCGCCTTGTGTGTGTTATCTGTTTTTATCCATAAAGTAATAGTATTGCTGTTGGTAAGAAGAGCTCAGTGGAGTTTAATGCTCATCATTCAAGCACAATCACGTCCTACTGTGAAGTTTTCACAAAGGAAAATGACAGCAAATCAACCAATCAATCTCGTCTTTTTAATCTGCCCTACAACAAACACGTGTTAAAGCCACTGGACTGCTGTGCGACTAGTCGTGAGTGCTTTGTAACAGATATCGGGTGTATCGACTGACTCCCCAATCAGCAGACAACTCTGCAAGGCGATGTCTGGCTATTTTCAAAAGCTGAGAGATATAAAGGGCAGCTGGTGGGCCAGCAAACACAGCAGGTCTGGACTCATTTCAGCAGACACAAGTCGTGATCTGAGAACAGTGCACACTGGGGTAATCATCTCTACCACCTGCTGATCCCAAACGCAGTGGCTGCTGGCTTTCTGTTGCACTTCCTCGAGGTGGGGCCTCTGTCTCAACAATACTTTGCCGTGTAGAAAGGAGAGTAAAAGCCAATTAACCCAATTTCTTGAAAAAATGGTTGAATAAAGCACAGAGTAAGTGTGTGTGCATGATGGGCTGTCTAAAAGCTTGTACTGGCCTTCTTTTCACACATCATTAACAGATACATAATTTTCTCCCAGATGAAAAAAACACAATGGAGTGTATAATATATACATTGAACACTAAGAGCGAGAGAAAAAAGCGAAGACTCTCAGTAACCAAGTATCACTATGATTTACACAAAAGATGTATGCGTGCATGACTGTGTTTCTCTTCATACAATACTCATGCTTAGTTCATCTGTCACTGTTCAGCTCTTCAGACAAAATGGTGAGGCAAGATAAAACCAGTTTTTTAATTTCTCGTTATTGCTCCCACATGGGGTATATCCCACAGTAACGTGCACCCAGCAGCGGATAATCTTCACGTCCAAACCCTCTCTGTGTGCTCTCTCTCTCTTTCACTCTTTCTCTCCCTCTTTGAGCCGCAATATTTTCGCCTCACAGTTTTCTTCTGAATAATCAATGTGGCCCTGTTGGGTTTGAGAGATATTTCTTTTTATGACCGAAATCTTAAACTGTAGCCTGGGGAGATTTGTGTTGGCAGTCTCGTTTGCTGCACTTCGACCCCCCCCCCCCCCAACCCCCTACTCCAAGCTCTTTCGTTCTTGTAGCAGCAATAACACCACTCATTCGTACGGTACAGTGTGGGGCATTAACCGTGAGTGAGAGCCGTGGTGTAAATTGTGCTGGCAGGGTGGGTGCATTAGTATCAGCCCCCATCGAGCTGTACTCAGTCTGCATGTCTAGGCCATGTTCTGAGCACTGAGGGACCATGCTGCTATTTTTTACCAGAGCAGTTTTACTGAGAACACTCCATCTTAGACCAAGTAGAAAAAAGAGATTATGATGCAAAGGAAAAAAAAAATATATATATATAATATAATGGAATATATATATATATATATATTTATTCCAGCATATTCATCTGCATATTTTAGCCTTGTTTCATTTGATTTTATACATTTATGTTAATGGTTTCAAATGTATCTTTCAGACAGGTCTAATGAGATATGTATATATGTATATATGTGCAACAGTAATGTACATGAATAATAAATATTCCCCTGGCACATTTTTTTTTAAGACCTTGGCTAGATGAAACGACTAAATGAAACTAGGGCTAAAAAATTGTCTGTATATCAGTGGTGCGTTTCACTACAGCTCATTCACTACAGCTTTTGTGAATTTATGAAATGAGTTTTTTCTTTTGGGGACCACCAACCAAATATTCAGATCAGCAGAAAAAGATCTACAGTAAACCTGTGCTTATTAGATTATTGGAGGACAAAAATTAAACTGAAATGAATAAAATAAAAGAATGTAATTCAATCCATTTCATTTAAACACTAATGATGTTAAAGGAGTACTTACACTGCTATATTTCAATCTGCTCGATTAATTTGAATAATTAAATAAGATATTTTCTTTAATTTAAATGTTGTGTCATTTAAATAATTATAAATTGTGTGACTCGGTTAATTTTACACCAGTTAAAAAATCCTAGCCCCCTTTATCACTGACCTTTAATCACTGACTAATTAGTATGATATTAAAGGTTTTTAATGACTTGCACATTCCTTTTACATATTAAAAAGAATCAACAGCCTTTGTTAATGTATTTTCCCCATTCACAAATTATTTTCTTTATTACAGCACAGACTCTACTGCACCATAAATCCATCTCTAGCTATGTATACTACAGCTGCTATGTCTGTAAGACCATTGATAATGGCATTAGCAGTACAGCTGCAAATCCTTTTTCATCATGTTCCCAATCAGAAAGCAGCTTGTTTAGAGATATGCAAGCATGTACGTTTTGGGCAATTAAGCCCACCAAGCACAAATGAAGATGAAGGTCGAGGCTCACTAACAGTCCCGGCACATCAATCCTGCCGCTATTAGCCAAATGTCATTCTGATGGCATCTCTTTTATGCTAATTGAGCCTGTTCTGTTGTCTCCGTCCTCTGAGCTTACACATGAGAGAATAAGAAATATGGAAATTTGTATCAATTTAAATGTCACATTGACTCCATTACTGTGGGAATCAGTAGGCGTGGGAATTATCACTTCCTCCCACCTTTTAAAAAAATCGATCATTCGACTCCTGCTTTTGTTGATTCTATTTTTTAGAACAAAAAAAAATACAAAATGTTTGCTCAAACTTACTTTGAATATACAGATAGAGGCATTTAGACCTCCATAGACCTCGACTTTATTTTAACCTAGAGGTTAGGTTATTTGGAGAATAATGTAAAACTATAGCACAGAATAAAATCGTGTACAATAAAAAATGAATAATAGCATAAAAAACACATGGACATGGAGAAAATGAAAAGTAATAAAAAGCAAGTTATATATTTGTGGAATCTTTAATCTAGATGTGTTCCACCACAGCTATTTAATTAGGTTGCCTAATGAGATAAGATAGCACACATGCTAGAGAATGAGAAATCTTTCAGTTCTCCCAAAATAGCTTTTATTCTCAGCTTACATTCATTCATTCTAGTACTCATGGTGCAGTGCTGAAAGTTTGCTTTTTTCCCCCCTTATAAATTACATTCCTGGATGGGAATACTGCTGATCCAACAAATATTAATGTCATCCATGTTGCTAAATTAATTCTACCTTACAAATGCAAAATCGTGGCGTGCTCTGTGCATATGTTACCCGTGAGAAAACACCTAGGACTCCCATGACAATTATTTGGAAGCATTAATATAGGCTCTAGTACCAAAGCAAATATTTGAACTAATTCTTCTTCAAATCAACACGCCTTTTAGAGGTCATTCATTAAATATTAACACTAAGGCAATATGTAAAATGTCTTGACGCACCCCTAATACTCGCAATAATTTGATAGGCCTATGTTTCTTCAATGTTGAATACAAGAAGGAAACGATAATAGAGGGCATACTGGTCATTTCAGGCACATTTACATATATCTACTTTTACCATCTGTACCCAATGGGATGCCTGTCAGTACTTTATTAGGTCTGGGACTTCAGAAACCACAAGCGGGGCTACAAAGTTACCTCGTGAAATTGAATTACCTAGACTGTGGCACTTTAGTAAATTAGACAACATGGTGTGCAAGAACTGGGGGAGAATTTTTGAGGTCATCTATTGGGTCATCGGGCCACTTGCACAGATTGTGTTCAGAGAAGGTCAATTGAAACAGAATGATCATATTCTGCCATTCTAAAGGGTAATACAAGCAATTATCTGTGTGTATCTACAGCCAAACCTCTCGTGCATTGCACTGCAGTAATCTGAGGTATGAGCGATCTCACTGGAGGATTCCTACGTCATTTCAATCTAGGGCACCCACCGAAAAATCCAGTAGTGCTTCTCTGTATATTTCTTTAGCAGAAAGGACAAAGTGTCCACATCGTTATAAGGCATTTGCAGCCTCGGGATGCCCACACAGAAGAGATATCGTCATCATATTAGTTGTCCAGTCAGTGGATTATTGCACATATTAAAGATGGGGGGATGAGGAGGACATGGATCCTACCAAGATTCTCTCTCAGATTATAATAATGTGAATTTTGCATGAATGAGTATATTAAGTCACCAAATGCACCAGGAAGTGTATGTATACCACAGAAGAAATTTGTGATTAGTAGAGTGAAATATTTTATGGCTGATTACAAAGACATGAAATTGGGGTGGGGTGGGGGATTAATGAGGCTAATATGCAAGATTAAATTCAACTGTGAGAATAGGGACCTACAACTACTCTATCTTCTAATAACAGCCTCCAGATTGACCATGCATACAAACTGACTTATTTTCTAGAACAAGCTTCTGCATTTGTCTTTTACAGACAATGTTATGTTCATTCAATGTTCAATACTTACTACAAACACACAAAGTAGCAGCATGCATATGTGTCAGACAGACAGCCCAGGGCATTTGGAGCCAGTAGGGTGTGAGCTGCTCATGCTGTGCATGTATGTGTGAGGCTAAGAGTTACAAGTTTGATTTACAGACTGGCCCGGGGCCCTCAGAGGGGTCATAAACGAAGCGCTTTTGAGCTTGCAGGCTGCTGATTGCATCTTTCCACTGGCTTCATTTTATAAAACCTCCCATTGCTATTAATCAATAAGCAGGACGAGGCCCTGTGCTGAGTAAGGACCAGTGATCTGACCCTATCTGAGCTCTGTGCATAGTAAAAGCACATTTGAATGGAAATGCTGGACTACATTCACTTCCACATATGTCACAAAAATCCTTAGAAACAGTTGCAGATTGAAGAAAATGCTAAAGCAATTAATAATTCAAAAAGCACTGGTCCAAATTTGACCTCAGGTTACTGTGTGTGGAGCTTCTACATGCTCTCCTTGTGCCCACATGGATGTTTTTTTTCTGATTTCCATCTTCCAAGAAGATCAGATAATGTTAAATAGTCCCTAGGTGGGAACGAGTGTGTGAATGTGTGCATACTGTGGCCTCCAATGGCGTCCCATTCAGGGTGTGTCCCCAACCTCGCACTCACATCCATCCTTGCCTATGATACATTTTGATGATGAAGATGATGTTAAGATGATGGTTTACATCTAATGCAGGCAGTACAATTTCACAGACAGCGTACTGATTTCTTGCACCCGTACCAGGCCCTGTAAGTCTGCAACATCCAGATTCTTCTAGACAGAGCTCTGTCTGCCTTTAAGATCATAATCGCAGGAGACGTAATCACACTATAATCTATTTTTAAAAGGAAGGCCAGATATCTGATGGGTCTTTTCATCATGATGCCTAATTAATAATAATGAGCAATTCCAAATCATCATCCTCAGAGACTGCATCACATGTAGGTTATTTATAGATTGACTCTGAGTTGATCCAGAATGGGATCCTGTCCATTTATTCCAGAGTGTCTGGGTGTCGACGCAAACCCAGTCGCTAAATCTCTGCAATGCAACATCTGAGTCACTGTGAGAATGGTGAATGGTGCCACAGTGACACCCAAGATCGGAATGTGGAAAAAAAAGCAGCCATATGATACCCACTCTGGTCCATTTCTTACAAAACCCACACTGATCTCATTCCACTATGCACAATCCTTGCAATGGCGCAGATTTATCCGGATCTATTAGTAATCCGATTCTACACCACATTACAGAAACGTGGTAGATGCAAGGCGGGGTCGCGCGTGCAACATGTAGACTACGTTTTTTTTTTTTTTTTACCTTCTCCCCACAGCCTACCTAATCCAGACCTGACATTAATCAAAATGCACCGCAAATCCGCTCGCTTTCTGCTCACCTTCTGTTGCATAGTTGTGATCCCGAAGGAAGCTGTTGTTGATCTTGCGGTTGTCACTCTCCTCCTCCATTTATGATATGCTTAAATCGGAAGCTTAAGGCGGACATACAAGAATCCATCGTGGACGCAAACATCAGCATGCGATCAGCGGCTCCATCGCGCTGCTTGTCATTGCTCCCGCATCCGTCTTAAACACGAGTGAGTTATCTGTCGGTACCGGCAGAGGAGGTCGTTCTGCACTGGGAAATAAGCCGGTGATCAAAGAAGCGCGCAGCGATGTGCGGTCAGTTCATGCATACGGCAGGAGCAACTCGGCAATTCATCTTTAAGTGAAGAAGTAGGGAAGCGGGTATTACATCGACCTGAAGATCCGGGCCTTTTTTTTTAATTGAGAAGGAAAAAAAATCCTGGAGGAAGCGGCACGACGCGGTGTGAATGAAGGACGCGGAAATGAGGATTTTGAGTTAAGACGGGATTTTCCACCTTCTGGAGTGCGGAGGGGGCGGAGCCAACGCACCAAATCCTACAGCTTCTAAAGCCCTCGTGTGAGATGGTTCCAACTGATCTAATACAAACGGGAAGGTGATGGTGGAGGCGGCATTTGGGTCGTTCTTCTGTATCCTAACCACAAGTGGAAAAAAAAAACCGGTGCAGGAGCACCCCCCTCCTTCATCAGTGCCCGAGTGGCCCCTCCCACTCACCGCGGCGCTGTCCAGCACTGAAGTGACTGCACGTGCCAGTACGAGCACGGCCCAATCCCAAACACACATAGCACACTACCAAGGATGTATCCAAAATCCTGTCATGCTCATTTGGCATTATGTCAAAACAGTCTATAGGTACACGTTCACACCATTCAGGGAGTACAGCATGATTCATCGTATATTTTGTGGAACTGTCAATCCCGTAGTCCAAATGCAGAAGCATGGTGGTGTTGTCTCACAGG
This sequence comes from Silurus meridionalis, assembly GCF_014805685.1. NCBI lineage: Eukaryota > Metazoa > Chordata > Actinopteri > Siluriformes > Siluridae > Silurus > Silurus meridionalis. The sequence goes on along the minus strand of NC_060888.1, from coordinate 18,409,076 downwards.
TCCAGGGTCAGTTCAATCCTCAGCTTGGATTACTGCCTGTGTGGAGTTTCACATGTTCTTTGGTTTCTCCCATCTCCCAAAACATGCCACATTACATAGTCCCTTATATATACCATATCCAGCATCCCCTCATACACTCCTGAACAAAATCTTAAGACCGGGAAAACATTCCCAGCATTTAAAGTCAAACAGGCTGTTCATCAGCTGATCAAAAGTTTAAGACCATAGAAAATAACTACAACAAACTAAAAGTGTCAAAAAAAAGTTCAGTATTGAGTAGCCTCACTGTTCTTGTTGATAACTTCAAACACTTGTTTTGGCATGCTTGTTGTAACTCTTTCGAGAAGGCTGGTGGGACCATTGCTCCATGTGGTGAAGATGGCTTCACGAAGGGTTTCCACAGTCCGTTTTTATAAACCTTCCTTGCCATCCATCCCCAAACAGCTAAAGGGGATTTAGATCAGGGAAACACCCAGGATGGTCCAGAAGTGCAACATTATTGTCCTGGAAGAAGTCCTTCGTCCGGCTGGCGTTGTAAACTGTAGCGTTGTTCTGTTGAAAAGCCCAGTCATTACCACACAGACAAGGGCACTCTGGACAGTCACGAGGGATGCCAGCTGCAACATATCCACATATCCAGCTGCAGTTTGATGCCCCTGCACAACCTGAAGCTCCATTTTCCCATTGAAAGAGAAAGGATCCCAGATCATGATGGAGCCTCCTCCACTGTGCCATGCAAAAAAAACATCTCCAGTGGGATCTCCTTGTCATGCCAGTATCATTGGAAGCCATCAGGACCATCCAGGTTCAATCTTTTCAGATCCGAGAATAAAACTTTCTACCATCATTTAGTTTTCCATGTTTGGTGCTCTCTTGCAAATTCCAAATGGGCAAGTTTGTGGTGTGAGATGAGACGTGGCTTTTGTTCTTTAAGTCCTTCTCTCGCAGATGCAGTCTTATGGTTATTTGGCTGCAGTCAGCATCAGTAAGGGCTTTAATTTGTGTCGAGGATCGGCCTGTGTCTTCGTAGACAGCCTGTCGGATCCTCTGGCTCAGTGCAGGTGAAATTCTTTTGGGTCTACCACTTGATTATTTTGTCCTATAACTCTCAGGATCTTTTAAGAAATTTTAAATGATTGTCTTACTGCATGGGAAAGCCAACAATCCTGCCACGTTCAAAAACAGAAAGCCTTTTTGCTTTTGCCATCAGGAGATCATGACAGCAAAAAAACATTAAAAAACAATGATATTAAAGTCATACTTTTGTACAGATGACAAACTTTTAATCAAATTTAAATTTTTGATCAGCTGATGAACAGCCTGTTTGAGTTTAAATGCAGTTTTCAATAAATTGCCTACTCTCTATTTTTTGTCTCTTGCTCTTTCTACTTTTGACATTTTTAAAAAGTACTTGCAACCTGGTTATGATCCACCAGCGCAAAATGCAAATACTTGTAATGTTTCCCCCGGTCTTAAGATTTTGTTCAGGAGTGTATTCTTTGCATAAAGTTGGGTTCTCAATCACCATCCTCAAAAGAATGCTAGGCTTTGTTTTACTAAAGAATTATTATAAGCTTTACACACAACCGTAATAAATGCACATTTCCCCAAAAATATTCTGAAAGAAAAAGAAACAGCACATACATTGATAGGTTTCAGATTTTCAGACAGAATTCTGTTTAGCACAGTGCCCCTCCTTGAAAAAGTGATCGGAATACCAGACACTGATTAATTGGATTATAAAGCTTGCCTTTGGCACTTTAACTCATGGACTATTTCATTTGCATGATAATTTCAATATAAGACTCTGCAGGACACTGCGCTAGCTCTTTAAAGCTCTAGTCTTCTGCATATTTTACTTTTGCTAATCTCCCTGATGGCACTGCCTAGAAAGAATCTGATTTGCAATTCAAAATTGCACATACTGCCACAATTATCTGATATATGTTCGTTAAATTACTGCTCACTGCATGCAACTTTAGTAGTGACAGCATCTGCTGGAAAAAATGAGTCGGATCAATAGTTTATATGCATACTGTGGCCTTGTGAAGAGACTACAGTCATGTACTCTGTACTATTCTCCAGCAATGAATGCAGGCAAGGATTATTGCTGCTCAGACATTGCTTGGTAACTTTACTGTGAGTGGAAGTTATATCAGTTTAATGATGCCATGAAGTTTTAGTGGACCATAAAGTCTTCTATAAAATGCTTGGAAAACAGTTAAAGACATTCAAAATGAATTCCCAACTTCTTCTCAATACTAGCAAGATGTTTATATGCAGCCAAATAATTTGGCAGTAATCTGCTTAATAGCTCAATCAAACCGAGCTTGATCCGAATGAAATTTTGATCCAAATTAACGGGGTGATGTAGATGTAAAACAGTGATCTCTGTTTTTTTTCTTTTGGGTGTGCAATTGACAAAAGACTAATTTTCCCCTTAGAAATCAATTGTTTGGGTACACGTAGACTAGACTGAATTCATTCCAATTGCCAAAAAATAAAACATGTAAACACAATGAACATCAGAAATGGCAAAAGTGAAAGAAAAAAAAAACTAAAGTTAAAGTACTGACTTCACGAAAGTTAAAGAAGTATGGCACATACTTAAGTAAAAAGTAGCCATTACTACTACCTGTTTTAGTGTCTTGCTGATAACTGAACCTTATCATCATATCAACATATTAATACCAACAGTGGCGGGCCGTGCATTTGGTACCTGGGCCTTCAGTGAGGTCTTACCCGACTTAATCCACCTCTTAAAACCACCACTATCACGTCACAATTATTGAAACCATCAATACATTACAGAGAGAGGCATTTCACATATGGAGGGTGAATACCATTTTACTAAAGCAAGCTCCAAACCTCTACACTACAACTGCAGCTGTGCCACCTACATCATCTGGAGCGGGTCAGAATCCATATTTGTCTAATAACATGACAAAAACATAAACAATGTAAATAAAATACAACCTACTCACCAGAGATGTAGACTCATAATTTGCACCACTCCTTAGAGGCTGTAAGCCAGTGGTACTGCTCGTATTCACTGGTCTGGAAGTGGCGAACAAACCCTTTCCCAGGCTGAGACAAGCTAGCTAGCTTCGGGGTTGGCCGACCTCTCCTCATGATGTCTAGCTTTTTTTGAAAATGCAATTTTAAGTATGTCCGAGACCAAATCAATTCCTCCGTAGGCATAAAAAAAGTCTAACTCTGATGTATTGATGTGTGCAGAGCGCTATAGACATGTTTTGCCAGTTGAACTTGGCTATAACGGTTTCCCTCTGACCAACCGATCAGAGGATGGAAAAATGCAGATGCTATTCTGGGCCAGATTGAACCTGGCTGCCCAGGGCACCTACCACATCTAGCTCCCGCAGCAGGTCAGCCTGATACGCCTGCAGCACTGCCATAGTGTGCAGAGACTCAGTGGCCTGACCGGCTGAGGTGCACCGACATATTACATCGGGGTCTTGAGTGAGGATGCGATTCCCAGGGAGAGATAGCTTGGCAGCATCTTTTTAACCCTTAGCATCGCTTCATAACACTGTTCTGATCCTGTCCACAAGCTGTGTGTACCCCCTTCCCCGTGATATATCGGGGACAGAGAGGAGCCGAATGGTGTGCTAGGCTTTCTTAGTACCCTTCATATTTAGACAAACAATAGACAAAGAATTCAACAGATATACACACAGAGAGCTTCATGAACAAACAGAAGCTGGCGCCGGCTTCAATCCATTTGCATTTTATAGCTTCCTGGTCATGACGTCACCCCTCCGGGGGTATTCCAGCCCCCAACTCCAGAAATTTTAAGGCTTCTCTAATGATACTCAGTTACTCAGATACTCAGTTACTTCCAGAAAACATTGTCCGTGAACAGCTGCCCTGTGAGACGAATATGAAATCTGATTGGTTAAAGAAACAGAGCTATTTCTTAAGGAGACTATGGTAAAAGGGCCAGCAGTATTGACTGTGAAGGCCCTGGTTAGATTAGATTATCATGGCAGTGCATAGAGGCTGAAATCTGATTGGACAAAAAAATCCCCATACACGTACTGGAAGCATTGCAGCCAAAAGAAACGCTACGAAATGAAGAGAATAAACTGTTGGAAATAAATTAATACAATTTCATAGAACAAATATTAAAATTTGAGTTGTAAATGTGGGTCAGTGCTTCTGATAGTGTTTAGGCCAGCAGAGAAGGCTTTGCTGGCCCTGACCGCCCACCACTGACTACAAAAGAATTTCCTATTTTCTATTATAAATATATTCTGGCTAAACAACCACTATATAAAACACAAGCAAAGCAAAGATGATGATGATGATCAGTTGATCAGGAATGTCTCTGTTCCCAGTCATGTTACATCCCTGACTCCCTCTGTCTTACCCACGTTGGCCCCATATTTCTTGTTTACTTCTGCCTTTCTCGTTGCTAGCTTACGTCTGTTGTGATTTATAGCCAGAAAATGATACACCACTGATAGGTTGAAAAAGCTGTGCAATGACAAGAAATAGGTTGTTGGTCTGAAAATGGCACGCAATGAAAAGAAAAAATATTGATGTCACCAATTAGATTAAAACTAAATTGATGAGCTTGTTTAAAAAATGTAAGATGTAGAAAGTATAGATATTTGTGTAAAAAATTTAATGAGTGAAAGTAAATAGTTGTCTGAAATCTACTTAAGTACAGCAATTAAGTATTTTTACTTTATTACTGCCCACCTCTGGTGAACATTCAATTTAATTTACTTTTTAAAAAATGAATGTAGTTTAATTGAATAAATTAAATTACAAAAACAAAGCTTGGCTTCTTTGTGTCCAAGTGGGTTTCCTCTTGGTGGTCTGGTTTCCTCCATCTCATAAAAATCATGCTAGTAGGTGGATTGGTACTCTAATTTGGTCCAATATGTGAATGTGTGTGAATATGTGCGCATGGAGTCCTATTGTAGACTGGTGTCTTACTCAAGGTTTAGATCTCAGTCTCAGGATAAAGTATATGAAGATAAAACAAACAAATTAATTTATGGAACAAAACAAAAAAAGAGTAAAAGAGTGCAAAAATTGACATGGTAAATGTTATATTTCCTGTTCTGTGAATTCACATTTGTCTAGGTGATGACCTTTGTGTCTAATTCTTGTTGCCGGCTTAATTTAATTTAAATATGTGATAATTGTTGGATTACTTTTTAAATTTAAATTAAAACAATTAAGAACCCCAGTTTAAACCAAAGCCTTCTTTCAAATATTCTGGAGATTCTCTTTTTCAACACACAAAACCTGCCCCTTCCCTTCAGCCTTCTTCAACCCTAAACACAGCCTTGATCATTATTTAAACAAGGGGCAAAAATCAATAATCTTCTGTCTAGATGGGAAAAGCTATAGCTGATGATAAATCCAACCTAATATTTTCAAATAATCAACAGGGTGGACTGGTATCTTGTCGGTTCGAGTATAAAAAGAAATCGAGGGAGAGAAAAAAGAAAATAAATGTAGTGAGTGTGAATAAAGATTTAGGCTGTGTGCACAGTGTAATCAGAACAAAAGCGGAAATGAAGCAGCAGAGGCAGATAGCGATCAGGAAAAAAGGGCTTTAATAAAACCCTTCCAAAGCATGCTCGTTTCTGCAGCACATGTCCTAAACACTGTTTATGAAAATATACACATGTGCCTCCACTGCTTATATCTGGTGAGTCCAATGTCACTTAAAGGTATCGTGACACAGCCTTGATGTTTGATGTGTTTTCCACCATTCAAATAACTATAGAATGACTTAGACAATAAGTTTCTTGAAAATAGCTTGAGGTTCATGGAGACCCTTGGTCATGCAATGATGTGCATCAAGGCAATACAACACAACATGGAGAACAATTACGCCATCATGATATTTATGTCATGGCCAATTTCTTCTATTGATATGTCGTAATAGCCTGACCTAGGGGCGCTTCTCAGTACCTGCCTTCGGGTACGTGCAGACCCTTAAATGTCAGATGTTATAGACTAGCAAACGTACTGGACGCTGATCGGCAAAAGCCACAGAATGGTCTATCAATACCCCATTATTGATTTTGTTCTGAATGAACGAGATGTTCTGGTAAAATGAGCACGTTCTGTTCAGGCAGTTAATAGAGGAACGTTAAGTGTTTATGTGGAATGGTTACTACTATTATCTAAAATATTAGCTCCATACAAAAAGCAGTTTGTTTTTACAGTTATGCCAGATGGGGCTGTCTTAAAGTGTTTACACTAATAGGATTTACACAGTGAACCATCTGCAAGCCATACATTTGCTGAAAGGAAATCTCTTTGCAGGTGAGAAATTTTATCGCGTTACACTGTTACACACAGAATGGGGATTCCATTGTTTTTAGAATGAGCAAATTTGCTAGTATAATAACTTCACAACATTATCCAAGATGTAAAACACAAGGCTGAGATAAAAGCTATATCACTAGATGGTTGAGAGAGTGGGGGAAGAAACACAAACAGAGATAGATAGAAACAGAGAGCACTAAAACCAGACGGGTGTGTGTGTGTGTTTGTAGGTTTTTTTTTTTGAATGCATTAAACCGTGCCTAGAGGCCAGCCGAGTTTACCCACAATACCATTCCAATTAAAGCAGTGATCGGTTCACTCCATCTCTCTGCTCTTCATGACATTTACACTTTATCAGTTTAATACACACTGCATGATGACAGCCAATGAAAGCAGTAGCCTTTTAAATCATAAGTGTGCATGTTACTCATGTCATGTACAAATATTCAGTACCACATACATATTTATGCATACACACGCATGCATGCATGCATACTAACACATGCACAGTGCATAGTACTAAAAAAAAAGGTTTTCCATTCAGTGTTTCATGGCAGCTTCCCCCTCAACCCTGAGTGTATCAGCCATGGCATTGCTCTGTTCGAAATACTTTACCATCGCACTGGTTGCTAGGAAACTGCGGGTGGTGCAACATTGCAATGCAGTACAAGCACCGTCTACATAATTAGATCATTAAAAATCATAAACATCATAATTTCTCTCATATCCATCCTAATGCACTTCAAACAGATCCGAACGTCCTTTCCAACAACTAGGTTAACAACCTGGACACTGAATATTAGCGCTGGAACGATTCGCTTATTTGATTTTTTTGGAGTGTGAATATGCCAGGGTGAGTAGCAGTGCTGACATTACTGTAAATATGATTTCATCCAGGAATTTCCATTTCATTCATTAACCAATGTGTAGCAAAAAAAAATAAAAATTTATAAAATGCATGTAAAGTCAGGAAACCAGCTGTTGCCGCTGGGCTGTCGAAATTTCCACTATCACTGTAATTCCTTAATTGTAGATAGACTCCTGTAGCTATTACCCGTAATCACAGCTATTGCTGATTGCTATTTTGCCTCTCTGTATCCATTTTTCTGTTTGCCAGTTGCAGACAAAAAAAAACAATTGATCTTCACACTCGCAGTCAAAAGAGTAGAAGCCTGTCTGGGTTTCAGTGGGAATGGGTAATGATGAATATTTCAACACAGTAGAGGCAGACATAGACAAGAGATAAAGGCATATGCCTACAAGCCATGTTATAGCAGGCGTCTATGAGCATTACCATAATACTATGAATTTTTTTTCCCCAGCTCATCCCAATCTCTCCTGCCCCTGACACACACCCTGTAATCTGCAGGACAATCTCATTTGGCTGAGCAGCTGCCACCGGAGATCACAGGGAGCTAGCCAAGCTGTCGACAGATGACCTGACTCTGACCACCCGCTCTGGTTTTCTTGATTTCTCACTTTGTCTTGCTAAATTTCTCGTTTGCCCTCTTTCTTGTACCTTGTACTTTCACGAAACCCTGTCCTTGGAAAACCCTGGGGCGTTTATGTGATGCCACCTTTTCAAGATGAGCCGAGTTTGTTTTCTGAAATACGAGCTCCCTATAAACACTCCCTATATGGACTTAAATGAGTTAAACAGAGGAATAGTGCATGGTGGAAAACTCCCTTTGAGGCATATCAGATTAATCAGGCGTAGTGTCAGCTATAAGACAATTTTAGTAGACAGGAAAAAAGATCACTTTTCACAGAGGCACTACCTTTAATTTCGCTGATGTCAAATCAGTACAGTGATATGACAATCATCCAAGTTCTTACAGAAACAATGCATGCTTGTATCCTGAAATATTGATGTTGATGTACAATCACTTGGTCCAACCTTTTTTTTTTTTTTTTCGGTCCACATCTTACACAAAAACCGGCATATGTAGCAGCAGAATGTGAGGGAAATATCGGTGTTGGGGTGTGAACAGAAACCCCACGCTACAGTGAGCATGAGTGACGGACACGAGTGGTCCGTGCCATATGGTGTTCATCATGTAGTAGCCAGAGACACAGTGCTGTCCTATAGAGAGGAATAAATCTGACTGGAAAATCCTGCAAGGAAGCTTGAAAGTGTCTGGGGTGTATATGGGGTGTGACAAAGTAAGGCAGCATGTAAAACTAAAAAGATATTGTTTGTTTTGTGTGTGCATTTTGATATCATTATTTCATTAATCACAGCTGCATTGCTGAATTTTTATTCTGAATAGTCAGATGGTGTTAATTAACTTCTCATAAAATCAGGTTTGGAAGTGGTGCAAGTGCTTTGTAATACATTTGTTTCTATTGTAACAGCTCATTTACATAGCCTTGTAATAGCAAATGTCTCACATGACTTCAGACTATCAATAAATAGAGTCTTAATTTTTAATGATATTTAACACTTCCCAGTCATGTGACATGAGATTTCTTTGCATTTTATAAACATCCTGAGTAAAAAAAAGCAAAAAAAAAGCCGGTTAGTTATTTGTATAATGCAAATGATAACTAACTTTAGCAGGTTTCATAAAATGTTATGTAAATATACATATAATAAATACGACGTTCTATAATTTGGGACTTTGGGACAGTTTGGTATTGTAAAAGAATTTACTTCGGGGGTTATAACTATTAAAATAAAGAATATCAAAACATGATTAACAGATCATTATACATGAATACACACACACACACACACACACACACACACACACACACACACACACACACACACACTGTAAAGAACCATATATAGTGAATGCACAATAGTTTGCTATTTTTTAGTAGACCATCATCTGTTGTCATTAAAAAAGTATTTGCTGACTAGAAATTAGGTGTATATGTGTGTGTGTGAAGCAGTGTTGTGTTAAAAGCTGTATTCAAACCTACGTTTCTATTAACTTGTTTTAAATGTCCCCAGTCCATTATAAGTTCGTATCAGTTTCTGATCACACAATCGATGCTGACTGGATATTACATTGCTTATAATTTCAGTTACACTTTCAGCACAAGACGTTACCAGACATTGAAGAGCTTACATAACACCACCATCTGCTGGCTCAATGTTGCAGTGAGCAAACAGAATCAATGGCAATTACGACTTTAGAGGGCACTATATCCTCAACATTGCAATACACACGTACACATGGACAAACTGAAATAATATATCCTTGTAGTAAGGTATTGAGCAATGTTGAGTCATAAGAACAGTTTCAAGTCACCTTGGCATGGATTCGGGAACTGCACTGTGGAGATGAACACCATTATTCCAAAAGATGTGTTGTTTTGTGGATGAGTGGGGAGCACTCTGGCTAATACACCAGCCCATAATCTCTTAGCAAACTTTTAATTGGGTTAAGATCTGCTTACTGTTAAGACCATAACACAGTATTTCCTTCATTTTCACAGTTAGTAAACTGTTCCATAAGTCGTCATTGCCACTAAGAGACCACTCCCATCAGAATAAATAGTCAAATATGTAATCAAAATCATTCTGTATTGTTGGACATTTTGCTTCCAAAAGGAAAAGTAGACCAAAAGCTTGGCAGCAGAAATACCTCTTACAACTTAACATCACGTTATTTCCTTTAACTCATCACCTATTTATTCCACAATACAATCAGCAGTGCATTTTTAGTCCATTGATGAAAGTTCACTGTGTACTTTTATATTTCCCACATGTCCTACGTCCTCTGTGTCAACGGCCACAGCTGCAAGGGAGAGTGGCACAAATGTTTGTTTACAATTGTATGTGAGTGAACAGGAAATTATGTCACGAGAGTCATGGGACACTGAACAGGAACATTTTAGGATAAAAAAAACTCATGCGCAAACACATACGCGTGTACATAAACACCAACCCACACACCCACACCCTTTATATCTTTCTTAAACAAACAGTAAAGGTGGGGGAGAAAAAGGAAGATCTTTTTGTAAGGGTCTGTTTTGTATAGCAATTTTCTTCATGAGAACTAAGTCAAACGTTCCCATGAGACCAAAGCTGTGTGATAAAACTACCTTGTGTGAAGAATTGCCTCACCAAAATATAAAAACATGCCTATATATATTGTGTATGTATTATATATATATATATATATATATATATATATATATATATATATATATATATATATATATATATATATACACACACACATACACCCACCCATACCCACAGTCACATGCTACAACATCATTTAACAAGTGATGTCCTTGAGCAGAGTCCTTAGGGGGATGTAAATAGAAGCTCTCACAGCACAGGCCTTCCCACTGAGTCAGCAATTCCCCACATTACACGCCAGTCATGCCTCTCTCTCACGTACACACATACAAACACACCCCTCTGGCTCAAACAGCCCGTTTGACTCAAACTCACTCTTGTCATTGTAGATCACACATGCCTCCGTCATTACTCCCCCTGTACATCTGTACAGTGTTACATAATTAGAGTGCAGCAGACAGGTTTACACTGGAGCTTCTATGAACTGGGATGTGCTATTGATTAATGCCCTGGGGAAACACTGACCTGAATCGATGATGCTGTGCAGATCGGTACTGAACACACAGACGTAAAATGTTATTTAAGCTCCAGGAATTTCACTCAATTCGTCAATGCGTTTAAGTTCGGGATGCAGAAGACAATGCAGAAGAAAGTCTTATGTTGTCCCGGAAAAAAACAAACCTGTTATGTGAAAATGTGTTTGTAATTCCCACAGCTCGTTTCTGAACAGAATGAAGAAAAGATGTTTGCAAGCTGAGGCTATGTTTCTAGAGCTTGTGTAAGTGGGAAAACAAAAAAAAGCTTTCAAAAGATCTGCTTATGTCTCAGTGTGATGTCCGTACTAATAGAATCTCACACAACATATGAGGCTCACGAACACTCACTCAAGCACATTTATCCATGTCTAATATTGCACACACCAACTTGTCCAAGCAGCCTTTCGTTATTGTTGATTATATAATCTATTCATATAATCAAACCCCCCCCACCAGCACTCTCATCCCCAATTTTACAAACAAACACACACACACACACACACACACACACACACACACTTGAGCGTCAGAGTTCCGGCTGTGTTGGCTAACTGTTAGAGTTTCCTGGAAACAGACAGAGGGTGACGTCCAAGTACACGCTCTTCCAGCAACTTCTTTAAAATTCACATGCTAATATTTTTAAGAGCCCACTCTTTTCAGATCAACAGTCCTTTTCAGAAAGACTTGTACATCATGATCCAATATTCTAAGTAAAAAGAATAATATATTAAGAAATAATAAGAATATGTGAATTAGTGTTATTCCATTATCAGCCATGTTTGTGCATTGTGTTATTAATACTTAAGTCCCGAGATTTACACTTGAGTCTATTTCACAAACATTTCTTTCTCACTGTCTGCTGTTGATTTACAAATAAATGCCTAATTGTAGCCAGAGCTTTTGCCAGGTTACACTCAATATCATTGCTGGGGTCCCATTTTGAGGGGCAGGAAATAGTTTCTGTGTTATCTAACTAAACTAACCTGATTGTTCCAACACAACCTTACAACCTTGCTATTGAACATGACCTTTCACACTACATTTATGTGTTTGTCCTGTTATTATACAAACTGGCCCATTTTAGCAGGGTTTACAAAGCTGTTCAGCTATGCCTCATAGGTAATTGCATAAACAGAAAATAATAATAATAATAATAATAATAATAATAATAATAATAAGAAGAAGAAGAAGAAGAAGAAGAAGAAGAAGAAGAAGAAAAGAAAAGAAGAAGATAAACAACAACAACAACAATTAAGAAGAAGAATACTAATGTCTTACTGGGTTGGTGTAACTGTGCTGTTTTTTTTTTTTAATCGACCACCTCAGAAGGTGTTAGCAAGTCATAGGATAAACAACTAAACAATAAATTGACTTTTGTTTACACATTAATCCTCCTAATAATTTCCTGTCTCCTCAGAATTCATAGAACCATCCCAACCCCACATGTTCTTTCAAATTAGTTTTTTCTCAATTCCCACGAACCAGTCAATTAAATACAATTTTATTTAAACAGCACTTTTTAATAATTAACAATGCCACAAAGCGGCTTTCAGAAATCTGGATACAAAATTTTAATTTATAGAATTTTTTTTTATTCATCCCTAATATGCAAGTCAGAGAATAAAATGGCCAGAAAAACTCAAAATGTAACCTGTTCTCTTCTGGGTTCCTCTGGCTAGTGTGATTATATATAATGGTAGTCAGCTGTCCCCATCACACAACAGCTACTGAAACTAAATGCTTAAGGGAAATAAAAGCAAGCCAGCATCTGTGTGTAGCACAGCTATTGTGAGTGCACAGACATCTGAGGGCTCTGAAGAGGTGTTATTGTCTGGGCACAGCTTTTGTCTGTGGTTATAAACGTATTACAAGCAGGTCTCGCTGGTTTCCATGCTGCCCTTCACAGTTTGCAATCAACAAATCCCATAACATTACTGTTGAAAATCAAAAGGGTTAAGAGAAGCGAATACAAAGTAGATTCATGAAAAGTGTCATATGGATCTCCAGTAACAGATTAACATCCTTGAACTTTACAGACTTCCCAAGAATATCTCAAATAAAAGAAGTTACACATACAACAAAAGCACTTGTGCTTTTTGAAAGAAAATCTCCCAGGCTTATAAAAAAATGATCACCAGTGCAGTTTTGTAAAAAGGCCAGCTTTGTGTACATGTGTAACAAATGATTGTGCAGATCCAGACAGCATAATAGCAGATAAAATAGGAGGAGATAATAAATACTTGACTCAGAGGTCATAACTGTATTGCTAGACCTTAATTTCACTTCATTTCAGAAGGGGGTGGGTATTTTGAAAGTTTTAGGAGAGAAAAGAATAGGACCCCACTGCATAGCCATTTAATATTTGGTTATCACTCTGTGTATCAGTGAAGCTTTGACTACACTAGACATGCTCTATAGACTCCACACAGATGCCCTTGTCCTTGGTGCTGAATATTATCAATACTATCTAAAATTTGACAGACAGCATCCATTCAGAATGGGATTACAATGCATTGTAAACAACAATTTGTTATTGACATATAAAGGTGTATAAATGGTCTAAAGACTTACTTTGCAATTGCAGATTTATGTGACATAAGAAACAAAACTGAGGTAAACCATGTGAAGTAAACCATTTTCCAACAATAAAATTAATCTAAAAAGCAAATAAAACCAATACATTAAGTGTGCAGACCCTTGTATCATGGGGCATGTGGCTGTGTTTAGAATTCAGTAAGGTGATTCTTTATCTGTATCAATAAATAAAGTGATTCTGATTACCCCCAAATAAGATCAGATGTTTCTGTACAGTTTTCTTGACATCCTCTTGTTACATCCAACTGATGAAGCCATGATCCACAAAGAGCTTACAAAGCATGTATAGCATCTTACTGTTAAATGGTATCTATTGGAGAAGGCTGTGAATTTACCATGTACCATGGAACACCATGAAGGTCAAATTCCACAATTGGAGAAAATGTGGCACCAAAGTGACATTACTAAGAACAAAATGTCCCTGTGAAATTGCAAAAGAAGAATAGCCAGGAGACCTCTAGTAACATATAAGGAGATTTAGGAACATCTGACCATTCAGTACTGGTCACTTTTTGCATGTGATACTCATGTCTAGCCTGTATTGAAGGATCGCTATCTAAAAGCCATTTCTCACGAAGAAAAACATCTAAGGCACAAATCTATCCAAATAATATAGCAACATTTGCAATGCTTCAATGAGACCACAGTAGAAGTTATTTCAGAATTCTAAAACATATGTTCGATAAAAAAAAAAAAGATGTTATCATATCAATAGTAAAACATAGTGGTGGAAGCATCTTCATATGAGGCTAATTTGCTTTAGCTGGTACTTCCCTGAATCATGTTTTTATCAGGGAGAAAGAGACTGCACTTTTTATGTGTTTTTGAGTGATAACTTGATACCTTTAATAATAATGATACATTTTATTCTCAGTGGAGCCTTTGTTTTTTCAGAGCTACAGAGCAACAGCTAACATCTCTGACACTCTGGGCAAAATATACATATTACTGGATCTTTTACTTCACAAAAATGAGTCAGAAGATGGAACACTGCTGAATGGGTGGAATTTATTACAGTTGATTAGACAGACAAAACCAAAAATGTCTGTATTCGGATATACAATGCATAATGATTGGCAGGTCTGGAAATAAAATTAGTGATAAACACCACTGGAAATTAAGTATATTAAGGATAATTCTATTGTATTGTGCAAGCTTAGAAGGTGCACGAAATCTAAAACACACATGCTGATTTGCTGGTGTGTATTGCAATTGCATCAATCCATAAATCTACTTAAACTGCTCAGAGGATTTACAAGCATACAAGGTTATTGCAGATAATTTGTATTACATTATCCATGTATTTGTGTGGGTTTCAACATCTATGGCTTAAATGGAATAAGAACTCTCCTCTTTGTCTACCAAATAAAGGCAATTAGTTTATTATATTGTATTACACAAAAGATTGCATAATGTAGAGTAATTGTATAATATAATAAAACTGCAGAGAAAGGATAAAAGTGTGCTTATACAGTCAGATCACTGACACACACTCTAATGCTCCCACATACACACAAATGTCTTGTCTTGAGTTTTGTCTTTTGCTTCTAAAATGGCACACTATATCACTCCTATAAATACAACACATTCTGAGAAAAAGTGAGAAGTGACAAAGAGTGAGAGCGAAATTTTGTACCTTTGATATTCTGACTGAATTACTAAAGCACTAACAAAATACAAAAGATTTTAAAAAATGCGTGGGCCAAGGTAGAGGTGTCGCATATAATTTTGCTGATTCATTTGCTGCTTCTAGTCACTGGTCTAGCAGAGCCCTTTTCTGAGCTGAGAGTTTCCTAGCTACATGGAACAGACAATGGAGCTCCTTATCTCTGAACAGTGCTGCTGAGCCTCTCAAACTAAAGCAATTCGAATGAGATTAAATATAGCTAGCCTTGCTGACTCCCTGCCTCACTTACTCTCATCTCCTCTGGAGTGTCTCTAAATCAGCTGACCTGGTGTGAGTCTGAGCTCAAAAAAACAGTACATTCACTGCAGATTTTCCTGTCTCATTGAATGCAGAAAAAAAAAATCCTCAGCAGTGGTGTAGTCTAAAGACTAGTCAATGTTAAACCAACACACACATACATTATATGATCAGCCATATATATTAGCCATTCAACAAGTGCCCTCATATGCAATGCCTTACCATTTTAAATTCCATTAAAATGTTACCTTTTTAAGTGGACGAGAAAAATGAAATGCTGATTGAAGTATATAAACTGATGTTCCATTAAATTGCTTACTACTGTATAAGAATCACTGTTGCACCCTGTGGTCAAAAACTGGAACTGCAAAAGCACATAATAGTTATGTTTTCAAAATGGGACATCCAACAAACTCATATAGGAGCTGTGATTATATGGCAACATTGTTTTGACCACTTATAAATCACATTTGACCATTACAAAAATTGGGACCAAGAAAAAAGGATTATGGAGTGTCTATATTCTGCAAATCAGAAATACACGCACAACACATTGTTTCCCATGAAAACACTGGAAAATGTTTTTTTCTTTTCCACTGCCTCATGTTTTTTTTTTTTTTTCTTTTTCTTTTTTTTTTACTCATAGCTGCATATTATGGGGTTGCTAAAACTCCTAAGTGACAAGTGTGATTGCTTCTAACATTTGCTTTTGCTTGAGGCCATGTTTTTTTTTGTTACCCTGCTCCACCAAAATCTACTGCTGTTGTTTACTTAAATGTGCATAATAATTTAATTAGCATATTTCTGTATTAAATAATTCTAAAACTGAAAAAAAAAACCCTGTATAAATTGTTCTACTGCGTCCTCAAATATAGATTAATGTACTGTAAAAACTATTTAGAATGTCACTGTAGAATTGGTGCTATTAGTATATAGGGATAATATATAATGTGCATTTTATAATTTTGGGACACAATCTTGAATTAAAAAAGTGTACACTAAAGATGTCGCAGTGGACGCACCAAGTGTCCCTAAAGTACTTTGTAATAGTGTTTCTACCAAAGAGCGCAACATTTTAAAATCTTGTTTCCTGCTGATTAACCAGTTTGTCATTTGTAACCACTTCTATTTATGATTCTGCCACAGTAGTAAATAACTTATATAAAATAGACATTGAGGGCTTAATAGGTTTGTAGTATGTATTTTATATCTAGCCTTAAACTAGATTTTAATATTATATATTGTATCGTATCATTGTATAAAATAGTTTGTAGAGAGATAAACTGTTTGCCCAGCAGGGGGCTCACACCTCTTCCAATCTCCCTGCTCACCAGCAGCAAGGCAGAGTCAAGATACTCCAATTACAGAACCCCAACTGTGTCTTGAATGATCTTTTAGTTTTGAAATAACCTATTTGACTGCAAAATGTATTGCTAGAAAGGGTTAAAACACTACACTGGAAAATTTAATGACAATAGGAAATCATATTATTTGTATCCAAAACACCAATGATCCATTGATGGCTTATGCCAGCCTGCAGCTGTTGGAAACAACAAAAATGACTCCAGGAAAAAACAGAGCATGACTAAATACACACTGAACCACCAATAACAGTTATACTATAAGCACTTACACACTAGAAGGTTACTGACCAGAGCTCATACAGGGACACACATACAAATCAACTTTTTAAGACCTCACAGTATCCTCTGGAAAAATCTCTATTTATGAACACTTCAATGGGTGCAAGCCTAAATCTTTAAGCACTGGCATCTCTCTCAGCCCTCACTGTTGCGCTTTATTTGCCCAGGTTACTGCAGTAGCATATTAATTTAGGTCAGCTGCCCCACTCTGCTCCCCTTCACACAGTTCCTTCACTTCCTGTGAAGAAAAACCAAAAGCACACTTCATTACCCAGCTGAATAGAAAGACAGACTTGCTCTGGCTCTCCCTTAAAACTGGACAGATGACCATCCGTAACAAAGCTTAATGTCCGTCATCCTCATCATTCAATACTACAGGATGACGAATTAACAGAGAGAAAACAGCACTGCATTTTTCTGTCATTGCTTGTCCTTTTAAAGGGAAGAGTCACTGCAAATCAATACAAAACTATATACTGATTTATGGACCCACATGGCACAAGCACAGACTGATTGAATGACTTTGTTCTGGATGAAAATGATGCAAATCAAATCCAATGGCCTTTACAATCATCAGATCTTAACCCAACTGCCAGGGCCATTATCATGGCATTATCATTATCAAATAATTCAGAAAAATGCAGTTCATTTCCCCAGTACATTTCCTCAAACTTGTAGACTCTACAAATCTGATATATATATCAAACTCCTCTGGTAGCTCATGGTGTCCTCACACCTTAATAGAACATGTTTAGTCGGCTTTTCCTTATATTTTTTATCCATCTCAGCACCTGACATTTGCTCATTAGCCCGTCCTTAATGACTTCTGATTTTTGCTTAATATTTTTCCTTGTATGGTGCTAATCGCTCCTAGTGTGGAGTTCGGTGAAACAACATACTGACAAACTATGAGTCAGCGTCGAGTTTATGACTTTCCTAACGAGAAGTGCTCTGGTGTATTTCTGATGACGGATCAGATCAAATTAAGCATGTATTTGTGTGCAGTTTCCACAAGGATAATCAAGCTTCAGGGGGAGAAATGTCTGTAAATGCAATGCGGAATTACAGTGCCAGGTGCCAGCTGGCTGATCCAGGTATGAACTATGAGGGCCTCTCACATAAATTCACTTGTGTGTTTGTGAGACCTGGTGAGGGCAAACAGAGGACAATCAAAAGACCGTAGCTACTATTCAACAACACAATAAACACCCTGCCCCTAAGCACAGCACTGAAAACAATATGCGATTCAATAACCACTCAACAGCCGGACATAGAGTCAATAGGAGTAATTTCAGTTTGACCTCTTTACGGTCTTTATGGTCACGATCACAGGTTGTTTGGTAATGTCTCGACCAAGATGATCATGTTCTATCCCCAACGGAAAAAGTTATTATAATGGGAACTTGACAGCAAACTATAATTTCCTTATTATCGAGTTACACCATAGTAACACATAAGAGTATAATACTGATCATATCCCTTGTCACGCTATACCCGTTTTTGTCATTTTTATTTTACTAAGAACTACAGAAATCCTCGCTTGAGAATCAGCACACCCCAAAGCTTGCACAGTCACATGTTGTTAGTTTTTTTTTTTTAAACAAATCATCTGTTTAAGCTCGCTTCTAATCAGAATTAGAATTTTGACTTTTACACTGAAACTAGGTGCATGTTTTGTTATCTTAATGCCAGAGAACTATGTTAATTCTTTTTCTCTTCCTCTATTGTTAAATAAACATTTATAATTATTATCAAAGCCATTTATCAAACTCTCGGGAATTGTGTAAGGCTTCTAATAAAGATTTCATAAACAATTAACTGATATTGCATTTGTGACCTTACCCTGCAAAACCAAATACACCAAACCCAAGATAATTCATTACAAGATACTCATATAACAAGTCATAAACTGCACATGTGCATGTCCACACAACCCACACTCAAAATAAAAGGATCTGGCTCTGTATTCAGTTTAAAAATCCTGATAATAAAGTCATGATAAATTACCATCCTGATAAAGTCATATTATTCAGGTTAAACTAATACTTCTAAAGAAGAAAGACATAACAAACAACACTTCAGCCAGTTGATTAAGAAAATAATCCTTTCTAGGAACACTCTCGGCTGTCTTGGTACTCAACGTCTATTTCTTCCCAGATTCTAAATTTAATAGATAAAACATTGTATAATGCTGACAGATTAATGTACTCACTCACAATATGCTACATGTTATCTTCATTTTGAGTGCAGCCACCTGCAATACGTTATGGTTATTTCTTTCTCTATTTAATACATTTGCCTAATCATGTTATGGTCTTTTGATTTTTTGTGTATGAACTAAGTATAAATTCAGAGATCATCGGTGGGTGGGTGGTGGGGTGCTATAAAAAAAATAAATAAAAAAAACCCCTGATTAAATAGCAATAAAAGCACATCCCAGATAGTCTTACCTCATATACGTTAGCCAAATATTCATTTTTTTGAATAATTGAATAAAAAATTATACTTTTATTAATTTGTTTGCAGTTACATTTAAGATTATGGAATGTCCACAATACAAACTCACTGCCACAAAGCCCAATGCACTTTATCCTCCAACCTTTTTTGAAAAACATAAAGGCAGTGAAAATAAAGACTATTTCCATAAATGTTTAAACATTTCTTACAAATGGATCGCCAATTATTATGGAACTACTTTCCAATTCTGCTGTTACAAAATAAAAAAAATCTACATATTCAACAGTACTGTACTGTGGTGTTAAAAAAAAAAAAACAGGCCTAATTAACTGACATGCTGACAATCTCCAATTCATTCCCTGGTCTTCTGCTTTTTCTTGTGAGAGTCACAGTGGCAGCAAGCTACAGTCCAGTCTCTATTCTTGGTCACAGACTGCAGATCCTCCATGGGAATCCTCATATATTCTGTGGGCAACTGTGCGACATTATCTCTCAATCAGGTCCTGGGTTTGCGAAGGCATCTCCATCCGGAGGAATGTGCTTGATTCAGCTCCATTTACGGTGCCTGAACGATCTCGACTCTTCTTTATTTGGCGAGCAGTGGCTCTCCTCTGAATGTCATTCTTCTCACCCAAGAGATTACCTCCTGTAGCCCTGTCGAGGAAGTACATACTCACAACCTTATCCTTTTAAGCTTTGGATAAAGGTGAGGACATAGAGTGCTTTGACATCTACAAACTGAGCACTTGTTCCAGCACTGCAAACAGGAAAAGCGACTCTGACACAGCTTGTGCTGCCCTGACCCATGTGTCAATCTCACACTCCCATCACTCAAGATGCCATGATACTGAACCTTCTCCACAATCGAAAAGATGAAATACTGAACTCTACTCGAGTAAAGCTCATTAGTACTGCAAACTGGTTGTAAAATGATCCAAGAAGCATCCCAGGGCATTGCACGGTGTTTGCTTTTACTGTCAAACTTGTCTATAACCCAGATTGGCAGCAACATGTTGGGATGAACAATCTCAAATGCACACACACACACACACACACACACACGTACAAGCGCAATACCCTACCTTCTGCGTGGCAGGTGGAGGAAAGGATGATGCTCGGAGGTCGGAAGATGTAAGGCAGGTAACGGGAGATACATTTCATCTTTCCCCAGCTGTATTTCGCTCTCTCAGGTCGACACGTCCCGCTGTGTGCTCCACATGAGCCGTGCTGTGACTGTGTCTCCACAAAAACAAGCATTGAAGGAACCAGTGCTGGAGTTTTGGAAGCGTCGCGCGCAGTTAACGGAGTGTGTGTATGTGTGTGTGTCCGTTAGCCGTATATTTTCCTCTCCTCCCATCTCCGGTCTGGAGGTTGGACTGTTTACAGAGTTTCAGGGAGGGGCACTTCAAGGGGTAACAGTTAATATGTTTATCAGTTTTTTGCCCCATGACACAGCAAGGAAACAGACTGACCGCCTTTCAGCGCCAACACATGCTCTACCCCCGAGGGGGTAAACAGTCTGCAACAACTCCTGCTTCCGTTCTGTGTACGATTATTATCACAGTAAGGTGCAGACGTGTAGAAAGAAGCGCACTTCCAAAAAAACCCAGACCAGATTATCGCCTAGAACAGAAAATCTAATGTAAAAAAAAAACAACAACCATAATCTCGTTTTGAGGAGTAATTCTCCTAGTTTATTAGAAAATGCTGTTAACAGCGCCATCTAGCGGTTCGTTTTCATACTGTTACTCGAGGGAGAAAAGTGTTTCACGTTTGAATTCTTGACAATTAAAACACACACAAACAAAGACACAGTCTTGGGAATGTATGGCCATAAGACACATTTTGTACACAAATCCAGTATGCAGACAATCATCTGAGTTGTCTGAAGATTAAAAAAACAATCTGGGTATTCAGTTGTTAATAAACATGACTAATTATTCAAATTAAGTTGTTTATTGTATTATTTTACTGTATTGCAAATTACTTCTGAAATCTATACAATTAAAAAAACAATATCAGTATTTATTTATAACTAACTAAAATTGTTTCATCAGACCAACAACTGTAGCAGGTATATAGATGGCCTGGCTAAAACCTTTAGTATATACTGAGTGTTAAGCACTGAGTAATCAGCAAAATGAATGAGTGATCTTTTGTGTGTATTTGTGCATGTTTAAAATCCACATTTTTGCAAACCGAATATTACATTTTCAGATCAAATCAACGGAACAGCTAGATGACCACTTGACACTAATTGTTCAGAAATTTCCCCACTGTGGGATGAATAAATGTATATCTTATCTTATCTTATCTTATCTTATCTTATCTTATCTTAATGGTTGGGTCTCAAGCAACCATTTTTCCATGCCATTAACATCACCACTAAATTATAACAACATAGCTCTAAATAAAATGTAGATGAATACACCTGAATGCAGGCCTTCTGTTTTATCTAATGCTTCTTCCCTCTGTTCCATCACTAGTTTTCACTTATATTTTTGAGTGGGCTTTTTCTAGGTAAAGCTATAAACTGCTTAGTACTTAGTTCAGGAGAATGCACTAAAGTTGTGGCTCTGGGTTACTGATCAGAAGGTCTGGGATTTAAGCCTTAGTATTAGAAAGCTGCCCCTGTTGGGCCCTTGATCAAGGCCCTTAACCCTCTCTGCTCCAGAAGTGCTGTATCATGGGTGACCCTGTACTCCTAACAAGCTGGAATAGGCAAATAAAATTTACTGTGCTGTAATGTATGTGTGACAAGTAAATGCATCTTACTTACTTTCATTTATTTTCTTATCTTCACAAGAGTTTTTTTATATATGATGCACATGCACTAAAATCCACTGAATAGGAAGCAGATAATGATTTGAAATAGATAGAATGGATAAGGGGTTAACAATTTTATAAAAAAGAATTGCATCCCAATATGTCTTCACTCAAATTGAACTCTCCCGTCTTCCTGTGAAAACAGTAGTTATTTTTCAATTTCAGTATACAATTAGTCTAAACCCATTGGCTTTTTTCCTTATACTAAAGACACCCATCTTTTAATGACCCATAAACCACACACTGCAACAGAAATCGAGCGAGAGGAACCACTGTGGGGCTGTGAGATTGGGTATAAGCTTTGTGAACAGGTGCCATCTGCTCTCATCCCCTGAGCATCAGCATATCAAAGAGTTGACTTCCTCTCTCTCTCTCTCTCTCTCTCTCTCTCTCTCTCTCTCTCTCTCTCACACACACACACACACACACACACACACACACACACACACCTCCTCACTGCCTAACTCACTGTTGGAAGCCCTCACTGGCTTTTTTAAAAGAAGCACTAAAATCACTACGGGTATTTATGAGCCACCAGGATTTCTAATTATAGACTATTAAAGATTAAGGTTCTTATAGTTAGTAATATAGATACCTTAATGATTATCAGTCACTGATAGATAGATAGATAGATAGATAGATAGATAGATAGATAGATAGATAGATAGATAGATAGATAGATAGATAGATAGATAGATTCATCTCACTTCAAAATTTACATATTACAGCAGCACAGAGTAGAAAAGTATACTAGAAGCAATTTATATTATATATGTAAATAATATATAACAAGAGAATAAATGTAGACATATACAGTATATAAAGAAGTATATAAGATAGAGTAACCTAACAGCTAATTGTAAAAGTCTGAATTTAAAAAAAAAAAATGTTTAGACCTAAAGAATCTAAGTTGGCATGTGATTATTTCTGTTTCTACAGAGCTGTCATCACATCGTTGTAGATCTTTTTAGCACACAGATAAATGACCTTTATTCAGCATGATGTAGATGCATCAGGTCGGTTGCCTGTTGCTTTCAAGGCAGTAGAGATTTAAGTATGGAAATGTAAAAGAATTGTGGCATAGGAACCTGACACACTAATTATTAATTATGGTTGAATTTACTATACAATGCCTTCAGTAGAGAGGGGGGAAAAACAACTATAATTTTGTTTGCAAATATTAATCCTTGTGTTCTGGTGCAGTATATACCAGTCTTTCTGACTTTAAGGAGCGGGAGCAAACATTTTATTTAAAATGATCAACCTTTTAAGCAGATATGAATTAGGGGAAACAATAAAAATACACAAATCCCTTTCTCATGCCTGAGGATGCTCCTACTAGGAGGATTGTGTATAAATAAAATATTGGGTTAATCTGACAAAGTAGCAAAGTGAATTCACCTATTAATAAATAAAAAAATACAAATAAATAAAGTTCATGTGTCTTTTTTGGTATCTAATTTATTCAGATGTCATACTTATTTGGTATCTGGGTTGTCCTCAGGTCAAAATGTTCAGAATGTAAGATGAGCAACAGGAGACAATATTGAACAAAAACAGAAATGAGCATGCACATACAAAATATCATGAAGTTTAGTTGAAAACGAAACGAACACATAGACGATCGTGCAGACAGAAAGGAAATATGTTGTCGAAGGAGTTGAGAGATTGGAGAAGAGCTTTTTCCTACCTTCAGCTGCGTTTACTTCAGTCGGACCCTTCACTTGGGCAAAGCACCAGCAGCTCTCCTCCGCACTGCCTCCGCGTCCTGGAGCATTCAGAGCAGGAGACAAATCCGAGTCACCACCAGCAGGACAATTCCGTCTACATTGCATTACACGGACATTCACACGCATCTTACCGAGCATGGCTTAGAGTTCCTCTTCAGCCGCTTGCTGTTTACTGTACTCCAGCGCTCATGAAAATGATGAAGGACATGAGTAATGATTGAGATGTTATTTCTCCACTGC
Source organism: Silurus meridionalis (assembly GCF_014805685.1). Taxonomy (NCBI): domain Eukaryota; kingdom Metazoa; phylum Chordata; class Actinopteri; order Siluriformes; family Siluridae; genus Silurus; species Silurus meridionalis. The sequence continues at coordinate 18,384,771 of NC_060888.1, read as the reverse complement.
GCTGCTCCACGTCAGAGATATTTTCATTCTCATCAATCACCTTTCACTGTAGTTCATATCCACCCCCCCCCAACTTTGCTGTAAGTAGGTAGGACTGAGGGGTGGGTGTGCTGATAACTGTGTGCTCAAACACGCGGAAATTGTTTCTACACCTTTAATCAGGAAGCTACTTAGTTTCGACTGATCCCCATTCAGGCTTCAGTCTTCTTTCCGGTTCATGCTCAGGCTTCTCTATGCACCTGTTGAGAAATCAAGTTAACAAAATGACATAAAAAATAAAAAATAAAATAATACAAATAAAAATATATTTCATTACCCATGCACATGTTTTCCTTTATTCGTGTAATTTGAGTCAAACCACGCAGACACAAGTCTAAAGCTTCAACTCAAATTTCAGAAATGAGAAATAATGTGATCTCGACAGCTTTGACCATATTGGCCAGACAGGTTTGAGTACTTCAGAAACAGCTGATCACATGACATGGTTCTCCCAGAGTCTATAACAGGGGTCACCAACATGGTGCCCGCGGGCACCAGGTAGCCCGCAAGGACCACATGAGTAGCCGGCGGGCCTTTTCTAAAAATAGCTGTTTCCTACTTTGTTAAATCATTGTTGATAATTATTATGAGAAATCATTAACATGATCAGTGTCTTCACATAGATCAATAACATTAATTGTTAATAATAACATATAATAAAAGGTAAATTGAGCAAATTTGTTATTTCAGATCAAACTGAAAACTGTGTGTGTATCAAACCGGTAGCCCTTCACATTAAACGGTACCCAAGAAGTAGCTCTCAGTTTCAAAAAAGTTGGTGACCCCTGGTCTATAGTGTTTACACAGACTGGTGCGGAAAACTGAAAACATCCAGTGAGCAGCAGTTCTGCAGGCAGGTATGTCTTGTTAATGAGAGAGGTCAGAGTAGACTGATCTGAGCTGACAGGAAGGCTACAGTGACTCAAATATCCACTCTTTCCATCCGTGCTGAGCAGAAAATCATCTCCTAAAGCTAAATATATTGAACCTTGAGACAAGTGGAGTACAAAATAAAAGAAAATTAGGTCAGTTTTCACTTCTGTTTGCCAGGAACAGGAATCTGAGACCAGACTCAGTGAATAGTGGAAAAATGTAGGCTGGTTTTAATTATTGAAATGTAACTTTCAGAAATCCAAATGCAAAAGCAACATTACAAATAACAATAGAGCTTAAACATTTTTTGTTTGGAGGAAATGTGCACAAATGAAAATGTATTAATTTTAAATAATCATCTCCGTCTCATTATTACTCAGCTTCATCATTTTTACACAAGCAGCCATGAATCCTAGATTATAGTACTGGATTGTATTATAATCTCATGTATCTTTGTGTAACTTTATAAACTCTTCAGAAATGGTCTGATCTATAAAATGTTCTGTAATAAACAGTGCCATTGTACCAACCATATTAACGTTTGCTTGGGACTTTAATGTTGACATTTCCATACGTCATTTCCGGTTGCAGCAATTTTGGCGCATCTTACCAACGTCTTTTGCTTTGCAAAGTACAGAAGCAGCCTGATATGTGTATACAATTAATAAAGTGTTTTGGATCACTCAATGTAGCAGGAGGAAGAGCTGACTGGTGAGATATGTGGCGCCTGAAAGCAGTAGGACACAAATCAAGTGTGTCTGGTAAAGATCTGGAGGAGTTGAAGCAGAAGAGAAGAGAACATGAAAAAGGTGTGTTTATGGATTTGTACTGGTTTGGATTTCTGTTTAGATAAATACATGCATGCAGGATTATCTGTGTCTATCAATGTTTTATGTGCTTCTATTTTATTTGTCCCTCCTCAACCTGTCTGTAGTCTTGAGACAGGCAAGGAGAGACAGACAGCTGGTCAGTAAGAGGCTTTTGTTAAGTGAAGAAGAGCAGGAGAAAGAGCTGGTTGAAACAAACCGTGCTCCTTTTTCTCAAGACCAGGTAACTGCATTTACATTACATTTATTTATATTTATTCGGTTTCCTTTTTTATCCAAGATGCTTTACATGTCAGCTACATTAATCTGGCCCACATATTGTATAAAGCAGTTACACTTTAGGAAATAAAATGGTAAGTGTACTAAGGCCTTGTTGTGGAGTCACATTTAAGGTACAACTTTAATACATGCTGTAATATGTAAATTTCCCTCTGGAATGAAGGAAGTGATCTGTCTGACTGACTAACACAGCATTTGAGTTCAACTAAATTGCATATGTCAAGAACCACATGCAGTATTTGTGCAACATTTACAGTTCAGGACAAAAGTGACTTGTACACCTCGTATGTTACCTTAAATTTTTAATATCTGTGCCATTTCCATTTTGGGCCATCACCCCATCCATGTTTGGAGTTTTTCATTTGACAGGTCACTTGGTTTTAACTGTTAAACAATGTTCAAATATTTACTAAAAGAACTTATGCATAGAAAAGAAAAAGCACAAACCTTTTTGTCTTTTGGCAGTGAAGGGTGTTTATGCTATGAGATTTGACATTCTTGGTTGTTGTCTGAGCAGTTTTTATGTGACGCTTTCCTTTTTTTACCAATTGACACAATTTTACTTATTGACTGACTTGTCTGTTGCCAAAAACAATATGAACACCCAACAATAGATTGCTATACACATAGTATGTAATGCAAGAAACACACTAAGGAGTAACAACGTAGAATTAATTTCTACATTAAAGTAAATTAGTTCTTGTACTCTATGTTGTTTTATGTTTTAAACGCTAATGTGTGTGTGCATGTAGATTCGAGAGATGTTACACAATGTGCAGCACGGTGGAGAACAAAAAGCTGCTCATCTGGAGATACTAAGAAAGGCACTAAGAGACCCTGAGACTCACGTCATCTTTACGAAGTAGGCTTACATTTTTTATTTATATAGACTGACTCGTTTGTAGTGCATAATTGTTGTAAATGAACGTGTTAACGCAAAATTAATTTTAACTGCACTAATTTAATTAACATTTGATTAATACAGCGTGCAATTCCATTCCGTGACCATTTTTATTAAAAATATAATTAAATAAATATAAAAAAAAGGCTAAATTAAAACCTTCAGTGCAACGCACATTTATTCACATGTATAGTCCTTTCTTTACTCAGATATTAATTTTTTTTTAACTCCACTGCAAAAGAATTTATAATCACTAAAACATTTGTTTTACTGATGCGCCTCAAATCTAGCAACAAAATCTGCCACAATGTACACATCCGGCAATTAAAACCGTCCGTGTGGAAACATAGCAAAGTTCCGTTCGGTGTCCTGATGATTTATTTTTTTTTGCGTTTAAAACAATTTAAATTTAAAACATTTACAAGTTTTCTTTTCTTCATGCTGTAGGTTGAGTATGGTTTTACTAATCATAAATATACATGTGATACATTTTAATTGATTGACAGCCCTAATAAGTCATTTTTTTGCATTGCGTTGCTGAGGCCCAAATATAGTGAGTGAAAAAAACATCGCACTTATGTGCATATGAGTGGCAGCCTGGATAAACCCCTTCATGTGGTTAATTTTGGACATTTTTTACTTGTAATAGTAACAGAAATACGTATATCTGTTTACGTGTCTCACTCAGAAATACTTTCATAGAAATAATTCATAGCAGTTTACAAAGACAGAACTTGAAAAAGTGTAAAGGGACAAAATATCTCCTTCCAATTCCTCTGAAAGACACCCACCTAACTCTAATGGTGCATAAATTACAAATACCCTGCTTAAATATTACTTCAATAAAAGGACAAAAGTACTTGATATTGACTGCACTTAATATTTGAAAGTAAAAGTACTGATATTTAATAACTATATTTTAACAATTTTTGCATTTTATTGTTCCATTCTCCTCTGTTTCATACCTTTTTATAGTGAGAGTTTTCTATTTTTTATAGGTACACACAAATACTCTTACTCTACGCAAACACTCCAAACTGTGGGGGTTACGTTTGTGGTCTTGCACTGATTTATTTAACACAATTTATGTATCCACTTCAATGTAACAAAGAATGGCATGTTTTTTTTCTGAAATGCAGTGGGGGAAAAAGCAAATATTACACATTTTAAGTGGTGAAGTAAAATTTTCCTAAAGTGAAAACGCTCTGATAAAGTACAAATACTCCAATAATATTTATAATAAAAATACTTTGTTTTGCTTCTGCCTACGTCTATTTTTATAACCTAATCTACATATAGAAAAAGCAAAAGGTACTGGCAAATTAAAGTATTTTAAGTCTACAATGGCAAACCCAATCAATCTGTTTTTTAAGCATTTCCTTTTATTTTTATTATTATTTTTAACTAATGTCTTTTTTTATTTGCTGCGATCTTAGTGTGTGTTGGCAGAAAAAAATACATTTTGGCCAAATCACAGTTTTTCTGTTGTCATTTTTTGGCTTTTTTTCCCCCCAGAATGTTTTATAGCACATAAGACAAACATGTAATTTTGTTGTATTTGCTCTTTAGGGACATAATAATGGCCTAAATTATAAATAATCTCATCATGTGTTCGAAGAATTCAGAATATACTTCTTCAGAGGCACTTGTTTATATATTATTGTATTATTTGTATTTAAGCTTTCACCTACTTCTAATTAAATTTTTATTTATTAAAAAAATAAAGACCATCTTCTAAAACTAATATCATGTACTAAATCATGAATTAAATCATTTTTGAAACATTGTAGCATTAGAGTTTAGTCCAACCTTGCCTTTAATGCAAATCTGCTTCCTCCTGTTTCTTAATAAATATTAATTTATTCATCCCTCTCTTTTTAGACTGGAGAACAGCATGTACGTGCTGGTTGGGCAGCTCAGCGGACACAATGCTCAGTGCCAGCTGAAGGCAGTGCGGTGTCTTCATGAGCTCTCCAGCTCTCCTCACCCTGGTGTGGGGCAGTCGTGCTTGTCTGCAACTCCATATCTTCTCACATATCTCTCTAGCCCCAGTGCCAAATTTACAGTTAGTGAAAGTTATATTCAGAATTTTCAACTTGTCTATATAGTGTATAAAACATATTTTAGTTTTGTTTGTATTTGTTTTACATGCATGCGCAGGAACTTTGCCTGTACACGTTAGGGAATCTGTGTCCAGAGGGTGCTGTAGTAAAAGAGAAGTTGGTGGTCCAGGGGATAGTGCCTGCTCTGGCTAATTGCATTCAGGTAACCATCTCAGCAAATTTGTTCAGGTATCCATCACTTACTCTTTTTTTTCCATTAAGCTCCTTTTACAGGGTTTCCGCTGGGTCTTAAAAAGTCTAAAAAGTAAATCTCAATTTTAGGCCTTTAAAAGTCTTGCATTCTCTGTTCTATGTCTTAAATATATGCAACAAGTCTTAATTTTCTGATGTCCATGTATGGCTACCTCTAATGCTCATCGAAATGCTCCTACAGCACTTTAGAATGTTTTTGTATGTTTCTGTGGTGTTGTAGTTCTTTCTTCCGCTAGTCCAAATATAATTGGTTGTTTTACAATACAAATGAGACCAATATGCAATAACCAATCAGCTTTCTGTTATTGGCACGAATCTCTCTTGGATTGTACCACAGCCTTAAAATTGATTTTATTTTTTAGCTATGGGGAAGTGCAAGTTTAGCAATTCTTGGCTTGAAAAAAAATTAATTTAGGGCTTTTTTGAGGCCAGTTGCTAACAAAGTTTGTGTTTTAAATGTAATGATATAGATTTTAACTTTCTTTCTTGATGGTCTTAAAATGTCTTAAATTTGACTTTGTGAAACCTGCAGAAACCCTGTTTTAGGTAGGCTGTATAGTGTATTTTTTGATCCTCAGAATCAGAGATGTAACCTGGCCGTGATGGAGGCAGTGGGCTTTACATTGTCTCAGCTTCTTCAGGATAAAGATGCTACAGAAGTTATTCCGTGAGTTAAAAAATTCAACCTTAACTAAACAAATCCCTTTATTAGGCTAAAATAAGTATCAAATAAGGAAAAGTGCAGTTTATGTTTCAGCCAAAATGCAAGACAATACATATTCTTTGTGTTTTATATTTCGTTCCATACAACGTCATTAGTCAACTAAAAAAATTCTCATCACGAAGTCCACATTTTGACTCTTTTCCAGCAAATTTTATTTTGCACACTGGAACATGATTGGGTTTCAAATGTTACAATGCAATTAACTTTTACTCTGATATGTTCAATCCCATATATGTTTCTAAGATGTTCATAATGGCAGCAGTTTTCCCATTCTTTGTCACTTACAACTTATTATTAGGTATTTGTTATGATGTTTTGGATGACTTTGATATTCAATAATATATCTTTCAGGATGGTCATGGCCTCTGGATTGGTTCCTCACTTGATTTCACTTCTGACTCCAGATCCGGAGTTTGGTATGGGAGCCGCCATCGAATGTGCCTGGTGTTTACATTATATAGTATCACGGTATGCTACCACGCCCCCATTTTCTATAAGCCTGGTTTTCATAATAGAAACTCGCCAACAAATAAAGGGTGACCGAAAAGTCACCCCACAAAAGGAAAACAAACTTTTTAGCAAAATGTAACTTAAGCTTCTTTTCAGGTTTTACATCATAAAACTAATTAATTGACTGGCAGCTTCTTAAAATAAAGCACAATAAATCATAATAGAATAAATTTTCAGCTTGGGATTCTAATTGAATTGCTTCTGATTGTACAAATTATGTTTGCTTTTTATGTTATATTATTTGTTTTTGTAGTCTGTCTGATCCCTCCACCTTGATAACTGAAGGACTCTTCTCACAGTGCAGTAACCTCCTGATTACACTAGGAGGGGCTGTTGCTAAAGAAAGCACTAATGACGGTGTGGAGTTGGTGAGTTCATTCAAAACCTAAAAGCCCTGATACAGATTGTAAAGGTGTAATTTTCTTAATTGTCTATTTGGAATGTACATGCATAACAATTTAGACCATTAGTCATTTGATATTATTGGGTATTTATTTTCCTTGTAGCTGATCTGGCCTTTGCTGCGCTGCTTGGGCAATATGTTGGCCAGCGGGGTGTGTGAGGCTGCAGGATGCTCAGCGGGTGTAGAGGATGTCCGTCTCTTAGCAGCTCTGTGTGTGTTCAGCCAGACTTACCTAACCTCCTACTGTGCTCTAAGCAGGGAGAGCCTGTGGGTCCTCAACAACCTCACAGGTAGTACCATCAGCAAATACCATGATGATAGAGGGTCACCACAGGAAATGAAGCATGAGAGGACAAATATGATCACTTATAATTAAAAAAATAAAGTCAGTTGTGGTTTTATTTGTGCATACTCAACAAGATTTATATTAGACATTCTCTGAATGTCATTCTGTGTTCCTTTTGGTTGCAGCTGGTTCACTTGTGTTTTGTTCGGCTGTGCTGTTTTTAAACATGGTACCAGCTCTTCTTCAGCTTTTACCCTTTTCTAATGGAATCAATACCATGGTAAGAGACAACATAACATATATAAACATTCAAACTAAGTTTTATATAAAAATCACTGCTCCATAATCTATTGCATTGTATTATTTTGTCTGATCTCTGCTAGTGAGTTGAAACTAAATTACTTTCTGACTTTCAAAAATTCCTGACATGTCAAAGCTTGACCTACTGCTGAGTTCAAATATTGACCATCTGTCTGTTGACCACTAACTGTCTAACACCACTTCTGTGTGTTTAGGTGCTAAGAGTTCTGGGTAATGTTGCCCACTGTGGTCTGGGATACTGTATACAGCTGACGCAAGCGGGTCTGCTCCCTGTCCTTTGTACCACACTCAAAATGGCTGATCCTGACATTGTAATACTGAGCTTGGAGGTGTTGCATTTGCTGACTGCGAGTAGCCCACAGGTAAGTTGCACTCACACACACACACACAAAATGAACTGATTGCATTTTTGCTTTCGACGACTTGCATTTTTTAAATGTTAAAGGTTGTTTCAGACAACAAATAGCAGGTATTGGGATCCCATGGGAGCCAACAAAAGGTTTCTGGAGCAGAAGAACACAGAGCAATGAAATTACAGGCTTGGTAGGGAAACAAAATCAGCCAAGTCCATTTGAAATAAACACAGCAGGGTACCAACAAAACTGTGGGAGCAGTTATTTGGTCAAAATGTCTTTGGGATTGAGTGAAAATAGGGTTAAAAGTCTTTACCTCATGCTTTTGTTAGTTGTGATTACAGATTTCTTAGAATGTTGTACTGCCTGGTAATTTTTTTTACATATTGCTCAATTGTATTGTTCTACTTATATTTGCTTCGTTTAGATGTTTTTCACGTGTCTACAAGCTAGTTTAACAGTGCTCTTTTTTTTCAGGTAGCTGAAGAGTTTATCAGGATGGATGGCATTTCTCTTTTGGAAGCAATTCAATATAACAATGAAAATGAGCATCGTCTTCGAGCATCGAACATCTTGGACTACCTGCATGCTCACTAAAGCGTTCATACAGCCTGTAATAAGGCATATTGGTTTTCAATTAGTGTGTGTACATGAGGAATAAAAACATCTGTGGACATGGGTCGGTTAACTGTTTATTTCTTGATACACTTTTTCCTGCAGTTTTGCATTTTTTTAAACAATAGTTTATGCAGTGGTGTAAAAAGGATACCCAGTTAACCAACCTTCAACTCATTGTATAATTGTGTAGTTGTGTTTGCCTCCTTTATACAACATTGTACCAAACAGGCAATATTAATTGAGCCCATCATCAGTTTGCTACTTTTAATGTTCTCACTGCTGCACGCACTTACATCTTACATTAAAAAAAAATATACAAGATTTAAATGTATTTTACATCTCACTTCAGACTGATGTGACAACGAACTGAACAGGATTTGCATTCTTTATATATGTAAAGACAGAACAAACATTTTTACATCTGTAACTGTTAACATAATTCAGTTAAATTAATTTTGATATCTTTTAACAATGGTCATTGCCCCAAAGCAGCTTTACAGAGTTAAAGAGGTTATAACATTTTAATTCATATGTTGAGTTAAACTCCCGGAGATGGAATGCGGCAGGAACCTTTAGACCAGGGGTCACCAACCTTTTTGAAACTGAGAGCTACTTCTTGGGTACCGATTAATGTGAAGAGTTACCAGTTTGATACACACAGATTTCAGTTTGATCTGAAATAACAAATTTGCTCAATTTACCTTTTATTATGTTATTATTAATAATTAAGGATATTCATCTATGTGAAGACACTGATAATGTTAATGATTTCTCATAATAATTATCAACAATGGTTTAACAAAGTAGGAAACAGCTATTTTTAGAAAAGGTCCGCAGGCTACTCATGTGGTCCTTGCAGGCTACCTGGTGCCTGCAGGCTCCATGTTGGTGACCCCTGCTTTAGAGGAACCACACTCAAAAAGGCAAACCATCTGTATCTGGGTGGCACTGAATGTCCATTCATTATAGTTTTATCATTGTTGAGGTGTGCTGTTCAGTGAAGGGAGCTTAAATGAAAAACTTCATGCAAATTGCATTCTTAAGCCACTGTAGCAGAATGTTTATATTGAATAAACTATAATTACAGTCCAAGTCCATCCTAACAGTTTATCATAGTCCAAATTCATCATCATGAGTTGCTCAGTAACTTCATGAATCTTTAGGCTGTTTATGTGGAACCAGGGGGGTAACAATCTACAGGGGCAGGATAGATCACTACATTTATATCAATCATAATACGTCACTAATGCATATATTATGTATTTTTTCATTTTATGTAAATAAGGGTTTGTACGTATATCATGTCTAACCATGGGTTTGAGATAACGAATAGGGTAATGCAGGAGGAAGAAGGAAGAGGAACTGCATGCTTCGGACTTTTATTTTGAATTTAACCTACGCTACAATATGTACACAAACCAGAAATGGATAATTACAAACTCAAAAATCACAAAACGAACAATTTCATCAGGTTTAAGCACTGAAAATATGTGATTAACTAACTAGATAACAAGGAAAAAAAAACAACAGCACGGGTACAGTGGGAATGCGGTTTTTCTGATAGTATTTGCGTTACTGCTGATATGACACTAACACCGGTACGTTTCTGTTCCTGGATATAATGACAGGATTTTGTATTTACTTGTATGCATTGCATTTGTATGTTATGAATGTTTAAAACCTGCATTATTTTCAGAAGCGCTGCTAATAATTTTGCTACCTGACAAGCTAATTCATTCCAGCCATTCAGTTCTGGTGTCTGGCGTTCGCCTGGTGAGGAAAAGCCAAGAAAGTTTTATGTTTTAACAAATATTTAAGAAGTTATTTGTTAGTACAGACAACTTGGGCCTGACAGTACGGTAACCTGTATAACTTTCAGGTTAGTTTAGCTAGTTAGCGCTTAACTTTTGAGCTGTAACAGCCTAGCAGTTTAGTTCATATACTGTACTTTATTTGCAGCTGATATTAATGTTTCTCTTCGCATGGTGTTTGTTATATTTAGTCAATTACATTTATATAATTTCAGTAAAATTGTCATTAGGTTGATATATAAATTCATCTTTTGCTGGAGAATTAGCTAAATAAGTCAGTTACACTCTCTTAAACGGACACTAGGGGTAGGCGATTATGGTGTCACGATATTTGTACCGGTTTTGACGGTATTCGATATTTAGTGTCACTAATAAAGTCTGAGCAAAACTGACGTCATATTAAAATTGTTTTGATTTACACAGAAAATATAATATCATGCACACATGTTCAGTTAGTAAGGTTTCTTGTCAATGTGAGTAGAAGTGAATTTAGTCGCTGACATTGAGGGAACACTATACTGTAGCTGTGATACTTTTAGATAAGGATTCAATAACTGGTAGTTTATATGTAAGGAATAAAGCATGACCTTTTGTGCTGTCGGTCACTTTCAGTAACTGCTTTACCCTGGTCACGGTCTTGATGGTTATGGTTTGTGGAACACAGGGAATGAGAGAAGAATCCGTCCTAATGGGACACTGGTCCATCGCAGGGTGACAGGGTGTGCTGTTATAGGAACGGAAATAATGTGATGGTGTCATGCTACTAGGATAAGTTAATTATTTTCCATTATACATCAGTTAGATCTGGTCTTCTGATTTGACTGGTTGAGCAGGGATCAAGGGTACTCATATTTCCTGTGTGCATCATTGCAATTGTCTGAGTTCCCATATATTTTCTAGTTTGAAAAGGTTGTTATGGTAGGGCTGGGATATCAGTAGACATTGAAAAAAATGCTTTTACAGCAGAAGAAGTTTTGACTTAAAATAAGAAAGCCTGTCATTTGCCACATTGCGTCTGAGATGACAGAGGCTTGATAGTAATTTCTTGTTTGTTTGTAAAGGCAATATCACATTTGCAGTGTCTGTAATTAGCTCTGATACTCTCTTTATGTGATCATGCTTGAGGTCAATTCCCAGTCCTGGTGATATTCGTTATAACCACACTCTTGCTTGTGTAATACTGCTAAAATACCGCGATGTTTTGAAGTGTTTAAAGGATTTTCTACTTATACCACAGCAACTTATCAACAGTTAAATTTTTATGTTAATTAAAACAAAACAGTTTTGTTTTTATTTTACATTTAAGGTTTTGGAACATCTGCGAGACGGTTGGTTTTTGCATTTGTTTTTCTTCTCCCATGGTGGAAATCTTGCTGGCTATCTCAAAGTCTTCCTAGACTCCTAATATTAGATAAGCATTTCCTTAATGGAAGTGCCTCCATATCAATGATTAGGTTTTAGTTTATTTATTTAGTTTATTACTACAATAATATACACATGGAAGTAGATTACATAGAAGGTGAATTAGCTGTTATTAAGTTGACCGGCATTATTGCATACCTCTGAATACCTGTTTGACTTATAGTCACTTATTATCTGAACTTTGATTAATTACTGTTCATGATGTTTCAATGAGGGGTAAAAAAGATGTTTAAACAAATTTATCATGAGCTAGACATATTGTAGACATATATAAAACACTGAATTTTTTCCTACCTGCTGACTGTGTGTGTGTGTTTCAACAATTGAACTCTGGTTTTTTTTTTTTATTATTATTTATTGTAGATTTTTCTGTGGATAAGCATTTTTCAGAAGGAGTGTTAGCATGATGCAGCTGGAGGCCCCGTTGCGGCTGTGTCATAACTGTCTGTGGTACTTTAAGTTCTCTCCGCGCCTTCTGTCGCTTTCTGCTTTTCCCAGGCAAGTTTGTATTTTTGTGCATAATTTATGTATTGCAAGTGGGGGTAAAAAATGTGTAAAATTCTTTTTTTTTGTACTGGAAAAATGTTCTAAAAAAAGTCTAATCGTTTATGTTGAGGTGCTTTATTAAAAGTTCACTTAATGCTGAGTCACAACTATAAACACGTTTAACATTTTTAATGTGTAATGAATAGAAAGTTAAGCCAGTTCCAAACCTTAGGTATGAAACGATATTAGTATACCAGTAGTGTAACTGCAAGTTAGAAATTACTTAAAAAGAACAAAATCAGGATAATCCATATTGTAAATGTGATCGGTTTGATATTAATATCATAACATGTTTGCTACTCATAATAACTTAATACTTGTTATATAAACTGGATATTACAGTATCTGTGTCTCAATATGTAATGACTGCTTATGGCAACAAAAAAAAAATGATGTCTTATTTAAGCTGTTTCTTCTGTTTGCAGGTCATCCGCAAGTTACTATGACGTTCTTGGGGTTAAGCCTGATGCATCACTGGAGGAAATAAAGAATGCATTTTTTGATAAATCCAAAAAGGTTTCTTTTCAAAACATTTCCATTTCTATTAGTCATTTGGCAGACACTCTAATCCAAAACAAGCTGCAAAATAGGCAGACAGCTGACAGGACTTTGAATGCAGAATATGTAAGGATTTATGTTCTGAAATACTTGAGATTAATGCTGGTTTGCATAAATGCATGAACAAGAATGAAGTGAATAAAAAATACAAAGAAATTACAAAGAATAACAAAGAATTACAATGCAAGTTAGCATGCAGAGTAAAAATGAAGTGTTATCTTAGATTTTATCTGAAGATAGAGGTCTTTGACTCAAAACGGAAATAACTTCATTTTACTGGAATGCTTTAATGAACTGCTTTATTTTTAAATCAAACAGGCTCCAGCTTCTGATATTTGGTTTGTTTTACACACACACACACACACACACACACACACACACACACACACACACACACACATATATATATATATATATATATATATATATATATATATGTGTGTGTGTGTATATATATGTGTGTGTGTATATATATATATGTTTGTGTATGTATTTATGTATGTGTGTGTGTATGTATATATACATAGAGAGAGAGAGAGAGAGAGAGAGAGAGAGAGAATTTGTTCTAGAATATTGCCGTACAATAAAATTACATCTCCTCATTACCCGGACACTGGAGCAAAAACAGAGCTCATCTGTCATGGTTTCATTCTGGCTTCGTGTGAACCAAACCAAGGCCGGGTTATCAAGGATATCAAGGACAGTGTGTTTTTGTGCAGCTAAAGTACACAGAACGTTTCACCACTAGAGGGGTCTGTTTCATTATAGTGATGTAGGCGTTTTATTTCTTTCTGTATTTCTTAATTCAGGGAAGTTTATCGCACACAAATGTTGGTTGTCTATGCAATTGTCGTGTAGAATATACATATGTAATCTCCTGGGACAAAAGAAAAAAGGGACAAGCTCGAAAAGGCAAATTCTTATCCTCGATTTGGTTTTAAAAACAAATCATTGGTTTGGAAATTAGCAAGACTTGAAGAAATAGACAAACTAATTTAGTATGGCATTATTTAGTATGGGTAAGACAGCTTTTTACAGAAAGAAGCATCAATCTTGTTCCATTTAAAAACCTATACACTGAAGCAAAGAAGTTATTTTATTTGCATATCCCAGTTTGTTAGAAAGCTGGGGTCAGAGCACAGGGTCAGCACCCCTGCAGCAGAGAAGGTTAAGGGGTTGGACCTTGTTTAGGGACCCAACAGTCGCAGCTTGGTGGTCCTGGGGCTTAGTTGAGAAAAATTGTGGACCCTGACATGATGAATTTTACATTTTATTATGATTTTATTTTTGTTCAAGAAGTCTATATATATGTTAATTTCCCTATTTCTAGTGTTTTCCCCCAAAAACAATTCACTGCGGCAAAATTAAACAATCAAATGGTGGCACGTGAAGTCTCAGTAGTGCATTTCTTTGGTCCTTTGTCATTGGGTTTGTTAATAATATGTTGCCGTTTTGGACCTTTTGTTTCCAGCAGTGTTTATTACAGTGTCATTAACATATTTGTGCTAAGGTATATTTATATTATAATAGTTGTGGTTAAATAGTTTGCTCAAATGAAAGATTTGCAGCATGCTGTAGCAATTGGATCATGTCTGATAATTTATAGTGTTTGGCCATAGGGCAGAGTCAAACAAGCTGTTATATAATGGTACAAATTTAGAGCAATGGAGACTATGTTTTTTGCAAAAGGCAGTTGCAGCTGCATCCATGAAATGCTTTGAACATACTTATTATGAATGCAAGGCAGTTTCCCATTTCCCAGCTGCTTTAAAAAACGTTCAGAACATCAAATTAGCAAATGTATTATTAAGTTTAGTATTATGTTAACCATGCCAGTTCTAGCCTGGGAACATGAGCAGGACGTTGTGTGAAATGTTATTGAACGATGAGTTTATATTTGTCTTTGAGTTGCTCGTTGTCTCTGCGGGTCCATGGCAGACATAAGGGTACTTTGTACATAAAGAGGGGGTAGATGAAAAGATGCCTTATTTCACTGAGAGAGAAGTCCTGGAAAAATTCGATGCTTCTGTATAATGGCTCAACTCGTTTTCCCAAGCCCGATTTGTGTGTCAGTATTTTGTTTAAACAAAGCTTTTTTTAATAACTTTTCTCTACCTCTTTTCTGTTTATTCAGCTTCACCCTGACAGTGACCCTTCTAACCCAAGTCTTCACAGTCAGTTTGTTAAGTTGAATGAAGCGTACAGGGTGTTGAGCAAAGAGGGCACCAAAAAGGAATATGATTTCCGAATGAGACATCAGACTGTCGACTATAGTTATAGATCCTCTTCCAGATACACACACAACCCCAGGTAACCCCGCTTAGTCTTCGTACGGCTCCTTTTGTTTAAAAAATATTGTAATTGAAAGATTTTTGTGCAACTCCTGCATTTGTATGTCTCCTTCCCTTTCACAGCTCTGCTGAGACAGCTGAGGATGTGCGCTACTGGGAGCAGTTTCGGACTGCTCAGGATTACTCGGAGGAAGGCTGGCAGAAGAAGAGGAAGAAAAATTTGCGCTTGGTGGGCTACTGCATGATCGCTATGCTCCTGAGTATCGGCACCCATTACTTTGGGTTCAGGTAGTGGGAGAAACACAAACCACACTACAATTTGGCTGATGCTAGTATTACACCTTATGCATTTCAATTTTGTTGGAAGAAAGGTGGCTGAGCCCTTTTATTGTTTAGATACAGTTTAATGAAAAGAAAAAAAATACATAATGTTAAAATAAAACATTACAAAATATAAGTTGAAATTTTAGACAAAATACAGCGAAATATTTTTTTCTCAGACCTACTCAGTTCTAGTTTGAAGAAGGGAGTGTGTGACATCTGGCAGAGTTAGAGCAGATGTGTGAAGCAGAATGGGCAAATATTTGCCAAGCAATCTGGCAGAGTTAGAACAGATATGTCATGAAGAATGTTTGGGGGAGTGGGCTAGGAGAGGACCCAAAGCTGAGGAAGATACAAAAAGATTAGAAGCAGTTTTATAGTCACATTTTGAGTATGCATATTATATTACAATAATAGAGAAGCAAATGTACATTATTTGTCAGATTTCTAGTTTGAGAGTGAAAGAATATTTGAGAAACTTGGTGTGCTGCTAGCTTGTAAGATATCCTGATAAGCAATTGTGTAATCCTGAATGTAATAGGTGGCTAACTAGTGCTGGAAATAGAGTCATCTCCACTGATTGATTGGGTTGATATTTCAGAGTGCCAAAGCATTTGAGAAATATACTTAGTCCTTCACACCATCTCTGGAGGTTAGTAGGAACCTAAACCATTTCAGCATGACAAAGAATACTATTTATGCTATGAAGCACTAAATACATGACAGGACATGCAGTTAATGGAAAGTAATCAGTATGCATTCAGTATTATAGAATGGCCCTTTAAGAAGTTAGTTCCTGTTACTACATTTATTCTGTTCTAAGATTTTACAGTATTAAAATTTACAACCGACTGTTATGAAACAAAAGTATTATAATTGCACAAGTTTCAGCTGACTGTTAAACATTAACATTTATGCCATTTGGCAGACAGCATTTGACAGAGCGACTTACACTTATTTCAGTTGAGGGTTAAGGGCCTTTATACCTTTAACAGTCAAGACCAAAATATGTTTTCACTATATCAATGATTACACACAAATCTGTTTACTGTATGTGAAGTGCCATAAAAACACCTAGTCAGATTGTTTAAGTAGAAACTATAAATCTAGTGCTTTGAGATAAACCTGTATTGAACTACCGTCTGAGCTACTGTTATGGAAAATGAATCAGAATAGAGAAACTAACAGCACTGTGGTATAAATGTGTTTACTATTTAGAATGTAATTGATGTAGCAGCTAGGACTGTGATGTGCAGTCTTATATACAAACACTGTATTCCATTCACAATTCCTTTTATATATATCATGTATATACATAAATATATATATATATATATATATATATATATATATATATATATGTGTGTGTGTGTGTGTGTGTGTGTGTGTGTGTGTGTGTGTGTGTGTATATATATTTTTTAATGTATAAATTAGGTGTTTTTTTCTCTTTCGGCTTCTCCCATCAGGGGTCGCCATGTGTTTTTTCATCCCCCTAAATAATATCCCTGTACATGTTTTGCTTCTACATTAGCCTCTGCTAGAATATGTGATGTTTCAGCTTTTTTTTGGCACACAGTCTGGTCCAGAGCCTAGATAAATCCCACTAATGTATGTTCACTGTCGTTTCCTGGTTCCTGTTTTTTATTTATTATACCTGTTGTAATCTGCTTAATGTTTTTACACCTTTACTGGGACTGAGCTTCACAGACTGACATCACCGGCAGGCACATTAATGATTAAAAAAATAGTCATTACGCCTGATAAACAATTTGTGCCATCATAGTTAATTCAAAACTGTTTGGCAGAGATCGAACATACCATCAAGTGCAGCTGTTTTGAGTCCAGATGTTATTCCAGATAATAAAACTGCTATGTTTTAGCTTTTGCAGTAAACAAACAAAGTGAAATGGCAAGACAGAGTAACTATATAGTAATATTTATACCATAGCAACTGCTCATTCATGAATTTATTTAATCAGCTAATGATGTGGCAACAGCACAATGCATAAAATAATGCAGATACATGTCAAGAGCTTAATGTTCACATCAACATCAGGGGAAAAAAGTGTCCTCGGTGACTAACCGTGACATGATCACATGATCTCCCAGGATATTTATGCTCAGCAGTCTCTAATGTTACACAGAGTTTACAGTGAGCAGCAGTTGTGCAGGCAAAAATGCCTTGTTGATGAGAGAGGTCAGGGGCGAATGGCCAGAATGGTTAGAGTATACAGCAAAAGGAACTCAAATACTCACTCCTTTGTAGCTTGAATCTTGAGGCAGATAGGGTACAGCATTGTCTGTGCTTTAACTGTCCATTTTCAGTGAGTCGGTGCCAACTGTAGCCTCCAATACTTTCTCTTGGCTGATGGGAGTGTGTGAACCCTGTGTTGTCTTTTGCTGTTGTAGCCCATTCGCCTCAAGGTTCGACCTGTTCAGCGTTCTGAGAAGACCTTTCACTCCATGGTGGTTATTTAACTTATCATAGCCTTTCTTTCAAATGACCATTCTCCTCTGACCTTTCTCAGTACTAAAGCACAGAACTTCTGCTTAGTTTTTTTTTTTTTATCCTACTCACAGGGGAACAGCAGTTTCTGTAATACTTAAACCAGAGCCTGCACAATCAGCCATGCCAAGTCACTGAGATGATATTTTCCCCTAATTTAATATTTGATGTGAAAAGTAACTGAAGCTTTTGACCTGCATGATTATATGCATTGCACTTATTGCACCATTGTCACATGATTAGTTGACCGGGTACCTGCACAAACTAATAGGTTTACAGGTGTTTCTAGTAAATTGGCAAGTGACTGGATATAAAGTAACAACATGGAGTAAATCTGAATGTTTATTTACAATGTGTTTTCTTTTAAGTCATTTTTTTTAACATTGTTGTTATTTTAATTTTTTAGAAAGCTGGAGGAAATACATAACGACTTCATGGATAAAAAGGATAGTGTCATCACTAAAATCTACAATGAATCCAAAGAAAGAGCCAGGTATGAAAATATACATACAATGATCAATGTGGTGGTGTGATGTGAGAGTTACTCTTATTACACCACAGTTCATTATTTTCCATTAAATTCCTGTTCTGATGGATTTAATATACATTTGCAGTTTTATTTCTAATGAAACTATTTCTTAAAGAATAACATATCATACTTAAATAGAAATCAGTTTTCAGTTTCACTTGATAATGAGGATGGCCTTCATAATCAGATATTCTTTCACCTTCTGAAGTTATTAAGACAAAACATTCAAGTCTGTTCGGTAAATGTGTCCTTAATAAAACCTCGCCTTATTTATGTTTATACTTTTTCCTTTGTTTAAGAAAAAAAAAAAAAAAATCTGCTATTATATGAAGATATACAAGTTTCTGTAGAAAGGATAACTTATTAGGCCACGCACATGAATGTTTGCCTTATTTTCCGAACATCAAATCAGAACACTATCTGACCAATCAGAACCTATGCTGTGGTAAAAATATAAATAAAACATTAGAAATTACAGGCATTGTGCATATACAATAAAAGCAATATATACAGTATGTGGATAGGGAATCGTAGTTTATATGCTTAGTAGGCCCTCATGTTTGGTTACATCAGCATTGTTTTTGTTTTTGTTTTTCATACAGGGTAAATGGTTTTAAGAAACAACAGGAGATCCTGAGACAGAAACATGCAGAATTTTTGGAGAGATACAAGCTTCGACAAAGTGGCAAAGAGAAGTAGATATATCATACAGACATTATGAGACAGGGTAGTGTCATTTACTGGAACTGAGTGCACATAGATGTAGCAGGTTGCTGTGGGAGGTGGATTAAAGGTGCTTAAAAACCAATAATAATAATAATGATAATCAGTGTGCGACATTTGCGAACATGTCCAGGATGCAGAGAAAACGAATTCGTAATCATTTACAAAAACACGTCAACGATTGGATGACATGCTTTTTAATGAAGAGTGTGTGTACCACAAGTCATGGTCAGTAGAAACCCGGCTACACATATGGCAGGTTCTAAATAACTGCACTTGGATGAAGTTCTATGGAAAAGAGTATGTATGTGTTGTATTTTACTACCTAGGGTAGATTAAAGGCAAAAAGTGAAAGTAATTTCCTTACTGCAATATAAAAGCATCAAGCAGGCATCATTTCCTTATCAGTATGTATTAAAGACAGGATTTTTAGTGATGGTCGGGCTTTATTTGCAAAATAAATATATACAGTGGAACCCGGTTATCTCGCCCTCGGTTACCTCGACAACCCTATTAAGCCGACGTTTTTGAAGTGAAACCGCCAAATTCTCGCTTTGTCTAAGCATTTTTTATCGGTTATGTCGCCGAACCCTAATATCTCGAGCACAAGGGGGGAAAAATTTTGCCATTTAACGTCGGTTATCTCGGTGCAGCCGCAGAAGAACTCGCGAAAGTGGCGGAAAAATCAAGTCTTACAGCT
Source organism: Silurus meridionalis (assembly GCF_014805685.1). Lineage (NCBI taxonomy): Eukaryota > Metazoa > Chordata > Actinopteri > Siluriformes > Siluridae > Silurus > Silurus meridionalis. The sequence goes on along the minus strand of NC_060888.1, from coordinate 18,364,915 downwards.
GCTACAGGTGTTGTATTGTATACTGGTGAATCTCTGCTGTTAGTTAGTGCACATATGCCTTTTGTTGTTAAATGTTATGCGATGAACGGGAGGCGAAAGCCGCGCTTGGCGGCGCGGAACGTGTGATGACCATCCAAAATCATAGAATGAACACCGGCAGGATCGGGGGGGATCCGCTGTGCGCTTTGGGAAGAAAAGCGCAGCTGTTGAGAGAGTGCCGGTGGGAAGGCACGTACCGGGATACACATGAGCGATAACAACGACCGCCGTGAACCAACATATACCAACAATAACGGACAGTGAGAGTGTGGAAGTTTAAATAGGAGCTGGTGATGAGTGCTAAACTAGCATGCCTTTTTCAAACAAATCGCGGCAACGCTGTTGTGTAAAAAAACCTTCAAAAACACGTGCAAGCACATTCTCATTTATTAACGCACATCATGTACATAAAGAAATTTCAAGCACGTTAATATATTGCTGCTATTTTGATTTTCGTTTATCTCGATCATCGGTTACCTCGATGCTTTTTGGCGACCCCCTAGGACATCGACATAACCGGGTTCCACTGTATATGGAAATGCCATTCTTTCTTTATAGTTTTTTTTTTCTGATTGGTCTTATTGACAAAAAATGACTTCATTTCCTTTTCTTTGAAAGAAGCAACAGTCAATAAAAAGGCCATAAAGGTAAACACTATATACAGGTATTAAAATATAAATGAAAATGTTGCTACTGTTTTTCCTAATTGGTGCAGTTGTTTTGCTCTCTTTATGCACATGACATCTCCAGTCATAGTATAACTGCAGACTTGTTCTCTGTTATGCTGTCTTTAGCAGCTGTATAAAATATCAAGGAGACTGTCATCTCCAGGTGTTTTCTCACTGTTCACGTTTGTCAGGAATCTATGAAATTGATAGAATCTTGCGTGAAGCCACTGGGGTTTGACTGTTGCTGTAAGTGGCGTAATGTTTGGGGTTTTTTTCTTGCAATTATGAATCATGAAACATTATACTTATATTAAATGATATAATGCTTTTGTACCATTCTGTTCTCTGTGCTGATATGTAGTTGTTTTCTTGGCAATAATGAATTACTCCTCTACAGTTCCAGTAATTTCATTATCTTGGTTAAATGCTTATATAACACAGAATTTCTTTTTTATGGCGTCTATCTGTGTATTTTATTTCACAATGTCTTTAGACATGCATACACGCATTACGAATATGAAGGGCAAGCACCGGTTACTTTTTTAGTACCCTGACTGTCCATGTGTGGGAGTCTGATATAGTATAATTGGCTCTACACTCCATTAGATCCTTGTTTTCACCTTTGTCTAGAGTGAAACCGACTTGAGCTTATTAATACCAGGGCTGTCTGCAAATATTGGGTGTCCTAGAGGAAACATATATTAGCTGTCATCCTCCCAGACTGGTCGTTGTAACACCTATAATTGGGGTGGGAAATAGCAAGAAGAAAAACTGGACTGTTTTCTTCCTAGGTCTTTCTGCTATTGACTATTTAATACTGAGTGTTACATTTTCCACACCAACAGCTTTTGCTTTTTTGTAACTATTACTGGTATTTTGGTGCCAAGAGAAGTGTGGATGTGGGAGAAAAGCCAGCAGTGATTTGTTCATATGCAGTAAAGTAAAACATACAAACAAAACAAAAGGGCATGTGAATTCCAGTTTGAACGTTGGAATTAAGGTCGAATCGTTACCTAATTAGATTGGTATCTGATTTTGGACAGAATATAAAAAAACGCCCAAATTTGATTTTTAGAAGATTACTTTTGCATATATTCTGCTCAGAAATAATCAGATACAGTACATGCCATCACGTCTGATTTGGGATGATTGTCAAGAAAGGAAAAATCTGCTGTGGAATGTGTATTAAGCTTATGAATATTGGAAAAGACTTTTCTTTGACTTGTGTATTATCATAATTTCCTAAATACTGATCATTTCTTGTTCTTCACCAATATGTTTCATCTAAAGGAAATGATAAAATATCAGAGAGCTTGCCCTTACACCATGGTTTGTTGAGTTTATATTAAGGTTTAAACAAACAGTTATGCAAACTACTCTAATACTTAAGAGACTATGCATTGCCAGCAATTTACACTATTACCCTAATGTTACAAAAATGTTTTTTTTTTTTTTTTAATAAAAGCTTTTTATTAAATACCCTGGTATGCTTGAAATAGCTTTAAATATTGATTATGAGGACAATATAAGTAATTCCAAAAGATACAAGCAAACTACAGTGCCCTCCACTAACATTGATAACATGAAGAAAGCTGTTAAAACATTGTCTTGAATATTTTGATCTTTTGTTTAAAAAAAGTATATCTATAACAAGTAATCTGCTATCAGGGATATCAGACAAGTGTAGTCACAACACAGTTTTACAAAAAAAAATAACTAAAGTAAAAAGGTGGGTGTAAATGTGTATGTGTGCCAAAAGTTTGTGGACACCTGGTCATAATTATGGTATGTGCTTTTTGAGCATCGCATTCCACCTTTAGTCCCAACTTGCACTTATAAATCTTCTGGGAAGATGTTCTACTAGATTTTGGATTGTGTTTGTGGGGATTTGTGAGAGATTCAGGGGTTTTAGTAAAGTCAGGTACTGATGTAGGTGATGTGAGGAGGCCTGGGGGTGCAGTCAGAGTTCACATTCATTCCAAAGGTGTTCAATAGGGTTGAGATCAGAGCTCTATAGCAGGAGATCTTCCACTCCAACCCATGCAGAGCATATCTTCACGGAGTTTGCTTTGTGCGCAGGGACATCGTCATGCTGGAACTGGTTTGGGTCTCATAGATTAAGTGAGGGGAAAATTTTATTATGCATTCAAAGACACCCGATACAATTGTGTGCCTTCAGCATTGCGATAACATTTTGGAAAAAAAACACAAATGACTGGGAAAGTCAGGTGTCCCAGTACCTTTATTTATATATACAGTATCTCACAAAGTAAGTACACACCTCACATTTTAGCAACTATTTTAGTATATCTTCTCAAGGGACAATACTATAGAAATTAATCTTGGATATATTTTGGTTGATGTGCAGCTCATATAGCAGTATACATTTAGTGTCCTTTGAAAATAACTCAACATATTATTGTCAAAAAAGCTTTCAACAAAAGTGAGTACACCCTAAGTGATAACAGCTGTATGTTACTTAACCATGCAAAGCCACAGGTCCTATTCATCAGGTTTATGCTTGACAGGACCATACAAATTTGTTATTTGATATTTGATGGAGTCAATGATGCCATCTACATCATAAAGGATTTCTGGCCGGAAAAAAACAGCCTCAATGCATTATACAGCCACCACCAGATTTAACCTTGGGCATGAGGTAATTTCTATATGTCTGTCTCTGTGTGTGACAAACCCAACTATTTTGTTTATTTCCACCATAGAACTCAGTCCTATTTAAAGTTACAGTAGTATCTGGTAAACTGATGATGCCTGAGGTTGTTTTTGGGTCAATATGCATCGAGGCTTCTTTCTTGAAACCCTTCCAAACATCTTGTGGTGATGTAGGTGACATTGGATTGTACATTTGGAGATTTGCTGACCCCAAGATACAACTTCTGCAATTTTCCAGCTGTGATCCTTGAAAATATTTTGATCATTCTAACCGTCCTCTTTTATTTATTTATTTTTAATAAACTGTTGTTGTTTTTTGTAAAATTTTAAATGACAAATCTGCTAATCCTGAGCCACACAAACTCAATAATCCACAGAATTCAGCCAACAAGGTGGAGCAAGTGTACAAACATTCACGCTTAACTCAAGCAGGGCATTAAATAGATGCTAATCATATTTATATTAATAACGCTTGTGCAATGTATGTACAAAGCAGCTGCAGTCAAATCAGAATAGAAATCACTTTCGCAAAGACTTTGCTTCATAACTTTGTCCTGTCATAAGAAAAAAGGTCATGGTGTGTTAAGGGAACATGACTGAGGGCCAGAAATGACAAACTGATTTTCCAAATATGAACAATAAACATGGTTAACATGGTTAAAATGAGCCAAAAAGCCTGGAAAATGCAACAGCTAAATTCCCCATAAAAAAAAAAAAAAATTGTCTTGTAGTTGCCACAGCCAGCTATGTAGCATGACGTCTGATTTTAACATTACAAATGCTGAATCATATCTCAGCTCATTTATTTTAGGTGTGGTGCCACATCTACAGGATCATATAATACGCTTAGTTTTATGTTTAGATTATAATCAGCCTTGTCTTTAACTTGTCAAATTCTTCCAAACGATGCATCATGCTCACGTAGATGTGTTCAGGAACGTTACTGGTGAGATGTTGACATTGCGGGTTCTTTTTGCTTTCGGATCTACTCAGCTAGGCAATGCTCAGCTCAGATCTGATAGGCTGATAAAGTGCACATGTGCCCATATGCAGGTGCAGTCCTCTCTCAGACTAAATATCAAGATAACTGCTCTCAGGAATGAGTCAGGAGCCAGGGATGGGGTTTTAAGGGGTGTTTTTGCGTTAGTGATTACATGGGCCTATGTACTGGCTATGACCTTACGGCTGGTTTGACACTTTTATTGTCATGTATCTGTTGAAACTTTGACAAGCTTGTTAGTCAGACATTTCCACTGACACTGTGTGGAAGCACATGAGATCAATTCTTGTTTGCATTGAGAGGGCCTTCAGGGGGTATTGTGGCAGTGAGCCGTGTTGTCACTTTGCTCTAAAGGAGATAACAGCCCGCATTCAGTGATCCCCCATGAGGTTTGAGCTTCTATATAACCCAAACACTTACCAATGACGTCGGGGGTCTTCACATGCAAGGGAAATGGGAGGGGTCGCTATGAACACTTAGGGGTTGTAGTGGGAAAATGCATTTGAAACAATATTTCACAAAATCATAAGATACTGAGAGAAATGATATTTAAGACGTATTGTTGCTAGATGCGTGGTTTTATAGGGCTCACTGAAAACGCAATCTAGACAAATAAAAGTCTTGCAAGTGAACCGAGAGAGTGGGAGTTAATTATTGCTGAGGCGTATGCCGACGGGAGAGGGCATTCATTCCACCTGCACCGTTCGAACAAGGTCTAGGCTTTGAGGGGGCGAGAGAGGGGGGAAAAGTTCGCAACGTGACAGCCAGTTACGCGCAGCCTCGAGTTGCAAGCGCGCGCATTTCCAGTTCGGCTGCTTGAAGGGCAAATAGGGAGGCACAGATCCAGATCCGACCGAGCAACTAGGCCTGATTGGCTCCCTTTTGCTGTTGTATCTATTATCTATTATCTGGCTGATCGCACATTTAATAGCGGGTAATAACAATAATAATATAAAAAAAAATCCCTAACGCGTGGTGTTGCCACCGGGTGAAACGTCATCGTATCACAGAACAGAAGAGCGGCGTGGCTGTGCATGGGCGCGATTGCACTCGGGACACGCAGCCGAGCTCGCGCGAGATGCGTCACGGGAAGCGGCTCTTAAAAGCCAGCACGCGTGGAAGAGGCATGGGAGCCGTTCTCATCGCCGGGAAGGATTTAACCATTCCGGATGTGGTTTTTCACCTTGGAATATCACGCACACTACAGGGAGGAATACAGTAAGCGGTGCAACCCATTCTCAAGCATAATAATCAGACTACCTGCTGGCCTGCGCCTCTTGGAGCGGGATTTCTCTCTCTAGGCTATTTCGTGTCTTTTAATTGCGAATCAGTGGGATTAGAACCGCTCACGCAACCTCTTCAGTTCACCCAGTGACTGGACATTCTTTTGGATTGCTCATGATTCCTGACTGGAGGACTCCCAGACTCAGGACTGATTTCTGTGACAAAGAGCGGGGGGCGTCCGCGTGTCGCTAACGGTTTCCATACATCTCCGTGTAGACTAGGAGTGGAGAAGGGTTTGAGGCAAATATTGTGATTATTGTATCGAAGTGTAATGGGGTTTGAACACTTGAACAGTAGGTTGTCATGCTTTCTTTTTCGGGGATTCGTTTTCAAATTGCGAAAGGCAAAAAAGTAACCAGGATTGCCTGCAATCAAGGAACAGGAGCTCCAGCTCTATAATTTCGAGAACTATTTTTGGACTTGCTTGGGCGAACAGCAACAATGGGCACAACGCTACAAGTTCTTCTCGGCATGTTGCACTTCGTCTCCCTCGCCAGGATGCCAACACACTGTGCCAGGGCACCGGTAAGATCCCTAAACAAGCACTGGGCTTAAAAGTGCAAACTTTCCCTGTGATCGACGCTTCTGATTCACTTTCTGATATTCCTAAATCATGTGTTTCCTCTAACCCCAGCGCTCCTTATTGCGTTAAATCACCTGTCATCTGAGTAAAAACAATCCATTTAAGTCTTCACTTTCTGTGCTTAATGCTGAATACCTTTTTTTAAGAGCATTTACGACCCTGATTTTGTTTGGATAACCTCACGGTCATTGGCATTTGCCATCTCAAAGGTTGTGCATTATTATAAACGAGCATGCGGCGCGCAAACTAAATGCGCATTTTTGGTTACTTTTTTGTATTTACTGGATCACATTATAAAGGTGTTACAAAGACGTTATAAACCCTGGACACACGCTGCAGATGCCTGAGTGAAGGCTTAGTGTCTGTGTCTTTGGTATACTTGCGCGCTGAGGAGGTGAAACTAGAGAAGAGAGGTTGTGTGTGTGTTCCTTCCTGTGTGGTTTTGTGCGTCAGTCCTGCTTTACTAGAAGAGACGGTGTGATTCTGGGTACTCAGTTCAGGGCTACGTGAAATGGCTGTTTCGCTTGATGGCAGAATCTTGTGCCACTGCAGAGTGATCATAAAGGGCGAGATTTGGCTGATTCTTTCGATCTTGATTTCATGTGACGTATCATTCTGATTGGCATGATTAGGCCCGAGACCCTTATTAAAAGAAGCGCCGAAATCTTCTCAACACTCTGTAATGCACAGGTTCTGTAGTTCACTGACCCTGAAAAAACCTAATGAACTATGTTTTACACCCCTGGTATGTGTGTTGTTGGATTTATTTTTCTCTTCACCTCTCTCCCCCAGACACACGCACAAATGCACATTCAGACACATCAAATGAATCAGGGAAATGATGTAAGAGTTAATCACACTGTTATCACCAAGTGGGGGCAAGGTTATGTCATTCACTCTTCATTTTTTCCCATCTTTCTATAACGCATCGGCCTTGCTGGCGTTTGAGCTATTTACACACCTGCCACGAAAATAGTGCAGAAGGAGTGGTTAGCGTTTTAAGGTCTTTCATTGGCACGAACGTAGGTCTGTGTGATGATGGGCAGGGCTGGCAGACAAATCCCGGGCGGAGGCGCTTGGAGAGAGAGCTGCAGGCCCTGAGACGATGTGCCGGGGATCAAAGAGTGTTAGAGAGCGGACTGACGTTGCCAAAACGAGCTGCTACTGCATGAGCTGGCAGGACTGTGATGATCTTTCTTTGTGTATGTGGGTGGGAGCGTGCGACCGTGCCAGCCATTCTGCCAATCCTAGGCTTGGCAGCCAGATTTCACAATGACTCTAAGGCAAGAAAGGAGATTGACTGATATTTCAATCACACTGCAACATAGATGCCATGTAAATTACCCTTGTGTGTGTGTGATACTTGTACTTTTCCAGATACAGCACTGTACCACATTGTACCAGCTGGCACCACATTTCAGCACTGTGACACAGACACGTTTTTAATAATTAACATAGAGGAATTGTTACATATTTGAATAAATACCTCTATTCATGTAAACTTCCATATGGACAATCGTGCAGGAGCACTTAAGGGTTGTTATACTTGTACGACAACTAAATGCACATTAATTTACTCGAAAACATCCTCCAAGTTGGGCAAAGGCAAACTGCACTTTAACGTGTATGCACATCTGTGAATGTGTGCTGTAGTACAAAGTCTGCTCTCATCTAGCTGTGACCTTGTAACAGAGTGTGGATCCAACAGTACTGAGGGGCGTGTTCATCCAAACCTGTGCTAACTTCCTGTTCTTATCGTACCTTTAAGCAATACATGCGATCAAAGCAACACACTCTCAAACTGACAATTTCATCTGTATGGATTTTCTTTTGAAATCCTAACTGATGCAATTTGACCTTCTGTATCAATCATCATTCTGGTTCCTGATCATTTTTTTTTTGAGAAATGGGTATTTTATGACCTGTATGGAACTGAGTGATGTATAAGTTATTTTCTAGCATTGATTAGGCAGCATGTGGTTTCTGCCTGTGGTTAATTAATACTTTAGTGGACTTTTGAGGTTTTCATATATTATTGGTTTTAAAATAGTCTTTATTTTTGTTACACAATAACATTATACATTAGTCAGTTAAACAAATATTATTTCCACTTTAGCATTTAAATAGCGGCTTGTTTTTAATAATAATAATTATTATTATTATTTTACAGTCACAATTTAAATTTTTTTTTTCTATAGTTTAATTTCTTTATTTTACTTCTTCTTCTTCTTCTTCTTCTTCTTCTTCTTCTTCTTATTATTATTATTATTATTATTATTATTATTATTATTATTAATATTATTTCCAAATAGCTGTTATCAGTTCAACTTTTCAAACTGTTGGACATGCAGTTTAGATTTCTGTCATTGTTGCTGTCTGTACTTATTGTATGTTATGTCTGACTGGATGTGTGTCTCCTCCAGCTCGCACAGTGGCAGCCCGCAAAGAGTCACGGCTCTGAATCAGGACAAGGTACTCTTTCTTATCCACTCATTAAGAAAATGGAAAATCATGAGATCTGTGTGGTGGGATGAGAGAGTTTGCTTCTTTCATGTGTTTTTCTACCAATCATGTACTTATTAAAAGAAATGTAATAATAAAAATAAAACAATCAGTCTTGAAATGAATCATTGCCCAGGTAAGAAACTTTTAACTTAGTCATAACTTCTCTGGCTACACTTTTCTCTTCCCATCTCAGTGGTTAGATGGATGGATGTGTATCAGAGGAGCAGCTGCCAGCCCAGAGAGACGTTGGTGGAGGTGTGGCAGGAGTTCCCATGGGAGACTCATCACCTCTTCCTGCCATCATGTGTGTCACTGAGGCGTTGTGGCGGCTGTTGTGGTGACGAGGCCCTTGAATGTGTGCCCACACACACGGATACGCTCAGCATGGAGGTAGACACACACACACACACACACACACACACACACACACACACAGACACACACACAGACACACACACACACACACACACACACACACACACACACACACACACAAACACACTATACTGACATGCTATAGGTACATACTATATTATTACTTTTAATTTTTCACTATAGAGATACAATGCAAGTCAACACAGAGTTTGTTTTTGTGGCATCTGAGTAATATGTTGCATCAAATAATTAAGTCTGTTTTTTTTTTTCCTGTCTACACATTTAGAATCTAACATGACTATATAAATTCTTTATAATATGAAAGTTTTACATCTGCGTTTAACTTATAATTTTCTAATTTTGGAGTATTAAACCCATTTATTGAAGTTCAGAGTGTATCAGAAATACACATACCACGAAAATGCTTTTTTTCTTTAATTATAACACATGGTCACTTATCTATACTTGCAAGATCTAGAAAATGCCTTAAAGTGTAAGCGCATGAAAACACATTTAAGCAAATATACAGCACACATAATATAACTATATTGTATGCAAATGCCATAGATGTGGAGATGTAATAGACAGAGTGTTAGGTTACACAAACCCACACACCAACTGTCCCCAAACAAAGTGAGATCTCAAAATCTCACTCAATATGCTGAAAACAAAAGTGTGTTTGAAGGGACATACACAGCATGAGGCATTCATGCATATTTAGGACAGAGTCTACTGTGTAATAGATATTGCTGGATTGGACTCTAGTCACGTACCATTTTGAGAGATTAAAGGATAAAAGATAGAGTCATTATTATTCAGAGATTTGTGTCTGTGGCTGCATTGTGAATGTTAACGTGTGTTCTAATGCTAACCTTGCAATCTCCACAGCTTATGAAGACTACATACATGAAGCACGAACTGGTACAGTTACCCTTCGTAGAACATAGCCAGTGTGAGTGCAGGTGAGCCTTATGCACAAACGTACATACATTATATCCATCCTTAATCTTAGTGAGACACAGGGCTAAATGCACAGGCTGCAATAAATTTTGGTGTTTGTTCTAAATGCTATTTTTTAATACACTTTCGAGTGTGATACATGTCGAGCATAATTTCACATTCTGAATTATCAAGCAAAAATGCCAAAATAGGTTTTGAATAGCAAAGCTGAGTTGAACTCTCCCCTGACTCCATCACATGCATAAATACCTTCTGTCCCTATAGACGCCATTTTGCATAATGTCAAGAATAAGGAAGTAGCCTCAAAAGCCCCCTTTTATTCTGGCGTCCTGCCAAGCTCTGTGTATTGGGTCTTTATTGGGTCATTTTGTACAATTCACATTAAAATCAGGGCTCAGGGTTTAGGATTAGGGTCAGCTGATTGAGCAGAGCTGAGTGCTCAGAAAGATCATTTATATTACATGCTTTTCTTCTGTTGAAAGAAATGAGGCTTCACCATGCTGAAGCTATCAAATGCACTATTGACTATCAACACAATCTGATCTAATTTACTATTTTTAAAACCAGTATGTGCACAATGCTAGGGTTAAACCCCCTAAGGCACACAGATTTTAATGCCAGCTTGTTAGTAGCTTCTGAACTCTAGTCTTAGAATCTTAGAAGTGTAATGAGTTGCTGTCTTATCTCCTCATATTAATATATGATTGTGTTTTTTTCCCCTAGGCCAAAAGGCGATCTTCATACAGAGCCAACCAGGTAAATGATGTGTGTACGTGAGCAAGGGCATGAGTGTTTACTCATAGACTTGTGTATATAGGGTATTACGTAACATTAGCCTTTTACCGTTTATGCATTCCCTCCTTCTCTGTGTGCGTCCTCTCCCTGCTGGTGACTCAATGATGCTGACTACACTGTGGAACTGCATGTTCAGCTAATGTAGTGAGCGAAAGCACCCGCCTGGTCCAATCTTATTTCCCATTTGTCATTTCATCACATGCACTCTGGCCAACTACACCAAAGTAAAACTGTAACTGTGTTAAATGAGTCTCTGAAGCCAATGATTATAAATCCTGTTGTAGATTCATATGGACTCAAAGCATTACATTTGATCAAGTCTCACATTCACTATGACTTACTCATTTCCCTTGCCTCTTCTATTGTAAAATCTCATGTTACAGAAAGAAGCAAATTTTATATACCTCTGATTTCCAGTTATGCTTTTTTTAACAAAAAAAAAAAGAGTTGTAGTTATTTGTAGTTACAATTACAATATACAAAATTAATTTAGCCATGACTGATATATGTGTGACTTGACATGGCAAGAAGTAAGTAAGGGCTTCATTCTTCTGAATTTCTGTTTGCCCTGTGTGTATGGTGTGTGTGTGTGTGTATTGTGTGTGTGTGTGTGTGTGTGTGTCCAGCTGGCCTGTGTCTACAAAGCTGGATGCAAGTCAGAACCCAGAACTCCTCCTGAGTTGAGAAACACAACATTCATTTCTGTTGCTTAATTAGGCCACTGGCCCCTCAAACACTCCTGAAAAGAAAACGATGAATCACAAGTATTAAGAAAAGAAAGTCACATGATGCTCAAATCTGTCATTGATATATCAGGCCTGTTTGTAGCAATGACCGCTATACCATTTAGTACACGGTAGTGTCTTGGTCGTCACATGGAGCGTAACACTGAACTGATCTGATCAATCTCTGTCCCTGTCTTACAGGCAAGACCCACGGCCAATGAAAAAAGAGAGGAAAAGGGAGAGGGGAAAACCAAAGCGAAAGAAACATGTCAGGATAAAAGAGATGTAAGTTTCTGTTTTGTTTTTTTTCCCAACTCCATGTGACATTTTTAAATCCATAAAGTCATACCTCATCTTAACTTTCACAACTGTTTAACTAGTACACTAATCTGTTGCCAGGATTTAAATAAGGTTTTATATGTTACAACATAGACCTTAAAACTGTTTTTATACATGTTGCACTGCACGCACACACAGATTCCAGTTAATTTTTTCGAAATAAATACATTTAAGAAGATTTCTGTTCCCCCCCTTTTTACTCCTCTATCATATGCATGGAAAGGGCAAGCAGGGGGCATTTTCGTTTGGATCGCCTCTCCCTCTCTGCTATCCATCATTCATCCGTCCATGGATAGAGTCAGTGGCAGGTGTGAAATCAGGATAATTTGTGGGCCAGAAAGCACTCTCCCCATCCCCCATTGTGGCTTCTAGACATCTTAAACATATTCACTAGTGCAATGGCAGATTTCCACCTTAATTAACTCACTCAGCTGTAGTTTTCCTCCTCTCCTTTTTTGGTCAACTTTGTGAACGCACCAGTCGCATCTGTCTAAAAGCACTTTTAAAAGCATTACACGTTAAAAGCATTATTATTAGGATAATTTTGCACAGTCTTTGCACAATCCATCCGTTTTTACCATTCTAAGTGTTGCATCCCAGGGGGATTGGGGGCTTAGCATGAAAAAATAAGGAGAGATTAGGACTTACAAACAGGTGGAACATATTATTAATAGCCTAAATCGCATCAATATTGGGCGAAGAAGCCTTGAGAGGATGTGTGTTACAGGGATTGTATGATGACACAATGTGGCGTGCCTAACACCCCCTTACTCTTGATTAAATGACTGTGAGGCCTCAAGTCGTTTCTTGCTATTGTAAAAGAGTGACAAAAACATTCCATTCCAAAGCATAATTTAATTTACTATTAATATGCCCAATAAACTGTTCTTCTCCTGAGGCTGCTAAGAAACACTAAATAAGGCTGTTCTCTGGACAGAACAACAGATTATTAATTATAATTATTATTTATGTTGACACTGACCTTTTAATAGAACATACAGGATAATTTTTTCACTTTACTGATGAGCTGGAGGCTTTCAGTGCACAGTTACAACCATACATTTTACTCATCTTTAAACCAGTACCCAAATGTTTTTAATAGTAATTAATAGTATAGTGGATTTATGATTTTAAAAACCTGTAAATGAGTACAACATTCAGTGGTTGAAATGTAGTTTTATCAAGTATATTATAATAGCATTGAATTAACAGTTTTACAATGATAGTTTTTGCTTTTTTAAAGCAACTTATTTACTCAGGGTTTGTCTGTCGTTATAGGACTCCAGCACCTACAGCACCTGCACCTCCTGCTCTCCCGTCAACTATTTGCCCTTCTTCCCCTGCTGAAGAGCAATGCCCGCCCTGCCCTATGCGCAGGATGACATCACAGCCACCGAAGTGCGAGTGTACGTGCAGTTTGAAGGAGGTGAGCTGCACCAAAAGAGGCAAGAGACTCAACCAGCACAGCTGCAGGTATGTCCTATTTTTGCAATGCCACTACTGCACTACTTTATTACTCTCTAGGCATGTCCGTATTTTTATTCCTCGTTTTGCTATTGTTTCAGATGCGAGACCATAAGAGTATAATGAAATGATGAGGGGTCCTTCCTTCCCTGGTTACAAGCACTGTATCTTCATCCATCTTTCAAGACGGTGTCTTTCTTGTGGAGTTGTAGAGCAGGACTCACCTCACCAAGCGTAGTGGAACCTCCTGCTACCCTGCCACCCACCTTCTCACATATAGTGCAGTATTAGATGCATGTATTCAGCTCGGTATCCGTGACCCAGTATTGGTGTGTGTATACCGTGTGTCTCCAGATTCTCATCGCTAAAGCCCCTGATGCATCATGCTGCAATGGCTCTGACAGCCAATCACGCATAGTGGCCCAAGCAGCTAGTGGAGTCACAGGAAATGCATGTTGCATTCAAGTGGATTGGATTGTTGTGCTAATCCATGCTAATACACAAAATCGTATAATAGAGCTAATAGATCCTTCACCCCCAAGACATTGTGGAAAAAAATAACTCATTGGTTGGAAACACTTTGCTCATATGATTGTGTTTGACTGATCTGGAAGCTGGAATTCACAGTTTTATTAATGTTCAAACAACAAAGGAATTTTTTTTTTTAAATATACCCTGAAACTTTGCCAAAAAACCCAGTGTCCTAAATTAGGTTGCAGGACATTAAATCATTAGGACATTTCCCATCTGTCATGAGCATATCCATGTGTTGTGACTGATAGAGAGACTGGTATTGAGATGTGGTGAATGGATGGATGGGCGTCTCTGTGTGGTCTGGGTATAGAATGATAAAGATCTGTGTGACAGGCCTGATTTATTCTCAGCCTCCGTAAGCCCATCACGTGGCCTCCAGGACTGTATCAATGAGTCTTATTGTGTTTGTTTGATTTGCTTTTTGTCTGGCGCTTTCCTTTGGGAATAAATGAGACTTTCCCTTAGGCCAGGCAGTGAGGAGAATGTCAATAGTAAAGAGACCTGGCTATATTCCATTGCTGATTGCAGCAAACACACACATACAAACAAACTCTCTCTTTCACACACATACACACACACACACACACACAAACACAAATACAAACTCCTCTTTCTGTCCTACTTTACTTACTTACGTACTTACTTACATATATTGTTTTTAAAATTTCCAAAGTTTCTACCTCTCTCTTATTGTAATTCAACCCTCCCCCATACATAACAGGTGACTATAAGCTTTTCTTTATTATTACTAAGAGAAAAATAAATAATTTTTTTTACTTTACATGTTTATATCCTTATATTCAGGTGTTATGTAAGTCTTAAGTAATAATATTGTAGCCTTATGTGGTTAATTTATAAAAAAAAAAAAAAAAAGACAGAAAGAAAAAGAAAGAAAAAAGTTGTAATCGTGCCTTTGTTGTTTTGTGTTCTGTTAATCTGTCTTAAAGCACCGGCCTGGGTGGCCTGCTATGGACACATTCTCTGCCCCAGCATGCGTCTATGCGAGGGTCTGTGTTTAGTTCGAACAAAGGGGCAAGAATTAAAAAAAAGAACAGAAAAACAGCCCTGTACACATCAGAGGCACATCTGTTAAATCAATCAAAAGATCAAATCTCAGCACTGATATAAATCATCTGAGATGTTTGTTTGTTAGTTTAATAATCTGTGGCATTCTGCACTGACTATAGGCTATCCAAAATATAATATATTTATTTTTCTATTGAGTTGCTTTTTATATCTAGCTTTTTAATGTTGCTTCGTGGTATTTTATGCCAATATCACATTAACTGTGCGAATATTAATACCAGAGGGGATATAATTCAGTATTTTGTCTAGAATCATTCATTGGTCATAGCCATCTGTGAATGCTCAGGTCTGTAAGTTTGATATTATCTGCGAGAAATTGTGAATATATAGTATATACTGTACAGTTCGGTGAAGGTAACAGACAGTGGTTGGCATTATATCAATATGTTTGCCACAGTCACTTAACTACCTTGAAGTCTCATCATGTAGCATATCTGACTGAAATCCATGACATAACTGAGGGTTATTTTTGCAATAATATGATGAAGATAGTAACTAGTCTGCAATAATGTAAATAATAAAGGTCCCTGATTGACAATTTCACTTCTGACAATAATAGTAATTGTTCCATTTGTGCTGGATTGTTTTGTCAAGTTTGTTAACTGCTGTCTGAAAAAAAAAGACACCGTCTAAACTCATTGTTTGTCTCAACTCAAATGACTGTATAGATTTATTTCAGACGTCATCATATATATATTTATATATATCAGGGCTGTCAATTGATAAAAATATTTAATAGCGATTAATTGCATGATCAACTTGAGTTAACTTGTGATAAAGTGCAACTTAAATTAATACTTTTCAAGTTTTTAATACTCTGATCAACATGGGATCCTCATAGCATACTCAACATAGAGAATGAAATATTCCTGTAAATATTTTAAGAAATTATGGTGTTTTAAATTATGTAAATCATCAGGATTAAAACGAAACAGATCTTTTGCTGTTTCCAGTCGGACGGTTTTAATTGCCGGATGTGTGCATCATAGCGGATTATGGTGTTTGACTTGAGACTTGGTGCATCAACAAATGTTTAGTGATTAAAAATTATTTTTCAGTGGAGTTTATTTTTTATAGTGAAGAAAGGACGTCGTGAATAAATGTGTGTGGCGTTGAAGGTTTAAATTTCGCCTCTTTTATATTTATTTATTTATATTTTTAATAGAAATGGCAAACAGAAATGTGTGCTGCATTAATTCGAGTGTTGTTAGAATACATTTGCATTAATTAAAATTAAACACTTTAATTTTGACAGCCCTAATATATATATATATATATATATATATATATATATATATATATATATATATATATATATATATAAAATCAACTACCACACTTATTGTACAGCTATCAAAATTTACTGCTACTAATTGTAATTGAAATATAATAAGAAAAAATGCACACTACATATGCTATATATGAATGTACCAGTCCTCTTTACTGTTAGCGTGCACCTTCAGTCATGTACAGGAGATTTCTTCTGCATTCCGACTTTTGTGTGATTTGCGGCTTTGAATGAGACGACGCTCTCTAAGCTATAGTTTTATTCTGTGTAATCGATATTTGTTAGAATGGTAACAATCGATAGTCTTACTGCTGCTACACCATTTATGCCCTATTCCTCTGTTTGTGAACATGTATAAATCACTCAATTTGTCTTACAATGTGCAAGCTAAGGGGCAATCCACGTGTCTACAATGCGTATATAATAGCTTGACATGCGTTCAGTAGCCCTTCGGCAACAGCCATAATGTAATGTTCAGTATACTGTTTTATTAAAGTGAAATGTCCTATTTTTGAGAAACTGTGGTTATTGATTACTCTCCAAATGCCTTCTATATGCCCTTCATTTTAATCCCTTTCATCTTTGTCTCATTCTTTGGCCTTATCTGTCATTTTAAACTCACTTTTTTTCATCCTGCCTTCTCTCTTTATCTTTCTCTCTCCCGCTCTCAATATTTTGTCCTTGCTGGTTAGGTAATGAAAGACAAACATGTTGATAATTATCGTGCACTTTTGGGAGGCACGGGCAAACGGCTGCCAGCAGCATGGTGATGAGAGAAATAATATTATCTCTCTCCCTCCTCTTGCCTCAGTGCTGCTGAGTCAGTTCTTTGCCTCAGTAAAATGCACACATGCACATAAAGTGTGACTCTAGCTCCAATGTCACCTGCTCCCCATCTCATCTAAAGACAACAATGCACTTGCACTTCATTTACGAGGGTCGTACCAGCTCTTCCGCAAGTTATTAACAAGTTATTGTAATTAGATCAAGATCACAGCATATGTTTTTCCCAAAGGTCAGATTTCATGGCTGCCATGTTTTGAAGCCGATTTATGCCCAGTAACACGGATGCTTAGGACTCTTGGGAGGATTGTGTTTAATGCAGCTGCAGATGTCCGATTCGGTTGACATTATCAAAGTCGTGCTTCATCTCTATTGCTTTATGCATAGAGAGATGAAGGGAAATCGATGAATAAACATTTTGCAATGTGCCACCTCTTGTCTGTGGATGATGCAATTAACTTTTATTTATTTTTCATTTGAAAGCGTGCGAGTAGGCTTGTGGAAGCAGTGTGACCCAACCAGGCTATAATCTGATGCTGATGTACCTGTCTGTCAGACCTCTGTCTGTGCAAGGACCAAATTTAGCATCCTGTAATAGATTAGCAAAGCGGAGAGTGAGAGAGTGAGAGTGAGACAGAGAGATGGAGCATGAGTCATCTGTCTAAAGGCTGCTTTCTACTGTCTGGCTCTTTGTCTTTCAACCTCTCTCCTCTTCTTTGTTAATCTCTGTGAAATATAAAATAGCAAAACCCCTTTCTTTATATATAGGCAGCCCCATTCCCACTGCCTACATGAATGTGAGAATCTCTTAAATCTTTCTTTAAGCTGAAAAAACAAACTTGCCTGTTTGCTTTATGATCTCTTTTTTCTCTCACCCTAGGGGTTCACTCTTCCTCTCTCACTCTCATCCCTCACATTTCCATCTCAAAGCAAAGGCCTGTTTATTTCCATCTATCCATCCATATCTTTTTGTCTCGTGCGCACTCCCTCTCTGTGGCAGTGGCGATAAAAAATCAGCCATGTTTACACTGCCACTCTTTGTTGAAGCAGCTGTGTTCAGAGGGGATCTGGATGGTATCTGGACAACATGAACGTACGTGCATGTATGTTTTGATGGCATCAGAGAGTGACGACAACAGCAATGTGAGAGAAAAAAAAGCATTAAGACTAACGCATTGTTAGGAATTGTGGAATTGCCAAGGGTAATCGCACAATATACACTCAAAGGGTGTAAATTAGTGTGATCACTATTTTACTGTTATATTGTTAGTATATTAATCACACAGTTGCACATCATGAGCATAATTGAAATTGTGATATGTTTCACTCTTTTGCATGGACAATTCTAATCATATAGACTTTGTTTGGTTGAGATTGCTAACACAACTTTAAATTCACAGTAGCTTTTTTATAAAAACTGATTTAGTAAGTAATAGATTATGTCCTCAATGAAGTTATTAAATAATCTCTGTGGATGTGGACTACTTACATCTGGGTTTAAACTATAAACTGAAGAATCCCTGTGGTAAGCTGTAACAGTTGTGTAATTGGTAAAGTTGTTGCCACACGGCTTCAGGGTCTGGTTGTCTCCTCATGCACCCAGGTTTCCTCTGGGTTCTATAGTTTCTTCAAACTTCCTAAAACCATGCTGTATTCCATATAGGTTGTATTGCTGCCTAATTCCCAGTATCCTGAATTTCCAGCTGCCCTGACCAGATGTCAACATTTGCTGGAGATGAATGAATAAAAATCTGAAACATATTTACTAATTTGTTTCATTCTAAGGGAAATACAACCGTTTTATTAGCAATCAGGATATTAAGTTAGTTGCTATGGCAAATGGCATATATGATGAATTTGAAGGTATACAAATGTTACTATGTTATTCTAGTAGTTCCTCAGCATTAAATACATTAATTATGTCATTTAATCATCTTACACACATTGTTTTTAATGATGAACATGTAGACTATCAAGTGTACTTTAAATCATAGTCCAGACACATTTTGGTTTGCTCTTAATCTCACAATTATATTACAGCATTTTTTATTTATTAGATTTTTTTTTTTTTTCAAGAGACCTAAGTTAAACTAGAGTGGGACAAGTCCTCACAGACTATATTTTAACCCATACTGTATTTTCAAAGATGCCTGTAAAAGAGGGGGGCGATAATTTCAAAGGGTTCAAGAAAACAAGACTCAAACAGGCCCCAGAATTCTTTGTGTTAAACGATCTTACTGCACTGTTTGTGTTAAATATAAAAACATACTGGTTTTATTAGAAGTAGCACAAAATGGTTGGCCTTAACATAGCCTAAGGCAAACTGCATGCTTGTGTTTGAAGTGTATACTTTTTTTACTTTTCTATTCCACCTCTTTCTAAATAGAGAAATAAGAAAATCCTCACAGTCACTGAGGAGGAAAGATTACAGCAACAAAACAGCACAAACAAGACATGCTGCTTCATGTTGAGTTCCATAACACAAAGCCGAGTGTGTGTTTGAGTGATAACATGACAGTTATAAACAGTGACAGTTATCTCCAAGTCGGCATCACTGTGTAGCATTTACCTCAGCTCTTAGGTTTATCTCTGTTTGCTCCAGTACATATTTGTATTTCCCTCAGTAAAGCTCTGAAAGAAACTATTATAATCTTTACTTTCCTCTTGTAAAATATTGTTCAAACCCAATAGGCACTCTTTTTTTGTTTCCATATTTTAGGGATGTGGCGACCTCTGGTGGTTAATAAGGTTTGGGCAATGCTATCTAAAGTCCGGCCTAAGGGCTTTATGTGAAATTATATTTTGTTTATTACAACAGACAAAAGTAAGTAATTTTCTGTCTTCAACATTGTGCTGCTATACAGAAAAGTTTGCATTGGCTTCTAAATGTTGTCTGGCAAACCCTAGTGGTCTCCGCAAAGCATAGCCTGGGGTTACTAACAACAACAACAACAACAACAACAACATAATAATAATAATAATAATAATAATAATAATAATAATAATAATAATAATAATAATGTTAGAGCAAGTGGGTATGCCTCATTATATCAGATTACTGATTGTGTGTGGATTTTTCAGATTTTCAAGTGGTTGGTTTTCTCTGGATTCTTCAGTTTATTTCTAATTAAATGCAGATTCAAGACTCAAGATTTTTATTTGCTACTTGCACATGTCCAGGTATACATTAACAGTGGAACCCTTGTGAGGTTCACTCTCATAAAAATCTCTGCTTTAATCAAAGGTAACACATTACAAAATTAATTTGGTAACAATCATATTAATGAATAAATAAATAAATAAATAAATAAATAAATAAATAAATAAATAACCCATCAATAAAATAAGATATGTATTATATAGGTGGTTGGGACCTACACTATATTGTCCCTAAATTAGATTGTGTGTGTGTGTGCGTGCTGCCCTGAGATAATTCTCCCTTTCAGTGTGCCTGGGCCTGGCTCCAGAAAAAAACTGTGACCCTGACCTGAATAAAAAAGTTACGTAAGTTGTATGATTGAATTTCTCTGTGAATATCAGGAGCATATCTATTTTTTTTATTTCAGAAATATAAGCTCCTTTCCAAACTGTGCTAATTACCAAGAAAATTTCATATGGAGCAAAATGATTATAGTTGCTCAATGAGTCTTTGCCTCAGGGGATGACAGAATGTTCTGTTATAATAATAGACACACTTTCGATGTGATAACTTTATAACGAAATCCAAAACATATAGCCAACTATTTGCAGGCAATAATTTTCAATAGAACTGGCAATGACTGTACATAAGTGTAGTTGTAGTGTGATGGAATGAACAGTGTCTTTAACAACTGCATATATTTTAAGCCAAAAAAAACCCTTCTCTTAATTATTCAGCTCTAATGACATTCCAGTGGATTTTTGTTGGTTATATGTATTGGTATGGTTATTATGTTGATATATTATCTGTTTAATCATGTGCAGTGTTGATCTTAACATTAAATAAAAGGTTATCATGAAAACAGTGTGGACATGGCTAAAATTTGAATACTGAAATTATGTATTTTAAATCTTTACCTTGTTTCAGTGAGCTTGTTCCCAATGTAAGCTCGGATTCCTGTTCTCAGTCATCTGCTTTTGTTGTCCACCTCAATGGCCTCTAAGCATATGCATTTTAAGATGCTCACCATGGTTGTTAAGAGGGATTATTTGAGTAACTGTAGCCTGTCTGTCAGTTTAAACCACTATAATCACTCTTCTCAAATCTCTCATCTGGTCAGCAAAGTGCTTCCACGGCCAGGATTGGATGTTTTTTTGCACAATTGTGTCTAAATTTTAAATATTGTTGTGCAGGAAAATCCACAGAGATCAGCATTACTGTGGCACCAAGTCCATCCCATGGTCAAGTGATGAATATTAAATATTATTCTATTGTTATGTACAGAGAATGTACCTATATTTGCGTGAATGTATTTGTGCTGAGTGAATATTGAAAAAGAAATAAAAATTTAATGTGAATTTAGCTGCATTGTCTCACTGGGCTAACAGGGGATGCTGTGGTACAGCATAACAGCTAATATATGCAGGAGTGATATCAAAGAGATTACCTTGGTCTTAACTCCACATATTATCTTTCTCATCCTGGCAACTGGGATTTCTTTGTGTGATACCTACCCAATATTAATCACTTAAATCCCAATATTAATCACTTTAATCCCAACATTAATCTCTTCAATCTGTGTTTTACCAAACACAATACTAAAGCTGTAATATCTGCAGTATTCTGCAAATAATTCTATTTGTCAAAATATGAATTGCACTCATTTTTGGGGAATTTGTTGTAACAGGTGGGAGCTACACATTTCAATCTGCAAGGGAACACAGCTGGTGCTCAGTGCAAAATCTAATGTAGCCAAATACAAAGATTCTGTTGTCAAAGCAGCTGCTGTGCACCACACTACACAGCACTGAAATGAATTTAGGGTTAGAATAAAGGAAAACAATAATAAATGTTTAGCAAATAGATTAATTAATGCACTGTACGTCCAAATATATTTGGACACCCAACTATCCATTAATATAATAAATCAGTGATGTCATTTTATTCATTAAATTATCACATTGGCAGGTTGAACAGACTGCTTCTGCCATTAGAAAAAATATACAGTATAAAATAGCAACATATCACAACTCTATCTGCAATATAACTGCAATACATATAAGATATACATATTTATGTAAATGTAAAATGGGCTTGAAGGGAAAGAGAAAGAAGAGAAAGAAGTTTAAAAATGGGAACCAACAAAACACAATCAGAAGTGCAAATACCAACCTGTTTACTCATCTGTAAATATTTCTGTTCTCACAGCAAACCAAAGGTTTGTGATTGTGAAAGTCTGTGGGCCTGTTTATTGGCATAGATGTTGAAATAGTTCTAAAGGCTCTAAAAACTTCAGAGCAGTGATGAATTAATATGTTTAAATATGCAAACTCTCATACATTTTAAACCCTTACTGTTAAAATTAAATGACATTCCTGAATAAATATATATTCTATATATACATATAGTGCATTGTATAATTGAAATACATTAAGGTACAGAGTGATAAAAGAAGTTCAAGTATTTAAATTATAGTTTCATATAATAAAGAATATAATTTACCCTATTTGGGGCCCAACAGCCTGCACAGTTTCATTTGGAAGAAAGCTTCTATTTAAAGTGAATTGCAAGTTAAAAACATAATAATAATTACAAAAATAATTGGATGAGAGTTTGAAGAACAACAATCTACACTAAACTTAGGTGCTAGATTTGTCCTAAGTACTGCAGTACTAAATAATTAAATATAATTATAGCTCAATTATAATATTTTTAATATCCTAATTTTACATTAATAAGTCAATTAATACGAAAATGTAAATAAAAAAAGTGCTAATTGCATACAGGTTTCAATAATAATAATTATTATAATAATAAAAGTTCTTATTAATGTTTAATGTAAACCATTTTGTTTGTGTTCACAGATAGAATGTTCCTATTAAAGTAAGGTGCAGTTTTATATTAGATGATTACTATAAAAACAAGCTATTCAAAATAAGACAAAAAATAAGCACCACAGTTGTTAAATCATGATGGTATGAATACAGTGTAATTTGGAAGGCCTGTTTGGCTTTTGCTTCTTCTTCTCCTCAGTGAATGATCATTGGGAACAGCAGTAAGCAGTGATTGGACAATAGAAACAGTTTTAACACAGTTATGATAATGAGCCCTGCAAATCTGCTCTTTGAAATAACTTTATGGTCTGTAGCGTCATGTTAAGTTAATACACATTTCTTTGTTATACAGATGTATTAATTTCATCCAGTTAATTAGCCCTTTATAATAATAAGCATGTGGTGAGGCAGCTTCATATTCTGATTATTGTTTACTTTCTTTCATGTATATTAGAATAATATAATATTCCTAATTCCATACTATGAAATGTTGAGATTTTTTGGATATTTTGCACTCAAGGAGGCAATATAGGAAACTGGAAAATAAAAATATAAATCTGGAAAACATCTTCAATATTTCCCCCTAGATAATGCTATCTGCTACTTAACTTAAATGATTAACCCTTTAAAAGATATTTGATATATAGATATTTAATGCAGTTACAGTACAGTTTCCCTGCTCCAGTGGGGGTGAATTGTTTTTGTCATAAGATTAATAGTAAATGTAGTGGGAGTGGTGAAATTTTAAAACGCCTCTGACTTTAAATCAGTTGACAATAGAGATTGTGGACATTTGAGAAAAAATAAATAAATAAATAAACAAAGCAAAATTTGAGTGTGAATTGAGAGGAAAAAGTGTATTTTTACAAGGTTAGTTTTACCAGAACCATAAGTAAATGGGACAACTTTCTAGACAACAAAATTAAGAAAAAAATAAACAAATTATAATCAATTACGTTCTGTAAAATTGTATTATTTTATATATATGGAGTGGTGCGTGGAGAATGTGGAGGAGTTTAGGTACCTGGGGTCAACAGTGCAAAGTAATGGAGAGTGTGTTGAAGAAGTGAAGAAAAGTGTGCAAGCACTGGAGAAGAGTGACAGGAGTGTATTTGTATCTGCATGAGTAAAAGGGAAAGGACTGGTATGGGTCTGTGATGGTTAAAAGACTGTGGTGAGACCTGCGATGTTGTATGTTTTAGAGACAGTGGCATTGAGTAAAAGACAGAAGGTGGAGCTGGAGGTAGCAGAGCTGAAGATATTGAGGTTTTTGTTTGGAGTGACGAGGATGGACAGGATTAGAAATTTGTTTATTAGAGGGACAGCGCATGGACGTTTTGGAGACAAGCTGAGGGAGGCAAGATTGGGATGGTTTGGACATGTGCAGAGGAGGGACATGGGTTATATCCGTAGGAAAATGTTAAGGATGGAGCCACCAGGAAGGAGGAAAAGAGGAAGACCAAGGAAGAGGTTTATGGATGTGGTAAGGGAAGACATGTAGGTAGTTGGTGTGAAAGAACCAGATGTAGAGGACAGAGAGGGTAGGGAGACAGATGATCCGCTGTAGCGACCCCTAATGGGAGCAGCCGAAAGAAGAAGAAGAAGATTTATATATCACAAGATGGTTTTATCCCAAGGAAAATAGGTAGCTGGGTTGAAAGAGGCAGATGTGCAAACAGGAAGTCAGTGTAATTTCAGTGTAAATCATGCATATTTATATTTATATTTAAATATATTCAATATTTAAACATATGCATTATGCACCCTAAAGACATTGTCAATACAGTTTAGATATTCACTCATTTAACACAAATGAAAGTATGTATTGCATAGTCATAAATTTATTTATAAATAAAAAAAAATCTTTCTGGATAAAGACATCGTTAAATTGTTTCAGAAGTAAGAGTTTTTACTGTAGTGAAAATGTTTAGCCTATTTCCCTTCTGTTCATCTGTTCCATCAGAACTTGGGCTCTCGCAAGGCCTCATCATTGCGGCAGGTGTAATGGCTGCCTCTCATGCTACTTTTTTATTGCAGTCTTATTAATAGCAGTAATGAGCTAAAGATGTTGAAATGAATATATATATATATATATATATATATATATATATATATATATATATATATATATATATATAGAAATAGATTTTCATTGGGAGTGACAAGGATGGACAGGATCAGAAATAAGTTTATTAGCAGACGATGCATGTAGGACGTTTTGAAGACAACGTGAGGGAGGACAGATTGAAATGGTTTGGACATGTGCAGAGGAGTTACATGGGGTATCTCAGTAGAAGAATGCTGAGGGTGAAGCCACCAGGAAGGAGAAAAAGAAGACCAAGGAGGAGGGTCATGGATGTGGTGAGGGAAGACATGCAGGTAGTTGATTGGAATAAAGCAGATATCTTTGTTTAGATATTGGTATGAAAACATATTTCACATTTCGTTATATTTATTGGAATATTGACATATAACAGAAGAGGCACTGCCTCACCTGCCTCTCATGTGATACAATGTAGGTCAAAGTGGAAGGTGATGTGGCTCACAGGTATTTTCAGTATAATAACAATTACATGTCAGCAGTGGCTCATTACACTGACATTACAGCTGCTTGTAGCTATATAGAAATAACATTTTATTTCTCTTTATCAGGGGAATTCCGATGTCAGAAATCGGACATGTTGCTCAATCTTCGACGTGAAATACACACAACAGACTAGCGCTCTTAGAAAGAGAAATACACACGCGCGCGCGCACACACCCAGGCAGACGTCATAAGTCCGGTTTTTCTGAGAGATTCCACAGCGCATGCTTGCTGTTGTGGACGTGGCAGTGACGTCACATGCCGGAAGGCGTCAGCACGGAAACGGCGAAACCCTACTGAAAGTGTCGGCGAATCCGGCGAGTGTGAAAACCTACAGATTCCCGAATTAACAGAAACTAAACGTATCCGGCTCGTTTGAGGTTTGTCATTGATGGCGTTTATAATAAGATTATCCGAATTCTTTTTACATTACCTTCCGTTTCGGTCGCACTTTCTGTCGATTATTTTCCACTAGCAACCAGAGCTAACCAGCTGACAAGCTAACGTAGCTACGTCGCTAGAAAGCTAGCGTTATTTCACTTTCTCTAGCGGCTTGGCTTAAACCGGACCGCACTCCATAAATATGTGCACTCCATAGGGTATGAGTTAACCCCCTTTTATACCTTATGTAGTACACTCTGTGGGCAGTGAGGAGTCATTTGGACTACACCCAAGGATATTTAACCGATTCCTCGCTACGAAATATTTTTGGTTCTTTTCTTTTTACGACGGATGTTTTTATTGGTAGTTTATCAAATATATATATATATATATATATATATATATATATATATATATATATATATATATATAAAATGTCCACGTGTCCAAATTCGAGTTATTATCGACATTTTTGTGTGGCGTACACCGTGTTAGATATCTTAATTCTCCATTTGTTTGCCCGAAGGTTCGAGGCGGTTCTGTATTTCACTGTTGATTTCCTAACGCCATTTGAGCATCACGTGAGACACTCGGCTTTTTGCGATCACATTGACACTGTCACTGTCAAACTGATTGATTGAGTGCGAAGTTCATATCCAAATATTCCCTCGATAAATATGTTTTGCTAAGAAATCTGTTCATCACATACTCATTAACCATGACCTCTTTTCCTTCCTCCGACAGATGAGGCACTGGATCATTCAGGAGCGTTCACCTCCAACAAGCGTCCAGTGACCCCATTGCCTGTTCAGTGCTCTCAAATCCATCGCCATAAACCACCGTGTTTAATTAGGACTTTTCCCTCTACTCCTTATTGTGATTTCCAGCATCATGACTTGCAGAGATCGCACTCTGGAGTTCCAGTCTGCCTGCAAATCTCTGCAGGGGAGACAGTTACAGGTAGGACAATAAACCCACACTCCGGTCTCAAACTCTTTGACATCTTTTACCCAAACTTAAGACTCCTTTGTGAAAAGACGTCTATATAACAAAGGTGTCAACATTTTAATTGAATTCTGCTTTTTACTGGTACTTTGTTAGAAATTCATCACCATTTCATCACAGAAATGCTGTACGACATAATGCTTTTGTTATAATGCCCTATTTAGGCTATTTGGTCATTAAACAACTCTGGATCAACTGGATTAATATTAATATTATTGTGAATTAGTGGTCACATTTAAGTTTTCTGTCCATTTATCTTTTGTATTTTTTTTTTTTAACTGTTGCTTGGTCGGTATTTGAGAACCATTAGTCATCATTTCTATTTATCCAATATAGTATGTATTTTCCCCGCTTATTTAGACATAATGTTGGCATCTGGATTAAGAGGCAAGTAGGATAGTACTTTGGTATTCATGTCATGTTAAATATGAATATGATAATTTGTCATGCTCTGGAGTCTGTTCCGCTATTGTTTTTGTTACAGGAGTTTCTTTTTTAAACTTCTGAACCTGTTTTAAAGCCGTGCCTTGTTCCTCAGTTGGAGCTTTTGTTTCTTGGTATTGAAGGACATGGAATGTTTTGTTGCATTTCAAGTTTTGAGGATACATTTTAGAGTTTATTCCTTGAATTTATCTGAGCAGAAACTCTGTGGTCTATTATTTTTGTTGCCAATCCAAATCTTACCTAATTTTATCCTTTTCTTCAGTTTAAGAGATGTATAATATGTTTAATCATTTATTACATCCTCATTCATTTTATTGTTTCTCTTCATTTAACAGAATGGTACATTGGCAAAACCGAACCACAATGCTCTTAAACAGCGGAGTGACTTCACACTCATGGCAAAGTAAGATTTGTAGTTATATTGTATAAATTGTATTCTGTTTAGTTTTATAAAAGCACATAGCATTTTCTCTACATTACATTCATTTCATTTTTGTGCCTCCAGGAGGATTGGAAAAGACTTGAGTAACACTTTTGCTAAACTGGAAAAGCTCACAATCTGTAAGTACCTGACTGACTGAAATAAGTTTATTGTGTTGTTACAAGGTTTTACAAATATTTGTAACACTCCCCTCATTTTCTTAGTGGCCAAAAGGAAATCTTTGTTTGACGACAAGGCTGTGGAGATCGAAGAGTTGACCTACATCATAAAACAGGTTAGTGGCTATTCATAATGCTTTATAGACAGGTGTATAAACATGTTGACATTGCAACATCTGCTACAGTGTATGAGTTAAAATGAAATAATGTGACTTGAGGCAAACAGTAAAACATTACAGTTCTTTCAATCTTTTATACAAGTAAGCAGATATAAAGTCTAGAGTTAGAAGTATAGAATTTAAATTTGAAGTCTGTTGTTGTTAACTCTCAATAGGAAGTCTAAAAAAGCTAGAAAATCAAAACAAACCCCACAAGGAAATAGGTAACAGCATTAGGTGGGGGGGTCAAATTATTTCATTTCAGCTTTGACAAGTGCACATAATTACATTTATAGTGCGTTAACATGGTAACAGAAAGCTGGTGTCTGTAAAAGGTTATCAGCCTTAAGCTGCATCAAAACCAACTCATTTTAATATGTAAAGCTGTTTGCAAGATCACAAGTCTTCGTTGTTTTAAAATGATAAATTTGTGTCTAATGGATTTTGGGGTGTGTATGTCTCTGTTTCAGGACCTCAACAGTTTAAATAAACAGATAGCACAGCTGCAGGACCTGGTTCGCTCCCGAAGTGGACAAAATAGACGCCACATTCAGACACATTCCAACACAATTGTTGTCTCTCTCCAGGTTAAAAGCCTTTACATCTCTAAGAAATATTGAAGAGATTATCATCTCTCTTATCTTCC
The DNA here is from genome assembly GCF_014805685.1 of Silurus meridionalis. NCBI lineage: Eukaryota > Metazoa > Chordata > Actinopteri > Siluriformes > Siluridae > Silurus > Silurus meridionalis. The sequence continues at coordinate 18,336,023 of NC_060888.1, read as the reverse complement.
ATTTAGTGACTAGATGGAGTATGCAGCTGTAACATAAAAAAAACCAGGAGCTCTGATGTAAACTGTCTCGTGTTTCTGATGTTTTGCAGTCAAAGTTGGCATCGATGTCAAACGATTTCAAGTCTGTGTTGGAAGTGAGAACAGAGGTAAGGATTATGTATTCATTTATTATACAGTTGTATCTTACATGCATGGCATGCAGCATTTTTCATGGGGAGAATGGTATTGGTAATTTTTTGTACTTGTGCTTCTCTCTGCGTAGAATCTGAAACAGCAGCGCAGCAGAAGAGAACAGTTCTCCCAGGCGCCGGTGTCCTCCTCACCTCTTCTTGCCAACAACTTCAGTAAGTGACAAAGCAGCAGTCTTTAATAATCAGAAAGAAACTGACACTATCATACATACAGTATCTCACAAAAGTAAGTACATCCCTCAGATTTCAGCAACCATTTTAGTATATATTCTCAAAGGACAATACTATAGAAATGAACCTTGGCTATATTTTAGTCAATGTGCAGCTTGTAAAGCAGTAATTGTCCTCTGAAAATACCTCAACATGCATCCATTATTGTCAAAATAGCTGCCAACAAATGTGAGTACAAGTGAACATGTCAAAACTGTCTAAAATGTAAATTTTTTTGTGTGAGCACCATCGTTATCTAGCATCCCTTAATCCTCCTGGACATAAAATTCCCCAGAGCAGCACAGGTTGCTGCTGGGATCCTCTTCTACTCCTCTATAATGACATCACAGACCTGCTGTATATTAGACACTTTGCACTTCTCCACCTTCCACTTGAGGATGCCCCACAGCTGCTCAATAGAGTTTAGGTCTGGAGACATACTTGGCCACTCCATCACTATCACCTGCAGCTTCCTCAGCAAGGCACTTGTCATCTTGTGTGTTTGGGGTCGTATATTATACTATGCGGCCCAGTTTCTGAAGGGAGGGCATCATGTTTTGCTTCAGTATGTCACAATACATGTTGAAATCCATGTTTTCCTCAATTAACCGCAGCTTCCCAGTACCAGCAGCACTCATGCAGCCCCAGACCTTGATGTTACCACCACCATGTTTGACTGTAGGCAAGACACATTTTTCTTGGTACTCCTCACGTGACATGCTGGACACCATCTAAACCTTTTTTTTTTCTTTTTTTCTTTTTTTATATTCTTAAAAGACCACAGGACATGGTTCCTGTAATTCATGCTCTTGGACAGGTTGTCTTCAGCTAAATATTTGCAGGCTTTCTTCTGAGCCCGCTTCAATAGAAGGCTTCCTTCTAGGATGACGGCCATGCAAACCGAATTGTTGCAGTCTGTGGCTTGTGATCTGTGCACTGACAAGTGAACCTTTCGCTTCTGCAACCTCTAAAGTAATGCTAGCAGCATGAGGAGTACACTTCTTAGATTGACCTTTGCAGGGTCTGTTCTGAGTGAAACCCGTCTTGGAAAACGTTTGTATGACCCTGACCACTGCAATGTAACTCGCTTTCAGGGTGTTACTGGTCTTCCTATAAAGCCTAGGACATCACTGTGTAGAGCAACAATTCTAATTTTCAAATCCTCAGAGTTTTCTTTGCCATGAGGTTTCATGTTGAACATCCAGTGGTCAGTGTGAGAGAATTGTACTTAAAATACCAAGTTGTAACTGCTCTAATACAAGATAAACAAATTTGTATGGTCCTGTCAAGCAGACAGAAACGTGAGCATGATGAATAGATCATGTGGCTTTGCATGGTTACATGACACACAGCTGTTATCACTTAGGGTGTACTCATTTTTGTTGCCAGCTATTTTGACAATAATGGCTGTATTTTGTTATTTACAGAGGAGAGTAAATCTGTACTGCTATACAAGCTGCACATTGACTACTAAAACATATCCGAGTTCCATTTTTAAAGTATTGTCCATTGAGAAGATGTACTTAAATGGTTTCTGAAATGTGAAGGGTGTACCCACTTTTGTGAGATCCTGTATATGCATGTTAATTCAGAAAGACTTTTCTTTCCAGGTAGCTCGGTATTGATGCAGGATGAATCTAGAAGCCTTGGCAGCGATGTGGTCATTGACATGGATTCAAGAGCCAATCCTCTCCAACTGCAGCTTATTGATGAACAGGTGGGACTCAGTGTCAAGTGTTTTACTTCTAAAATGCTGTTTATTGCTGGCCTGAAAAATTTATTATTTTAGATGATTAAAATATTTTGTCCTTAATGTCACATGTAGGACTCATACATCCAAAGTCGAGCAGACACCATGCAGAACATTGAGAGCACAATTGTGGAGCTGGGCTCCATCTTCCAACAGCTGGCGCATATGGTGAAAGAGCAGGAGGAGACTGTACAGAGGTGAGGAGGCAAATTTTTGCAAAGTATTTGAGTTTAGATTTGTTATTGTATTGGTTAAGTAAAAGCTCTAGTGTTTTTGTGCATTCAGTTACATTTTACTACCAGAAAGTTTCCGGGCTAGAAAGTGTTGCTAATGGACAAGAAAATATTTCAGTATGTGATTATTTTCCTCTTCTTGATGGTGCACATTGCTTGTGCTTTTGGCATGTTTTTGGCCAACATTTTGGCTATGGGCTGTTTTTTTTTTTTTGTTTTTTTTCCCCTTTATTTGCATGTATTATCTGCAACTAACTGGCCTTTTCTATTATGATAAACCGTGAGGTGATATCTTGTGTTAGCAGGAGAGTTATATCATGGGTTAGTGTTACTAGTGTTGCTTTACCCTACAGTTTGATAGCTTTTGTATATACTTCCATTCATCTGCCTGTTTCTGGTTCAGTTTAATTCATATACCCAATATAACCCAGCTAGTTTTTCCAGCCAGACTCTTGTGAGATGCAGCAGGCTTTGGGATCATGGTTAAGTTCGAGCATTAAGTTTAATCCTGGTTTGATTTTTAATTGTGGAGCTATGAATAGAAAACTTATAGCCAAGATATGCAATCTGATTTACAGGTGACAGTGCTGCTTGGTTCACCTCTGAAGAAAAAAGTTGTTAAGTAGCATTATGGGATGATGATCATCAGTTGAAATAATCAATAGAAAACTTAAATGATCCTGTGATGCTTAAGCACCCCATTCAAAAATTACAAATTTTGTAATTGAGATTGAATAATGTTTTACATTTCAACAGCTACAAAAACTTGTCATCGGTTGTTGTGTGTGTGTGTAATGTATGAGGTGAGCGGAGAGAGCATGTTTAGTTTTAAGAGTAGTTTAACTGGATTTTTATTTGTTTTCTGTATTTGAACACTGTTCAAGTTTAACGTTCCTTGTCATTCTGTAGGATTGATTCCAACGTGGAGGACACTCAGCTGAACGTGGAAATGGCCCACACTGAGATCCTCAAATACTTTCAGTCTGTCTCCTCCAACCGCTGGCTCATGATTAAGATATTCCTTGTACTGGTGGTCTTCTTCATCATATTTGTGGTCTTCCTTGCCTGAGAGGAAAGCACCTTTAGAAATGATGAGATTGAGACGTGGACGGCATGAAGCAGCCATGGACTCTTATTGGGCGATGTGCAAAAACAAATAAAGTAGACTGGACTACATTAACTTTGCCACAAGAGCGGACAAGTTGTACCACTTACGTGTTGTATGCATTTACTGGGAATGGCAAATGTTAGTTAAATTATAGAAACTTGCGTGGTTAGTCTTGCTCGCTGCATAGATGATGATGAAGGCAGTTTTAAACATCCTGCCCTATTCAGGGAGTGGTGACTGAATTCATTCTCAACTTTTTTCTTTGTTACCTTAAGACATATACATTATCACAATTGAGCCTTCACTTAACATACTTATTTTAAGGAGAAGGCTAATTTTCTGAATGGTTTGATTCTGCAAACTGGTTGTTAGATTTTCTTTTCTGACAGTGTTATCAGCAATCAGTGATAACATGTATGAGGTATAAGACTCGCTTTTACGATAAATTAATATGATCACTTGTACAGGTCTCCCTATGATAAACATTTGAACATACATGTGCTTCATTGTATCTCCTGTTTGTATAAAGGAGAATTAGTCCTTTGATAAAAAAAACTAATAATGGCCTTGTAATGGCTTTTTACTGTAAATTGTTGAGAGTTCCTTATTTTCTTAATTTTTATTTTCCAAAGCATATAGCAAACTAGGTACTTGTGTCTCATGATTTTACACTAGTATAGTGTAAATGAAGACTGCTTTAGTGCGCTGTTATTAATTTGTGATTTAATCATAAAGTGAGCCAAAACAAAAGCATGACTTTTAAAACAGTAATGTGAAGTTAAACTATGGTGGATACAGAGTTTGCAAGAAAAAAAAGTTTTTATTAAGAGGAACAAACTCTGCGGTACACTTTTAAAAACTAATGGGCAAATGGATATTAAAATTCAGTACATGCAAAGTCTCAATACTCAAGTTCTCATTCAGTGCTTTCATTAGAATTCAAACTACATGCCCCAATGTATATTATTTAATGAGCACTTTTTTAAATCATATTTGTTTCCTCACTTTTTTCAGCTTAATGACTTGCCTCAAGTACAAACCAAACATAACTGATTTCTGGAAAAGGAAATGTATATTAAAAACAAATCTTCAAAACTGGATTATTTTTCTTTGTTTGTAGAGAATGTGTAGTTTAACATTAGAAACTTGCTGTGCATTCTGAAGACAACGTAAGTCAGAAAAAAACAGATTTCTGTGATGTAGCCTGAAGCTGGTTATTTTACGCCATTTGTTTATTTTTACAGGTTACATTAGCATAAATCTGTGATTTGTTTTTGCAGCACTTGCTACTTTCAGAGTTGCTGGTATAAAAAAATTAATCGACAGCATCCGACCAATCAGTTTTGAGAATTCTAAAGTACACTGATATAAGCAGTTTTATTCATGTGAAACTTTGAAAATGATGTATAGTACTTATAAACATATATTGAAAACATTTAAAAAGAAGTCACTAGACTGAGTGTTCAAACTTTGTATCTTTGGTAGACGTAGATGCATGAATAACATTATTTTACTTGGTTTGCACCATGGTGCTACTCTCTTGGATCTCCATCTCTCCCTCTTTTCTTCACACGACCCTGTTCCCTATACCCTTGCTCCACACTTTGCAGCTCTAAGCAGACCCCTCTGTAGGGATAATTTCTGGCATGCTGTGGCTCCTCCCTCTTCTTGATCGTGGGACCACTGCTGTTGCCTGCTCTGCAGCTTCTTCCTCTTCCTCTGACCATGAGCTTTCCTCCTGCAGGTTGCCGCGAGAACCGCTAAAACTGCCCATTCCACGGCTAAGTGCGCGGAACTTGGATCTGAAGGTGACAAATGAAAGACTCTTACTGCGTCGCTTTTCCCAACGGGCTGTACGCATCTGTAGATCTTCATCGGCCTGCTCCTCATCCAGAGAGGACCTCAGCACCGAACGAAAGAGCTGAGGGACTTCATGCACTTCTGGTTCAATTTCAGAGACAAGATTACGAAACCTGAGGATTGTACAACAGGAATAAGACTACAACACTAAACAATACAACCAAAACTAGTTGTAGTGCAGAAGACCCCAGAGCATATTTACATATTTTTTTATATAATTTAATTATAATTACATACATAACCATACATTTAACATATGAACTGTAAACAATTGAATACAATCAAACAAGATCGCATTATGATATTCAACGTCTAATCTGACTGAGATGCAAGCAATGCATAACCTACATTTCTGAGTATCTTATAAAGATAGACAGTCCAAACTGTGGACTACTAAACCCTCCTGGACTGGACAGCTTTCCTGGCTGTTTACACAACAACAGTGCTGCAGTACAGTTTTCTAATTCTGTTCTCTATTAGTGTCACTTTTCTATTTACAACCTACCAAATGATGTAAGGTTAATGATTCTCCTTACCTGACAATGACTGGTCCACACTGTGAAGGTGGGATCCGTCCACAGAGCTCCTGCAAGTCAAGCACGTCTCTAGGTGTAAGCTCATAGGGTACATGGGGTTGAGGCCCGGCCAGCCAGCTGTAATCTGGTGAGGATGAAGAGCTGCGCCGGCGACGCACCTCTGTGGCCCTCTCCAAACAGATACGTTCAGTACGCTTCACCATAGCACCCAGCTCCATCATCAGGGTGTTAGTGACCAGTTCTTCTGGAGTGCGCTGGCCAGGCACCTTTGGCTCCAGTGAGAACATAGCAGACCAGGGGAACATCTGAAAGAGAAGGAGAGAGAGGAAGAGCCTTTCCTTTCGTTCCAGTCATAAATACTAGTTATTGCATGTTAGTCCTTACTTTTCTGATGGTTGTTTTTCTACTCCACAATAGTAGATTGACTCCTGTCAGGGGCACATACACATTGTCAGGTAACATAAAAAAAGTGTTGCAGATTATGTAAATATTTATCCAAGTTTTATTGCACACCCATACGTTCCTGCAGCAACCCAGTCTCCCTAGTATATATGATAATCACTTTGCATAAGAGATTAATCCCGTAGAAATAGTGACTGACGTGTCTTACCAACCCGATAAGCCAATCTGGGTGTATGTGTGTACGTGTGTACGTGTTTGTATGATTGCAGATATAATAAACATAAAACCCTGATTAATAGGAGCATTTAAAATGTGTGAAATGTATTGTTCACATTGTATCATTATCACAATGGTGCCAAATTGTCTCATCTTGTATACATCTGTGGTGTGAAGTAAAATTTGAAATATTGTTTCATAAAAAACATTTTTGTTAAATAATTAAACAAATTTAGAGCCAAAGGGCCAGTGTGAATATTTTTATATGAAATAAAATAGTAACTGAAACATTTGTTACTTATGGAATACTCGGCACAATATTACATAAACTGAGCATACTTCTCTGTGCCCTGTTGTCTTTGCCTGGTATTCAGTTATATCTGACAGACTATGAAAGTACTATGAATACTACAAGGGTTTCCACTCAGCTCAGCATTAACACGGCTTTATTTTTAGTTTGTATTAACTAGGATTATGTGCCACACGTGTCAGGAAGCACATGTTTCTATTGCCAATATCAATTAAAGCCTAGTATGTAGCGCCTTTTTTTTTTCAAAATTCTAATACAGCCACATTTAGCTATCAAAGCTATGTAGCATATTTGGGTATATTTCTTTGTATAACAAAACTTCTTACAATATAGGATACACCATTTATTTTTATTTTAGTTCATGTCTAGTAAGAAAGGGAATGTCTTTATTTATCTGTAATTTACAAAAAGTACAAGTGCAAAGTATGTAAAAATTGTTCAAGTGCTTAAAAAAACTTAGAGGGTTAACTTATCATGTATGCTGAGGTGCTTTTCTGCTCATGGTTGATAGGAGTGATTATTTGAAATACAATAATCTTCTATTCTAATAATATAATCTAATCCTCTAATCTATGATTGTCAATTAGATGACTGCATGATAAATGTGAATATAAAAATGTTACTAACAAAGTGAAGTTATGTGATGTAGATATCAAGTTGTATTTTTACTGTCCTTTAAGCATTCCTCAATGTTTCTACTACTGCTAAATAAATGATTGTTTGGTTGACTTTCAACAAAAAATTTTGATTTGAGCTTCTAAAATAATTCCTAGCACTATGTGAATACAGTGGTCTTTCGGAACTTCTAAGTTCTAACGTTCTAAGAGTTCTGAAAATCCGTGAATTTTTGATGCAGACAATTATTGACACCCTTCACAAGAAGAAGCGGGCTGTATCCAAGCATGTTAACAGTAGGTTAAGTCGAAGGAAAAAGTGTGGAAGAAAAAGAGGCTTGTCAAGCAAAATCAATTCAATTCACTGAGGCTGGGGTCAAGGCATTACCCACACACAGACATGTCAAGGAATTTGGCTATAGTTGTTGTATACCTCTTGTTAAGCCACTCCTGATCCACAGACAATGTCAGAGGTGTCTTACATGGGCTAAAGAGAAGAAGAACTAGACTGTTGCCCAGTGGTCCAAAGTCCTCTTTTCAGATGAGAGAAAGTTTTGTATTTCATTTGGAAATCAATGTCCTAGAGTCTGGAGGAAGGGTGGGGAGCTCATAGACCAAGTTGCTTGAAGTCCAGTGTTAAATTTCCACAGTCTATGATCATTTGGGGTGCAAAGTCATCTGCTGGTGTTTGTTCACTGTGTTTTTTGAAAACCAAAGTCACTGCACCCATTTACCAAGAAAATTTTCCAGCAGGGTTTGGCACGTGCCCACACTGCCAAAAGCACCAAAAGTTGGTTAAATGACCATGGTGTTGGTGTGCTTGACTGGCCAGCAAACTCACCAGACCTGAACCCCAAAGAGAATCTATGGGGTATTGCCAAGAGAAAAATAAGAAACAAGAGACCAAAAAATGCAGATAAGCTGAAGGCCACTGTCAAAGAAACCTGGGCTTTCATACCACCTCAGCAGTGCCACAGACTGATCACCTCCATGCTACGCTAAATCGGGGCAGTAATTAAAGCAAAAGGAGCCCCTACCAAGTACATACTTTCCAGAAGGCTAACAATTCACTAAAATTTTTTTATTGGTCTTATGAAGTATTCTAATTTGTTTAAATATTGAATTGGTGGGTTTTTGTTAAATGTGAGCCAAAATCATCACAATTAATAAAGCCAAAAACCTAAACTACTTCAGTCTGTGTGCACTGATTTTATTTATTAAACAAGTTTCACAATTTGAGTTGAATTACTGAAATGAAAGAACTTTTTTACAATATTCTAATTTATTAAGCTGCACCTCTATCTATCTATCTATCTATCTATCTATCTATCTATCTATCTATCTATCTATCTATCTATCTATCTATCGATCGATCGATCGTTCGTTCGTTCGTTCATCTACCACTCAAATAATATCTAGTCAGCAATACAGTGTCTTTTTCTGAACTAAAAGGAAAGCCAACAAACCAAGTATATAGAAACAGGTGGACTATAGTTCTACAGTTCTCATAATAATTTTTCTCAGGAAAATACACACTCACACAATCCCATATGAGGTTTAGTTTACATCCTAACCATGACTCGGCTTCTCACAAACACAGTTGTACAAACCTTTAGTCTGCCAAAAGATGTTTAGAAACAAAAGCTAACTGTGTTCTTTTTTCCTAATTTGATCAAGTTTTTGATTGTAAGTCATCAATTTTGTTTGTCATCTACAATGCTCCTGAACCTTTATATCATCATAAAAACTGAGAAAAATGCTTACACACTCTGTCATCAAAATTTAGTTTTGATGATGAAAAATGGGTTAACCTAAAAGCTTACTGAGACAGAGATTCGGGTGGATGATGGATTTAGGGCAATGTTTTCAACTAAACCAGCTAGAGATCTAAAATGCAAGTCCACTGGAGTTATCAGAATTCAAAATGCCATTCAAATCTGGTTGAAATTCATAGAAAAAGGAAGTAATATTTAGCCCTTATTTTAGCTAGCAATTTTGGGACTACTGCCTAGTCTATATCTAGCAGACAATTTAAAGCTTTGACCAGGTGTGAAAGACCATTTCCTTCCCTCAGACTAGTTACATTCTGCCTCCTTGTGGTCAAAACCTAAGCTGCACACACAAACCCCCCCTCCACCCCACACCCCCCTTTCTGCTACGTCACGCACTCCACCTCGTGTGAAATTGACGGAGCGCGGCTCGAGCCCCGGATGAGCGCGCGTATTGTTCGGGTACAGTTCGTTTCTCTCTGTCGGTCTTGCGCCGGTTCTGACTCAAACCCAACACATACAGTCATATTCACTGTTCAGTACGAAGTCAGACGATGATTATGGGGACTGACAAGTCTTAGAGGCGGTAAGTGATGTCCAAATAATTTGGGCTAGCTTTGCTAACCAGCCAGTTCTTTCAAAAATCGAATGTAACGTCTATTCGGGCTTTGACTAGTTTACATCGGTCAGTTGGCAAGCCTTTAGCACCAGGTGCAGCTCCCAGGCGGATGTATTCAGACACTTTTTGTCTTGTTATTTGACACAATTGTTATAATATTTGTTATATTAAATCAGCTGGGACATGCTGCTGTTTTGTCGTTTGCTTTCTTCGTTAGCTGAAGTGTTTAGTTCACTGACGCGGGGAATAGAAATCACGTAAATACAGCTGCGTTTCTTTATAAAAAAAAACAAAAAAAACCAAAAAAAACCTCATGATTTCTTGATACACATGTTCCCGATGTTGCGACGCCAGTTTCAGGATGGTCCCTTGTGCTATTTGGGGGCATTGTGTTGATCTGAGCCATGTGTTCATCCTGGCTTTGTTTTGCTAATCACGACGATCAAATGTTGACCAGTGAGTCTGTTCATCTCTGTGTCTCAAATCAAGATGAATTTATGCACCAGATTTTCCACATTCCTACTTGTGTAACAACTTTCGGAAGCTGAATGGGAAATAATCTTCTTCCGACACCGGATTCAGATCAAATAAAACCATTTGGTGCCTTATTTTTCTAGTGATCTTTGTGCTGTTTATAGGCAGTTACACAAGGTGTGTCATGTTTGTGTCTCGGCAGCAGGATTCCCTTGAGTAGGTTTCCATGAGGACTTGAGCAAAAATACAAACACACTGAGACATGCAGCTCAACCAGCTTAAATTAATAAGACTGAGATCTAGTCAGTCACTCTCCAGGCCTGCTAGTGTAATTTGTAGCAAGTAGGGACAGAATTATTTCCCTGAGGCAGCATACAGGTTTTTCACTGCACTCCTGCTTGATTTATAGGCTTGGAGCTTTTCTTTGACGTGTCCTACACACTCACTTTCTTTCTGATCTTTTTTCCTTTTCAATTAAAGACCTGCGAATGACAGCCTGCATCTGAGTTGATCTCAGAAAGCAATTGCAGTCCTGCTGCATTTGCGTGTGCACATTGTAATGAGCTGGGCTGCAGAAGACTGGACCTCGGGGCTTCCCGGGCCGGTCTTAAAGAAAGTTCAGGAGCTTCAAGGACAAAATGAGAAGCTGATCCGGGAGAGACAGCAGAGACAGCTCCAGCTGGACAACTCGGATGCAGCGCTACACAAACAGAAGCAAAAGGTCTGTTTCCATGATTCAGGGCTATTGATATAAAGCATTTTTGCAATCATTTTTTCACTTTTTGGACTAACGATCAACATGCTGAAATGATTTTTCATCAAGTTCTAAAATGGTTTAATTGCCCTTCTACCATAGCGGTTTTAAGTTTGTATTTCTTAATGATCATCATGTTATTCTTTTTATGTTTAAAATAATGTTGTGGATCATCTGCAAGACCTATTATCACATTCTCCTATCACGTATGTTCTAGCAGGTATACTCCCATACAGCTGTTTTTCTTGAAATTATTTGCATGAAAAAATAAAAGCTGGCCAAGGTCAAACGAAAGCCTTATCCTGCAGTCTTGCTCTTGTTACAAAACTTTACTGAGCATTACAACACACTGATGTCTAAGAGTTGTTTAAAAAAATCGTAAGATTTCCGTTAGAAGAAACATTGTATTGTTTATGGCACATTTTGTAAGCTGTTTACTTTTTCTTTTTTTTAAGGTTAGTTGAAGCTTGCTGCTTTGAATTTCAAAAACCGAACAAATGCCGCCTCTCCCTTTAGTGTTTCCAGTAAGGTCACGCTCCACAAACACTTGCATGCACACTGTCTAGGTTGAATGCTGGTATTTTTGGAGGAAAGCTCTCAAATGGGATGGACAAACATGACTGACAGGCATGTACAGATGTCACCTTGTCCTGCTTGGTTTGGGTATCGGTGTACCACATTGTTAATGTTTCCTATTTACATAGCTTGGGTTTATAGCTGCCAGAATGTAATGAAACCTGCCTAAACATTACAAAATATATTTTGACCACACCTCTGAATGAGTTTGAGTCTTTCAGTAACACATAAGCAAGTGTTTGATTAGGTGCAATTATAGATGAAGCAAAATCTGTTGTGCTTCTTAATCCAGAGGTATTAACTTTTTTTTTTCTTTCAGTTGTGTAAGAAGACTGAAGAAGGCCTGTGATTTTTTTCATTATTTTTTTTTTATTTCACTATTATGCAAGAAATAAGAGTGACTTTGCAATGAGTCACATTGCAGCTGCTTGCTGGAACGCTGTCTTTAAACAGTATAAACGGCACCCTTATGTGACTATGTTGATAAATTATACTGTACAAATGGATATACTCTGAGTCTGTTGTTATGGGCCTGTCTCAGTATGAAGAGGTTCGTGTGGAGCTGGGAGCGGTTCAGAGGGAGCTGGTGGGAGTTCGAGAGCAGACGCAGGGAGAGGCACGGGTCAGGGATCGCCTGACCCAGGATCTACAGGCCAAAGTGGCTCAGGTGTGCACTCTAGAGGGCCAGCTGGACTCAACAAGGACACTTGTGCAGAACCTTACACAGGAGGTAAAACGGTGAGTAAATTAGCATAACCACACGCGAGTGGTGACCATGTAGATGACGCATACACCGCGTACTAGGCACAACACAAGCGTATACTTCAGTGTGGCAGCTGTGTCAACAGGCTAGGGGGTTGGCTGGAAACCTAAACAACTTATTTGTTATTTTAATTCCAGTGACATCGTGTCTGTGCTGTTGCAGGAAACCAGTGAACTGGCCCATGTTCCTACTATCTTAAAAAAAATTCAACAATTACATAATCAGATGTCAGATTCTAACCCAAAGTTAACTTATATAGCAGCTACTGTATATACAGCACAAGTACGCACGATAGCAAATAGACAAAAGATAAGAAATAGAGGTAGTTTTTGTTTGGCCTATTTTCTAGACTTTTGGTGTGTTTTGCTGTGTTTTGAGTTTTGTTCCTATTTATTTATTTATTTATTTATTTATTTTACAATATTTTGAAATACTTTGCACTGTTCACATTTTAAGGTGGTCATAAAAATGAATACTTTGCTCTTAGGGCAAAAAATGGCAATCTCCACCTCTAGTTTCCACAACAGCTTATGAGTATGCTTCATTGTGATGAAAAAGCATGGAATGTTTTGAGATTACACACTACTTTGGAACTAGCATAGCCATCCTTTTTTTTTTGGTTTGTTTATATGTTGTGAGCTAAAGGACTGGAATTGAAAATGATAAAATTAGATTTGGAAATTTGCTCATTAAAATTGAGTATATTCTTGTCGACCACTTTCTCTCCATATCTCAGGCTTGAGGCAGAACTGGAAAAGCTGCAAAAAGGAACTGTCCTAGCAGACTCCATGCTGTTTTCCACACCCTGCTGGAACATGAACTCACCCTGGGACCAAAGCGGTACGTTTCTCTTTCTCTCCTGTTTGTGCTCTTTTGTTGTTGTTCCCTGCGTTTCCTCTTGGCCCTTTATTTGTGGCTGTCTATTCTCTTTTTAGCCTTTATTATTTAGAAAGCCCCCACCACAAGTGAAAAAGAAAAACATTGCTCAGTAATTTCCCCACTGTACCATGTCCCCAATGTTTGCAAACCCTTCATGGTGTGGTATACAATGTTTTATATTTAAATATTTTTCAGGTAGGAGCAGTCTCAGAGGAGAGGATGTAGGCAAAGCCCGAGTGAGTTTCCTCAAACACCACCACATAATGATTACCCGCTGTTTTTTTGGTCACTTGAACTCTGTTTTGGATGATTTAATATTCTAACAGAGCATAGGTAATGAGTCCAAACATTTTTTTTGCTGTCCCTCTCTAGCAACAGCTACTGTTTGGAGATAGCACCAAGTCCTCAGCGGGTGCCGTTTCATCTCCGTTCCCTCAGCAACCACACAGATCGCCGCCTCTTAGGCGCAAAATCAACCAATCCGATACTCGTCCCCCATCCTCGATGTTTCCGTGGGAACGGGATGATGCAAGGTCCACTCCCAGGGGCAAAGCAGCATCCACCCACACCTCTTCCTTCAATATCAGTGATGTCATTACGGACGCTGGTGCACGTGATGATGGAATTGAGGAAGCACTGAGGAAGGAGATAGATGGTAAGGGTTTTCACCATAGTGAGAGATTGTTCATGAAATTGAATATGTTAAAAAACACTTAAGTATTTTCTAGCCACAAACATCAATACCTGGAGATATAAAATATACTGTATATATTTAATGTATGTATATGATTTTGTGCATGTGTGTACGACTGTGTTTTGTAAAACCTAGATGCATAGTGATACATTACAGATACATATTGACACTAATTGCCTGCTTTTTAGTTGGTTTATTTTTGAGTAGAAAAGCAGAGATGATTTGCATCTAGGTTATAGGTCAGAAGCTTAATGAAAGGTTGATTCAGCCAAAATTATTTGTTTTGGTTCGCCATTGTACTAACTCTAATAGTCAGTGATCCATGGCAGGGTGTGTTTGACTTCTGAGCCTTATTATTATTATTAAAGTTGGAGGTTCCTTCCACTGTCAAGGAAGCAGGAAGTAGATGCCTGATGAATCTTTTCTTTGAGCTATTTTTACATTCTGTCCTAAGATGCAGGATGTATGTGCTGTGTGAAAATAATCAGTATCGACGTACTGTATATACAAAGTCACTTAAGCACTGGTCATTGGCTAAACGTGTATACATGTTTCTCTCGCTCTCAGGGCTGCGTGTACGCATTTCTGGGTTGCAGCAGGAGTTGCAGCTGGAAAAAGAGTGCTGCAGGGAGTCCGAGTCTTGCCTCGCTCAAGTTAGGAAAGAGTTCAACTTGAACGAGCAAAATCTGACGCGCTCCAGAGATGAGTTGGCTCGTGCACAAACGCGCATCACACAGGAGGGGGACAGGGTGAGCAGCTTGGTTAGCTGGCTAACAGGATATGATTTGAAGTACCTTAAACAATATTAAGATACTTATACAATACCGAATAACTCGTTTCTTACAAACTTTTAATGATTTATATCACACAGCTTTGTCTGTGATATTCCAATGTCTTTATTTTAAGATTAGGCTTTATAATACTTCACTGAGGCATGCAGTGTTTTTTAACTTTACCAGTTTAATACATTGTAATGCATATATATTGTAACCCATAATTGCAAAACAAATTAAGAAACAACAACATTTGGAACATAACAGGAACTCCAAACAGCTTTTTGGTTGTTTTGGTTCCTTAATGTCTATTCCACACAGACCACCATACATATACTGTAAATATTACAATACTTAACAATAAAATTATATGTACATATACAGCATATAAAGAACTGTGTAAAAGTCTTAGGCCACCATTAGAGTTGTTTCAGCAATTGTATAATGACCATGCATAATTATTTCTCAGTCTCTTTGGTAGAACACAACCAGAAAATACAGTAATTAATTAATAACTGAATTATGTCATTGCTAACACCTGTATTCGTCCTACTGTTTCATATCAAAAGGACTGCTATGAGAAAGGTCTCTTATACCAGGTTTGTATAAAACACACAATTTGACAGACAAAAGAAAATCATAATTTTGGATCAGATCACTGACCTCTCTCAATGGGAAACTGGATACCCAAGATAGGATATGATATTCTGTTATGAAGCTGTTATGAAGCTGTTATGAAGAATCAAAGGAGGTAAGGAACAACAAAGAACCAAGACAACTTCAAAATATGATATGAATTTAAAATCTGAGTTTCTATTTGGAGAGACTGGAAGAAGTACATCAAGGACAGCTCATAGAGATAGCAAGTTGACCCTTCTAATGTCAGAAGGATATGTTCAATCTCGCAAAGAATGAAATGAAGATCACTGGGAAAGTGTGTTATGGGGTGACTTTCCCAAGTTAAAAATTTTTGGGTCAAAGTGTTATTAATATGTGAGAAGAACAGTTTGAGCCGGGTAACAGAATGAGTGCTTTTGGCTTTCAGTTAAACATGGTTTTTAGTGTGTCGTGGTTTGGAGCTGTGTTTTTGGCAGTGGAGTTGGTGATATTGTCTGAACTGATGGGATCATGGATGCTGAGAGCAGGATAACTACATGATAACAATGGCAAGCACACTGCTAATGCACTGAAATTATATTTGGAGGGGGGAAAAAAACCATCTGATAAAACATGGGCTTGCCTTCACAGAGGCCAGACCTGAAAATAAAAGAGGCAGTAGGGGACAACCTTTAATATTTCCCTCTGTTTTCTGTTTGTACCATAATAAAGAAATGACAAATAAATATGAATGATCAATTAACCTTTGCTAAAACAACAAATCTGGTGGTGTCCTATGACTTTTGCACACTACTATATGTTCCTTCTTGTTTTGTTTATATGATCGCATTTTTGTTGTAATACAGAATGTAGACAATAAAAGTGCATGTGTGCGCACGTAGGCTCAGGCAGCCGAACAGCGGGTGAAGCACTTACAGGAGGAGCTGAAGTGTCAGAGGCAGAATGCAGAAACTAGCCGCTGCAATGCCGAGCAGCGCAGGAAAGAGATGGAGAGAGAGCACCAGAGAGTAAGTACTCCTGTGGACGGGGCTTGATTAATCATTACCTTAAAGAGCTTGGGTGCAGAATGTAAAGCATGATAGCATGTGCCTTGTTTTACAAGTCTTAGGTGATTACCTGTTCGTTAACCTTTACCAGTTTTATACCCAGCGGTCAGTTCAACATAAAAGTTGGATATAAAAGTTAATGGCAGACAATGGCTTCACATACAGAAAATTACAGGCTCTAAGAAATAAAGGTTTTTATACTATGTATAATAAAAGCTAGCACCAAATACTAGCTACATCTGAGTGCTTTCAGGAACTACAGCTGTTCAAACTAATGATTAAATTATTTATTTTACCCCAACACATGGGCATACAATTTTTTTAATACCTTTTTTTAACTGAGCAGTAAATTCAATTAGTGCCATATGGAGAAGATCGGCCTAATTATTTTTGTGTCTAGAAAGGTAATAGTCTCAATATGAATGAGACTAGGAATGCTGAACACAATGCTACAATGATCTTATTTTATAAGTTTATGTGAAGAAAGTATCAGTTTGATTACCATAAGCATCTATCTCTCTCAATCTTTCTTACAAATAGAAACATACACAATATAGCTTTAACACACACATTTGAGTACGCAGAACCACGAAAAAGTGTTTTTTAATCTAGAAGTATTTGATAAAGATTAAATTAATTGTACAATTTGTTGAACAATTTCGAAAATAAATACCTTTAGAAAAATTTGAAGAAAAATTTCAGAAAATGTGCAGATGTTTGAATGGTGAACTTCTGTGTTTATGCAGGAGCTTTTAGAGCTGCAAAGGGAGAGGCAGTCTATGGAGAAGCAGCACCAGCAGGAGGCTACCAGACTCAACCAAGAGATCCAGCAAGCCAGGACACAACACAACACACTACAGTCACAATATGATAAAGTATGCATTTATATATATATATATATATATATATATATATATATATATATATATATATATATATATATATAATTACTTCCAATATCACAATTCTCTTTTTTTGTGTGTCTATTAGAATAGCTTTGAAAGTTGAATGTTCATTTGGTGTGTTAGTGTGTTACTTTTTTATTTTTTTTCTCCTGTCTTCATATCTTTCTTTCTCTTCTGGGAGTTACAGAATGTGTTCCACAGGTCAATGTACTTATGTCACCTCTTTGACTTCAGCTGCTATCTCACTTTCTCACGCTCTTCCCTCCCCCCCAACCTTTCGTTTTCTCCTTTTTCTTCTCTTCCTCTTGGCTTTTTGACAGAAGGCACTTGAGTCAAGGTCAGTGTTGTACTCTGTGTGGTTTCTCATTTAAATAAAATAAGGATGATAGTAGGCTTGTTGAAGGGGTCAGTAAGTGGAGCACAAGAGATATGCACACTGCATGCCCAGCTGTCTCTCACCTTGTAATGTCAGTAGCATCTTATTATGTGTCAAACTAAGAAGCTGTGTATAATGTGTGTGTTTAGTTGTTGCATTCATCTTTATTTGCTTAGCAGTAAAACAACACTCCCGGAAATCCTTGACTGACATGTAGCGAGTTAGTCTTTTCCGAACCTTATCCAATGCAAACATTCTGAATTTAATCTAATCTGTCGAACATGTGTACACATGTAAAAATTAGCCACTGTTTAGAGAACTGCATTTGTTAATATAATGTAATCCACGTTTATATCATCTGTTTATTAGTCATAGTCTATGGAAATGCTGGAACTTCCCTTTTTATTGCTTATGTCAGCTGTTCCAAATATAGTATATTACATAACTTGATATAGCTTTTTCAAAGTTCATTCTCCTTTTACAATTATACACAAGAGCTTTATTTTATAGCTGACTGCCAGTAGGTACACAGTACTTGATCTTGGGATACTATTTGCCCTTGTATGCTTAAGTGAGTGTCTGATATAATGACATTTCATATTCTGGTTGTTGATAAATTTTTGTATATCAGCACAACCCAGACTAGAGTGATTTGCTTACTAGTTCTAATATATTTCCTATTATAAGTAATTGGTTGGTGCTTTGAATAATTTGTGAAATGTAAAATATATTTACAAAAAACTAATTTTAACTTTGAAAGTGAAACCTTTTAACATTTTATGAGTCTCCAGTGCTTAGCTTTTTTTTTTCTTTGTTCTCTTGAGGACAGATGATGCTTCACTGTTAAATAAATAAAAATGTATATTCTTCGAAAGATGCTGTAGTATTAGAAAAAACAACATGCTTCAGGTTTCTTGTTATAGGAGGCTGAGCTTTACCCCATCTCACTGCGTTAATCTTTATTCCATTCAACTTAAATAATTTTAGTGTGTGTGGTCTGCACTAATAATCTGGGTATCATCACTGCTAATGCATGGTGTGACATGATCATTACTCATGCTGTACCATATTTGTTGTGGTTACAAGGTGAATTTGTTTATGTTGCAGAAAGGATAATGGATTCATGAATAATTGAAAAGTTGTTTTCCCCCTCCCTTTTGTCTCTCTGTGAATCCTATCTTTTCTTTCATCAGTTTTCTTTTCATTTTAATTCAAAGTACATTACTTGCACTTTTACCATAAGGAACTGTAATTTCAGGTAGAATACATGTTGTGCTCCTCCAAAAGTATAGCTCTCTTGTACAAGTGATAACACATGTAGGTATATATGAGTGTTGCATAGGTCAGACACAAAACTAAAGTAATTTGGATTACAAATGATTGTGTGTTTTAAATGTCTTGTTTTAAACTTACATTTTCTTGCTCTCTTTCTTTCTGTTTAGCTGGTTTTGCAGAAGCAGGCTGTAGAAAGGGATCTGGAGGGAGTGCAGGGCAACCTAAAAAGCACACAGAGTGATCTAACAGAGAGCCAAAAGCAGGAGGCTCAAACGCAAGGAAAACTCACGGTATGAAGATTATCATTTTATATTTATATATATATATATATATATATATATATATATATATATATATATATATATATATATATATATATATAAAATATAAAATGTATGTAATTTGTTGTATTTAGAGGTTGTATTTACCAAAGCAAGCCCACAGATTCTGTTTGTTATTCCACAGTGTAAAAGTTTATTAAATTATGATTCAGGTTTAAACATTTTTTCATCCTTTCAGTCATTTGACTGCTTTTTTTGCCAATGCCAGTCCTGACCTCTTTGCAAATATTATAGTACATATGTTGAATGCAGTCTGATTAAATATTAATTGCCCCCAGAGAATGCATGACAATAAACATTAACCATCTGTCAACAATGCTAAAACTGTCTTGTTGCTCTGCCCAAATTCACCTCACATTTTGGCCTGTAGGAGTCACTGAAGGAAAACGAGGGACTGCGTATATCACTGGAGCAGTTAAAGAAGAGAGAGAAAAGCCTAGAAGCAGAGGTCAAAAGACTTAATGAGGAGTTGGCTGAAGCACTGAAACTAATTAAAGAGCTGCAGGGTAAGGAGCAAGAGTGGAATTTTCCTGTTGGTGACAAATACAGGTGACAAATACACAGACCGAGGACCTTTTTAGAAACACTTCTACACCTTGTTTCCAGTAAATGATTTGCCATCCAAGAACAGAAAGCTGAGGCTGCAGTGGTCACAGGTTCATCAAACCTAGACAGATAAAAGCAGGGTCAGAATTTGACCACAAGAAAAAGAATACATGGACCCATCCTGCCTTGTGTTAACAAACAATCCAGGCTCGGATTCAGAAACTCTTTTTTGGGGTCTGTTCTGAAATTTTCACTTACCACTTGAATGCTACAGTATGTTTAAGTATTGTTGCTGACCCTGTGCCTCAGTCAGGGCCACAATTTACTCAGCAGGATATTGCACCATGTCACAAAAGTTATTCATAACCTTAACGAGTTCAGTGTTCTTCAGTGGCCTTGCCAATCACTGAATCTGAATTCAATAGGACACATTTTGGATGTGATAGAAAGGGTAATTCACAGCACGAACGTACACCTGAAAATTCCACAGGTTGCAATCATGTCGACATGGACTGGAATCTCAATGGTCCATGAATGCATGCAAAGAAAAAATAGTATTATTATTCGTGTTCCTACTGAAGTGTTTTATTGGTAACCATGAAATTAGTTGTGTGTGTGTGTGTGTGTGTGTGTGTGTGTGTGTGTGTGTGTGTGTGTGTGTGTGTGTGTGTGTGTGTGTGTGTGTGTGTGTGTGTGTGTGTGTGTGTGTGTGTGTGTAATATATATATTACATATACAGTAAACAATTGCATGCATATTAAGTTGATTTTATTTCTTGGTGTCTCTCCCATTTAGCCAAACTTGCAGCTCCACCAGTAGTCTCTTGTCCAGTTGCTGGAGATGGTTTTAGCCCTGTTCCATCCACTTATTCCAGTTACCCTCCACCTCACCAGCAGTTGTCCCAAAGAAAGAAAATGTTAAAAACTGAGAGACCAAAAATATCAGGCAGGCTGGGGCCCGTAGCCTACCCTTCAGAGAGAGAACCTGGTGAGGGGATTGACTCTGAGCAAATCGGCACCTTTGGTTCTGAAGACTCTCCACCATTAAGCATCAATGTACAAGAAGGGAATCTGTGTGGAGCAGAACGCTCTAGTGAGGCAGATATGGAGAGCTCTATTACTGAGCAAGACACAGGGATTGAAGATACAGACACAGACTCATGCATGTCTGATTCAATCAGTGAGCGTGTGTTTAAAGATGATGGCCGTTGTGATTCAGGAATTCAAAAGCCAAGCTCCTCAAATCAGGGACAAAAAAAAGACTCCTCTTCTATCATGGAGTTAAAGAAAGAGAATTCAGTTCTTCGGGATGAGCTCAGGGACATTAAGCGGGAGTTAGATCAACGCCTCGATGACCTTGAGGCTCAAAGACGAGCGGAAGCTGAGGCTAAGACCAAATTGAAGCAACTTAGCAAAAAGCACTCGAGCCAAGTAGAGCAGCATCGCACAAAGGCCCAGGAGCTTAAAGACAAAGGAAGCAAACTAGAAGCACAGCTGGAACAAGAGAGGAAAGAGAGTGCACAACTGAGGGAAGTGGTAACTAATTTAGAGACAGAGGCTGAAAAAAGAAAGGAGGAAATTAAGAGAGAAGAGGAAGAAACCAAAGAGGAGACCATCAAACTAAAAGAAGCCTTGGCACAGATGGAAAGAAGGGAGGAACATCTTAAAAAAGAGCAAGAGGAAATGCGCAAGGAACTTGATGTGCTTCAGTCTGAACTTTTGCAGGAACGTGAGGAGAGAGAGAGGGAGCGAGAGATGGAGAATAAACTACGTAAAACTTGTGAAGTGGAAGGACTAAAGATTGCAGAACTTCAAGCAGAGTTGGACCGGCTGCAAAGTTCTGCCACAGTGGAGGACAAGAATGTAAACACTAACATGCCTTTCACCTATCTGCAGCTTGGAAACCAACCAAACATCGCAAATGATGTTACAGCATTAGAAAATGAGTTTACATCTTCTCTAAATGCTAACATTTACTTCTGTGAATCAGTGAACCTTCAAAACACTATTTTTTCTAAGGAAACTTGGACAACAGAACAGGACACCACTTCCACAGGAAATCTGGAGGATCACACAAAGACCACTGAAGGTGGCAGCTTGGATGACACTACTGTTTTGGTCTTGGAGGTGGAACGTATGCGAGTACAAAGAGACAGAGAAACAGAAAGAGCAAAAAAATTCCAAAAAAAGTTGGAGGCTCTTCAGAACCAGGTAACTAGTCAGACCCAGCAACTAACACTAGCATTTGATAATCAGAGCAAACACATTGAGGGCCTTTTAAAGGAGCTACAACAAAGAGATGGTGCTCTCCAGAGGCAAGGAGAGGAACTACAGAGCTGTCAAATAGAGCTTGCCTCACTCAAGGCAGATAAACAAATGACTGAGTTGGTCACCAGCATGACCTCAAGTGCTGAGAATTCTGCTGAGGTTTCTGCAGAGCCATCTTGTGATTTAGCTAATAGCACCGATACTTTAAATACCTACGAAGTGGCTGAACAAGAATCTCTTGACACTGTGGAAAACAAACCACTACAGACCGATAAGCAGTCCTTTACAAATGTAGAAGTTGGAGATCGACCTGGATGGATGGAGAATGTTCCTTCAGATGCTCCTTTAGATAAGACAAATATAAGCCATGTGACCTTAACATCTACAGATGTTGAGGAAAGAGATTCTGAGCAGTATACTAAAAACACTACTGAAGAGAAATTATTAGAACTACAAACTACTGCTCAGCAGGACAATGGTCAAGTGACTGAAACTAATACAGAGAATGCACAGAGTTCTGTTTTATTTGGTTTCACTGAAAACATAGAATTACCAGAAAAGCTTCATTCCACAGACAAAACGGGCACACTGAAGATAGTAATAAACAAATTGCATGAAGCACAGAAGGAGCTGTATAAATTAAAGTCCAAACATTCCCAACTGACTTTGCAGCTGCAGGAAGTTTCTAGGCAGGATTTCTTGTCCCTCAAGGAAGAGCATGAACAACTGAAATTAAAACTGAATCTAATTGATCACGAACCATGTTGGACAGAAACATTTTTAAAACAAGACGAGTCAAATCATTTGACAAACACAGAAGAGTGTGTTACTGTGTCAAATCGGGAAGAGGACGATGTAATTGGTGGTAGTTTTGAAGACAGATGTCAAAAATGTGGACAAGAGACTGGAAATGAGACTTCAGCACAAGTTCACTCTCTTCATTGTCAGGTATTTATTTTAAATTTTTTGGTTGGTTTATTTTTTAACCCATTTATTTTTTCTCAAAAATGTGTTTTTTAATATATCACACTCGGGAGGCAGAGACCTGGCAGGTTTTTTAAAATCGCTTGTAGTTCAGCTGGTTTCTACTCAACTGTAGAAAAACTTTATAGAAAATGTACCTATGAAAAACAATAATAATAATAACTGTAATACACATATGCGTGCAGTTTAAGACTTTGCTGTGCACAGCTGGTTACACCGATGCTAATATTTTTAGACCAAGTTATCACACTATGAAAATTTCAATCCATATTTGATATAAAAATGTCAAAGAGCAATTGCAGTCATGTATTTTTTTTTTGTTTTTGTTTTTTAAATGGTCTTTTTTTTTTTAAACATTTTTCTCAGCTTCAGGTCCTGCAGAGTGAACTTCGGCACCTTTCTAAGAAGAACAGAGACCAAGCTGAACAGCTGCAGCTTTGGAGAGTGTCTGCCATGGCCTCTGAGGATTCACTGGATCAGAAAAACAGCGGGAGCCCCATAGTTGTAGTTCGTGAGGAACAGCTTGTCCTCTCATGCAACGCCACTAAACTACACTCCGACATGAAACTGAGCAGGTACTCATGGTTTGGACTGGCATTTGTTATACATATGCACACAGTAATAGTGAGACATATGGCATATTTATAAATACTTATACAATAAATGTATATAATACATAAGTGTAAGGGTACCTAAAACAACCTGTATGGTGCCTGTAAATCTTATGTTCTACTGTAGGTGCGCATAATGTATCTGACTCCACAATAATTTGAGCTTTTGTTCCAGTAGCATAGTTCAGCATGAAGGTCTTTCCCAGCCAATAAGCTATATTGAACCTAG
The DNA here is from genome assembly GCF_014805685.1 of Silurus meridionalis. NCBI lineage: Eukaryota > Metazoa > Chordata > Actinopteri > Siluriformes > Siluridae > Silurus > Silurus meridionalis. Next base: position 18,312,094 of record NC_060888.1, on the reverse strand, counting down.
CACTGCAGACCATCAAAAAGATCATGAGACTTCAGAAAAAAGCCCAGAGGACTTGCCATCAAAACTTAAAGCAATGGTAAATATGATAACAAAGGCTTATTTATCTTCTTATTATATTGATGTGTTCTAAATTGTCGCCGTAGTATGTAGATTAAAGTGTTCGTTTTTTCCAGAGTGGATTGTTGCTTTTGCATTATTTAGTTCATTTTCTGTCTCCACAGGTGCTAGTTGCTGATGATGACAGTGCAATAAATGATGTAACTAATCGCCTTAAAATGGAGATCAAACCTGTGAAATGCAAGAATGCATCTCCAGACGTGTCTTCTGAAATGGAAAAATCTGTTTCCCGGCATGATTTAGCTCATCAAATTGAACAAACGGGACCAGACGAGGATTGGCAACCTACAGGCTCGCCATATGAAATCGCTTTCACACCAGAAAGCCGAGAGGATGGTTTAATGGGAACTGGATTATTGACCGAAATAACAGATCTCAAGCTTAATATAGAAACGGTGGATGGGAAAGATTCTAATCTGAATTATGATGAGGTTGTAACTGCCATGCTAAGTGGGAAATTTCCTAGAAATGTGACCATGCGAGAAAATAAACACTCTTCGGCTCCAGAAAGTCAGACGTCAAATTCTGTCCGAAGAGAGGATAATGCTGTAGACCAGCAACAAATATCAGAATTCGCTTGGATCACGGGTGGTATTGACAATGCAGGTATTAAAGAAGTTAAGAGTGTGTGCACTCAGACAATAGAGTGCAACAGGGAAGATGTGAAGGACTTTGGAAGCCGCCATCAGAGCCTACTTGTCCTCCATGTCAGCACCCAGACTACGCAGAGTGAGAAACAGGAGGATAAGTGCACGGAATCGCAGGCTCTCTCTTCTGCCCTTGCATCAGAGACAGAAAAGCTCCTGTTTTCCGGCTCATTTCCAATTCCAGCTAATCCAGCTCACCTGGCCGAACGAATTAGGCGTGGCCGTGGCCGCATGTCTGCAGCATATGATGACACCGAGTATGAACCTTATGGCCTGCCTGAGGTTGTCATGAAAGGTGTGTGCTTGCTGTGTTCTGTTAATCATCTATTTTAGCACTATTAACTTTTAACAGTTTCTGCCATCCAGCCTATCTGGTATTTGACGATTTAGATGATGAGCACATTTCTATTTATTTCTTCAGGTTTTGCTGATATTCCCAGTGGTCCTGCTTGTCCATATGTCTTACGTAGGGGACTTTTGGGCACAGATGCTTTACCCATCTCACTCAGAGAGTCTTCACTAACAGAGGCTGAGGAAGAAATTGACCCATAGCTATTTCATAGGTAATCACACTGTATGCACTTTTCACAGCGTTGCAGGTCTGAAGTGAGATTACAGTTTAACATTAGCAAGCAGATAACTTTATATTTGTGAGTACATACAGTATTGTTCAAAATAATAGCAGTACAATGTGACTAACCAGAATAATCCAGGTTTTTAGTATATTTTTGTACAGTCAGCAGCATACACTGCTATTTTTTTGAACACACCCCTTTCAACTAATTGCCCAATTGCACAGCCTTACGAGCATGCATATCATGAATGCTGGGTCTTGTTTGTTTTCTGAGAATCTACTGCACCTACTGGTAACTTGTTTGCCACATAGCAATAAAAAAATTCTAAAAACCTGGATTATTCTGGTTAGTCACATTGTACTGCTATTATTTTCAACAATACTGTACATATGCATACTCTCTGGCAATCCATGCATCTGATCAAGCCACTCATGTGGCAGCAGTGTAATGCATAAGATCATGCAGATGCAGATCACAAGCTTTAGGCAACATGCACATCAAATGGGAAGAAATATGATCTCAGTAGTCATGGGCTCATCCAACTCACCTTTCAGTAAAAGAATGCTGATGATTAAGCCATCGGGCAGGAAAAAAAAAAGAAAGGCCAATGAGGGATGACATGCAGGTGGTTTGTTTTAAAGAAGCAGACGTAGAGCACAGGGTGGTATGGAGGCTGATGATCTGCTGTGGCGGTCCCTAATGGGAGCAGCCGAAAGAAGAAAAACATGATTGTCAATTTGAACCAGTCTGGCCATTCTCCTCTGACTTTTGTGCAGGCACCACTAACTTTGTGAAAAGTGTAGTTTCTGAAATACTCAAAACCACCAAACTGGCCACTTCATATCATTTGTCAGAGCCACTGAAATCAAATTTTTTTCCACTTTGATGTTTGATATGAGCATTAAGTGAAGTTCTTGGCATGGTGTCTGCATAAATTTATGTACTGCTTCTACATGATTGCTGCCCTGAGTAGTTAATGAACAGGCACTTACCCGTTTATATGAAAGGGATGTGAGTACATGTATAACAAAAGAGAGCCAGCGACCTCAACATGCACAGCCGAATGAGCCACTTTTCTGCTGGGAAATTAGAAATGACAAAAACATATCTGCTTGTCCTTGGTACCTGGCCTGTTTTAATTGTAGACCCCACCTATTTTTTGTGTATATGCTGCTCTATTGTATTTGCCTGCTCTTATTTGGTTTCATTTAATTTGCCTGATTTTTAAATGGATGTCTTCACCTTTGTTGTTCTTGTCTTTTTGCAGGATTGCATGAAAGATTTGAAGCTGCCATTAATGGCCTCTGCTCTTCAAAGGGATTTTCATAGTCATTTCTGCCGATTTCACAGTCTTTTAAAGGACAATCAAGTTCTCCTAGATTGTGTTTACATCCCTTATCTGAAAAGCATGTCCTTTGAAGCAGATATGTTTACAGATGAGCCTGCTAGCTTTCATTTTGAAACACTTGAATATTCTTTTTCATATTTTTCCCCCTTTTTTTTTTTTTTTTTTTTTTTTTTTTTTTTGCACTGTTATAGATTGATTATAATTGTGGTACGGTAGAGGTTGGAGCTGTGTGTGTGCGCACACTCGTGTTTGTGTACCAAGTATATGACTCAGAACAACCTGGGTCTGTTTCCGCTCCATGTATGGTGATCTGTGAAGTGTGTGTGCACACACTCACTATTCAGTGCTTGGTTGATCTTAGTTCAACTAGAGATTTAATTTCCTTTCGTATAAGAAAGATTTTCTGGCTTTTTTTCTCTTTTTTTTAATTAGATTAATATATTTAAATGATTTTCCTAAGTTTTTGTAATATCTATTTTGAGTTTTAGTTGTCATGTAAACAAGGAGCATTAGCAATGCTGAATGATATAAAATTTTATGTTGAGTTTACTTGGGATATTTTGAAGGATATGACTTTATGTGTAAACTTTGTCTTTGAAGGACTTGTTACTTGTATTGAGTTAGGGTTTCTCCCCCTGTTTGGTCAATCCTATTAAAAATGTGGCTTTAAAAGTGGAACTTGTTTTATGTATTTTCTTTATTCATGTTCCAATCACTTCTCATACTTCTTGTTTAAGTTAATTGTATTTGAAGAAAAAAAAAGTCACCTGATGGTAAAGAAAGGAATTAAATGGAACACTGCTTTTTTGGGATCTGGATTTAGATCCTTTGTGCTCACATCCCTTGTTCACATTGTAACTGTAAGATGTTTTTGGCATAAATAACTAGTTATTTCTGGATAAGGAATAAAGACCACGTTTGCATTATGAAACGGTCAGGTTACACTGACGCACAAGTCTGTTTCCCAGTGAAGCTTTAACAATTAGTCATTTTGTTTTAATCTGCAATTCTAAACTACTTGCAGAGAGTTAAAGTGCTGCCTTTGGCTGCAAATACTACTCTAAACAGACAGCAGTCGAGGCTTGGAGGTGTGACTTAAACTTTCTAAAAAATCTGATGGAGCATAGGCAAGTGTGTGTGTGTGTTTATGTGGGGGATCCAATCAACTGATGAAGTTAAAATTACTTTCTTTCCTCTGGCAAACATTCTTTTGAGATCAAGTTACCCCCAAATATATAGGCGAATATAAAGGTGCTCACCTGTAAAATTCTCGTCATCCATTACCATGAGCCACACTAATAAAGCAGATGGTTGTTGATTTTTATAGTAAGTCTGGTAATGGGGATATACTGTATATTGTGCGTGTACACACAAACTCAAAAATCGTTTCTTTAGGGATAATTATTATACTTCATTGTGACTACTTCATTCTGTAATAATATTTACATATCATTCCAAAATAAAAACTATTCTGCGTAATCCACATAATTAAGTTCAAAAGAATACTTCTGGCATGTTCCTGGCATTTTTATGGACTACATCAACTTGCTCATTTTCATTGTTGCCTGTTCTTAAGTTCTTTCTTTTAAGTTAAAGTTGAAATGTGTTTGTGGTATTTTATTTGCTACCATCTATGAGCCCATTTTCAAAGGGTGTGCATTTGTAAATAGATGACAATAGTTCAAACCTTTCTACAGAAGTCAAACATCACTTGAGAGGCTAATGGTTGGAATATGCCAATCTTGCAATGATTATGTATGCAGTATGGGACACTAAATGTCTGCAAAGATGAACAGGGTGAAGCTAGAAATGGAGCACCAACCATGGGTCATGAAAATGGTTTAGAAATGTGAGATGGATTTGGATAAACAGGCAGGACTTATTTATGCGCTATGTGTCCTTGATGCTATCCTTTTCCTATCTCCCTCCTGCAAACCCCCCCTTTCTTTCAGGAGCCCTCTGATCTCTGTCTTCGCTCTGTTTTCTCTCCAATGTCCTCTGTTCTTTCTCTTCTCCGGTGCTGGCAGTCTGATGTAAAGGCCTGGGAATGGGGAAACACCTGCTGACTGTTTGCACACAATTGTTCTCGTTTATTGCAGAGAGGGAACTCCTGACCGTCACTCCTTGGAATCTTACAGTTTTGTGTCTTTACTTTTTATTAAGGTAAGAAGAACATGTGCAATTTGAAATCTAAATTAGAGCAGTAGTTATTACTAGTTTCTATTTGTATTTTTTTATTACTATTATTTTTTTTACATAAGTGTAAATCTATAAATGGTTTGCTGCAGAATTTTAATCTCTGCCTACTGAACATGCTATGAATATGCTATTCATTAACACACTCCATACAAGTTGGTGGACCATAAATACTTGCCTATTTGTGTGTGTTTAGCAGAACTTTAGTAGTTTAATTAAGTTGTTTATTTACTTGTGCATGTGTTAGCTACTACCAGGATGGTTGAATGTGTCACATAGCACTGTTTACCGATAGCTGTGATTTTACACCTGTAAGCAACTTGGATTTATAATTGCTGAATTAAAAAATAAAATAAAATAAATACATTTGACTCTACACAAACACATTAAACACCACATAATGCTTATATACACTCACTTAATGCTGCTTTTGCACAATGCCATACTGCTAACAATCTTGAAAATCTGATCTATAGTTAATATTTTGCTCATTCTTGCAGCATAAACCAGACTGCACATTAACATAAAAAAAGACCTTATTACGGCACAAAAACGTGTGCACTTCTGCAATTTCCTGATGTGCAATGCTACACGTTGCTACAATGTGACATGTCTTGTTACATGTGCAATGACACTAAACCTATTCATATTTGTACTTTTTACCTGGTAGAGTACTTAGACTATGTCTTGTAGACATAATGCCTATGACAGAATGTCCTGTTGTAGATCAGGGGGCTGTCACCAATCTTTAGAGCACCATGTTTACACAGACCTCTGCCAGAGGCTCTGTTACTATGGCGTCATTTGTTGTGTTCTGATCTGTTATGCTTATGATACTCTGTCTCGTGTCTGGTTTGCACCAACACTTCTCAACTCAGTGCTGTATAACCTTTTTTTGCTGCTGCTGTGCTCCACAGTTTTCAGTAATCAAGGCTGAAAATGCAGAAGTAACTCATTAATGGATGAGGACAGGGCCACCATATGGGATGACAGGATTGTGTCATAGGTAAATGCTTTAGGTTTTTAGGCTTCATGGGCAAGACAGACACAACACTTAACCTTTCATTCCCCTGTTTCTGGTTTTGTCTTGACATTGTTAGGCGGAACAGACAGCTATTAGCAAGCACATTTCCGTTGCAGTTAGTAGATGTGGACCTGACGAAACATTGCTCCTGAATTAATACTCTGAGCCTCCTGGTTGTACCCCGGAGGAGGCTGGCGAACCATGCGCTGCTCAACGCTGGTTACAATCCTGGCAGCTGTGCTGTTGTATTTGGTCATAGGAGCGTTGGTGTTCGGCTGGTTGGAAGCTTCCAAAGAAAAAGAGGCTTATGAAAAGCTGCTTGACTCGCAAGTCGCATTCCTGAAAAATCACAACTGCGTTCATGAGAGGAGCCTCAGTGAGTTCACTCAGGTATATTTATATGCTCAGGTAAACATTCTACAGTATCAGAGAAATACAGCCATTATTGTGATTTCATATAAGTACAGTATCTCACAAAAGTATGTACACCCCTCACATTTTAGCAACCATTTGAGTATATTTTTTTTAAGGGACAAAACTATAGAAATCAAGCTTGGATATATTTTAGAGTGGTCAATGTGCAGCTTGGATAACAGTATAGATTTACTGTCCTATGAAAATAATAAAAAATACAGCCATTATTGTCTAAATATCTTGCAACAAAAGTAAATACACCCTAAGTGATAATAGTGTAACCATGCAATATTGTACAAAACACTGTGCAACCATGCAAAGCCACATGTCCTATTAATCATGTTCATGTTTTACTGCTTTACTGGACCATACAAATTTGTGTATCTTGTATTAAAGCAGTTAAAAGTACAATTCTCTCATACTGACCACTGGATGTTCAACATGGCACCTCATGGCAAAGAACTCTCTGAGTATTTAAGAATTAGAATTGTTTCTCTCCACAAAGATGGCCTGGGCTATAAGAAGATCCATAACACCCTGAAACTGAGTTACTGTGCAGTGGCCAGGGTCATACAGAGGTTTTCCAAGACGGGTTTTATTCGGAACAGACCCTGCAAAGGTCAATCAAAGTTGAGTCCTCATACTCTGCATCAGCGGCAGAATCTGGCTTTAAAAATCAAATGCATGCATTGCTAAAGCATCGCTTTAGAGGCGCTGCACATTGCAACAACTCTGATTTGCATGGTCGTCATCCCAAAAGGAAGCCTCTTCTGAAGCTGGCTCGGAAGAAAGCCTGCAAACAGTTTGCTGAAGACAACCTGTCCAAGAGCATGAATTACTTGAACCATGTCCTGTGGACTGATAAAACTAATACAAACTTGTTTTGCTCAGATGATGTCCAACATGTGTGGCAACACCTTCATGAGAAGTTCCCGAGAAATCATGTCTTGCCTACAGTCAAGCATGGTGGTGGTAGCATCATGGGCTGCATGAGTGCTGCTGTTACTGGGGTTCCATAGATTCCAACATGTACTGTGAGATTCTGTAGATCATAACCCTCTACCTTTAGAAACTGGGCAGAACGGCAGGTTTCCAACAAAATTACGACCCCAAACACACCGCCAAGATCACAACTGCCTTGCTGAGGTAGCTGAAGATGAAGGTGATTGAGTAGCCAAGTATGTCTCCAGACCTGAACCCTATTAAGCACCTGTGCGGCATCCTCAAGTGGAAGGTGGAAAAGCGCCACCTGTCTAACATCCAGCAGTCCAGGAGGATTAAGGAATGCTAGATAACAATGGAGCTCACACAAAATATTCACACTTTGTACAGTTTTGACATGTTTACTTAGGGTGTACTCACTTTTGTTGCCAGATATTTTGAACAGTAATGGCTGTATGTTGAGTTATTTTCAGAGGACAGTAAATCTTTACTGCTATACAAGCTGCACAGTCACTACTATAAAGTACAGATGCCTCCCCATTTTACGAACATTCACTTTACGAACTTTCACAGATACGAACAAACCTATCCTCAAAAAAATTCAGAAGGGAGGGAGTGAATTATTATAATTTTTTATTACATAATACAAAATATTGTATACAGTATTTATATTATTTTGATTGTTTTAGTATATTTTATTGTTTATTTGATAGTATTTATAGCTCTTACATCATTAGGAGATATGCGTAGTCAATAACGAACACAGTAACAACTTACGAACAAAATCATGGTACGAACGGTGGTTCGAAATGTAACTCGTTTGTAAGGTGGGAAGCGTCTGTATATCCAATTTTCATTTCTATAGTATTGTCCCTTAAGAACATATAATAAAATAATTTCTGAAATGTGAGGGGTGTACTCACCTTTGTGAGATACTTTAAATACACACAAACACACTTATAGGGTTACATATAAATATTAAATGACATACAGTACTAAATGTATTCCAGTGATTTTCAATTCCTCTCAGGCACATACCTGTTTTTTTTTTTATTTACACTCTTTCAAGACTTTATTAGGAAAAAAATATTTTGAGATTCTTGTTGATGTTTAAATAATTGCATCAAACAAGTCCTGCTGCACTTTCATGTTGTGAATCTCCCAGTCTACTACATACCAAATACTTTTGATTCAGATCCAATGGAGAAAATCAAACACCTCTCCATGAAACCATTTTGAGGTTCCAGATGATCAACAATAATACATAGGTTACAAAGTGATGTACAATATAATTGATTGATTAACGAACCAAGAATACATTCCCACACAATTACACCACCATCACCAGTTTGGACTGCGAACACAAAGCAGATTGGATCAATGGATTCATGCTACTGGTACCAAATTCTGACTTTACTGTCAGTAGAGTCTGTCAGAATAATATGTACAAACTATGTATGACAGTATCTATGAGGTTTTTATGGTTGGAGGATTAGATATGAAACAAATTACTGTGACTATCAGAGTTTTTAATGCATTTTTAACCCAATCGACTAGTAAAAGTTCAGAACTGTAGCAACGAGATATATAATTATCTCTGATGGTTAAAGTAAATAAGGCTGTCTTTCAATGGTAGGTGATGATTATGAGCTAGCATGCTTGCTGATGATGCATAGTAAGCTAATAAAGCATTTGTTCATAGCTAAATAAATACTTAGGTTGTATGCTTTTAAAAGTGTTTAGGGAATAAAAAGACCCACCTGCAATAATGTCAGGTACTTGTCATTCATAATAAAGAACAGGCACTTAAACTCCTGTATAGAGATCTATCATCAACATCACCAACAATATTACCACTGAGTACTAATCTCTGCAGGTAGTGATTAATGCTATCAATGCTGGTGTGGATGCCAGAAGTTTTTCTAATTTCACCAGCAGATGGGATGTAGGCAGTGCTTTCTTCTTCTGTGGAACCATCATTACCACCATCGGTATGAATGTCACAGTTTTCTTCTATGATGATCATTGCATGTCATTGGCTATATCAATCCTTTTTGTTTTTAAATGCATGCTACGTGGTGCATCACTGACAGGCTGTAAATATTGGATCCTTCCATCTGCAGGTTTTGGAAACCTCTCCCCGAAGACAGAGGGAGGCCAGCTGTTTTGTATATTTTATGCCCTGGTGGGGATCCCCATGTTTGGCATCCTGTTAGCTGGAGTTGGAGATCATTTGGGAACTATGCTAAGGAGGGCAGTTGCAAAGCTAGAAGCTCTGTTCCCAGTGGGTGCTTTGCACTGCAACTTGATTTTTTTATTTGTCACATTTTAGATGTTTCTTTTTATTAGATTAGCAGACAGGATATGTTACAAGGCAGGATATAAGGTTGTGCATGAAATTACTTACTAGAACCAGAGCCAGAAACCAGAAACCAGAAAGATTTTGCTAAAATTACTTTGATGATGCTCCAAGTGTAAGTAACTTTGAGTAACCACAGGTCAATGCAAATTGCTTCCTTGCAATGTTTTTAATTCAACACAATTTATGCTATATCATATAATAGTATTTAGACCTTTCTCTTAATTTTCCTCATAAATAGCAGAAGAAGGAGAGCCACAACAGTGTACGGATCATCTCTGCAGTGTTCTCTATTCTGATTGGCTGCTTGATCTTCATTGCCTTGCCCACCGTGGTGTTTCAGAAAGTGGAAGGCTGGACGTTTCTGGAGGCAGGATACTTTGTAGTAATCACGCTGACGACTGTGGGTTTTGGTGACTATGTAGCAGGTACACAGTTAGCTTCTTAACTCTTTTATAAGGCAGTAAATTACATTTACTTATGGGTTTATCCATGGTTTACAGGAGGTTGTGTGGTTATCTTCCTTTGCATTCTGTAATTTGTCTAATTCTACTGGTGATTTGTGCAAGAGGTTAATTACAGTGAAGCTTTAACAATCCAATTAAGCTGGCCTCAGTGTATAATGTTTATTTCCATGGATATACATCCGGCTTTTCAATTCTCTAGTGACTTATCTTTTATAAATATTTTGGCTAGAGCTGTCTAAACAATCACAGTTTTACTGGAAATGTGACTGCAGGACTAAGAGGGATTTTTAATCTGAAGGCCAGAACCAATCCAAGATTTATTTATCTGATCTTAGAGAACCGGAAAAAAGGCATTCCTTTGTACAAGCTCCTGGTGTGGTTGTGGATTGTGTTTGGGTTGGCCTACTTTGCCTCCATTCTCACTATGATAGGCAACTGGCTCCGAATGCTCTCCAAGAAAACCAGGGCAGAGGTACGCGTAAATGTTATAATTTTGCTAAGAACAGTTTAGTGTGTTTTTCCTCTAGCATCATTAAACTGCATTCACTATGCTTTTTCTTTCTGATCATTGATATGTCAAGCATTGCACGTATATCTGATGATTGTTTTTGTCTTTGCTATATTAGCTGGTGAGCTTTGAAATGTTTTATAATATGCTGTGAGTATATTGAAAGTTGCATGTTACACTAATCAGGCCACTGATTGGGCATAACATTATGACCACTTTCCTAATATTTAGTTGGGTCCCCTTTCGCAGCCAAAACAGTCCTGACCTGTCGGTCATTAAAAGCATCTTCTTCAGCAATTTGCGCTACAGTAGCTCGTCTGTTGGATCAGTCAGCCTTGGCCACCCATGACCCTGTTGCCGGTTCACCACTGTTCCTTCCTTTGACCACTTTTGCTAGGTACTGACCACTGCAGATTGGGAACAGCCCACAAGAGCTGCAGTTTTCAAGGAGCTGCAGGAGATGCAGGAGATGCTCTGATCTAGTCGTCTAGCCATTACAGTTTGTCCCTTGTTAAACTCACTCTAATTCTTACACTTGCCCATTTTTTAAATAACAGGTGCCATGATAATCAGTGTTATTAACTTTACTGGTCATAATGTTATAATGCCATAATGTTATGCCTGATTAGTGTATACTAAATAAATTCCTTAATTCCTCTGGAATGTATGCATTATATGCACTTATGTTTTTTTTAAGATGGAGGAGCTAAGAGCGCATGCTACAGATTGGACCCAGAATATCCAGAACATGTCTATGGATTTTCGAATCCCAGTCCCTTTGGACCTTAATGATCCCTTCCAGCTCCAGCGAAGGCGCAGAAGGAAACGGCGCCGTGGTGCCCATCATCGGCACCCAAGACTGGCTGTGGACAGACTTCCTCATGGAGTTTTTCCTGATGCTAATTCCATCAGGGAAAATGGCCATCTGTTTGTGAACTTGCCTGGTTCTCGATATAACAGTGCCTCAGACACAAGGTTAGCGGGAAGAGTTCAAATGTTCCTTGAAATATTTGCTTTGTTGTTCCCATTTTTGTTTAATCCTGGATAATTACAATAAAATATGTGATGTGCTGGCTTTGTCTAGATTATACTCGAGTCATGAGAAGAGACCTGGACAAGGTGCAAGGCCTATCTCTCACTCTGACTTGAGGTCTGATTCCAAGCCTGGATACTGCTCAGGATCTACATCCAGATCCGTTTCAGGATCAGACTCCAGATCCGAAACACCATTAGAATCCTGTTCCCAGTCAGACTGGAGCTCACAGGAGTCTGGGTCAGGACCTGATCCTGAGAGAATACAGGCAAGCGAAAATGATATCCCCGTTGTTTTGATCGGAAGCTGTGCAAGTCTTCCACCTCCTGCTCCGCCTTCTCCACCTGGCCCCTCTCTTCTGGACTTCTTTGGTGAGAACCTGGCCTACATTGATGAGTCCTCGGACACACTAAGTGACCGCATCAAAGTCTCTGGAGCTGGATCAAACCGGCCTCGCAGGCTCAAGAAAAGGAGCATGAGAAGGCAGCTTCCATCCATGAGTCCTTTAGGACTACAGAGAGCATGCAGCAGTGATTTTCATCCCCCATCATATCCACCAACACCTCCACCATCAAAAGACTAAAAGACACTGGTCCTCATTCTTGGCAGGAAAAGTAAAACTTGATGTTTTTTTTTTTTACTCTGAGCTTAGCATAGCATAGAGAAGACACGAAATAATAATAAAGTTAATTAAATAAAGTGGTAGCTTAGTGGTTAAGGCTCAGGATTACTCGGAAGTTGGGGGTTCATGCCCCAGCATTGCCAAGCTGCCACTCTGGCCCTAACCCTCTGAGCTCCAGGAGGCACTGTATCATGGCTGACCTGGTGCTCTGAGCCCAGCTTTCTAACATCACTGGGCTATGCAAAGAAAGAATTTCAATGTACTGTAAGGTACAGGTGATGAGTTTACCTTTACCTTAATCCACAAAGAAACAAGGTTCGGTCCCTGTGACTGGCCTAAAAATATTATGTTAACAAGCACACACGTGTTCAGTGTTTACTTATTACATAGATACTTAATACTTGCCAGTGGATTTGATAATATAAACATTATACACTGAGGCCAGCTTAATTGGATTGTTAAAGCTTCACTGTAATTAACCTCTTGCACAAATCACCAGTAGAATTAGACAAATTACAGAATGCAGAGGAAGATAACCACACAACCTCCTGTAAACCATGGATAAACCCATAAGTAAATGTAATTTACTGCCTTATAAAAGAGTTAAGAAGCTAACTGTGTACCTGCTACATAGTCACCAAAACCCACAGTCGTCAGCGTGATTACTACAAAGTATCCTGCCTCCAGAAAAGTCCATAAAAACCAGTTTGCTATTAATTTATTAGCCTTCAGTTGCATGAATAACCTCTTTGATTGTACAACATAGTCACATATCAAAATTACCTATACAGGATAATGTTGGTTATATATGTTTTTTTTTCCTTTATAATGACTTCTTCTTCTTCTTCTTTTGGCTTCTCCCATTAGAAATTGCCAGAGTGGATCATCGTTTCCATACCCCCCTGTCCTGTACATCTGCCTCTTTCACCACAACCACCTGCATGTCTTCCCTCACCACATCCATAAACCTCCTCTTTGGCCTTCCTCTTTTCCTCTCTCCTGGTGGCTCGATCCTCAGCATTCTCCTACCGATAGACCCCATGTCCCATGTCCCTTCTCTGCACATGTCCAAACCATTTCAATCGAGCCTCTCTCACCTTGTCTCCAAAACACAATGCGCTGTCCCTCATAATAAACTCATTTCTAATCCTGTCTATCCTCGTCTCTCCCAACGAAAACCTCAACATCTTCAGCTCTGCTACCTCCAGCTCCTTCTCCTGTCTTTTACTCAATGCCACTGTCTCTAAACCATACAACATCACAGGTCTCACCACAGTCCTATAAATTTTCCCTTTCACTCTTGCAGATACCCTTCTATCACAAATCACTCCTGTCACTCTTCTCCACCCACTCCACCCTGCCTGCACTATTTTCTTCACTTCTCTAACACACTCTTCATTACTTTGCACTGTTGAACCCAGGAACCTGAACTCCTCCACCTTCTCCACCTCTTCTTTCTGCAACCGCACCACTCCACTGCCCTCCCTCTTATTCACACACATGTACTCTGTCTTACATCTACTGACTTTCATTTCCTTCTCTCCAGAGCATATCTCCACCTCTCCAGGCTCTTCTCAACCTGCTCCCTACTCTTACCACAAATATCAAACCGCAAACATCATGGTCCACGGAGACTCTTGTCTGACCTCGTCCGTCAGCCTGTCCATTACCACTGCAAACAGGAAAGGGCTCAGAGCCGATCCTTGATGCAATCTAACCTCCACTGCACCTCTACTAATCTAACCTCTACTGCACACTTTACTGCTGTCACACTATCCTCATACATGTCCTGCACCACCCTCACATACTTCTCTGACACACCTGACTTGCTCATACAATACCACAACTCCTCTCTCTGCACTGTCATACGCTTTCTCTAAATCCACAAACACACAATGCAACTCCTTCTGACCTTCGATATACTTCTCCTTCAACATTTTCAAACCAATTAATCTGTATGTAATGTTCTTCCTCGGCATGAAACCATACTGCTGCTCACAGATATTCACCTCTTCCCTCAGCCTGGCTTCCACTACTCTTTCCCATAACTTTATGGTGTGACTGATCAACTTTATTCCCCTATAGTTACTGCAGGTCTGCACATCTCCTTTAATCTTAAAGATCGGTACCAGCACACTCATTTTCCACTCCTCAGGCATCCTCTCACCTTCCAAAATCCTGTTAAACAATCTTGTTAAAAACTCCACTGCCATCTCTCCTAAACTTCTCCATGCTTCTACCAGTATGTCATTGTGTAATACCGACTTTCCACTCTTCATCCTCTTAATCGCTGCTCTCACTTTCTCCTTACTAATCCTATCTACTTCCTGCTTCACCATCTCCACACTATCCAACCTTCTCTCTCTCTCATTTTTCTCATTCATCAGCTGCTCTTAACTTGCAGCACATCCTTCCCAGCTCGGTCCCTCGACCTGGCCAGTCATTACAAATCCTTTTCTCCTTCCTTAGTGTCCAACGTCTTATACAGCTCCTTATATGCTTTTTCCTTGGCTTTTGCCACATCCCTCTTTACCTGCTGCCGCATCTCCTTGTACTCCTGCTTACTTTTCTCATCACTCTGTCAATCCCAATTCTGTTTTTCCAGCACTTCCTCATTCCACCACCATGTCTCCTTGTCTTACTGTCTATTTCCAGATGTCACACCAAATACCTTTCTAGCTGTCTCCCTTATCACTTCTGCAGTAATTGCCAAATCATCCAGCACCTCATCACCACCACCGAGTTCCCTGTCTGACCTCTTTTCTGAATCTCACACCACAGTCTTCCTCCTTCAGTTTCCACCATCTTATACTTCTTTCAGGCCTCACTCTCCTCCTCTTCTTCTTCACCTCCAAAACCATCCTAAAGACCACCATCTGATGCTGTCTAGCTACACTGTCCCCTGCCAACACCTTACAGTCTCCAATCTCTTTTAGGTTGCATCTCCTGCATTGAACATAGTCCACCTGTGTGCCCCTTCCTCCACTCTTAAACGTCACCCTATGATCCTCCTTCTACTTAAAATGAGTATTCACCACTGCCATGTCCATTCTTTTAGCAAAATCTACCACCATCTGCCCTTCCACAATTCTCTATTTAAGGCCATACCTACCCATCACCACCTCTTCACCTACATGTCCATTGAAGTCCGTCGCAATCACTAATCGGTCATTCCTAGGCACACTTTCTACCACTCCATCTAACTCACTCTAGAATTTTTTTCTTCCTCGTTGGTAACCCGGGCCTCGACCGATCCGATATGAAATATTCTGATTCCTGATTCACATATTTGATTTGGCACATGTTTTACGCTGGATGCCCTTCCTAATGCAACCCTCCCCGTTTATCCGGGCTTGGGGCCGCGATTAAGAATGCACTGCTTGTGCAACTCTAATGGCTGGGTTTTTCCTTTATAAGGACTATTATTTAAAATAAATCAACAAGTGGAGGTGGTTGCTATACAAACACAAGATGCCATAGACATACCATGCTGACTGGACTGGTTGCTGTTCCTGGGCCCTTGAGCAAAGCCCTTACCCCTCAAATGCTTACTTCTTTAAATACGACAATTGTAAGTGATTCTGGATGAGGGCGTTTGCCGAATGCTTCATATGTAAATGCAAATGTAAATAAAAACCAGACCTCCTGTACATGTTCCAAATGATTTGTCTTGTCTAGGAATGCTACTCTAATTCAGAAGGAAACCATCAGTTTCCATGTATTTAACATGATGATTGAACAAGTGAATATGGTTGTAAAATCTAAATCCTAAAATGTCACCCCAGCAAACCAGAAATGGTTTAGATGTCTTAGATTGAAAAAACAGACACTGGAACCCAACAACATTAACGTAAATCTTATACACTCCACAGACTCTATTAACCATTCCAACAGCTTTAAACACCTTGCTTTATGTTGTACTAGTATTTCATTACATACAGGATTTCATGGTGTTTTTTCCATAAAATATTGCAGAAAATTTATCTTTGATATTTTTGCCTGATCTGCAGGTCTTAAAGAAAGAGCAGAAGTAATTACATACGTTTAAACCTTAACAAATGTTTATTTAATTGTTGATATGAATGTATTTGAATCTAATGCATTAACTATAGCTGCTGAATTTTTTTTGTGTTCTGAACAGAGTATCAAGTATGAAGTGAACCTCAGATAAAATGATGGCGCCCTCTTATGGCTGTCTTATGTCTGTATGACGGTTCATTTTGAACATTTCATATTTTTCTATGATTTTTTTATTAGATGTGGATTAAAAAAGTTGGCAAAAACGTATTACTGTTTAATCGATCCAGTTGCAAAAATGTGCATGTATATTTTTTAGCTTGGTACTGACTCTGAAGTCTCTCTCTCTCTCTCTCTCTCTCTCTCTCACTCTCTCACTCACTCACTCCTTCACTCACTCACTGACACACACACACACACACACACCAAAAAAACCCCATAAAGTTTACTTTCTCAAATCATATTGCTATATATCTAAACTTCTGTTTTAAAATATATACACACAAAACTGGGTCTAGATTGCAAAGACAAACATGTTTATAAGACAGTCCAAACAATTTGCATAGGCAGTTGCCTGGACAGGTTTAAATGCCCAGGGTGGCAGATGAGAATGAGAAAGAAAAGCGTTACAGTCCAGCAAGAGACAGCTCTTGGAATGACTTGTGTAAGGGCCCTGGCAAGCCAGGATGCAAGGATAAGTGCTGGGTGCGCATAGTGAAGGGGTATTTAGAGCCAAAAGGACAAACACATGATGGTAGTTTAGTGAGGAGTCTCACCACAGGGCCGGCAAAGCTTCCCTAATTTCTACCTCTGAGGGCCTGCAGCTCAGCCCCACCTAACACTGCCTTTCTACACCCACAGCACTGATGTCTGCATATGGACACTTTTTTGTTCTATTTTGTCCAGAGAATTAAACTTTCTACTTTTTTAATTTAAATATTGCTCCCTTGGATATTGTATAACACTGTAAATGTATAACCTTCATATCATTTAGAACAACTTAATTTAATTTAAACCAAATACTGTGTTGAAATAAATACCAAAATAAGACTATTGTTTGGCTTGAAAATTATTAAAACTTTAAAGAGACCTACTATACAACAGATTATGCATTTGTAAAATAAGTTGATATGATTTTTCATAAAACTATCCCAGAATTGCACAGGCAGGTCAAGAATTTGTACAACTGATATAAAGACTGTTTAATGAGTAATATGGTTGACTTACAAAGCGAACCAAAATATCTGATCTAATATACCTTATTGTAGCTAATCTACCAATTTAATATCAAGTTTTGTTTTCCTGAACTATTTAAATATTGT
The DNA here is from genome assembly GCF_014805685.1 of Silurus meridionalis. Taxonomy (NCBI): domain Eukaryota; kingdom Metazoa; phylum Chordata; class Actinopteri; order Siluriformes; family Siluridae; genus Silurus; species Silurus meridionalis. Next base: position 18,294,503 of record NC_060888.1, on the reverse strand, counting down.
TGTCTTTGATATTTTGATTGGAAACAAATTCCCAAATTTCTCAAACTTCAAACTTGAGACAACCTGTAATTCCCAGACCAACTAAACAAATCTAAACTACGTTCCACAAGTCACCTCTTGATACTGGTCTGTAGGGGTTATAAAAGCTTAAATCTAAGGTATCTTACAGGTATCATTTGAAAATATTGTGCTTCACCACTATTGTTTCTTGATGTTACATTCTCAAGCTAAAAGTGAGCTCCTTTTTATATTAGTCAGCTTTTTATATTTTACCACAGATAAAAAATATATGCAGGAAAAGTCTAATGTCATATATTGTGTACCATATATAATTTTATTAAGATATAAAAAAAAATAATAATAACGTGCAGTTTGTGGTTTTTAAGGCAGTCCTGGTGCTCCTGTCCTGAGGATTAAAATAACAGCATTCAGGCACTTTAGCTCAACACTGAATTGTAGCTGAAGTCAAAATAAATATTTAGTTAATCATAATTAACTTTAAATGTATTCCTTGCTGTCCTTAGGCATATTCCTTAGTAATTTTTAACATGTCCAATCCAGCCCAATTTGACTACACTTTCATTAAGTGTCCACAAAAAGCCTATGAATATGACTTTCATTTGAACCATGCCTGCCCTGGTTTACTGTGTGGTTTGGAGAGCTTGTAGGAAGGAAGTAGGAAGAAGTGTAGGAAGGTTCTCTGTGGATTTGATGGACGGACTATGTCATCTGAGAATAAACCCCACCTAGCCTAAACCTCGAACACTCTCTGAAATCCAAGTCTCAAATTTAAAGAAATAATTTGGGCAAAAAAAAAATCGAACTCACAGGCATGTTCCACTAACCTCAGAAATAATCACAGAGTTTGGATGAATGGTGTTCAAATTTCACTGAAGATACACTCATGGGGAAAATGGGTCGATGAAAAACGTCACTAGGTTACGTATGTAAACCTAGTTCCCTGAGGGAACGAGAGCTGCGTCAAAATGCTTCTTGTGTTGTTCATGCTTTGAATCACATGTAAACCTGGCCAATAGGCAGTCGTGACGTCATTGGCGGGCGACGTCACACAAACCAGGAAGCTACAAAATAGGATTGCGATGGGAGCGACATCAGCTTCTGAAAATGGAGAAGGTAAGAAGGTAGAACCTGACAAAGGTCAGTGGGGTGGACCAGCCCGCAGCATTACAAATGTCCTGGAGCGACACTCCAGCGGACCAGGCCATAGAGGCTGCCATACCCCGGGTGTAATGAGCCTTAACTTCAAAAGAAGTGGAAAGACCAGAGGACTCATAACACAGACAAATGGCATCCACAATCCATCTACTGAGTGTCTGCTTATTAGCTGGGAAACCTTTCCTATGAGAGCCATAGCAGACGAACAGCTGCTCCGACTTGCTCGCACTGGACACAGTCAATTTTACTTTTCCTGGTTAGGGGCTAGAAAAGGAGGAGGGCAATGCCTGCAAAACAACAGGTTGTGAGAGAGCCACAGGCACATTAAGCACATACCCTGGTTTAGGGTAAAGGATAGCACTGGCCATGCCAGGGGCAAACTCCAGGAGAGACGGGGCCACTGAAAGAGCCTTTAGGTCCCCAACCCTGTTGAGGGAGGAAATTGCCAGAAGAAAAGTCTTAACCGACAGATACCTAAGGGCCACTTCGGCCGCGTAGGAAATATGTCACGAGGGGGTGTTTCCCCAGCGACTGCCCTACTAGCGGGGTACAATAAGCCATGATAGCGAACACGCAAACCTTCAGTGTTGACGGAGCCAAACCTGTGGCAAACTCTTCCTGCAGGAACTGCAGAACTGAACCAACCGGTTAACTGGGTCCAACTAATGGTGCTCACACCATGTTGTGAACAGATGCTATTTAGTGGCATACACCCTCCTCGTGGAGGGAGCTCTGAAACGGAGAATGGTCTCTACTACCTCAGTAGAGAGACCAGCTGCTAGGAACGGCACCCCCTCAGGAGCCACAGCCACAGCTTCCATAAATATGGGTGGGTGTGAACCAGGGTTTCCCCTGCCTGTGAGAAGAGATCCCTCCTGGTAGAAATTTCCCAAGGATGTCCCTCGAGGAGGGACAGCAGGTCCGTAAACCACGGTCTGCCCGGCCAACGAGGTGCCACCAAAAGGAGATGAGCTCATTCCTGTAGGATTCTTTCCAGAACTCCCGGGAGCAGCACAATAGGGGGAAAGGACTCATCCCTCTCCATGCCTTCTGCTAGGTCGGCCTGCGAGCCCCACGACCTTCGTCGCCGCTTCGCCTAAGCAAGCGTGGAGCCTGAGCCGTGAGGGAGATCACTCTCCTCGAAGAGTGATCTCTGGAAACAGCTACCGCACATACAATTGTCTCTCTCAAGAGCCTATTATACATGCTCCACTCCCAAGCAACAATGCAAAGCTCATGTGTGTCCCTCCGTAATAAAAAGGGGGCAAGGTGGGACACACATGTGAAAGTTTGTTTGCTTCTTAACCATGCTGCAGCGATTCACACACAAAGCGCTTACCTGAACAACAGAAGCTGATGTCGCTCCCATTTTGTAGCTTCCTGGTTTGCGCGACGTCGCCCGGCAATGAAGTCACGAGATTCAGAGCGTGAACAACACGTTTCGCAGCAGCTCAATTCCTGAAAGGGAACTATAATGCATGACTTATCCTCCTTTCCATGTAAAAAAAATCTAATAATCTGTAGTACTGTTTCTGAATGAAAAATAATCTCTAGGAGAATCCTTTTAGTAAGAGATTAACTGTTTACCTTGAAATAAATGCACAAGGATCCATTTTTCCAGAGCATGTGTTTTAATATAGTTAATAAATAATGAAAATTTAAGCATTTAGCTTCAATGAGCAAACCGCAAGCGAAAACCAGCATTTAACAAAACTGCATTTGCTTAAATAGTAACATCTGTGCACAAACAAAAAGTAAATCTTGCGAGTTTCCTTCCCCAAGTGATCTTCACACCCACAATGATTTTACTGGATTTCACATGTAACATCTTTCTAATGCTTAAATGATCTTACCTTTTACATTTCTTTTAATTCAGCTGTTATCTCTGAATTGAACTATCTTATGCTTATGTTCTTGGCACCTCTTGGTTTAAAATGTGAGTATTTTTTGAGTGCAAGAGTCAAAGTAGGTGGTCCAAATGTTCCAATACAATCTCAACTATATGTTGAATGTTTTTGTTCAATCCTTGCTTACTAATATACCTTCATACTGATGTACACATGGACTAATTGTGTATAATAAAAGAGAATTGCAATTAAAATTACACTGGGACACCTTAACGTTTTACTACCAAATAATAAAAAAAAAACCAATAGTCTTTTTTTTATTATTAGGACATTGAATGTATCCATTACCCAACCCACATGAAAACAGTATATTTGTTGACAAAGATTTGAGCCTGATTTTTGTTTACTTTGTGCATAGTCTGACTGGGGGCCCCAAGCAATTGCCTGGTTTGCTTGCTCTCAAGTGCTGCCTTTTGAGAGCAAGCAAATAAAAAGCAATATGTAGTTAAAAAGCTAAATATATCCAAATTATTCTGGGCTCCCTGCTGAAAAACAGCTAAGCTGGTTCATGCAGGTTCGTGCTGGTATAGTGCTGGTTTATCTGGTCCACCGGCATGGCCATGCTAGGAAATCTGTAAAAATCTCGCTGACAAAGCTGCCCTTTCAGTAGAGTTAAAAATTTATTTTTAATTTCTGAAAAGTACTTTTCATTTTTTATAGATAAAGGTTACAGCTAGCAGTTGCAGGGTCCTGGTTTTGATTTGTATGTTCTCTCCAGTGGTCATGTAAGTTTCCTGTGGGCTCTCCACCCTGTGTACAAAAAAGGCAGGTAGGCTGTTTCATTAAGTTTCAATGCCCCAGGTGTGAATGAATGTGAATGTGTGTTTGTGATTGGTGCCTTGTGATCCACAGCAAATCTTCCTGCCTGATGGAAAATTGCTGCTAGGAGAGTATTTAAATCCACCAGGACCTTGATTGGGATTGGTTACTGAAATGTAAGTGAGTGAACATAAGGTAGATTGGCCAAGTCAAATATCATTTACAATGCTGACTTCGGGTAGCATTGTGGTGGGCTGGTTAGTCTTGCTGCCTTACAGCACCAGGGTTTCTAGTTCATTCATAAACTTACAAATATTTATAGTTTATAAAGTGATATATATTAAGTGCACTCTTTATCCTGGTCACTGTCACAGAGGATCTAAAGTCCATTTGAGTACTGGATGCGAGGCAAAGATACACACACATATACACAAAAATATAGAATTGCTTGCCAGTCCGCTTACATGGCATGTTTTTGTAAGGTACAAGGAAAGAACTCATAAGTGTGAACATGCGATACAGAAGCCTGAACTCCAGCTCAAACTGAGGACCCTGAAACTGTGTAGGATGCTAATTGCTGTGCCACAATTCTCGTACAGTTAATACATACTTAAGTAAATATATTTTAACAACATTTAATCAATTACATTTAAATTGATACTGATTATTAGTAAACCATATACAAGATGAGCATTATAAGGTTATTATTATAATTTAATTATATATCTAAATATTTGGTGATTCGAGGAGATATTACATTTTTTCCATGAAACTTTCTTTTAATATATAGAATGCTGGAGCCCAAAAGAACTTCAGAACTGTGGCATTAGCTTTTGTTTACAAAGCCACAGAGAAATAAGCTGAGTGTCTCAGGATGACTTAGCTGCTTAGATGCAATATTTTGTTGATCCTATTTAGGAACCACTTATGTAACTGCATTTAACACCCACTTGACTCCCTCACTCTTTCTCGGCATCCCTTTTCATGGGTTGTAAAAAGTTGTTTTCATAGGGCCCGAAAGACGGAGGCATTTTGCCTGTTTTAACTCTGGCAGCCAGACAGAGAAAGCCTCTCATTTCCCAGAGCTCGCCCTCAGCAGCCGCAGAGCTACACAGATAAACATTAGAGTGGCACAAAAAACTTAATGTCTCCCCTAAAAAACAAACAGTGTCATGCAATGCCAAGTCTTATAGTTTAGGCTTTAAATGATAAACTGAGGCTTTGCAGGTAGAGAAGGTTGGAAGTAAATAAACCAAAGCAATATGTAGGCCAAATCGACAGAGTCTCCCACAGAGAAAATCACATGATTCAGCAATATAGATGAGCCTGAGGTTGGTGTATAAATAAACTTGTCGTAAAGATTGCTTGGCCTGTTATAGAGGGCGTGAAAAGCTTTCTATCAGCCTCTGGTTTCTCAAATGTCTTTTTTCCCCTACTGTGTCACCACAAACCCTGAAGACCAGGCGTTTAAATCTGGCGTTTCTTTGGCAATAGTTTTCATCCTGTTTATGCCGGAGCCCTGCAAGACCGCACTGGGCTGCTGAGCTCACGACACAAATGTGAGCTTTCAGTGCATCCAGCCACTCTAATATCATATATAACCTATAATATATGACATGCTTTTACTATTTACTTTGAGGGTTTTTTGCTTCCAATTGAGTGAATGAATCCAGCCCTTTACTTCCGTTCATTATACAGTGTCTCATTTTTTTTATAAACATCATAAACATAAACAACATACCTGATGAAAAGTGTCAAATCTGTGTCATGTAATCAGCTTTTATTTGGTGTATAAACATAAAACCCTTACCTGTCTGGAAAAATATGTACACTTTGTGAAATCAAAACAATTCAAAAACAACTGCTCTACAGTTCTACAATAAACTGCTTTTGCACAACTAGGTCATGTTCTAACTCCTCGTGGTTCTTTGACTACCGTCTTTTAAATATTTTCTTTAAACTGAAGCTGCATCAGACTAAAACACTATGATAGAAAAACAGTTTGAAACATGAAGGACAACAAGACTGAATGGCATTTATGTACCTGAAACAGTTTCATTTGAATGATTTACAATATCGATTAATGCTGTGCATCTCTCTGAATCGACTCGAAATGAGTGAAACCTGAGAAAAAGAAAATGTGCGCACCAACATCTGAGTTGTTTTCGCTCAATCTTCTGGCAGTCCCCAGATATTGTCCATGCTCTACTGCATCTCCTGCGTCCTCTCCTGTGCGCTCTATCTCTTCAGCGTGGCTACTTCCATACCTCCAGCAGTCAGCGGCATTTGCAGGATTTGACCACCATGTTTGAGAGCTGCTCCACCCGTGGAGTCCGACCAAGGAAATAAACGATAGTGAGAGGCTCCAGGTCCTGGGGCACACAGCAGGGGGATGCAGATGCCTCGGGATTCATTTTGTTATAAAGTGGCAAAATCTGGACAAGACAAAGTGAGACACAATGGATTGTTTTGTACATAGTTTCAGAAGACCAAAAAAAACTATAGGACAATACACTGGATTGAAAACACAACCCAGACACACACCATATTATAATGATTGTCTGCACTCCACAAATACGGGCAATTGCCAGCACAAAAATTAGCTTTGTATCCTTTCGGTTCATGGATCCATTTCCAGTTTAGGTCCCGACGGAAGTCAATGTACAGAGACCTTAAACAACAGCCTTGATCTGCATTCCTATGGGAGGATTCACAAAAAAAGTACAGTTAATGGCTAAATTCTTAAAAAGGAGTGCATCCTCTTTGCTTGCAGTATCTTACAGTAGTATATATTACATTGCTTTCCATCTCAAAATGCTAATACAGATTCAACAATTGTTAAACCTGAACAACAAAGTTATGCCTAGAAATTTGTCATTTGTGATCACTGAAGTCACACAAAAGCTTAAGGCATAATGGATATAAAATAGGTGCCTTAAAAGAGACTGAGCGAAGATACCTTACCAAGCAAATACATCCACTTCAAATTAAAGAATCAAGAAGCCTACTTCTACTTCTCTTAAAAATTTAATATTGCACACAAAATCACTCATCAAATTGATTTTCTCCACACTACTCAGTACACACTAAGCAGTCTAGTTAAATGTGTAAATGTTTAAACTATTCATGGTTTATTCAGCAATGAGAAGGTGAACAGAGACTAGGTTCATGCACATCTCTGTTATTTCTTTCCACACTTAGACACAAGGCACTCCCTAAGCAAGTCGCTGCACGCAAACACTAAGTATACTGTATGCCAGTATGTACGTTTACAGTACAGCTCAATACAGAGACTCTTTTATACATGCTATCTCTCTCTCTCTCTCTCACTCACTCACACACACACACACACACACACACACACACATTCAGATATCTGGAAGTTTTGCACATATATTTTTATGGATTTCCAATGCTACCTGGAGCATGTTGTAGCATCAGCGGCTGCCCTCTTCTTGCGGTTCTTTTTGTTGGGGTTCTCCAAACGATCTGTGGGCAGCAGGGTCAGTATGAGGTGTGGTGTTTTAGTACTGAACTCTATCTGGCCTTTAGTCAGACCTGGCCTGCGGTTAGGGCGATTCAGGTCATCATCTACACCTGTAAAATGGACATAGTTAGATGTAAAGTCAGTTATTACTGTTAAGTTGAGATCACTGATTCATTAAATGAATTAATTTTATTTCATAAATAATCACTAATTATTTATTATATGAGTTACATCAATCCAGAAGAAGCAGGTTATATTGGAGCAAGAAGAAATCAAAAGACCCTGACCTGCAAATCGAGCTTCCAACTCCTCACTCTTGTTGGGCATAATATTATTTGTGGATGGGACAAATGTGCAGCATGGACAATGAACACTAAGCATCAGGCCCAAGTTCTTCTCTAAGTGGGGGAATAATGAGAGAAAATGACTGATTCTCATCTAGCCCAAATGACTTTTACAGTTCACCATGCTGCAATATGCAAGTTAACATTCGAAAAATTATTTTTCATGCATGGTGCATCTTGACCAAGCTGAACCAATAAATCCAAATGAGCATTTCTGTGGGTGTTTTGATATATTGTGGCAAACATTACATAAATAATTTTGGTCAAACCAATCCAGGCCGGTCTTTATCCATGTTAGATTAAAAGCTCACCAGCATATTTCTAGCACAAATGCAATATGCACCAATATAATCCTGATATAGTGTTTTGTCTGTGTGGTGCAGCCCTACTTCCTGTGTGGTGTGACTACTTGAACTCTCTGACCTTTATAAGCCATCCACTCTTTCACAGTCTCTGTGACGTCAACCGACAGCCATGCCCCCTTGGCTCGTGGCTGTACGATTCTGGAATCTATATACCTATGAGTGGAACCTGTAATATCATCAGATTTCAGAATCTGGAGGAAAAGAGAACAATAGATGCAGTTATAGACTTGAAATGTTTTCAAATCAAACATATTTCAAATGAGACCTCTTTTGTTTGACATCACTATTAACTATTAACTCTATGTAACCTACTCTGCAGGTTAACAACACACATTGTTGATTGAATTCACCTGGTATATTTCGACTCGCTGATCCGTGGCTCGTGCATGCGTGTTCTGCACCCTGTATATGCGGAACTCTGCCTTGACAAGTGTGCTAGAATTTCTGTCTACATTGGTGACGTCAAACTTCACCACTCTGAAGTATGGACTCTGAGGCACCGTGTTTATGGCATCTGTGGAAATAACAGCATCATTCTTTTAAAGTCTGGAAGGTTTTTTAAAACGTTCACCTCAAGGTAGTTAAATACACCTACAGCTTCAAATCAACATCAGTCTCTTATGAGTCTCCCAAAAATAATCCATTGAAACTATTTGGGATTCAACGACCTGATTGTATCTGATTTGTTGAACAGGATCGGTATAAGTACGAGTACACTAAATGAGAACAGAAAGTGGCAGTATACATCGACTTTAAATCATATAAGGTATTTCACTGGGGTTAGTTTTATCCCCCTAGAGCATTTGTAGGAGGACATTTATAGACATAACTTGTTAAAATGACATGTTTAGGTCAGAACTTGTTTTGTGTGGGCACATACTTCTTTAGCATGAATGCAAATGTAATTATTCTTAAGGCAAGCTTATGGCAAGGTTTATAAATCAACCAATTGATCAATTAGTCAATCAATCACTGTTACAGTCTCTTATTGATGTGTGTTCAGACGTGTGATTTTTCACAATAGTCTCACAATTCGAAACAATTCACATGACTAGTTATTTAAACTATATTAAGGGTGAAGTTGGGCATAGGAGTGGGTTTGGACTTCATAGCCTATTTTCTTGTTAATTAATTAACATGAAATCCAACGCGATTCATTTGAATTCTGAAATGAAATACATTTTCTTTAAAACATACACCAACCTAAACTTTGCCTGGAGATATTTGTATTTAGGGGGTCAGACCCATCTTTCTTAAACCCCCTCATAGTGTGCAGCATGAGTGAACTGTGAATAGGAGTAGGTGATGTGCTAAATCACTAAATATATGCTACATTTTATTCCAACATTTTTTATTTAGACATGGACAGACGTGGAAAACAAACTTGTATATAAACCTCACAAAAATATAAATAATCGAACATGAAAATAAAAGGAAATGGAAAAGTTCAAGTCAGTTAGATGTGAGGTACTGCCGATACTTCAGTGTCATACGGTGTATCGTGACGCTGTTGATCGTGGTATCGATAGAATATGACCATATGGAGTCGACAGAGCATGGTGGTGTTTGAATTAGTGATTTTGCAGGGAAATGAGTGGGAGAGTGTATCACTCACTGGGGTCGGGGCGCTGAGGCAGCATGTCCACTCGCTGCACCTCTTTAGCGTAGTAATCTTCCTCGCTGCTCTCGCGCTCGCACTCGGCATGGCGCGCGCGCTCCTTCAGCAGGTCCTTGGTGCTGTTATAAAGCAGCATGACCTCGAAAGGCACCGATTCGGGCTGCGGGGGAGCTGCGGAATCTGGTGGAGATCGGATACGCAGTTTGCTCAGGATCTGTCCGCGCACTGCCTCTATCCTCTTGGACTTGTGATCGTCCAAGTCGTAAGACTGGCACGTCGAAAAGCCCTCAGCCGACACGGATAACTTTAGGATAAGCAGCGCGATATTGATGAACCACATGGTTGTTTAAGAAAAATCAAGTTAAGTAAAAACAAACAAACAAATAATAATAATAATCCGGTTCTGGACTCCGGTTTGTTTCGCTGCTCCGCTCTGTTGGAGCTGCGCTCTCAGTGTTGGCGCGTGCACCTGGTGACTGACTGACCCACGCCGCGCTCACGTGCAGGTTTTTATCTGTGTGGCATCACGTTGCTCCGCGTGCTCCAAACTTACACATAGTAGCCTTGCCTAATAAAAAATGATATCTATCTTACAAAATTATCTTGTGCATTATTTCTTTCACCCGCACACTCTAAATGTAAAGAAATTATTTGAGAAAAAAATTGCACGATTTATGCAGCACGTCATTATATAAAAAAAAAAGAATAAAAAAGTGAATCTCAGCAATATATCTTTGAATATATCCTTTAAACCTTTAGCTGCCGGTGAGGTAAAGAAGGAAGAAAGTGGAGACTCTCCTCTGAGTGTGTCTGAGGTCGAGTGTGGTGTTGAAGCAATGCTTTGGATTTTTGCGGTGCGACTCGGAGTTTTTGGAGAGAGGCTATTTTAGTGGGTCCACGTTCTTTTTAATGTTACTCGCCCATGAACCACTAGACTTTTCTTTCTTTTTCGCTGAACCCCCAATAAAATAAATAAATGTAAAAAAAATAACAGCCTAGTCTGTAGGTTTTACGTTTAAAACCTCAATTTATTATCCCACCACGGACAAATTGTTACGTAGCCTTAACAAAAGAGGCATGCCTTTATTTCTTTGTATATTAAGGGAAAGACGCTGAAGTCGTCTTTATATATTGAGCCTGCACTAAGCACTAGATCAAGCCCCGGTATCGCCAAGCTGCCATTATTGGGCCCCTGAGCAAGGCCCTTAACCCTCTGTGCTCTAGGGGCGCTGTATCATGGCCGACCCTGTGCTCTGACCCCAGTTTCTGAGCAAGCTGGGATATGCGAAAAGCAAATTTCACTTTTCTTTAATGTATATGTGACAAATAAAGGCTATTCTATTCTATTCTATTCTATTCTATTCTATTCTATTCTATAAAACACACATTTTGGCCAATTAAAAGTGCTCTGTTTGATTTTGCCATAATGGATAGACAGTCCTCATATAAATGGGATTATATGGTACATTTAACATTTAAATATTTATTCTTTATTCACGTGGGGGAATGTGGAGTTAAAAAAAATTTTGTTTTGGTTACTGAGGTTAGTCAGGTTTAGATTTAGCACATTTGCATTAAAAGGTCCTCAAAAGGATAGTGAGACAAGTGCATTGTGTTATTGCATAAAATACAGTCCGACTGTGTGTAAAGTGTATTTTTGGACCCACTGTGCCCACAAGGATGGTGATGAATGACAATTCTGACCTTTTTCTCAGGAGGAAAAACAGTAGAGCGTATATATGCTTAAAATCAGGCAAATACAGGTCAGGATCTTCAGGTACTTGCTTAAAACTTCAGAATTAAAAAAAAAAAGTGTAATGACTTTTTGGCATGGTTGTTATTAAAAATATGTAATATTAGATTGGCAGATTACAACTGCGGTGAGCAGAAAAGCATTTTAGAATGCACATGAGCTCTTGCAGTGGAGGGGCTTCATCAATAGGAAACCAAGCCATGCAATAACCAAGAACAGGAATCTGAAGCTATTATGTCAAGTGTCTTCAGCTTTTTAGTTTTGGTGATTCTCGGCCACAGCAACTATAGAGGAGAGGTGAAACCACAGACTTAAAATTAAAACAAAAGTTCAGTGTAAAAAAATAATTTAATAAACAGCTATAGCTGCTGTGTCTGGGTGTATTATTACTCGGAATCATTTCATTCTCTAATGGAAATGATTAATACCTACCCCATATCTCAGTCTTTTCATTTGGACTCCACTCCTTTTTTCCCCTCTCAGTGTTCTTGTTAATTACAGTGCGTGAACTACTCGATCGTTAATCTTTCAAAAACAGCTTTACTGCACCTCCTCCATTATAAGCTTATTACAGCCTCAGCCAAAGAGCTATAATTGCACTTGAAGTGGTTAAAAAACATTAATCTTGAGATGAGGAAATGTGCTCCGAGGAATTTATAATCAGGGAGGTTGATAGGACTGATGAACAAAAAGATTTTCCTGTTCAAACATGACTAGAATCTGAAAATTTCTTCAAAAGCAGTAGAATGAAAAAAAAAGTCTACGTGGATGGTTTGGCGACATCTAGCGCCAAGGGAAGGGCGATGATTTCCCCCTAGAGGTTAGTGGAGATATTGCAGCAAGCTAAGGCTTAAAAGAAGCGGACCATAAAAAAAATGCCATTTCCCACCTCCGACCTCCTCTTTTCCCAAATATAGGCTTTAAAAAGCCACGTCATTCCTCCCTCACTGCTCTCAGTGTAAACATCAGTTCAAGCCCTAAGAAACAGGCAGCAGCCAAAACCGTTTAAGACTAGAAAAAAAAATCTTTGGGGAAAAATCATTTTGGATAATTATTAGCCTGCTGCATTCCCATGCTGAAAAAAGAGACAAGGGTGAAAAAAGAGACACTAGTTAACAAAAAAAACCCAGTAATCAAATAAATTTATATTTTAATTTCAAAACATTCAAAATTCTACTAGACATCTTTCATGATTCATTTACTAGATTCATTCAAGATATAGTGAAAAGGCAATTCTGTAACACAGTTTTATTGAAAAGTATATTACAAAACACACTGAACATAATCCAAACAAGAGCTGAGAAAATAAAGACCATGACCAGTGAAACTGTCTATTAAAATTAATTTCTTCGATATTGAGCCAGGTTTGGATGATTACAACTGTTTTAAGGGAACAGCATTTGTTTTTGATTGACATCTCAACTCATTACAGTTCAATTGAACTCTCCTGCAATCCCATATTACAGTTATATGGTGTGCTGTCTGTTAGTTACATTTGAATAAAATGGGATTTGGGACGTCTATTACGACTCGTCTTCATTAAGGAGCATGTTTGGGACTCCTCTTGAGATGGGAAATTCTCGGCCAGACTCAGGGCATTGCAGAGTCCCCTCTATCACCTCCACCTATTTACAGAGGATATCAGACCAGTTTATACACGTAGTGACATATTCAGACTGAATATCTATTATTGATAAAGAATAGTAAAAACAAGACACTTCGTCACAGTTACCTCCAGTAGGACTTTGTGCACTTTGCGTAAAAAGTCTTCATCTTTCTCATAGTTTGATACAAGTGTGCTGGGTAAGTCCTGCAGGTATCCCAACTGTGGAAAGAACCTAGTTAGTCCATGCTCTTATAGGGACCATGTTGAATTATAAGGTGAACCATCCTCACCCCTTCTGCTGCACTGACTAAAGCACTCCACTCCAGCTTTGGTATCATTCGGCTCACAAACTGAGGGTTGAACTCAACTTCATTTACTTTGACCTCTGTCGCCTTTAGAGTGGAAAAGAAACAGACAATTAATGAACATCCATGCTGATGCCTTACTTCTGATTGGGGTTCTTATTAATGGAAAACAAAATTGCTGCTGCTGTGGCACCACATAGACAGACTAAGTAGAAGCTTAGAAACTAAGAAAATGGCTTTGTGAATTGATGTGAACAGGTTTTCACTCAAGTCTAAATTAAAAAACTTTCTTTTGGCTTCTCCTGTTAGGGGTCGCCACAGCGGATCCTCCGCATGTTTGATTTGGCACATGTTTTTACGCTGGATGCCCTTCCTAACGCAACCCTCCCCAATTTATCCGGGCTTGGGACCGGCACTGAAAGTGGCTGGGGTTGGTTCCCTGACCGGGGGATTGAACCCGCCGCATCCTAACCACTAGACCACCAGGGAACCTTAAAGTCTGAATTAAAGAACAGTTTAACAAAATCATGTTTATGTTAAAACTACAATGATATTTTTGACTGTATAACACACTGTTCTAGAAATGAGGATAGCTGATCAAATAAACATCCAGAGTTTGTTTATATATATATACCAGAGGCGATTTCTTTAAGACTGCAAGGGAAGCTCGGCTTCCCTTATAATGTCACAAAATTAATGGTCAAATATGTACTATTGTATTAACATTTTATTGACTAAAAATGCGTTAGAAAACGTTCATCTCAAAGACGAGTTCGTTCAGAATCAGTTACATATAGCAGGTCGGCTGACTCGATTTCCTTCTCATACATTCCCGCAGCGTCACAGTGCATTTCCCTATTGAAGCCCAGCGTCCATTGACTTCAATGGGGCTGCTTTGAACGGTTTTTTTCAGCGCTTCGAAACTAGACGGTCATTGGATAAACGCTGCGATTATGTCCCGCCCACGGACGCTCAGCGTCTCTGGGGTGAATGGGAGTGGGCTGGCCCGGACTCCGAGCTTCTGCGTGATGATTGGAGGGTCTGTCGAAAGACTGCATCTCCTTTTGACTGACAGCGATTCTGTACTATAAGGAATCACTGAAGCTATTCGCGCTCAGTCCCATCGCGGATTTCTCAAGTTCAGTCGAAATAAAACTGCTGCAACCTATTTCTTTGATATTTGCTTGGCGAAATTGCTTGATTTTCATCATACATTTCACACAATTATACACCACATTCCTTGTTTCAGTTTTACAGAGTTTAATATTTTTTTAGATCGTTCATTCATTCATTCATTCCTTCATTCATGGCCATCACTTTGATTCAGGAAGACTGAGGTCAGAACTTCAAGTCCTGTATTCAGATCAGGACTTGCAGGGTAACAGGGGAAAGCTGTGTGATTACTTGGTGTTCCTTAAAGACATGGAGTTGGACAGTGCAATGCCTCAGCTTTACAAACTGTTCTCATTAGTGGCAACAATTGGAGCTACATCTGCAGGTGTAGAAAGGAGCTTCTCCTGTTTAAAGCGACTCAAGTCCTACACCCGAAACACAATGGGCCAAGGCCGTTTAAGCAGCCTAGCTCTGCTGGCCATTGAGAGGACACTGGTCAAGTCACTTGAAAAGACTCCTAGTTGGTACGACAGGGTCACAGACCATTTTCTTGAAAAGGAACGTAGGGCAGAATTTACTTTTAAATAAATAGACAATTTTATGATGTAGGCCGAAAATGAGCTTCCCCTCTCTGACAGACCAGTAGCCGCCACTGATATATACACACACACACACACACACACACACACAAAGCAGCTTGGAAGACAATGTCCATCGTTAAAAGAAATTAAATGAAATTTGAAAACCTACAGGAATTTACAAGCATCACATTTGATTTTGAAACAGTGTGAAATAGTGGGAACAGTGGGAACATAATAATAATTATAATAAACAATTATCAATATTGACATTACAGTAGTAATAGTAGTAGACCACCACCTTAAGAAAGATATTCCTTTGTAAGTTATAACTAACTGTCAGGCAAATCAATCAGTAACTAAATAAAAATATAAATCTCAACCTGTGTGCTTCAAGTTTAATTATAATAATAAAAAAAGGAAATGTGCTGTTAATATAGTACAAATGTGTCAAAGTAAAAAAAAAAAACTAATAAAATTTGGGGTTTTACAGGTTGTAATAAATGTTTTGTCAAATGTGCCATGGAAGTTGTAAGACGCGATAAACAATGATAAATAAGACAAAATAAAACTGAAACACTGACTATAATTCAATACCAGTATCAATCCCCATTTAGGAAATACGTTAATTTAATTGACAACAAATGTGGAGACTTCCCCATGTGTTATTATAGACTTAACAAAAATTATATTTTGGGAATAATACAAAATTTAGACTTCTGCTCACCCCTTAAGTGTTTTATGGTCGAGATATTGACATTACATCTGAACACTAATCTATCTAATCTAGCAGACTACACATGAACTAGCATGTTTACCTTGATCAGAAGCGGATATCCATTAGTTACTCCTTTCACATGCGACGTCAACATGTTATGCGTTAACAATTTCATTGTCTCTGTGAGGTTATAACAAAAAAATACAAATATCACGAAAATTAGGTATATTAGATATAAGCTAACTCTGCTTTGCTTTCACGTGTTCTTCTTCTTCTGTGCTGTAGAAATGAGCGTTTAGGCTAAACTAAGGCACTCCAATGCCACCTGCAGGTCACGAAAAGGATCTACAACTCCTTCTTTATCTGTAGAAACTTCCTTTGTCCCCTAAACCTAGGGCACAAAATGACTGGGGTTTTTTTGTCGGAAGTGCGCCCTCTTGTGATTATTGTGCGCTCTAACACCCATATATTAAATTTGTATTACCCAAATTGGGTCTAATTTTTCCTTCTTATTCTTTCGGCTGCTTTCGGCTGCTCCCATTAGGGGTCGCCACAGCGGATCTTCCGTCTCCATACACCCTTTGCTCTACATCTGCCTTTTTCAAACCAACTACCTGCATATCTTCACTCACCACATGCATAAACCTCCTTCCTACACTTTCCTGAAAAGTGTAACCTCAGCATTCTTCTACTGATGGGGTCTAATAGGTGTCAATTATTTAATTCAGTTTTTCTATTTATTTAATTTTATGAAATTAATTTAATCAACACAATTTAATTAATATATTTGACCAATAAAGTGTATGTATTTCAAGAGAATCACTAGAAAAGAACTACTTCCGGCACAGACTGAATAGCCACAGTGTCAGCAATATTACATATACCCGAAATTGCAGAAAATTGGTTTACAATAGTTCTGACAGGAAGTAGACACATTTGCACACGTGAGCAGTTCAAATCGTGTTTCTGGTACAGATGAAGTAGCCACAGTGCACCCACACAGCCTGGGCCAGCCCTGCCATACGTATTTCACAAAATATTCATTATTAGGCTCATTATTTGTTGGCGTACATTAATATTCTTACTATTTTCTGGACAAAAATAGATCTCTGAACCTGCAACTGAGATCACTTTTTTTTTTTTTTTTTTATCATTTTGATGTTAAATACTTGCCATTTGTATAACTGCATAAATGACAGGTATCAGGAGTACCTATTAAAGTGGCCAGGGAGAGCATCACATTAGCAGAGATTGAGGCAATGAGTCTTTATACATTTACCAATCATATTCTGAACCATTTTTAACGTACAGGTTTATTCTTTTTTTTTTTTGTAATAATTGTGTTTACAATCACAATCTTGGTATTATACAGATTAATCTTACAGCTTATGATATAATAATTACAGAAAAAAACAGTAAAAGCTATGAATTTTTTAATAGCCTGCTGATCAACTCCATTAAAACAATCAATCCACAAACATGCACATCCTCACTCATCCACTCATAAGACACTGTGTACATGTACATATGCACTTCCCTTAAACTGCATAAACAAAAAAAGTGTAACATAATAAGCCCAATCTTACTGAATCCTACTTTCAGTCACTGAAAGCCCTTTACAACACACACACACACACACACACATCACTGCATGAATATGATAAGCAGTTTTGTTGAGCATAATGACAAACGAAAATAAAATAAAAAATAATGTCAACTAAACAAGACAAAAGAAGGTGAACAGATGTTTCAGTCTGTGGAACTTAAAATGTTCATGTAAGGACATTAAAAGCATCAGGACTTGAATATGAAAATGCAACAAAACCATGTATACAGACGTTTGGGGAAGAAACATTCAATTTGATTTATTATGGCACGATTACACTAGAGGGATTGTTTAAAGTGGTCAAAAGTAATTTCACAGGATGCAAAAGAATCACATTAGTACACTTTATATAGTATTATGCAAAGGCCATATTGGATTCCAAATTGGACATTCTGATCAATGCTATAATGATTGAAAAAAAATTATACTAAACAAAACTAAATAACAATACAGAATAATAATAAAACAGCCTAGATACCCAGTGTGTAAGTCCAAGAGCATAGAAGAAATGAAAGCTTTTTTTATTGTAATGGGAAACAGTGTTCAGAATTGATATGATTGCATATTTTTTGGATCAGGTGGATGGCAGCAAGTTACACTTGGCTACCTACAAAGAGCTCTAAAACTCTGCTTGTGCACTGTAGACGTGCATGAAAGTGAACATGTGAAACTAACACGTGGAAGCCATTTAAAACATGTGGGGTTGTGCTGTTGAATGGCAGATCTTTTTCCTTCATCTTTGCAGTAATACTCATTAAAGACACACACACACACACACACACACACACACACACACACACACACACACACACACCTCGGTGCTACCATTCACTCTAGCAAAAAGCAGGCATTCACTCTTGGCTGTCTTCTGTGCGCCATTTTAAAAAGTCCTCTTTCCGTGCATCCGGTTTGATTTGGTTCCGCATGCCTCCAAGCAGATTGGAGGTGGCTTCAGAGGCTACTATTAAGGGACGCACCACAGTGGGAGGGATCTGACGCAGAACCCCGCCCACTGCTCCTGGAAGACCTTTCTGCTCGTGTCCACGGGAGGCCACATCACACAGGGTCTGAGCAGTGTCTATTACTCCCTGCATCATAAAAACACAAGGCACCATTGAATCATTGGTTGGTAAAGGTTCAGGAATAGTTTGCTACATGTATGAGAAAAAAAATCGATAGAGAATATGGATGACTTTAGTTTGTGGCTATAACTCAATAAAATGTTCAGCAAAGTGAAAAAAGTTTTTATCTGGAAAGGGGCTGATACCTTTATATAGAAGCATTTTTACTAATATATTTATAATATATTTATTTAATGAATAAATAAAAAACAGCAGAACGCTACCTCTCTGACTGTGTCATAGGCCTTAGCCACACCTTCTCTGAGATCAGCTGGTTGTGGGGTGCGTCTAGGCCGAGTGGCAGGGCGCCCTTCTGCGATGCAGCGAGTTAGGGGTGGAGTTGGGGACAGGATGTCATACACTGTTTCTGCTGTGGCCTGCAAGACAGTCATGACATATATAAATCTTGAATAATATATATACACAATATAAAGGAGATTACTGGGCTTGGTGCTAAACACCAAACCCTTCTTATATCAGTTGTGATGTTTATACAAAATTACACTGATGTAAAATTCCAGCTCTAATGTATGTTTCTAGAATGTGCTTCCTTTTGTAACTGGAAGCATGAGGTAATAAGCATGCAATAAAATAATGTTCAAATGTATCACCAGGACAGGATAGTTCTTGCACTGTCACTGAAAATGGGTTATCACTCTTAGAAATCAAGGACATTTTGCAGTGTATGTGTACCTGTATGTACACATTTACATGTACACATACTTGCAGGTGTGTGTGTGTGTGTGCGCAGGCAATTATGTACATACCTGTATGGCTTGCACCAGTCTGTTGCTTAGCTCCAGAGCAGCCGAAGCTGTAGAAGTGCCAAAGGACGCTGCCCCTCTCTGGAGACCACGAATAATACGTCCATCTTTCCTGTACTGCTCAATTGGCATCCAGAACAGATCCCGTACCCCATGAACTACAATAAGAAGCAGAAATTAAGCTAACCAGAATAAACAGTTTAGAGTTATGTATAAAGACTGTCAAGTGAATGAAAAATATTTTATGATCTTTCTCCTAAATGTTTAAGGGTCAGAAATTGAAATCTGAAATATGACTGTAAGCCTGCAAATCACAGATATGGAGCTTATTCTGTTCAAAAACAAAATTATGTGATCGTATAATGAACATTTTTTAAAAACAAAAACCATAGTACCAAAATTTTCCTGCCTGCTAAAATCTTTCTATGTTGAGCACAACGCCAAACACCTTATCACTTTTTTCTCCTGCTTTTTATTTTAGGTTTGTGTAAGGCAAAGAAAACGCCACCAAATAGGAATACATTTTATGTCAGTAATGTCCGAAACACCTAGTCTTTTATTGTCTTTGAGACACATTCATGTTTCTTTTGTTTATATACAACAAACTAGGTAAAAGTCAAGAATTGACATAAGAATTGGTCAGTGAGTGATTGAAATAAAGTTTTGTGGACAGATGAGTCCAAATATGATATTTTAGGCTCTAAGGGAAGAACTTATATAAAACAGAGAAGAGGAGAGAAGATGTTAGCAGACTGCCTCACACCCACAGTCAAACATGGAAGCTTAATGGTTTGTGGTTGTTTTAGAGAAGGGAAGGTAGGAGACATAATCCAGGTGAAAGGAAAACTGATCCAACATGGCTACCACTCGTCAACATCATTTAATTCTGGAATGCAGCTAATTGGAACCGACTTCACCATACAACAAGACAATGATCCAATGCATATGTCCAAGCTCTGTAAGCCGTATTTAAACAGCAAACATTTGGTTATGGAATGGCCTGCCCAGTAACTGCACCCAAATGCTACCGAACTGCTCTGGGATGAACTAGATCACAAGGTCTGAAGAAAATAAACAACAAGCGAAGAGCACAGTTGACAAAGTATTTTGTAGAAGTATGTTTGGAGAAACTGACTCTCTGAATGGCAGGAGTGTGTAAAGCTGTTATTTATGCAATAGAAATATTTTCCATGAAAATAAAACAACATCTGTAAATGTATATATTTCTGTGTTCAGAGTAAATCTTTGTTAAATACCTAGTTTGTTAAATACCTCTGATTTGTTTGTATGTCTGAACATTAAAAAAGTGTCTAACATTGTATATTTAAATATAGAAAAAAAGAACGGTAAGTAATGATACTCACACAGCTGAACCACAGAGTGCATTGGACCAACACCTCCCAGTATGCCTGGTAACTGGTTCTTCCTGATGTCAGTGAGCCACTCGTTCACAGCATATTGAATGACTTTATCAACACCCAGCAGTCTGGCAAAGAAAGGCAAATGGTAAAATAATAAAAACAGTACTTGGTATCAATTAGCCAATGTTAATTTAAAATTTCCAGTTTTCTATAATGACTCTAGATAAAATGTGGCACTTAAATATAAATTTAAAAAAAGGAGAGAGAAAGAGGGCAAAATGGCTTTCCAGAGATCTGTACAAATGAGGCAGAGTTGAATGTCAGTGAAAGGGAGATAATCACCCGTGTCTACAGCACAGCCTCTTCAGCTTCAGCTCTGAGCAGTTCAGTTGAGCCAGGCCAATAAGAATCCCTGCAAATGTTCCCTATAAATACAACCAAATAACTGGGTTTAACAATAATAATAATAATAATACATTTTATTTATAGGCGCCTTACAAGACACCCAAGGACTTACATACAATAAAACCAAAACAATTAAGAACAACAGTTTAAAATAATAAAACACTATGCAAAATGCATACCAATACAATTTCAATAATATGCCTGCCTGAAAAGATGTGTTTTTTGAACAAGATTTGAAAATAGAGACAGCGTTGCTGTTACGGATATCAAGATGATGCGAATTCCACAGGTTTGGGTAGCGTAGCTAAATGCTCAAGTTCCTATAGTTGCCGAAGGCATACAATGAAAGACTAAGTTGGTTGAGGACATTGTTATAAGAGTTTCAGAAGGAGTATATAGAAACTGGCATACATTAAAATTCAGTGATAATTGTTATTTTAGCTAGTGGATGTTAAGGCAACAAAGATGAAAATGCATGCACAAACTCAATATGGACTCAGATAAGCAGGTAAACAGTAAAGCTTCTCCACACCAAAATATTCAACTCCATTTTTTAAATATACAAAATTTATTTTGAATACCATTGGTCTAGGGCTATAACTATAAATCGATTATTTTAGCTATTTTTAACTATTCCATTGATTAATCGTAAAAAAACCTACTTTTTCTTCATTAAAGAGCAATACTACAAATACAAGAGAAATAAGACGGGTTTCCTAAAATAAACAAGTAATTTGTTTGCTTTGCCTTTTTTTTTTTTTTTTTTTTTAGAAAAATCTACATAATTATTGCTGAATTTGCATATAAGAATATCTGTGAAGACTAAACCCATTTAGTGCATTTAATTGCCATATTACATTTAAATGCAAATACAAATATATAAATACAATTATAAAAATGAATTTCAAATTACTCTAAAAAAGTTAAACGCACTGAACAGTGTTTTCTTTATGTTTTAGTTTGAAATTATCCCAAACTTTAGAAACTCTTTTGTTTTCTTTGGCCTGAATCTGCCCTCGCTGTTTTCTCCCGTTCATTTTTCATTCTGCAGTGTCTTCTGTGTTACCCGTCCAAAGCGCTCCAGTATTTACACAATTAACCGTGTAAAGTTAAATGGACTAAACGAAGCATCGAGGCAAATAATATGATATGATTTTTTTGTATCCGAATTACTTGAGTTACTCAAGGAATCGTTTCAGCCCTACCTTGGACTAGAACAGTGTCCGATTCATTCCCAGTAATATTGAAGATGCTTATCACCTAGAGCATGAACCCTCACCTGTTCGATGGCCACATGCTTCCCTTGGTAGTCCAGCCATATGGGAACTTCTGAGGTGAAACGGAACTCTCTAACAGGTGTGAAAAGTCAAAAGTTTATATTCCTTACCCAATGACATTGGCTACAAAGAAACCAGATAGTATTGTTACGATAACACTTTTTTATATACCGGAAATAAATTGGCTGGTCAGAGGAAGAGGAGGAGCCAGCAGAGGAAGAGCTCTGCTCACTATACGTCGTCTCTACAGAAGTGGTGAGATCAGGACCCAGACCAGTACCAAACTCTGCTTCCTCTGATGGTTTCTGAGTAGTGTCTGCTTTCACTATCAAATAAAGATAAAAGGATACATTTTATATGTAAGCATATGATAAAGAAAAAAATATATATAAAAGCTAAAAAAAATATAAATAAATAAATAAAAAAATTATATATATATATATATATATATATATATATATATATATATATATATATATATATAAAAATCATTTTTTTTTTTTTTTTTTTTTTTTTTTTTCCAAGCTTACCCTCTGCAGCTGGATCAACAGGTAAATACGGATTAATCCCAGCAGTCATGCTACTGAAGAAGTCTTTCAGAAAGAAAAGGGCATCCTATGGGAACAGAATATAACAATATCAAATGTAATATCTATTATAGTAGCTAATGTAGAGATAAACACATGGCATATACAAATGAGTTTTTGCTAAACAATAGCTATTTTCTTTTAGTCAGGCTGGATTATGCTGGAGGTTTCATCACAAATTATTTAATTCTCAATCATTTCACGTTAATAAGGGCACTCAGTATTAGCTGCCAAAATTAGACTTGTGTGTGTCTAAAAACCTTGCATGGTTTTACTATAATTCAAGCTCTGACTTGAATTACCAATAAACAAAACAAAACCTCTGAACAAGCACCTTGAGTAAGCCATGACTAATGAAGCATCATTCCATGCCCAAAGGTCAGTTTGACTCCATGACTGACTGACATGTCATAGATAAAATAAACATGATCCACTAATGACACAGCTACCGTATTTTCCGGACTATAAGCCGCAATTTTTTTCCCACGCTTTGAACTCTGCAGCTTAAACAATGAAACGGATTTTTCCCGGTTACACAAGCTTCATGCAAAAAAAACCCTGAGCCCCATAACATTAGACCATTAAAATTGCCGAACAGGTTAATGTGAACCAATGAAACTCTTTATATTAAATCATGCTCCCACTGAATCAGGCCGCACCACATCATAAATATGGATGAGGTTCCTCTGACGTTTGACCTGCCTTTCACTTGGACTGTCAACAGGAAATGCGAATCATTCATCACACTGAAAACAACCGGGCATAAAAAAAACACACTTCACATGTTTTCTGAGCTGAACGGCATCGGGAGAAAAGATTCACCGATGGTGATTTTTAAACGCATGACGATGCCAAAAGATAAACTCTCGAGAGAAATTGTTGTGAAAGGAAGGAGGAAGACAGTGAACAATGACTTTCTTGGTAGGCTACTGTTTAGATACAAGCCGTGTTACAGGCACTGTCTTTCATTAAAGCCTGTGTGAAGTTCATTAGTTTCAGTGTAACTGAAGCGGCTTATAGACAGGTGCGGCTTATTTATGTTCAAAATAAAAATCTTTGTAAAATTCAGTGGGTGCAGCTTATATTTGGGTGCGCTTAATAGTCCGGAAATTACGGTAAATCTCCTAAACATTCTTTTTTTTTTTTTTTATACTGACAGTTATTCCATGCCAGTCTTGATCATCACATAACTGTAGAAAAATCTATTCGATTCTAATCTATCAAACTGACATACATTATTAGCAATGATTCACTAAAGGTATATGTTCAGTAAAGCTAATTGCCATTTTACTTGGTCAATGTTGAGTCGAAGGGGCAGCAGGCTGATTCTTAGGCAGCACTCTGGTCCTCCTAACCCAGATTCGGGAAGTACCTGCAGAGCCTTTACTGTTAACTACAGAACACAAACACATAATAGTTAATTTACATATACAACAGTTAAAGATCATCATTAAGATTAAGACACTTTCCCTAGCTGGGGATGATTATGTTTAACGGTAGATTTAAAAGTGGAATCCAGGTTCTCCGATGAGACTTTTACAGATTTCCAAGGCTTAACGGTTTATTTTGTATTTTGGATACTTGAATGTCAATAACTAGTAGGTCTACAATAATGTTAGCTTGGACATAATATGTTATAATAATATGTAATATGTCAATGGAAAGTTAAGGCTAAAATGACTAATATATAACCTGATTATCACTGTAAGCATAATTAGACTAATAATCAAATAATCTGATTATCAAAATAATGATGTATTAAGGGGTTCTATGAAACTTATTTTACAGTTAAAGGAATTCATAACTACTAAATGTCTGAGAACCCATGAGGTACAGGACCTTTCTCCACTCCTTCTCCCCACTCACCATGTTGGAGTGGGCTCTCCGCGGCATGCTTTCGCTGGTATACAGGTAGAGGAATTTGTTCATCTGGGAGGAGGCTAGCCTGTCACGCACCTCTAGTTCTTGCACAATGAACACCTGCCGTGAGAGAGGCTGCTCTCCCAAGCCTGCCGCGTCCACATCCTGCCCTGAGCCTGCAGTAGGCACAACCACAGGGTAGGACTCGTGTTGAAAACTGACCTGAAATAATAAACAGGGGTGATTCATTTTATCTTGAGAGCACCAATTTTTGTTGGTCTAAAACACAATTTCAACTGAATTTTAAATAATTAACATAATTAAATTATTAGCTGTAACTCAATATATGACATATAAATTGTGATAAGAGTCAAACTGCTTCACGACTAATCCTGACAGCTGTGTTACTATCCATTATACAATAGTCACAGTTACATTTTATAATTTCAGTTTCTCAAAATTAATGTATCAAATAGTTTCCTTAGATATAATTACTCTGGCCAAAATGAAAATAACAAAAATGTTATTGTTATTAATCATGCTAGTGAAGAGCGATATGCTGTATGTATGCCTCTGTCACACAACCTTTGTCAGTTGTATTTCCATGAGCAGTGAGTGCTGTCTGCCACTGCCTCCCACCCAGCGCCATGAGTTCTGTGGTCTAGAAGAACCAGAAGAGCGTGAAGGAGAACCATGGGCTCCTACAGGTGCTGCCCGGCCCCTGAAATAAAATGAAACAAAGATACATACAAATGAGATTTGTTAGTGCTCATTTTAGAACCTGCTATAACTTGGAGTTAGTTTGATCACACATGAAAAAATAAATATTATATACATAAAATTTGCAAAACAGTATATATACACAATGAAGTCTATCATTAATGGTTATATATATGTTAGACAACCAACCAAACTTCTTTACCTGTGACTGTGTTGAGTGTGAACAGAGGTTGGTTTTCCTCCAAAGTCTTTGCCTCCATAGAGATGCCAGACTACTGATACCTCTCGGAGTACTACCCTGCTCTGAGGCATAGCAAAGTGAGCAGGAGCACGTAGCAAATCCGAGCTGCCCCGTGGCCGAGAGAAATAGCCATCACGCACCTTTATAGGACTCTCACACAACACTTTAACCACCGGTTCTCCATCTTTAGGCTGGAGGAGAAAAAGGTGAAAAGAAACAAAGACAGAAGGTTGTGGATTAAGCCTTATTAGACATACATAGAGAGTTTTAAATTACAAAGTGAAAAGCAAAAAGAGAAAGAAAAAACACACAGGAATGCCTATTCCAGGAGCCTCTAAAATACAGAAGTCATCATTGTCCGTGGAACATTCAGAACATTCCTCCAACATCATATCAGCATGAACTTCAGTAGCTGTAACCACCAGTTGATCAAGATCAGACTCATCCCCGTCTAATGCAGAGGAGCTGGATTTTGGGCCTTCCCCGGGAAATAAATACACTGAGATAGGTGAGCCTCGCTTTACTGAGGAAGGAGAGCCTGCAAATTTAAACAAAAGTTACAGACAATAAGCAATCAGTAATCACTCTTAGTATTAAGTGACAGCATGACTTCTACTTTAAGAAAATTGAGAGCAAAAAACTGATTCGGAAAAGGATTGTGAAACATATAAAGTTTTAATAATGATTGATTATTAACTGCCATAAATATCGTATTTAATCTTACCAAATTCCCTATCTGCTTCTGGCAGCGTTCGTTCTGTGTCAATCAGAGCATCAGTAAGATCACACTGGTTAATTTCAGCTGTCTCTGCTGGTGGACATGGTGGTAAAGTTGTAGGAGCTTCTGAGAGCTGAGGAAAACAAATATACTCATTAAAACTAGATGTGTAAACTGTGTGCAAAATTTACCATACGATGTTTCATACCCTTTTATATTCAAAGAAGAGAGAAGGGATTGTGTGATGGTGAGTGACATAAATTACTATATCATAATTTTGAGATATTTGTCCGACAGTGAGTGGACTCTTATTTGCTTATTCATTACTAAATAAGTCCAGTTACCAGACCTGGCACACTGAAAACATTTACTGAAGACATTCTTACCGGGAGCTTCTGTCCAGCAATCTCAGTTGGAGAAGTATGACGAGGAGGTGGGTGAAGGTCACCTTGGGAGATCAGGTACTGTAACATATTCACTAAAGCAGCACAGGAGTCTGCACAAGAGTGCACGTGAACCACATTATTTGAACAGCGTAGCTCGAACAGTGGCTGAGTCTAAAAATGGAAGAAGAAGACAAAACTGTAATATAAAGTACACGATGATAAAAATAATCTGTATTATAAAACATACCAGTTTGCCAGTGTTGTTGCCTTTCCAGGTAGTTATGGCCAGCTCTAACAGGTCAATGTCTAACACACACACATAATCTGTAGAAAAAAAAAAAAACGCTATTAATTCTTTGGGATAAAAAAAATTCACACTCAGAAGATACAGCTGATAAATAATCAATACCTCTTTTCAAATCCACTGTCTCACTTTCACACTTATCAGTGAGATACAATGCAGAGTCATCCAGGATGAACCTAAAGAGGGGGTTTCAAAGGCATAAAGTTTAAAAAATAAAACACACCTATATACATTTATAGAGATCAACAGTGACAGTACCTCAAGTGAAAAGTGGCAGTGTCCACAATGATATTACTGGACAGAGAAAACGATTCTGCTGTAAACAACACTCGCAATGGAAGATAGAGGGGCCTAAATGGGACAAAAAGAAAATGAAAAATGGATTCAAAAGACACAAGAAAAAACACTAACAACTGGTTAATGTTACAACAGCTGCATTTAAAATGTAAAACGTATAGATTTAAGTACAATTGCTGCTGTGTCATATCTAAGTCACACTTGCACATTCCCAAGGTTTTGCTGGAGAAAATATTATTTCCTTAATTTCCTTACCTGTAGTCAACAGCACAAGTAACCAGGTGCGTATGTAACACTGTGATGATGGCAGGAGGTGTGTATCCTAAAATATCATCATCAATGACATCCAGGAAATCGACCAACTGAGGGCAGAAAATGTATAAATTCTTCAATTATATATACACACACACATAGACCCTTCACAAATGTTTATCCACATGTCAATTCTTCATTCCATGTGTAAGTTCAATGCATCTGTGTATTATACAAATGTATATCTGTCCAACATGTTGGACATCTTGGTACCTGCTCATGCCAACTGTAATTTGTTAATGCCATGCGATGTCTTAAAGTAGCCCCCTGGAGCCGTAATGCAACCAGGAACTCCTGATAGGGGAAAAGAGAAATGAGTTAAAGTGTAAAAAAAATCTCAGACAATACATTTTAAGAAGAAGTACTCTTAAATACTAGCAGAACCTTGACATTGCGTTGGAGGTCTAGTGTAATTTTGATAGCAGTAGACAACATCTGACCACCTGCTTCTCTGCGCCCCACACTGCTCACCCCCACTTCTGTGGGATAAATGGTCAGGTCCAGATGGTTTGGGGGTGTAAACTTGGGCATTTCTAGTCGTGCTGGGATAGGGGAGTCTGGGACTTCAGCTTCGTAGAAAAAGGAACACAAAAACAGTTTTTGTTTTTTTATAGTGTCTTATTAAAACATTTCAAATAACAGTAATATATATTATACATGTATGTAGCAATCTTTAAAAAAAAGCATTCACATTGTGCGATTTAATAATCACCACTCTTGTGAAAAGGCTTTAAACTAGATTTTAAAGCATGTCTATGGGAATTTGCCCACTCAAACACAAGAGCATCAATGAGGTTGGGGACTGAGGTTAAGGAAAGAGGAGTAATGTTTTTAGTTCCTACCTAAAGTGTTCATTAGGGTTGAGTTCAAAACCTTTCATACCAGCCTTCAGAAAATCATGGAGATCTCTTTGTGAACATGGGCTGTACTGTACTTGGCCCTTAGTTCCAGTGTTATGATTCTCTAGTGCCACAGGATACAAAGAATCTAGATAATTCTGTTCTTGTAATTTTGTGCAAACGGGTTGGAGAAGGCCCTTATATTTTGCTGTGGTCAGGTGTCTGTGTTTAATCACATTAAATTTGTTTCTGGAGGAAACCACTGCTTTATCTTACCTTTATGATAGAGTTCAACTTTTTTGCTCTCTATAGTCAAAAAGTTTAGATTTGGATCATTCTGGTGCTGGGTAACACTAAAAATCTTCCCGTCTTCAAAGTCTAGCAGCAATTCTCCATGGAACTGTTCCACCCTGCGTCCTGCTTCATTCTGTCGAAGACAATATAAGTGAACAAGAGTCAAAGAAAAATTCTCTATTAAACTAGATTCTGATAGTATGTAATTTGCGTACCTTACTGTCGGTGAGAGTTTGCAGACGACCCTTGCCAACCAGTACAGTTAAGCAGAGAAAACTAAGCTCATGATTTGGTTGGGGCTCAGGCTGCCCTCTTTTCCTTTGTTCACTGGCTAAACAGACCTGTGGTTCATCCTCTTCCGAGTCAGAATCTTTAACCAGATAAAAGATTTTAGGAAAAATGATGTATAATTGTCAAAAGCTTGCAAGCCACCACCACAACCAGCATATATTTCCTTACAACTTTATTCCTTATATGTCAGGAAGTTATGCCCCAAACAACAATGAAATGGAGAAATATTCCTCTTTTGGTCATATTTACTATTTATTTACTATATTCTGCAAGGCTACCATCATAAAATCAAATGTAATATTAAAATGAACATCATACATTATAAGAGGTATCTAATCATATAGTTTCTATAAATAGTTACTGCTGAGGGTCTCTTATTATTACACTAATGTCCAATATATAAAATCAGTTGACTGATGCACTTTCAACTCATCTGAGAAATTCAAAAGGTCTGCACCAAATTCGGCCTGGCAACTTCCAAGAACCTCACAGATCGATTTGAGCCTACTGCATGTTTAGTGGCTCAGCTCTTTCACAATTTAGCATATTGCCATTCTAAAAATCCTGTGTGTATTAATGTTTTTAACAGACTGACCAAGTCTGAAGGCTGATTTGCAGAGCTGAAATTCATCGTCCTCAGATCTGCGCTGCTGTAAGGGGCTGTGAGACATCTTAGGAGGGGGCTGATGGGGAAGTGGGGGCTCCCACATTAACAAATCATTGTTGATCCTAAGGATTGAAGTATATAAGAAATGTAGCAGTAAGAAAATTAAATCTTTTTAATATGCAGAATGTATAAAATAATGGCACACAATATATCCATTAATAGTAACCTAATTGAACAGATGCATATCATAATCAAGAAACATACAAGAATGAGAAAACAAGAAATGAGGTAAATCAGAAAAAGAAAATTCACACACTAAGAAAAAGATGAAGCAAGGGCATGAGTATAAGGTCAAAATCATAAACAAATCAAGTGCAAGAACAGACCAGATATAAGAGAAAGGTGAGATAATGACACCTGCTCATCTGGATCAAAGTTTGCAATTATTATATACAAGCTTGCATTCACATTTGAGAAAATATCAGGCTAAAACAATAGACAGAAAAACTAAAATACTATCTTTTTTGCTCTCTTTAATAAAGGGTGCTAATAATTGATAAAATCTATTAAAAAAAACAAAAGCTCATGCCTGTTGTAGATGCTTTGAAAGGCTTCTTTACTGGGCAAAAGGATGTAGGCCAAAGGGAGTGTAATATCCACCACATACTGACTCTGAGCCACACACTGCGCCTGAAATTCGTTCATTTCCTCTGGATCTGCGGGGATTACCATCTAAACAAGAAAGGTTGGTGAGAATGAGAGACATGGACAGATAAATGTTAGGAGTTTAGAAGGTCAAAATAACAAGAAAAAGAAATTACACTAAAATGAGATTGGCAAGCTGTGATGAATGAGAAAAAGTGTACCTCTTCTGTCTCAAACATGGTACGGTTAGAGGAGAAGGGGGAGCTGTTTTTCTCTCGTAGCTCACAGGGATTTTCCATAGACACAAAGCCAAGTCCCAAATCCCTGTTTAAACCCACACCTACAGTGCCTCTACCATCTGAGTCTGCTGCCCCACTTACATGCACCACAATTCTACAAGCAATCCAAAAAGGCAACAAAAACAATCATGGTTTTAGGCATAATTTAATAACAATCAGTTCCTTCTGTGATATAGCTGTAGTTTAATATTTCTGCAAAGACTAAAATATATACAATCAGTGTCCACACAGACTCACTTGGGTGTGCTGTCTGGGTTCTCTGCATTGGAGCCCTTTTGTACTCGGATACAAGGGAAAGATACGCCCTCCCAGCCCTCATACACTCCTTACAAAGAAAGGAAAAACCAAACAAAATTCATTAACAACAGACACTACATGGGGTCAAATTTTATGCATATGTCTTACTCATTAGAGAAAAAAGGAAAGACATGATGACTAAATAAAATGGTTTAGTGTGTAGGATCTTCTTACCATGCAGATCACTGAAGCTAGCTTCCAAAACCTTGGTGAGTTTAGCTGTTGAGGTGTATGGCCCCTGCTGCTGTAGATCTGACCCCTGATGAGACTTCAGCTCTAGATTGCACATCTCCAGACTCAGGACCTCTTTACGCACTGCTTGCTCTCTAATGGGTCTTCTCTGGTCTGAAGGTCGAAGGTCAGGGATGGGGAAGCGAAGCTTCATTACAGCATAGGGGGAGAGGAGAACAAGGGACGATTGCAGCTCTGACAAATGAGGCTATTGGGAAACAGATTTAAATTAGTTAAAAGACATATTTCAAAATAGTGAAATAATCAGTAACAGCCAGCATGCATTCAGTGATGACACAGATTATAACTTATGCAGAATTTCAGGGCAGCACCTTAGTGTTTGCTGGCTTATTTGGCTGTGTGGGACAGTGGCTCAGGGCATGTATGATGTTGTCCAGTCTGCCCAGTATGTCCAGGTCTATCTCAGTGGTAAGCTCACCCAGCTCTACACGTAGTGAGCTCTCCCTACGCATTACTCGCTGCTTTGATCCACTCTGCAGAATAAAACAAACAGGAAAAGTATTTGAAACTAAAGAACATAAGCATTGAACTAAAAATAAATATATATAAATGTTCCATATATTTTTACATTTACAAATAAATGTCAAATATATAACAATTTGTGGAAACTCCCCCAGCCAACTTAATGTTTTTGCCTTGTAGCCTCTCTCTTTCTGATTAGCTGCCATCATCTAAATAATTTCTGTAACTACATGTGACTGGACAAATGACGGCAGAGAATTTGCTATAGAAGCTGAGCTGGTTCTTAAAAAAAAAAATATATATATATATATATATATATATATATATATATATATATATATATATATATATATATATATATATATATATATATATATATATATATATATACACACACACATATATATATATATATATATATATATATATATATATATATATATATATATATATATATATATATAGTTGTCTAAAACATGAAACAATACATGCAACAATACAATACAACAATACTCTGCCAAAACACTTTGCTGGACAACAAAGTGAAAACTCCTGCTATATACTATAGTCATTCAGTCTCACTTTCAGTCCACTTGCATAGATTTATACAAATTTTAGTTAGTTAAAATTAAAAAAAAAAAAAAAAAAAAAAGGGGCAACCTTGCGTTGCTGCTTTTCTGTCAGGGAGTGGTGAATTTGGGCACATGGTCTGGCAGTTGCTCCCACAGTGAAGTGACCAGCATTCTTGAACTGCAGTAGCTGAAAACGCATGTACACGCACACACAACACACACAACACACACACATACGCAAAAAAATATGGCTAGTACCTACTCCGGCAGTGAACGATGAACTGGGTGTGTACTAACCACTAATGGAGTGGTTGCTGGGTGTAAACAGCATTTTGAGGAATGGAAGTAGTCAAATTTTGTAGTATACCCATATTTATAAATTACCACCATAAACCTTTTTTTTTTTTTTTTTTTTATATAAATATATTACTAGTTTTAATTATTAAAAAAATATATCATTTTACAAATAGTAAAAAAAAAAAAAAAGAATAATCCAGCATCTCAATCCACCACATCTGAGAATTATGATAAATTTCTCTATACTATAAATGTTTAATAATGTTTAATTAATAATTTCATTAATATATTAACTTCCTTAAATCCTGTTAAAATCTTATTGCTGTCATTTCTTGTCAAAGTACTAAAACACGTTAAAATGATCACAGCAGACAAATATTGAAAACAAACAGAACTATTACTTAAAATAAAAACTTTTTGCAGAATATTGTATTGTATTTAGCAACAATGACGTTTACCAACCTCCTGGTAATTTTGGTAGTTTATATTTGGTAATCTGCTTGGACTGAAGGTGTTTACTAAAGTTTCTCATTCTGTAAGTCACACCTAGATGAAATATAATTAAGACCTGAGGTCTTAATTATATTTCACACATGAAACAAAAAGCTCCAAGAATAAAATCTAGAGAACAATTAGATAATCTGCATCTAATGGAAGGTGTAAATATTTACCTGTCCCTTGCATTAGGACGTGTAGCCTCACTTAAGCATACATTTGCTAGTTGCTACAAGTTAAATGCTGGCATTGTAGCTATTTTTGACTGATTTAAACCGTGATCTGTTTGAACTTCAAGTCATACCTTGGAAATAAATTAAGTCAAAGCTATTTCTGGTTACTATACAGAAAATGAGAGCTAGAGTACCTCAGTGTACTCTATCTTGCCTGGCTCCCACAGACACTCCAGCAGTTCCAGCCTGCTGAAGGACAGGTCAGAGGTCATGGAATGGGCATGCCGCCCAGAGCTACGCATCTCACATGCTACCTGTACAGCTGCTCCTGTTAGCCTAAAAAAAAAAAAAAAAAACAAGAGAATGCATTAACAAAAAAAACAATATGCTGACAAAAACTGCTGTGTGTTATTTAATGCATACCTGAGATGTGAGTGAGGGCACGCTTTAGCAAAGCTACCCCTCAAGTTCTCAAAGTCTCTCTCACTGAACATGCTGTCTTTGAAGAAAGCAAGCTCATGGAAGAACAGCTGTGACACCTTAGCCATTGTGGACAGATCTCCAGGATCTTGAGCTGGCTCCTGTTCCAGAAGAGTGAGAGTCAACCCACCCAGAGTGAGCCGAAGCAAGCAGTCAGGCTTCATGGGTTCTGACTGGCCAGTGTGTGTTGAATGCCCTTATTTGAAGTGAAGAAACAGAAAGTTTATACTAATATAATTATCTTTTAAAAATCAAACTCGAAGAATAAATGTAAATTTTGACAAGGAAAGGGGATGACATACGTGGTGGCCTGCTACATTGAGGCAAACTAGATAAGGTTCCTGGTACAGGATAACGTCTGGGGCAATTAAGTATTCCCTGAAAAATAAAAAAGAAACACAACAATCATGACATTAAAGAAATGTAATCACCATGCTCTATATAACTCTATGCTCTATAAGTCTATATAAATATTAGCTAAAAATGTGTGTACTAAAGTGAGTACTACCCTCACATTTCAGCAACCATTTTAGTATATCTTCTCAAAGGAAATACTATAGATTGGATCTATTTTAGAGTAGTCAGTGAGTACATGTCAAAATTACTCAAAAGTGTCAATAATTTGTGTGAGAACCATTGTTAACTAGCACTGCCTTAATCCTCCTGGGCATGGAATTCACCAGAGCTGCACAGGTTGTTGCTGGGATCCTCTTGCACTCCTCCATAATGACAACACAAAGCTACTGGATGTTAGACACATGTCGCTTCTCCACCTTCCGCATGAGGATGCCCCACAGAGGTTCAATAGGGTTCATGTCTGGAGACATACATGGCCACTCCAACACCTTCACTTTCACCCCCCGACAAGGCAGTAAAATCATCTTTGCGTGTGTTTGGGGTCGTCATCATGTTGAAAAGGTGCTGTTCTGCCCAATTTCTGAAGGATGGGCATCATGTTTTGCGTCAGAATGTCACAGTTCATGTTGGAATCCATGTTTCCCTCAATGAACCGCAGCTCCCCAGTACCAGCCGCACTCATGCAGCCCCAGATTATGATGCTACCACCATGGTGGTTGACTGTAGGCAAGACACAATTTTCTTGGTATTCCTCACCAGGGGGTCACCACACATGCTGGACACCATATGGGACAAGAACAAGTTTATCTTAGTCTCATCAGACCACAGGACATGGTCCCAGAAAAAAATGCTTTTGGACAGGTTGTCTATATCAAACGGTTTGCAGGCTTTCTTGTGAGCCAGCTTTAGAAGAGGCTTCCTTAGGGGACTAGTTGCAGTGTGCAGAGTGTGGTCTGGGGATTGACAAGCGGACATCTAAAGCAATGCTGGCAGCACTCATGCGTCTGCTTCTGCACCTGATGCACAGCACGAGGACTCGTAGAACCAACTTGTAGAACCTCTTTATGACCCTGTTCACTGCACCATGTTTCAGAGTGTTTCCGATCTTCTTATAGCTGAGGCAATCTTTGTGGAGAGCAACAATTCTAATTCTCAAAGTTCTTTGACATGAGGTGCCATTTCAAACATTCAGTGGTCAGTGTGAGAGAATTGTACTCAAATTGTAACTTCTCTAATAAAAGATAAACACATTTGCATGGTCCTGTCAAGCAGGCAAAAACATGAACATGATAAATAGGACATGTGGCTTTGCAAGATTTCGGGTGTACTCACTTTTGGTGCCAGCTATTTTGACAATAAGGGCTGTATTTTGAGTAATTTTCAGGAGAGTACATCTGTAGTGCCTTACAAGCTGCACATTGACTACTCTTAAATATATCCACTCACTCACTCACTCACTTATGAGATACTGTATACCTGGAAAGTCTGGTGTCCCAATACTTTTGCCTAAACAGTGTATTCTATTAAGTTAGCTGCCACTAACACGAGATAAAACCTGGAATGGAACAGACACTGCAGTGTTTAATTCCTCTATGGTTAGGTAAAATTTGAAAATTTGTCTGTTGCATGTTTTTTCCTACACAGACCTGTGGAGACAGAGGGTTTGTTGAAGCCAGGCTGCTTTGGCTGTGTACTGAAGACTCCATGTCACTGTCTGAGAGCTCGCTTCCTGAGCGGTTAGACATCATACTGCTAGTCATACAACCAGGCACCATAGAGTAAAACATCTCTGAGGTAGGAAAACACCATAAGACAGATATAAGAATAAATATTAACAAAATGAAAGTTTTATTTTTTTGGTCAATGAGAATGCTATGGTGTGCTACAACTACAATGCATTACAACTACAAAAAATTATTTCAATCGACAAAATATACATTGCCACCACACCTCCATTCTCCAAAGTGCTGACGTAAGTCTCTGTGTTTAGCTTCAGATCTTGGTCTACTGTATCCACACTGATTTGCTTACTGAGGTCCTCCTCTATCAACCTCAGATCATCTGAACCCAGTGGCCTACTGTGAGAACTACCACCACCCCCACCATGCATGTTACTGCTGCCCTCTGAGAAAGGGGGAGACAAAATGAATGAACACATAAAAAACAATGACCCAAACTATAGAGGCAACTGATACAGCTGACATGTAAAATAATCAAAAATCAGAAATTTAAGCTACAATATACAAATTATATATATTTTTTTTTTTCAATAAATTGCTCAAGATTTTTATCAATATTGTTTTATCTTCCCATAACTTACCCTGCTTATGAACTGCAGAATATGTTTCACAATTAAATAATGCATGCATTGAAACAAACACTGGAAAAAAAATTTATGTTAGGAAAAGTTTGCAAGCTTATAAGCGCTATGTGCAGACCTGGGGACTTTATTCCAAAAGGTAGGTCAATATTTACACTGGAAAATGTTTTCAGAGATGGACTAGGCACCAGCTTAAGTAATTTTTTTTTAAACTCTCTATTTAGATTATGTTAATCAACTACATATAGCTAAATCCTCAGCTCCCTGTGTGTGTCAAAAAAGCTGTCAAATAACTTTTGAACTGTGCTTAAGCCTGGAGTTAAACCAGCACCATGACATTCTGAAAATTATCAAATAGGCTGTGTTTAGATGAGACATGTTATATTTGACATCTTATATTTTAATGACGTGTTAATGCTTCTATATTGTCATAGTATCGAATTTTCTTTAAGATGGTCATATATGAAGAAAATCTAAGAAGAACATTTTCTTTTAGGGCTGAAACAATTCCTCAAGTAATTTGAATACAAAAATGTTTATGTTAATGCTTCGTTTAGTCTATTTTACTACACATGGAGCACTGTGTTTCCTCACGGACCATTATTACTGACACACCACCCGCTAAACTATGGACCGCTCTGGACTCTCATTTATAAACGTGGCGTACGCACACATCCTGGACAGTTAAAGACAGAAGATGCTTAAGAATGAAAAATGAAGGAACGGAGAGAAAACAGCGAGAGGTGAGGAGAAAATTCAGGCCAAAGAACACAACAAAAAGTTTTCAAAGTTTTGGATCATTTCAAAATAAAAAAAAATAAAATAAAATAAAAAAAACACTGTACAGCACATTTACCATTTTTTAAAGTAATTCAAAATGGTGATGTAATATGGCAATTAAGTGCACTAAATGGGTTTAGTTTTCACATATTGCAATTTCAGCAATAAAATTATTAAAAAGGAAACAATTATTTAATACGAAAAAATAAGACCTGTCTTATATTGTATATTTAGTATTTAATGAAGAAAAAGTCATTCTTATCCAATTACTTAATTATTCGATGTACTAATCGGTAGAATAGTCGATTACTAAAATAATTAACAGCTTCAGCCCTATTTTGTTTTGCATTTCAAATGCACATTATTGAAAATGTAAATCTTTTTTCCGCCCACTATATTAATGAAATGATGCAAAAATTCACATTATGAAATCTCTCTTAAATGTTTATAGAAGTCACATTTAAAAACAATATAAGGCATAAACTGCATTTTATAATGTTTGGCCATTTTACTTGCATTTAAACCACACAGGGTAAGCATATTACCTGTCTCAATGCAGAGTGCAGTCAGAAGGTCCATTAGGTTAGTAATCTGACTGGGAGAGAGTAAAAGGTGTAGACAGCCCACCTTACCATCTAGCTCCAGCTAAAAGCGTGGACAACAAAAAACAGGATTAAAAAGCATTAATTCATAATGTCGGCTGCAAAGGGAAGAAGTCAAATCTGCTCAGTAAGAGATTGAAAAAATCCTGAAGAAAGCAGCAAACCTTGGGCCCTGGGAGCATGTCATTCTGCTTGATTTTAACAGTGGTCTCCATGAAACCAGAGCAGCTTCCAATGAGTAGAGGCCCAGGATGAGGCCGTAAGGGCTTTGGTGCGTAGTCTCTCTCTTCATCCTCACTGACCACAGTATGTTCAGGAATAAGACTCTAAAAATAAAAAAGACTTTGAAAAACTCTAAAACACTAATATAATTCATATAAAAAAGCTTATGGTCTATAGTCTAAAAAGGAATGTAGTCAGGGAATCCAGCTTTATTGAGGTGTGTAGAATGGGGTGGTTTATAGTTATACTATATTATTTAGTGTTTCTTTAAATACCTTTTAATACATCCTCCAACAAACTTTGAATGGGTTATGCAGGCTCTCACCTGT
The DNA here is from genome assembly GCF_014805685.1 of Silurus meridionalis. Classification (NCBI taxonomy): domain Eukaryota; kingdom Metazoa; phylum Chordata; class Actinopteri; order Siluriformes; family Siluridae; genus Silurus; species Silurus meridionalis. Next base: position 18,256,202 of record NC_060888.1, on the reverse strand, counting down.
GGCTCTCCAAGAGTCTCATAAAACAGCTGTACAGAGTTGAGCTGGAGAATTTTATGCAGAAAGGCTGGAGGCTGGTGGATATCTACAGGCACTGTTTGACTGGAGTCCCTCACAGCTTCATCACAGTAATCCAGCCTGCATGATAAGACAGAAGCATAATACCGCTCGGTTACAGATACAGGTTTACATTTCAAGCAAAAAGGTTTATGTGCAGCTGACAACTAAGATCTAACTTGTGCTTCTGTAGCTTTATATGACACGATATATTATATAATGTATAACCTTAGATTTAACCCTTAAATGCATAAACCACCCAAAGCGTCACCAACTGACCTAGTTTCCTTCTTCTACCTTATCCACATTTTTGAAGATATGACTCAAGTATAATGTTTGTGTTTTTGGAAGAAAAAAAAAGAATTACTTACACAAAAATCTCTGCTGTAGAAAACTAAACAACTTGTGAAAAATCACATTTGAGAACTGCCAGTCGTGAAAGGCCAAAAAGAAAACAAATACAATGTCCGGACTGGTTGCTGGAAAATCAGTGTCACGGGTTTCACAAAGGTCCTACATTCTTACCGTTTAATTTGCATCTCTAAGGCGATCCCATCCTTAGAGTCAAGAGGATGGTGCTCAATTCTTACTATAGTGTCCAAAAAAGTGACTTTTATCCGCCGCAGAACTGTAAAGAAACAGGACAGCTTGTTAGACTTTATATATACACACACACACACACACACACACACACACACACACACACACACACACACACACACACACACACACACACACTTTACCAGTACTTACACTATATACACAATAGTATTGGGGCACCTGACTGTTCCATACATATGTGGTTCTTTCCCAAACTGTTACCACAACCTTAGAGACACAATTATATAGGATGACTTTGGATGGAATAGCATTACCTTTGCCATTCATTTGAACTAGGAGACACAAAACTGTTCCAGTCTGACAAAGCCTCTGTGCACAAAGCGATCTTCATGAAAATATGGGTTACACAGGTTGGAGTGGAAGCTTTTGGGTGACCTGATATAGAGCTCTGACCTTAAACCTACTGAATGCCTTTTGATTAACTGGAACTCTGCAACCCAGGCCTCCTCACCCTACATCAGTACCTGACTTTACTAACACATTTGTGGCTGAATGAACTCTCCATACTCCTAAAGTTAGCAGACAATCTTCCTTTAAAAACAATAGTTATTATAACAGCAAATGGGGACTAATAGGAATTGAATCTTGATCATGAATCTTATGGTTAGGTGTCCATAAACTTTTGTCTATTTAGTCTTTAGCAATTTCTATGAATATTAGCTGAATGTCTTAACATTATCCAAATGTTAATTTGCATAGTCTACATTACTGCATGTGTTTTTGTGCATCGTCCCCAAAAAAATAAAATAAAATAATTTATACACTGGCGATCAAAATTAGAGAACAATGTATAAACAATTCTGAAATAATGTCATCTTCACTGCTCAACAGTTAAAGGAGTTTTTGTCCTGTCTATACCATGCTACCAGAACACCTTTTCCACAAATTAACTAAGGCATTTAAAAAAAAAACCATTATTTTGCAGAAAACACACTGATCAAAATTAGAGAACACTTTCAGATACCTCCCAGTTATTGGTGTTAATCTATTACCTGGTGCTAATTTCCGTGATTATCTGTCAACCCCTATTTAACTGGCAGCATAACTTCCAGTTTCACTGACTCTGCAAGATGGTGGGCCGTTCTAAAGTGACTGAAAGCCGCCGGCAGCAGGTTCAGATGAAGGCCAAAGGGATGACCCTATCAGCCATAGCAAGACAAGTTGGTCGTTCTAAATCGGTGATTTCAAGAATATTGAATCTTTACAATATCACAAACTCATTCAAGTCCACCAAGAAGGCTGGTCGTCTACGGAAGACAAATACAAGAGTGGACAGGATACTGCGGAGGATCTCAATGGGCAATCTTTTCCACACTGCAGCTGGAATTGCTCACCTGCTCAGCGCTGAACAGGGTAAGGATCTGTCTCGTCATACAGTGTCTCAACGTTTAAGAGCATTTGGACTGAAAGCCCACCCACCTAAGCTTTGCTGAGGAGCATGTTGTGTGGACAGAGGAGAACTGGTCCAAAGTTCACTTCAGTGATGAAAGCAAGTTTAATTTATTTGGGTCCGATGGGAAACATTATGTTCGGCGACAAACTGGAGAAAGACTGAACCCAAAGTGTGTAAAGAAGTCAGTGAAAAGTGGAAAAGGAAGTGTCATGGTTTGGGGCATGTTTTCTGCAGCAGGAGTTGGGCCTCTTATACAGCTACATGGCAGAGTGAATGCAAATGTTTATCAGAACCTTCTTCAACAACATATGGTTCCTTCCATGCGTTCATCACCCAATCAGCCCGCAGTGTTCATGCAGGACAACGCTCCATGTCACACAGCAAAACGGGTAAAGCAGTTCCTTGAAACTGAAAACATTGAAATAATGACATGGCCTGCCCAGAGTCCTGATCTCAACCCAATAGAGAAAATCTTTGGTGACAAAGTTATGGCCAAGAAACCCACTACAGTCACTGAACTGTAGAGGAGACTGGAAGAAGAGTGGACCAAAATCACACCAGAGCAGTGTGAGAGACTAGTGCTGTCCTGTGGCCACAGATGTGCTGAAGTCATTCAGAGCAGAGGCCTGTACACTTCCTACTGATTGCTGACTGTTGTAACCTTCAGAAAATTTTGCTGTAATCTTTTTCCATGATACAGTCATTGTTGTTCTCTAATTTTGATCAGTGTGTTTTCTGCAAAATAATGTTTTTTTTTTTTTAAATGCCTTAGTTATTTTGTGGAAAAGGTGTTCTGGTAGCATGGTATAGACAGGACAAAAACTCCTTTGACATGACATTATTTCAGAATTGTTCAATTGTTTATACATTGTTCTCTAATTTTGTGCACCAGTGTATATTTTAGGGCCAACATGCAAGACGAACGCAAATTAACTTGTTGGGGCAGTAGAGCAGTTGAGTTTCAACTAATCTTCCATAAAACCACTGATGCAGGTCACAGAATGTAATATGTGGCACAGCTTATAGTAATAACCATGACAGATTGAGAAATGGTTTTACAATTAGTCTCATTTTACAAAGTCTACAAATGCCAACACCAATTGATTGACTCTGTTATTGTCCCCAAATGGATAATGTTTTTTTTCTTGCATTACAGATTGTCTAGTGGCTGTAGGAACTAGGGATGCAAACTGTGGTCAAATAACACAAACCTTCAAAGGCATGGTGAATAGAGTTCACATGGTGAAAATCAGTAGTTTTTGTCCTGAAAGACTATAACTGTCAAAATAACACAAAGAGCTTATTAAATATGAAAATACAGTGGCGTGCAATAAACAAAGCTGTGCCTGACATGAAGTAGATTTTCTCCTACCACCCCAAATGTTCTATTTCCTTTTATACCATAGGGGCATGCCAATTTTCTTGTATTGCTGGATGTAACCATGAGCATTTTTACTGTTTCCCCTTCACTTTCTTTGCCTTTTATGTGAAACTAGAAAGTGCATAATCATCTGTCCTGAAGACTCTTATGTGTTGGAAAGCTTATTAACTCTTACAAAACCTAGGCATGGCAGATTCCTTTCATAAATATTCAATACGCATCTTCTTATGGAGGCTTCCACATTAATAACTATTTTTTTCCTTTCTTTTCATTTTTAGTTACAGAAAATTCATTAAAACTTTCTGACCAATCAGGCCTGAGAATTTAACAGATCTAAGAGGCTTTACAGTTACATCACTCATCACTGTGTACGGCTGGTCACCTTTTATGATCCCTTTGAGCTTGAATAACACACCAGCAATACACACCTGTCTCAATAGTCTGTGCAAACATTTCCAGCCCCTCTAAAGGAGCGGGCGGTTCTTCTGATGCCTCAGGTGGGTCCTTCAGACACTCCTTGGCCAGCTGCATGCTGGAAGTCATACATGAAGACCAGCCTTGGGAGTCCCAGGCACCACCTACATACACATCATAAAAGGAAGTAGAATAATTAAAAGCATTTATCATGATCAGAAAAGTAAAGGGAAGAACAATTAACAAGAATATGTCAGCCAGGTTGTGAAGGTGCTGTCAACTTACTGGTTCTGTCCTTGGGTCTGCATGTTATCTGTAGCCCAGTGACTTCAAGTGTGCAGTGGTCAGTAACAAGTGCTGCCCATGGGATTGTCACTTTTATACTCTGCACAAAACCTTCTACAATCTCCAGAGGGGCTGCAAGGGACTCCAGGAGCTCATTAACTGCCTGTAAGAAAAGATGAAGTAGATCATCATAGTTACCGTGATGAGGTTTAGTGAAAGCTAAAACTTTGAAAAATCTGAAGGCTATTCACCCAGTATTTTCACTCCTAGATTCTGGAGCGTTTAAAAAGCATTACCTCTAGGCCCTTAACAGGGTGTTTAGGAAACATCTTTGTTCCTCTAAGAACACTGTATGAGGCACATGATGAGGCTCAGATCCTTTATGCTTAGCCTGGCCAGAATATTACGAAACACTTCTGAGATGTATTTCATGTTTTCTCAGAAGGGCCAGGGTGCTAAACTAGCTAACTCACTCACTCACCCACACGTCGAGGTTGATTTCTTTAATGACACCGCTGCCATTGTACAAGTCCAAACTCAGCTGGTCCAAACTCAAACGTTCCTCCAAGAAGTGGCCGAGGTAATGCTGTAAAAGGTAGCGACAGGCCCGCTTCTTTATCGAGCCCGACCAAGGGAAGAGCCACCGAGACATAGGGCCAGGGAGACTATAGTGAGGGACTGAAGAGGTGGCGAAGGAAAAAGAACACGAGACAGACAACAGTCCTCCGGGAACTGCATAACAATCAGCCCTGACTGAGGAGACACAGGCAGATGGTAAATAGACGACTAGCTTCAGCTTGAAGGGGTTAGCTGAATAGTCCTGGCTAGCTAACTTCCCTCTCCTTGACACAAAAATTCTGAATTTTTCCCAGACAGGACACTTTTCTGTCCGCTGCAGTTTTTAAAAGAGCCACGATCTCATTAAAAATGTTGCTCCGCAAAAACAGTTTTTACTCTTACATAGATGATATTTTTGACATCAGCGACAGGTTCTCTTGCGTTTCTACTGATAGGGCTGTTTATTGTTTTCATACTGAAGACTGCGCGAGCGTGCGACATCATTGACTCGTCACGCAAGACGTCTTACGTCACAGGTATCGGAAAGGGCGGGACGCCATTTTGAGAAGGTCAACAAAACAATTACACTGTACAATTTGACCCACTCTCAATCGATTCCTTCTGCTGCCACTGATGCAGAACTCATTTCAGGATGAACACTGTTTTGAACTCATAAAGCTCAGAAGCAAGCACTCGTTCTCTACTTTTTATTACTCAATTTCTCTTTATTTTTCATTCTTTTATCTAGTCCCCCCTTTCTGCTTTTCAGAACATGTTTTCTCTCATTCTTTTTCCTCTACTATTTTCTACCATATTTTTTCGCTCTTTAAATTTGTTTTTCAGATTCATTGCCTACTTATCTTCTTGTCACATTTCCTCACTTATCACTCTCCTCCTTCCAACCCAGCCATTGGGGTTGCACAAGCCAGTGCACTCTTAGTGCTGCTCCCAAGCCGGGATAAATTGGAAGGGTTGCATTAGGAAGGGCATCCAGCGTAAAACGTGCCAAATCAAATATGTGGATCATGAATCGAAAATTCATACCGGATCGGTCGAGGCCCGGGTTACCAACGACCACCACAAGTATTGTTAGTCAACAGGGTACCGGTGAAAATTGGGCTACTGTTGGCCGAAGGAGGAGAAGGAGAGGAGGAAGACGTCTACAGAGACAGCAGAAAAAGAAGTGTAGGAGAGTGGAGGTTACAGTGGGCACTTTAAATGTTGCCACTATAAATGGTAAAGGGAGAGAGTTAGCAGATATGATGGAGAGGAGAAAGGTAAATATGTTGTGTGTTCAGGAGACCAAGTAAAAAGGGAGTAAGGCAAGAAACATTGGAGGTGGGTTTAAACAGTTATTTTATGGTGTAAATGGAAAGAGAAATGGCGTAGGGGTGATTCTGAAGAAAGAGTTTAGTAAGAGTGTAGTGGAGGTGAAGAAAGTTTCTGATAGGGTGATGAACGTGAAGCTGGAAGTTGAAGGAAGGATGATAAATGTCATCAGTGCCTATGCTTCACAAATGGGTTGTGAGATGGAGGAGAAGGAAAAATTCTGGAGTGAGTTAGATGAAGTGGTAGAAAGTGTACCTAAGAAAGAACGATTGGTGATTGGGGCAGACTTTAATAGACATGTTGGTGAAGGGAACAGAGGTGACGAGGAGGTAATGGGTAGGTATGGGAGGAGAGGAATGTGGAAGTGCAGATGGTGGTAGATTTTGCTGAAAGGATGGAAATAACAGTGGTGAATACATATTTTAAGAAGAAGGAGGAGTCTAGGGTGACGTATAAGAGTGGAGGAAGGTGCACACAGGACTATGTTTTATGCAGGAGATGAAGGAGCAACCTGAAGGAGATTGGAGATTGTAAGGTGTTGGCAGGGGACAGTGTAGCTAGACAGCATCGGATGGTGGTCTTTAGGATGGTTTTAAAGGTAAAGAAGAAGAGGAGGAGAGTGAGGACTGAAAGAAGAATAAGACGGTGGAAAGTGAAGGAGGAAGACTGCAGTGATTCAGGGAAGAGGTCCGACAGGGACTTGGTGTTGCTGAAGAGGTGCTGGATGACTGGGCAACTACTGTAGAAGTGATAACGGAGACAGCTAGGAAGGTACTTGGTGTGACTATTGGAATTAGAAAGAAAGACAAAGAGACGTGGTGGTGGAATGAGGTAGTGCAGGAGAGCATGAGGAGAAAGAGGTTGGCAAAACAGAATTGGGATCAACAGAGTGATGTGAAAAGTAGGCAGGAGTACAAGGAGATGCGGCAGCAGGTAAAGAGGAATGTGGCGAAAGCCAGGGAAAAGGCTTATGAGGAGCTGTATGTGAATTTGGATACTAAAGAAAGGGGAAAATAATTTGTAGCGATTGGCCAGGCAGAGGGACCGAGCTGGAAAGGATGTGCTACAAGTTATAGCAATAAAGGATGGAGATGGAAATGTGTTAAATAGTGAGGAGACTGTGTTGAGAAGATGGAGAGAGTATTTTTAGCAGCTGATAAACAGGGAAAATAAGAGAAAGAGAAGGTTGGATGGTGTGGAGATGGTAGAGCAGGACGAGTTTAGGATTAGTAAGGAGAAAGTGAGAGCAGCGATTAAGAGGATGAAGATTAAAAAGTCGGTATTACCCAATGACATACCAATAGAAGCATGGAGATGTTTAGGAGAGATGGCAGTGGAGTTTTTAACAAGATTGTTTAACAGGATTTTGGAAGGTGAGAGGATGCCTGAGGAATGGAGGAGTGTGCTGGTACTGGTTTTTAAGAAAAAGCGAGATGTGCAGACCTGCAGTAACTACAGGGGAATAAAGTTGATATGTCAAACCATGAAGTTATAGGAAAGAGTAGTGGAAACCAGGCTGAGAGAAGAGGTGACCATCTGTGAGTAGCAGTATGGTTTCATGCCGAGGAAGATCACCACAAAACAGAGGTGGGAAGTAATGAAGTACAAAAACTTTGTTACTTTACTTAAGTAGATTTGTCTGGTATCAGTACTTTACCCCACTTTTTATTTTTTGGACAACTTTTTACTTTCACTCAATACATTTTTACACAAATATCTTTACTTTCTACTTCTTACATTTTCAAACCAACCTTGTTACGTTTAGTATTATTTCTTCCCATTGAGTGCTGTTTTCAGCCTATCAACCCTTCATTGCACAGCTTTTTCACCATATCACTGGTGTTGTTATAACTTTCGCATGTAGGATGTTTTAGAAACAATGTGAGGGAGGTGCAATTGAGATGGTTTGGACATGTGCAGAGGAGGGACATGGGGTATATCAGTAGAAGAATGCTGAGGATGGAGCTGCCAGGAAGGAGGAAAAGAGGAAGGCCAAAGAGGAGGTTTATGGATGGGGTGAGGGAGGACATGCAGGTGGTTGAAAGAGGCAGATGTAGAGGACAGAGTAGTATGGAGACAGATGATCTGCTGTGGCGACCCCTAATGGGAGCAGCTAAAAGACGATGATAATCACCCTTTTCTTTCCCATTCTTTCTGCTCCATGTTTCTTCATTAATTAAAATGCAAATACAATTATAGATATTTGATTTAATCAGCCTATATAAATAGCTTACATTAGACAAATTATTTAATAAAGATGTTTTATTCATTTTTACTTTATGCTTTTTCAGCATATGTTCTCATTAAAAAATATTTCAGATAATGCTTCAGATGCCAACTTTACTTATAAATGTCAAGTGTGAAACATTCTGTTCAATTCAGATCTTTAATTATGTCGAGATGTCTGGGTGGTGCAGCAGATAATGTTACTTTTCAACTTCAGCATCCTTGGATTGATCCTAAACTAAAAAAAAAAAAAGATTATATATAGGCAACATTGGTACGCAATGATTTATATATTTTTTCTAATGACAGAGAGTCTGTTTGTTGTTGACATAAAGCAAAACTGAGCAATCGCCAGTAATGCAGTCCTTTGGTACACCCAGAACAAAAAGAGAATACAATAAGCAAAGAATTTATTGCTTTTTTTAATGCACCTAGCAAGGGCTGATCTGCACACAAATAACATTATTAAAAAACACAATGGTAACAAATAACCAACAAGTGCTGTTAGTGTTTAGATATCAATCCAGCCTGAGCTTTAATAACAGCAAGAAAATATGAAACCAACAAACAATAAAAAATTAAACAAATAAATAATAATAAAACTTTCCGCTTCATTTAAATTTTTCACAGCAAACTTATTAAATAAACTGTTCTGATCCATTTTCACGATGTGACAGCCACTGATATGGAACCCTTAGCCTGTTACAAAACAGAAACACATTGTGAACATATTAACTAAAGATAACACTATTATAATTTGAAGCACATTATTGTATTACATTGTCACTGAATTCATTATTATCCTCTGGTGTGCCTGAAACTTTGAGTCTCACCTTGAGCTCTAAGAAGAGCTGAACAGCTCGGTTGAAATTCCATTCATTCTGTTGAAGCCACCTGAGACAGAACACAAGGCAGAAAAAAATATGATTTAAATATGTGAATCAGATTCTAAAGTCAATCCCCCTCCCCAGACAATGTCCTGTACGTGCTTTTGACATCTCAAGGTTATGAGCATGGGACAGTTTACACACACGTGCAAACACACAAAACGGTACCATTTTACACAGTAAAATATACGTTTCCATCAAGATCTCTACTTACTTTTGGGACCACTCGAGATTCATCTGATATTTCTGAGAAAAGTTAAAGATCATCTCCTGCTGGGTGGGAGAGGGGGTGGACACGGGGCTGCAGGATGGGGTCGGTGCAAGTGGGGCAAATGCACGGCGGACCTCTTCAATGGTGGCGTGCCTCACAAATAGCGTATCATTGACTAAACATAGCCTACAAGAACAAAATAAAAACACCCAAAAATATTTATTACAACAACTCCTGAAAGCTTGAAAAAAAGAGAAAATATATCAAAAGTAGACAAATCACCACAAATGAATGTAATCACAATAAGGGATAGGGGCTGCAGAATCTTGAGTGTGTGTGTAAAGTGGGAGAAACACCCTGGAAGTCCCATGAGTGATTTTCAGAAACTCATTTACCCTTTGGGTCAATTTAACTTTGCCAATTTTACTGAAGTGGTTTTGGGAAAAGGGAGAAAACTGTATGGAAACAGGATGGAACCTGGGACATGGGAGGTGGAAATGTAACCTGCTGTACTATCATGCTACAGAGAGTTAATTTAGTTTTAGTTCATATATGGGAGCGGGCAGCATAATGGGGCAAACACTGCACAGTGGGCAAGCTTGAATTTTTTAATTGTCCAACGCTTTGACACAAAAGATCAGTTAAAAAAAAAAAGTTTTTTCTTACGCATTGTTCATGGCTGGGACTCCAACGAAGACCCGGGAGAAGGCACGGATATTTTCTTTTGATTTGACATCAACTAATGGAACAGGAAAAAAATAAAATAAGAAAAATTATCATCTAAATCTATCAATAATCTAGAACACACACACACACACACACACACACTCCATCTTGAAGAGCATTCCAGCTGACTGTGTGCTCTCTAATTAAAGTTTACAGTAGACCTGCATGAGATGAATTTTTCAGTCCCTCTCCCGCCCCCTTTAGGTTCAAATCCCAAAAAAATGTATTTTCTCCCACCCGCAATATTTAAGTTTTGTTCTGCTTCCGCCCTCAAAAGCCTGCGTGTAAAATGTATAAGTAGTTTTATTTTTAATGCACTGAATGCTTCGTCTAGCTCCTTTACACTTCATTTTTTTCATTTGCTTCCCTTTTGAATATAAAAGAAGAAACAGAAAATAACCAAACATTGTTTTCTTTGAGTTTGACTTTTTTGTGTAAATGATGAATATAGACATGGAAAGTTTCAAAACATAGAACATCAATTGAAACGATATAAATAAAAAAAAAGGCCAAGGTTTTGTTGTGTTGTATGTTCCTTTCTTCAATAATGAAGTAATATCTGTACCTCTCTGCGATTCACTGTCCATTCACCTGTAGCTAATTGCGATTTTCTGAACATTCACCTTAGACCATTTTGTGGGAGTCCCATTAATGATGTTATTGTCCCACAACCCGCACACACACACACACACACACACACACACACACACACACACACACACACACACACACACACACACACAACTACGTGTTTCCAAATATTTTGACAGGTGCTGTATATACTGTACATATGAAAGAAAGATAAACATATATAAAGAGCACAGTGGTTCACTATGTGACATCTTTTGCAAACAATACTTACAGTCCTTGAACATCCCAGTGACTGTAAACACCAGTAGCATTTCCTGAGGAGACAGAGTCAATAAACCGTACTAAGAATTTAGTCGTGACAAGTAATAAAAAAAAAAAAAAAAAATACAAACTGTAAAACTCACAGTGCATGTGTTCACATCAACACTAAAAGAGGCCAAGTCATGCTTGGTTTTGGGCAGTTCATTCAGGAAGGCGACTATGCTCAGTCGAGTGTGCTTCAATGCACGAAACCTCATCGCTATGGGGAAGGTAAAAAGGCAGAGAAGTTTCAGATTATCAACATAATATAAATCAGTTACCAGGTACTGCAAGAAACATAAGTACGATGATATGTTCACTAAATATACAGTGTAATAATAAGGCACTTAACAGAACTTATTCAACATAAATTATGAAAAACATGCCAAATCTATCGTATCAAAATCACCACCATTATATGCCTGCATTAATTCTGCTTTAGACAAATGCCCATAAATTAGAATTAATTAATTAACCTATTATTTTGTTACTAAACAGTGTTGCTAACAAACATACATGGGACACCTGGAGGTGTACATGGTTTTTGAAAATGTAGCTCAATTGAGAGTTCCCACTTCTGAGTTCAGTAGAATGCAGTGTACGGCATTACTGAATTTATTATTAAGGCAAACACAAACCCTACTTCACTTCTGTCTCTCGTTTAACACGCCCTTTTATTTGCAAATACTTACAAGGGTCTTTGATTCTCTTTATGTTGCGATTGTGACTTTTATATTCCTCTGAGGTATACCTATAATTACAGAAGAGCTGAGTTAGTGAAAGAAAATTTAAATATATTTGACTTCCTGCATATAATACAAAATAATTAAACAGAAAGCAAATAACCCATTATAGGGCTCCAGACAGTCGCATTTGCGCCAAAAATGATAATTAGCGAGTAATATTTTTGCCTCGATCACCACCTGTGACCATATAAATTTGCACGTTTTGACTGAATAATCTGCATGTTATGACTTTTTATGTGCGTGTTCTGTGAGGAATGGCCTATCACATCATTTGTTGACGTAATAAACAGAGACGCATGCACCGCCTATGCTTAAGTTAAAGCGCCAAAATAACGGGATAGTTTCACCTTTCTGCATCAGAAAAAAACATGTTGAAACTAAAAATATCAGACTTTTTTCCAAAACAGTCTCCATCTCTGTCCAACTCTTCCGCTAATGACACACCTGTTAATAAAAACGCAGGCTGCAGTTGTGCCAGCATAGGAGAGAGGCAGAACGACAAAAACACTGAGGACCATCTTTCTATGTCAGTCAGTGAAAACATAAATAAAAGTGCCAAAAGACTTCTTGGATTCAAGAGTTTTCATGACTGAGGTATGATCACGAGACGCAGAAAATGTTCTGCGACTTCTGCTCTAAAGCGGGCAGAGAAATTGCGGGAACAAATCATTGAAAAAAAAAAAAAGAGACGGTAAGAAAACACTGCGATAGCCAAAAGCATAAAAATGCTCGTGATCACATAACGGTGAAGAGCGCGCCACAGTGTCTAAGCACTGTTAGCTCTCGCAGTGTCTCGTGCATGTGATGTGGACTGCCTGCCGAAAAATAATGGAAAGAGCGAAAAATTTAATTCAACACCGCCTATATGATCGCTTCAGTTCCCAGGCCATGCTGTAAAAAATGGCAGATGTACACATGAAAGGATGACTGGAAGTAAGTGTTTTTTAAAGTTCATTCTTGTGTGGCACTTAAAAATATCATTTGGAGCCTGTTGTTTTTTTCATAGGAGCTAATGGCTCCTAAATAGATTTTTTTTTTGTCTGGAGCCCTGCATTAACTTTCAGCTGATAAACACTATAGAGTCATTTTTATATGTCTGTCTCTGTAATTTGATATCATGCATATCTTTTTTTTTTTTTTGTTTTTTGTTACAAATACTCAATAGTAGAAATAATATTTCGAAAAAAAAAAAAAGGATTTACTTGGAGACATTGTAAATGGCATTTTGAAGGCTGAGGGAGAAGCAGGCCTCATCATGATATGCATCCAGCAAAGGCTGCCTGTTTCCTGAGTCATACACACTGTAATATCTATTGCAATACACAGACAGGGATTCTGTTAGAATGTACAGAATGAACAAATGTGTAATAAAGAAGAAATGGTTAATTCAAGCAAACAATCATTTATTCATCTTTAGCAAACACATTATCCTGGTCAAGAGACCCTCTAGAGCATACGTCAAACTCATGACCCCCGGACCACTTTTGGCCCGCCGAGCCATTATATCTGGCATGCGAGGTAATAGCACATTTATATTATAACTAAGAATGTATGCTGTCTGTTTTGTTTTTCATTAAATGACAGCGTTTGGCCCTCTACATAGACCTGGTATTTAATTTGAGCCCATTCTATTATTGGGTTTGACACCACTACTCTAGAGGATTCAGGAACACTGCATTAAACAAGGGAACACACCAGTCAATTGCACCATGCACTCACACAATCACACTCGTTTAGTAACAGTCACCAATCAACCAACTGGCATGTTTTTTGGGTGGCTGGATGATATCGGAGGAAACCCACACAGAGAACAAGAGAAACTCCACACAGATTCACAGGATCCTGGAGCTGCAAAATGGCAACACTATCCTTCATGCCACTATGCTACTAGTGACCATGTTAACTATGCTTATATTTGACAGGTGGTGGACTTACTGGTGCAGAAATCGCAGAATAAACTCCTTGACGTCACTTGAAACAAAGTAGCTGTCCTGAAACAGACACATGCATGGCATTAAAACAGTGAATCGTTTATATATTGAGAGACAATTCAATAAGCCTACGACGCACCTTACTCGGAGGAATTGCGGTGCAGGTTTCCACATCAAAACCAATCGGTGTCGGAAGATTGTGGCCATCCTACATAGAAATAAGAATACAAGCATTAGGTTTTTGTAATTTGGTAACTATTTTATTAATTTGTAAAGAATGTTGCTTGTTTTTTGACTACTTATTATAAAGACGTTATTGGAGCCAAACTAATTTATTCACACACGGTTAAAGGTAGGAGACATGATTTACTTTCAGTCTTATCACAGTAATTAAGTCAACTGTCTTCTCAGGGTCATGTAAACAGACAAATTAATGAATCATACATAGCAAATAAATGAACCTAAGTAAAATGCTCTTCTCTTAGAATCACTGACTAACAGATATTACACATTAAGACAGAGTAACACTAAATAAAGAAAAGAATAACTAAGCCTGTGGAAGGGGGAAACTAAGTGACAGCTGTAAGCAATAAAGAAAAGGTTCTTACCAGTTTGAGGAGCTTGGGAAATCGGTCACGCACAGCACTGTCAAAACAACAAAGCATAAGGGTTTTGGTTCAAATGTGGCTTTTACTACCGTGCTCACATTAACACTCACACACTAAAATACAATAAGGGTTTAAAAAGAAATCCTGACCCGTGTAGCTCCACTATGGTGTTAGCAATTTAATTGTCTAAATCCAACACAATATTTGCTTAGCAAACACTTTAGTGTTTCAGCTTCATCTTTGTTTCAAAGACAGCTGAAAAATATTAGAAGCTTTAACCCTCATTTTTTATTTTTTTAACCACCAGTTTTCTCCATGCAGAACCTGCTGTGAAATGTTTGGGACACTTATTGCACAAAATATTGGTATGTACTAATCTGATCTAAAAAGACAGAAATGACTCACTGAGGTAAAAATAAAAAAATAGGACACTGTGATGTGATATTCAAAACACAAATTCGGTCCAGTCCTAAGGTAGCCTTGAATATTTTAACATTACAAGCAGAATGACTGACACTGTGTAGGGTCCATGAATCTCTTTCATTTAAAGTATGATCAATGATTGTCTATTTTTTTCTACATCATAAACAGGACTGTCTTTTTTCTGAATAATAACAGTTTTTATTATTAGCTTGCTATGAGTTGAATTTATTACATGAGAAATTTGACTACATGATTCAGTGTTGCTTCAATGAATACCCTTAATTGCATAGTCAGGCCTCACCTGCTTCCTGAAATGTTTACATACAATTTGAAAGATGTTTTTATTTGTAAATGCTGCAGCAGTATTAGTACTGAAATTAAAGTTTTCCTGGGGAGAACTGGGAAGTGGTTCTCATAAGCAAAGAAAAAACAATTATTGCTGGTGTTTATGGGCCATTATTGTAAGAGCTAGCCAAAAAAGTTGTTTAGATTTCTACAGTAACATACAATTACTTCTAGATTTTCAGCAGAATGAAAGTCACTGTGACCAATTTAAAGCAAATGTCACGTTTAATCTCTTTTTGTGTGCCTGTAATGTTATCTTATGATATTAGTATATTAAAGCACGAAATATATTCAGAGAACTAAATTAGCATACATTTTTTTTTTAAGAATCATAAACTTCTTTACTATATAAACATTAATACCTCCTAAGTACAGGAGGTCCATTGTGTTACTTGAATGTTTTTTTTTTTAATATTCAGCTACATTTCTTGTATATTTCTTCCTCTCAGTTTTTGGCCCTTATCTAGTGTCGATGAATACAACTATGTGGTCATAACCACTTACCCGATATATGATGATTGGTCTGTAAAGTGATCACACAGAGGATTGTGATCCAGCCACAACTCTGTCAGCTTCAAGCCTTTCAGTTTGTCCAGCTCCCGCTCAGACTTCAACTATGGTGGAAGAACAGAAAGAGAAACCAGTTCAAATGAGTACACATGGCTAAATTCACATTATATCAAAGTACATTATGAAATGAGAATTAATGTGTATAATATAAATAAAATGCATGATTTAACGAACAGTTAGAAGATGGTAAATAATGATGTCACCTCATTATGGGACAGGTTGAGAGTGCTTAGGTTGGGAGTTATGTTCACCATCTCTGCAAGGTCATCCAGCTTGTAGAGCTTGTTATTACTTAGGTTAAGAGCAGTCAGCTATAGACAACATAATAGTGAGAAATTTAATGTTAAATCATTTAGTGTGGATACTGTTAACTAGGGCTGAAACAACTAATTCGATAAAATCAATAATAATCGATAAAGAAATTTGTTGTCCACAAATGCCGTTATTGATTAGTTTGGCTGCTTATGTTACAGGCTAGCATGACAGCAAGATAGCACAGCCACCTGCAGAAATGTCGGAGAGTACAGGATCAACCCTTAGCAGGAAAAAGTGTGTCCCAAAGCATCCAAGCATTTTATAATCGTTTATAAAATCGAAATATTTGCTATAGTAGTTGGTAAGCAGACTATCCTGATGAAATACCCCTGCTATAAATACTGTGAGACAAACTGCACATGCGCTTACCATTAATGTATCAGATAGCCACTGACAGCAGAATCAGATTCTGCTAGAGCTGAGTAAGGCTTTACAAACCCACAGATCTCTTAAGTAAGTACTTTAAATGCCATGACTATCACACGTTTTATTAGAAAGCACAAGAGAAAAAAATAAAACATCATAATTTAGATGTCTGTATTTGTAAAACGAAATCTTACTTGTGGAACATTCTCTTTAATAATCTTCAGCACGGCCTCCATGCAGCTCTTCCGGCTCAGAATCACATCGATATTCTGAGAGATCAAATCTGAAAAGACATGTCAACAATTCTCAATTTCACACATATGCGTTTCACCAAAAAAATTGCTTTTCAGCAATGTCTGGTTAGTTCTTTTGCTATCTAGAAACTTAAAGAATGACATGATCAGTATAAATATGAATTAATAGTCAAGTCAAACTACCTTGATCACTGCGAATGCTGTTCAAGTCAAGAAATTGCTCGGAGACATCAAATCGCTTGGACATGCATTGCTGTTAAAAGATTTGAGCTTCCATCAGTATCAGTTTTTTATTTTTATTTTTCCCCCAATCACTTTTTTCAGAATGAGTGCATAAAGCCCTTTACCTTTAAGTGTTCAAGATCCTCGTCTTTCAAGTCATTCTGAAGGAAGTATGGTGGAGGACAGGGGTTCATGATCACAACAACCTAAATAAAAGAACAAAAACAATTTATCAAATCATCTATAGTTAACTGCAGAAGGATTCATAAAATTTACCTAATACAATAAATACTATTCAAAGAGTATCAGAGATATCAAAAACCAAGCATCATGCCTTATATCCTTCGATATCCACGATCTTGCGAGAGATACTACGCAATGCATTGGCAGTGTCATCATCATCTACGAAGAACTGCACTTTCTGTCCCTCCACGGAATACTTTGAATACATAGAGGAAAAGAAAAAAAACACAACGGTTCACTGTTTACACATCTGCTATATATTCAATAACAGGTTATTATTATCTGGACTATTAAGCCTGCTGGTGTTTACTCACATGTACTGGAGTAAAAGGAATGGGGCAGAGATTCTGAAGAGCAGTCAAAAGCCACTTCTTATCATGTTTCTTGCCATAAGGGATCTGTTAAAAAACAACCATTGTTCAAATCTACTGACTTTATAAAATAGAGTAAAAGCAACAATAAACTTTTTTTTAATATATTTTTTTTTATTATAAACACAATTTTGCCATTTTTTCGTACCGTTATTTTGTACCATGTCTTGGATTTTCCTGAGATTGACAGGCCTCCTGGTTTTTTTTCATTGCCTGATAAGTGACTTCCTCCCCGTAGCCTGCACCGTTCTGGTGTTTCTCTTCGGTCTTCAGCAATTCGATTATCCCATCGTCGGCTGCCCCGGCCATATGGGTTGCTACATTAAAGAACCCAGATCAGTCCACTTAATTTGCAGCAATCTTACATCATGCCACTATATTCCCAAAAGTACACCAATCACTCCCTTATGTGCTTTTTGATTGCCCTATTTCAGATTTAGTTCATATAGTCCCTTTGCTGTTATATTAACCTTTACTGTCTGGCAAAGCTTTCCACTAATTCTGAGGTATGAATGTGGAGACTACAAGCTTTAGAAACACCAGGTAATGACCTCTGGGTGATGTTCGGGTGTGTTCTGTGTTCCAATTCATCGAAAGGTGTTCAGTAGGGTTGAGCTCAGGGCTCTGTTCTGGACACTCATGTTTTTATAAGTCCCCTTTGTGCACAGGAGCATTATCATGCCAATAAGATCCAGTGAAGGGAAACTGCAATGCTACAACATTGTGGTAACAGAACCACATATGTGTGTGATGCTCAAGTGTCCACAAAGTCCACATAGACCCCTTCAAACTTCTAATCTTCCTAACTCTATTTATTCAAACATTTAAGTTAAAGCATTCACACAAAAACACATACACTTATATACTCACAATTTCCTCTGAAAACTCCTATCATGGCCATTGCTCATGTTCACATCTCCATCTTCATCCACAGACCTGCCTGGAAAATTACTGCCGGAGCCCCTTTTGGGATGGCATCCTAGTCTCTGATGAACTGGTGCATTGTTTTGGCGTCTCCTGGGTGGCCCATGACTTCTGCGATTATGAAACTGAGAACCACTCACTCGGTCATCATGCTCTGATCCAAAAGAAATACATAAAATAAACGATCATAAACATTTCTGTTTATACACTGGATTAATCCATAACAAATTGCACATCGCAGTGCACCAATTTTAGTTACACACTTCTTATTTGTAAGTGATGGGACTTTGGGATTGGTTACCATGAAAACAGCAGTAACAAAGACTGTTGTTAAGCAACCTGTTATTGCAATGTAAGAAACCCAAAAATTACAATTGCATTAGATATATATACCAAAAAAATGAATAATAATATAAATAATGATGACAAATTTCATTTTAAATTTAATAATCAGAATATGTCAGACGTTCTCACAGTGGTGTCTGCGCACTTCCTGGGGACTGTGAAGCAAAGCTTCAGGTTTATGATTATTAAATTGTTACAACAGGGCAATCACAACCCACAGTTTTTGGGTATTATATTAATTATTAATTGTTATGGTTATTAGCTACAATATATGATTGCACACATTTCAAAATGTGCCCAAAATTTGAAGAAGTTTGGTATGTTCTTAAAAGAAAAATCACCACTGCTGATGGTGAAGGATCCCCTGACTGTAAGAAGTCTGAAAAGTTGTGTATATACAGGTAGTCCAAGCAAACCCAAGCTTTTAAAATCCAATCTGAATAATACATTCCCAGAACAGCATTTATAATTTGGTATAAAATCGCCATGTAAACCGGAGTAGTAGACGTGATCCACGGCGTAAAAACCCGGACACCATGCAGTGTACAGCTGTACACTATTCATGAATTTAGTATGCTAAACAAAGCCAAGACACGTCTAAATGTAGTAAACATGCTAAATATATGATATTTTTTACCCGAATAGCTGCCACTGATCCAGACTTTTCGTACAGCTGGGTCTTCGTCCAAACCTAAACAAAAATAAACCCAAACATCAACCGAGTCACAAGATGTTTGCACACTTACCACTGTAGCAGCGGTCAAAGTCCGCCATTATCCAGACCTGAAAACACCGCCAGCTTGGTAAGGTGGCGTTTTTTTTCCGCTCAAATATTAAATACGCAGCGATTTGACCCAAATACGAACTGTTCACATCTCGCTGTTAAAGTATCATCTGACAGCGCAGGCGACTCCAAACACAGGAGAGCATTTCCAGGGGAACTTCATTAACCGTCACTCCCAGTGGGCGGTAACATCCGGGTCTCCTCTACTATGTGCGCTGTGTTTTAAATTCAGCATTGCTAAGAGTAATTTTCATCATCAGAATTATTTTTTTTTTGCTTGACATAGCTTTGTACTTTAAAATGTCAAAATGCTGTCTTATCATCAACAAGAATGCCATATAGATACATTAATCATAACTGGGGAAAAAAAAATATTTCCGAGGCTGCACAGCACGTGCTCCGGCTTTTACATACTGCTGTAATATAACTCGAACTTTTTAGTGATATTACATATAACTTGCCAATATTTCCGGATGGATTGTTTATTAATGTAAATAGTAAAAAAAAAAAAGTGCTTCAACAAAGTCTGATTCCTTGCTCACCTTCAGATCGCACATTTCTGCATACGGACAAACGACGACACCCGCGTTTAGAAAACATCTCGATCAGAAGACGATAAATTGTTTAGGAGTCGGACTCTAATATGACCCCACCACCTCACTGTGACGTCACATGCAACGCTGTACTGGAAAATGGCACCTTACTAAAAAAATGCCCTGCAGCAATAATATTAATAAAATAACCAACAAAAAAAAAGTCACTAGAAAAACCAACAATAAATGTATTATCATAAATGATTTACTCTTATTTTTATCTTTTATTTTTCATCTTCTCTCTCTCTCTCTCTCTCTCTCTATATATATATATATATATATCTTTATCTCTCTCTCTCATACATACACACATGAACAGCCATATTTCAGTTCGTCTACATCAGGGGTCACCACCTTTTTGACACCGGGAGCTACTTCTTGGGTACCGACTAATCTGAAGGGATACACACTTCTAAAATACATTTTTTTCTCAATTTACCTTTAATTATATGTTATTATTAATAATTAATGATATTCATCTATATCAGGGTGTCAAACTCAATTGCACAGGGGCCAAAACAAAGCACACTTTAGGTTGTGGGCCGAACAGGATAAACATTTATTGAACACACTAAAACAATGTTTTTTAAACATAAATATGAATAAAAACAGACAGGAATATTATTCCAGAATAAATCAACTTAAACTTTAAATAACTTCAAATATTTTGCTCTCCATTCAAATATCTCCAGTGAAACACCAGACGTCTCACAGCTTCATCATGCAGCTCTTCAGAAACTCTCCCTCAGTAAATAACCGGCTGATGTGCCTCTGATTTCTCCTCTGCTTTCACACCAGCTTCACTTTGTGATTTTGCTGTGGTGAAACACGTCTGCTGAAATGTCCGATTCTTCTTTAACTCTTCTACTTTCTGTATCTTCTGCTCTGCATTCAGGTTTTTCAGCTTCTCCTGATGTTTTGTCTCGTAGTTCCGTCTTAGATTCAATTCCTTAATTACAGCCACATTCGCTCCACAAATAAGACACACGTGTTTACCGGCAGTGTCAGTAAACATCTACTCAGAATCCAATCGGTTTTGAAAGGGTCTGTTTTCAGAATCCACTTTTCTCTTCACCACTGTGAGGCGCTGTTTCACAATAACTTTACAATAGGGTTAAATACATCAACAGAAGCTCGACTTGATTGACGCTGGAATGTTCCCAGGTCGCCTCGCGTTCGGTAAGACAGCTGACGCGCTGCATTATGGGATCTGTAGTTTGTGTTTATCAGCGCTTCATATCGCCAGGACATTAATAACAATATTAATAGATCTATATAAAATCATCTTTCGCGGGCCGGATATAATTGTACGTCGGGCCGGATTTGACACCGAGTTTGACACCCCTGATCTATGTGAAGACAATGATCATGTTAATGATTTCTCACAATAATTATCAACAATGATTTAACAAGGTAGGAAACAGCTGATTTTCAGAAAAGGCTCGCGGGCGACCCATGTGGTCCTTGCGGGCACCACGTTGGTGACCCCTGGTCTACATTTTTATTCCTGCTGTTATATACAGAGACTCCCTTATCCTTATCCGACTTACAATTACCCAATACTGTATATACAATTGATCCACCTAGTCAAGTGTTGTTATGGGCCTTACTCAAGCGCCCCCAGTGGCAGGTGGGTAGTATTGGGATTTGATATAACAACAACACAATTCAACACAAATGGGGTGTTGAACTATGCCTTGATATTTCCTTGATACTAATCTGTGTAATGGTTTAACTGTTGTTCTGTGAACCCCTGGATACATTTCTGTGGGAATTTTGGAGCAGAAATATTTAAACATAAGATCACTTTAGAGTGATCCTCAATGTTTGCAAAAGAGGCTAATGACCAAAACATTCAGCTCTCCTAGTTATATTGTAAAAAAAATATAGCTATCAAAAAGGCAGTTTTTCAGAGCGAGCCAATTCAGAAGGATAAACCACATCTCTTGTTAGTATTTTAAAGAATAGTGGCAGGTGCCTCACCCCTTTCCAAAATGTTTCTGAACCTGCTGCAATAATTATTCTAGGCTTCTTATGATGGCTGTTGTCAAACATGGACATTTGCATATAGCTGTGGGCAAAACTTATAGCTGTTTTCTAGAACTAGTTTTCTAGAACTAGATTTCCCCACTGAATCTACAAAGAGTACAGTTTTATGTTTTACACCTATGAATGAAATGTTCTCCATTATTATGCCAGAAAAACTTT
The DNA here is from genome assembly GCF_014805685.1 of Silurus meridionalis. Taxonomy (NCBI): domain Eukaryota; kingdom Metazoa; phylum Chordata; class Actinopteri; order Siluriformes; family Siluridae; genus Silurus; species Silurus meridionalis. Next base: position 18,233,978 of record NC_060888.1, on the reverse strand, counting down.
TGTTACAATGGTTTTCATATATGGGTTTGTGATGGCTGGCATTAATAATTTCTAAAAAATGTTTTATTTTTATTAATGTCAATAATATAAATGACTGAGTTTCATTTTTGGTTCTTTTAGTCTGCAAATTATATTATTTGAAGTCAAACAAGGCAAAGTTTACATTAGTCTTTTTTATGTAAGCAATAATTTGAACTATTTATGACTAATTCCATTTTTATACAGTTTGTTAAATGAGGCCTAATGTGTTTGGGCTGCAGGCAGTGTTTGAGTAAGATTAGACTCTGAATCAGCCCAAATCTGATTAGCAATTACACCATGTCTGAGTTAGACCCTGCCTTCTCAAGATATTCTATGCTGAGGGAGTGAGCATGTAGCTAGTGCTTGTCTTTAGAGTTCAAGGAGATTAGAAACAGGCTGCAAATTTGCAGGTCAAGCTGCATTGCTTCTTAATACAATACAGTTTCCAGGTAGAAATGAAAGGTGAAAAGAGAAGGGAGAAAGAGAATCTAAACTCAAACTCTGACCATAGTCATAAGCTCCTAAGTCAATAGCTCTGTATGGGGTACATGTGTACTAAAGAAGAAGAATGAAAATTATGGTTTTGTGACAGCAGTATTTATTTTCAGATCAATTAAGAAGTTCTACAAAAAAGTTTTTTTATAATTTAATTGCTATAATTTAACATTTTGTTTGGTGTGTGGCAATAACATATCTACAGTATATACAGCAAATGCAATAAATATGCAATATATTGTATATACGCATATACAGGATTTGTAGTGACTCTCCATGAATAGTCCATATTAACTAGCTATAGTTCCTTTTGAAAAGTCTGTTGTTACTTCAATTATTTCCAACTGGGTGTTGGTTAATTATGTGCTCTGTCTGTGAATGGTGAGTCTCTATGTCCTGTCCTCTAACTTCCATGATTGCAACATGGAACAAAGAAATGAGGGATACCAATCCAAGTAGGTAGCCATCTTCTCGGTTTCCCTCAACCCATGGAACATCATGCTTTAAATGCATATTGTCGGGCACTGGAGTGGTCTTTCCAAAATCAATCATCCATATATTGGCTTTGTTAGTAAGACAATCATGGACGAAAAGGAGAGAGCCACCTATTACCTAAGCAGAAGAATGGACAAAATATTGTTAAGGGTGTCAATTAAGCAGAAGAAACGTCTGATATTCAGAATAATAAAAGGCTTGTTTAAAGAAGGAAACAAACATTTATTCTACTTAACCTCATGACTTTTGAAAAAGGCAGACTCCTTTAATGTTTCTTTTAGCGCACCCAGTCTGGATAGATAGGCTTCCTAAAATACAAGAGATACAAGAATTTTTTAATTAAGAATGTGATTAATGGATCTGGTCAGCAAGGCATTCATGCATGCTGAAAGTTTTCCACAAGGGGGAGCTTTTACAATGCAAAAGGTTTAAAATTACAAACTATTTCTGAGAAAACATTTCAAATCCTAATAGCTGACAAATGTTTATAAATTCATCATAAAATATAATGCAAAAAGCAGGATATGACCAAACACACACCCACACACACACACACACACACACACACACAAATGTGCCTGTTGAATATCCAAATCCAAATCCATGGGCAGTATTCAATTTATTTATCCTTTGCTGTTTTAACAGCCGCTATGCTTTTAAGAAAGATGTCCACTAGATTCTGAAAGATAGTTGTGAGGATATGTGTTCATGCTTCTACAAGAACATTAGCAAGGCCAGGCACTAAGTTTACTTGAGAAGGCCTGGTGCAAAGTCACGGTTCCAGTTTATCCCTAAGGTGCTCAGTAAGGTTGAGGTAAGGGATCTGTGTTTAGGCCATTTAAGTTATTTTGCACTAGTCATAACATAATCTTTAGTCTTTATGGAGCTTATTTGGTACACAGGGGAATTTAGCTTCATGCTAAAACAGGATTTGAGTGGGACTGTTAATTTCAGTGAAAAGATTTGAGGTGAATTTGCAACTTGGTGATCCCACCAACAATCAGTAAAAGCCACTGAAAATCTAAAATCTAAAATTTCAACTTGTTAACTTGTTAATAACTATAGCAAAGTCAAATCAACGTGGCCACTCACCATGTAAACTGTCTCTCTTCTCTACATTTTAAAGCAGTGCTGATTTCAGATCAGGTAATAAACAGACAACAACCTTGATCAAATCTCTAACATTAACCAGCTGGCTTATTGGCAAGCTACTCGCCGTTGTCTGTTGTTGTTGTTGCTGTTGTACTGCATACTCAGTTAAGAATTTTGCATAAATGTTTAAAGGTCATTAAAGTAGAAATGTATAGCTTCTCAGTCCTGTACATGTAAAAACTCTGACAGCACAAATACAAGGCACACTTTCAAAAAGATGTTCTTTTTTTTTTTGTTTTGTTTTGTTACAACTTGTATATTTACAGATTAAGCATTAAGGCTACAGAATACAAAGGCATTTCTATCTATGTATATGGGTATTATGGTTAGGTGTCAGCAAATGTATGGTCCCATAGTGTATTAGATCTATGTGTGGCGTTATTGGAAATAAGAGTAAATAAAAGATTTGATGTTAATAACTTACTAGAATGTGTGCTTGTCTCTTGGTAAATAGTAGCAGGGCCTCTGTAACTTGTTCTTTGCTCCGAGTTTTATTAAAATCACGTCGTACAATCCCATTCTCTGTCTGAAAAGCACAAAAAGCAGAGTGGACCATAAGAGGCTGTGATGATTGTTTAATTTATGTAATTCCAATAGTGCACTACAGTTGTACCATTATGCCTTCTATGCGGAATCCTAGTGTTGAGGTACTACTTGTGTTGTCTCTCCACTGCATGTAGCGCAGCTTTGTCACACCTCTTTGAGCATTTTCCTCTTCTGTAGGAGCTGTAGGATCTACTTTCACCATCTTTTGGTACATATCGGTTCGAATAGTAGCTTTGGTTCTTGCTTTCACAATCTCCCCCTCCTGGTAGGTGCTAAGAGAAATGCACCACAGTAATTAGGGCAACACTTAACGATGTACACATGTACAAAAACAGTCAAACACACAAGAATATTAATATAATGAACAAAATTATACATGCAACACTTTTGTTTTTGCCCCTATTTTTCATGAGCTGAACTCAAAAAATCTAAGACTTTTTTTATGTACACAAAATGCCTATTTCTCTCAAACATTGTTCACAAATCTGTCTAAATATGTGTTAGTAAGCACTTCTCCTTTGCAGAGATAATCCATCCACCTCACAGGTGTGGCATATCAAAATGCTGATTAGACATCATGATTATTGCACAGGTGTGCTTTAGGCTGGCCACAATAAAAGGCTACTCTAAAATGTGCAGTTTTATCAACAGCACAATGCCACAGATGTCGCAGGTTTTGAGGGAGCATGTAATTGGCATGCTGACTGCAGGAAACTCCACCAGAGCTGTTGCCCATGAATTTAATTGAATGTTCATTTCTTTACCATAAGCCGTCTCCAAAGGCATTTTAGAGAATTTGGCAGTACATTCAACCGGCCTGACAACCGCAGACCACGTGTAACCATACCAGCCAAGGACCTCCACATCTAACATCTTCACCTCCAAAATTGTCTGAGATCGGCCACCCAGACAGCTGCTGCAACAATAGTTTTGCAAAACCAAAGAATTTCTGCTCAAACTGTCCGAAACCGTATCAGGGAAGATCATCTGCATGCTTGTCGTCCTAATCGGTGAATACGACAGCATGTTCCAGTTTCTGACAATATCCTGCAACTTCGCACAGCCATTGAAGAGGAGTGGACCAACATTCTACAGACCACAATCAACAACCTGATCAACTCTATGCGAAGGAGATGTGTTGCACCCCGTCAGGCAAATGGTGGTCACACCGGATACTGACTGGTTTTCAGACCAGGGCGAAAATCAATATTGGATGCCTGTGATATTCAGGCCCTCAGGCGGCATTACATTTATGATGATGATTTTGTAATGGAACTCACTGCATGGAGTCCAATTTGCCATGCTATCCACAAATGCAAGTTAAATCTTAATCAGGCAAAGAAGAAGGTATGTGTGAACATGATCCAGAAACGCCGCCATCCTCTCTGGCCTAAAGCTTATTTAAAATGTGGGAAGCGGAAAGTGGATAAACAATTTTGTGCTCGGACAAATCTCAATTATTGTTTATTTGTGGAAACCATGAACAACACGCACTCCAGACTAAAGAGGAGCGTGACTATCTGATTTGTTATCAGTGCTCAATTCAAAAAGCAGCATCTCTGATGGTATGGGAGTGCAGTAGTGCCGTAGAATGGGCAGCTTAAACATTTGGAAAGGTTTTGGTAAATCTGAATGGGATATACAGCAACGAATGCTTCCATTCAGAAAAACATCTTTTCCAGGGAAAGCCTTGCATATTTGAGCAAGACAATGCTAACCGCATACTGCAACTATTACAATAGCATGATTTCATAGTATAAGAGTCTGGGTGGTGAACTGGCCTGCCTGCAGTCTAGACCTTTCACCATTTGACAATATTTGGTGTATCATAAAGCGAAAAATATGACAAAGGACACCCAGAACTGTTGAGTATCTAGAATCCTGTATCAGACACATGTGGGACAACATTTCTCTCCCAAAACACCAGCAACTGGTCTCCTCAGTCCCCAGATGTATATTTTTATGTATATTTTTATTTATTAATTTTTATTTATTTATTTTTGTAACAGATTGGGTCTTACTATTTGGTGCTTTCCTTCTCCACATTCAACATATTAGTCTTAAAAGAATGATCAAACAGCCTTTTGTTTTTGTTTGTTTGTAGATCTGGAAAAAACTCAGGCATTATTTATTATTTTAATATATATATTTTATTTCAAGTGAAACAAATGGCTTTTACTTTAACTGCCACATTTCTTTTATATATATTTTTTATTATTTAATTATTTTTATTTAATTATATTTCCTATATTTTCACTCACTTTTTATTACATATTTTAATATTATATAATTGTTATTTTCAACATCAGTCTTTCTGCCACTGATATAATTGATAGCCTCTTTTATTATTTTCCTTTTTTTATTGTTTGGGATATTAATAAAGTATATAAATATCTAGCATACCGGATGCCCATTTTGCAGTCCATGATGATAGGCTGCTTGAGGCCACTCAGCAGGTCCTCGAGACGGATGTAGTTCTCTCCATTCCTGCTGATGTGCCCGTAATAGCGAGGCACAAATTGATGGAGTGTATCAGACATAAGTGCCTGCAGGCAGGTATCCTCCACCTCGTTGAATCTCTTCAGCACCTCTCCACCTTCACCCAGCTGGATGTTACCTGATTATACACAGGCAAACGTCTGCATATTATTTCATCTGTGCTGCGTATAAAAAGTCTCTAAACAGATTTGTAATATGGTGGGTACCACATGTAACATATTGTGCACAGTAAACAACAATGTAAGCACAGGTCACGTGCCTTGGTGTCCAGCCAGCTGTATCCAGGAGCTCTGTCTGCGCCTTGACCACTGCATCATGGTCAGGAATGTCCTCCAAGATCGACACTGAAAAATAAAATAATCTGTAATTTTCTGCAGTATGTGCTCCAAGATACCGGATGAATTTTTTATTCAGATATGAATATGATTGTGATCAGTTGGCTGCACAAAGATACAATCATGAGAATGATAAATCTTTTAAACTGAACAATATTGCTTTAAACCTTTCTCTCAACCACCTACAGGAAACACAAAATACTGTTTAAATGGGTATACAATAGAAGAATTCCCTGAGTTTTACATGCTTTATGTACATAGTTATTATTACTATTATTATTAAATAATATCGCTATTAAGCCAATACAGCCTTCCTCATCAGCTGAACCCTTTAAACACATTTAGTATATTGGCAAAAAAACATTTGAAATGTGACAGTAACAGACTGCTATAATACTATCTTTCTACTGGTCTATGCAAATTACTTATTCAAATTCTTCATGTCAAGGTTCTCTTTCAGAAACTATGCAAATTTCCTGTGGGACAGTAAGAGTAAACCTCAGCAAAATTATTTTTCTTCTAAAAAGCAGAAGTATTATGGAAGTCCAATATTCTTATGCAGAATTGGGATTATTTCAGTCAAACTGGACATGATTAAAAAAGAGTATTAAAAATCCATGCTATGTAAATATCCTTGATCAATTTAGCTATAGTCGTAATATGTCATGTTGGAATGAGTTATGTTTTCTTGACTTATGTTGTCTGGGTGACTCCACTCACCCTTTTCACATCCTTCCTCTTGGCCATCTCCTCTCCCTCACTGAAGACCTCGTCACTTTCCGCTGATGAATAGTTGAAGGATGATGAGGAGGAGGAGGATGAGGAGGCAAAAGAGTTAGCAAAAACCTTTGAAAATATGTGATGGGGAACCGCTCCTCTCATCTCTGCGTCTCCATCAATATTTCCTTGCGCTGCTCCGCTCAGCTCTGTCACATCCTTTTTTGACACTTCATCTTGCACCTCCTTAGATCCCCACAGCCTTTGTGTGTGTCTCAATCTATTTCCTCGGTTCATTTCTTTCTCAGTAGAGATGTCCTCCTCCTCTATGCTCTCTACTCTTGCTTCCAGCCTCTCTCTCCTCTTCCCTCTCCATCTTTCCCTCTGTCCCACTCTCCACAAATTCATTCTAGACACTTCACCAGAACATAAGCCTCCCTCATCAGCGATATGTTTTGTATTTAAATCTTTTCTACCATTATCTTCTTTTTGTCCATTGTTAGGTTTAGAGTAGTTCATCACACTGTTAGGTTCCCAGTCCTCTGGAATTTTTGATGGAGTCACAAACAGTTCCTCTTGAATGGTCTCTGGTTCTAGTCTGGATGAGAGCACAGCCTGAGCAGACACAAGTTTGGGCTTTGACCTTCGGCTAGCGAGCAGAGCATCCTTCATACAGTTAATATCAAATTCATCTACTTTCTCTCCTACTCCTTTCAACTGGCTTCTATTAATTTTCACATTTTCTGCTTTGCTGGATCTTCTCGATTCGTCCTCGTCAGACATATCTATCGATGTGCTCATATTTCTTGAAGTAAACACCAGTCCTTTCATCGAGCTAGGCAACCCGATAAAATCCTCATAACGACAAACAGTGCAGTAATCCAAAAATTGGTGCAGAGTGATAAATTAAAAACAAGAAGATACATTCATCTTAACATTACAAAAAATATTAAGTAAAAACATACAAAGTTAACTGCAAGTATTCTTTTAAAAGATTAATGATTGCACTTAATGTTAAACAAGAGCAAATAATGAATCATTGTATCTAATGTGGTGGTATCTGTAATCTAATCTAATAAAAATTAGAACTCACTCTTATACAGTCGTTCACATTTAGACGCTTGTGTATGTAAGTCAGAATCCTAGCAGAGAGTCTGCTCTTTAGTTCAGCTCGAAGGCTTTACTACTGACATCCACACATTTGCATTTGCATACCCATGACATCATGACATTTCCACATGACAGTGACTACTAGATAAACTAACCTGAAGGTAATGAATACATTTCCAGCTTTAAAAAATGTTGGCCTATAGACTAATATAAACCAATCTGACAATATAATACATTACTTTGCTCTACACTTTATCTTATATCGTTATCTTATGTTGCCAGTGTAGACTGTATAAAATCAGGCACAGAATTGGTACAGAATCCATAGATTACAAATACAGAGGTCAGACGGTTCCTGTAGATCTTGACCAGGTTTGCACACACTGCTGCAGGGATTTTGGCCCACTCCTCCATACAGGATCTACTCCAGATCTTTCAGGTTTTGGGGCTGTCACTAGGCAAAACACAGAGTTTCAGCTCCCTCCATAGATTTTCTATTGGGTTCGGGTCTGGAGACTGGCTAGGCCACTCAGGATCTGGCTAGGCCACTCAGGATATTAATAGGCTTCTTACAGAGCCACTCCTTTGTTGCCCTGGCTGTGTGTTTGGGGTCATTGTCATGCTGGAAGACCCAGCCATGACCCATCTTAAATGCTCTTACTGAGCGAAGGAGGTTGTTGCCTAAAATCTTGCGATACATTGCCTCCATCCATCCTTCCCTCAATACGGTGCAGTCGTCCTGTCCCCTTTGCAGAAAAGCACCCCCAAAACATGATGTTTCCACCTCCATGCTTCATGGTTGGGATGGTGTTCTTGGGATTGCACTCATCCTTCCTCTTCCTCCAAACACACCAAATGGGGTTTATACCAAAAAGTTTTATTTTGGTCTCATCTGCCTACATGACCTTCTCTCATGCCTCCTTTGGATCATCCAGATGGTCTTTGGCGAACTTCAGATGGGCCTGGACCAGTGCTGGCTTGAGCAGGCGGACCTTGCGCGATTATCCATGATCCATGATCCTTAATCCATGATGATAAAGTGTGTTATTAATGATAACCATTTAGACTATGGTCCCAGCTCTCTTCAGGTCATTGACCAGGTCCTTCCATGTAGTTTTAGGCTGATCCCTCATAATAACTGTCCAACGCATTTTAAAACTGGAAGGATAGTGGGGAACCATCAATTTCGCTGAAAAAATGGTGGTTGGAAAAAAATCTTGAATGATCGTCAGTACAAGATCTTGGCGAAAAATTACTGAAACTCTGGACGGGACTTAATGTTGTGTCATTACAGAAGCCTATCGAAACGATGCCATGGCGAATGCATGCCGTAATCAAAGCTAAAGGCGCCTGAAAACATTAAAGCATGAAATCTCTTTTCTTATGTATTCTGTGGCTGAGCAGGAAACATTGTGGTTCAAAATATGCAAAGCTGGACATCCATTCCAGTATTCATTGCACATATAAAGGGTGTTTCTTTTAACAGGAATTGCTAAAGATTGCATGAATAATTAATGATCGAATGAATTAAATAAATGCAAAAAATGAATTTATCAACGAGCAAATTAATCAAGTGATAATAAAATAATAGTTATGACACCATATATCATATTCTTCTATTATTTATTATAGTTGTTTATGGCTTGTTTTTGAGTATTTGTTCATTAAAGGGAACAAAAATCACTGTGTATTTTCACTAAAGAAAATGTAATCAATAAAATTAAAACGAAAAATGATTGGTTTAGTTATTTAAATCTATCATATATTCATTTTCAAATTTCTGTGTTTTTTCAGCACAAAGAAAGGACATGTAAATGCATGCAAATATTATTATGCACACTACAAACAAAATTTCCTGGTTAAGGTTTTTTCTTTTCCATTGTTACAATGATTTGGAAAAATTTCTCAGAGGCTGATTTTATTTATATCTACATCATGACAATTGTGATTTATTGCAATTAAATATTTTAAATGACTGACAGCCTTTATATATATATATATATATATATATATATATATATATATATATATATATATATATATACACCACCAATTGTGCAAGTTCTCCCACTTAAAAAAGATGAGAGAGGCCTGTGATTTTCATCAAAGGTACACTTCAACTATGAGATACAAAATGAGAAAATAATTTCTGAAAATCCACTTTGTCTGATTTTTAAAGAATTTATTTACAAAATATGGTGGAAAATAAGTATTTGATCACCTACAAAAAAGATCTCACCCCGTGGGGTCAAAATGATCACAAGAATGGCGAGCAAAAATCCCAGAACCACACAGGGGGACCTAGTGAATGACCTGCAGAGAGCTGGGACCAAAGTAACAAAGGCTACCATCAGTAACACACTACGCCGCCAGGGACTTAAATCCTGCAGTGCCAGACGTGTTCCCTACTTAAACCAGTATATGTCTGGGCCTGTTTGAAGTTTGCTAGAGAGCATTTGGATGATCCAGAAGAGGATTGGGAGAATGTCATATGGTCAGATGAAACCAAAATATAACCTTTTGGTAAAAATTCAACTTCTTGTTTGGAGTCGAAAGAATGATAAGTTGCATCCAAAGAACACCATACCTACTGTGAAGCATGGGTCTTTCAGCATGACAATGATCCCAAACACACCGCCTGGGCAACAAAGGAGTGGCTTCGTAAGAAGCATTTCAAGGTCCTGGAGTGGCCTAGCCAGTCTCCAGATCTCAACCCCATAGAAAATCTTTGGAGGGAGTTGAAAATCTGTGTTGCCCAGCGACAGCCCCAAAACATCACGGCTCTAGAGGAGATCTGCATGGAGGAATGGGCCAAACTACCAGCAACATTGTGTGAAAACCTTGAAAAGACTTACAGAATCCGTTTGATCTTTGTCATTGCTAACAAAGGGTATATAACAAAGTATTGAGATGAACTTTTGTTATTGACCAAATACTTATTTTTCACCATAATACACTTTATATACACATATACATTTTATATATATATATATATATATATATATATATATATATATATATATATATATATATATATATAATGTGTGTGTGTGTGTATATATACAGTGGATACACAAACTCAACTAATGTATGTACACAAATTTAGGAGTTCTCTTTTAAACTAATAGGATTTTTATTCCTAATACATTTCTTCTATAACTGCTCTTACAAACACTTTACACATAATCCACTCATATCCAGATTGATAAATAAGGCCCAGTGTCCACGCTTTTGCATGACTCAAGCTCTCACAATAAAACAAACAGCTTGCTTTTTCTATTTCAACCTTTACCTATATTAATGAAATCTCTCAATGTGTTTGGTTAAATCTGTTTCAGATCAATCTGTCCATCATCTGCCCTAAACCTGTTAATCATAAAAGGGAATTTGTCTTAACCGTCTCCATCACTTCTGTGTCTTCCATCTTATCTGAACTGTTATTCATGATTTCACTTGATCTTACTACAGATGGATCCAACAAATTTGTCTTCATGCCTATGGAAAGGAGTTTTTAGAATTATACAAAACCATAGAAGTTTTGGAGTTCTACAAGGTGTGACTGATTAAATAGATGTGTATATTAATAGATACATATGTGTATTCATTACCTGTGCAATTTTCCTCAGAGTGTGGGTTTCTCTCATACTGATTCATATCTTCCAGTATATCTGCTTTCCACTTTCTCACCATGTTCCATTTTCCAAACTGTTATTAACACAAATGAGAAAAATGATGGATTGCATGCTTGAAATGACACAAATGTAGAGAAATTATGTCAGGTTGATCATATAGTCATAGTACGTACATATAGATCTGGCCACATGCTGCTGTCCTGCACAAAACCAATGAAGATGATCCCACTTAGGAACAGAAAGTTACTCATCACTCCCACTACAGCGGATATAAAGGGATAGTGATAGAGGGCACACCTGTACTGAGAAACTTTAGTCACATTGTGTTTAAAGATCCCCCCCCCCCCTTCTTTTTTTTTTTTTCTTACACACACCAAACACAAACCTGATGCCACTGAAGTGAGCATAAATATAGAGCTGGGCTTTGTAAAACTGAACATGCTGGGACTGGATTTCTATAACAGCTCCAATGGAAGGTTTATACTGCAGAAAGAAAGGCAGAGAGAGGATCATGGAACATTTATGTGCAAATTTTTAAACACTTATTTTACATGTGAAGTATATTCCTATGTGAAGTTCATTAACCAAGTTGGAATTAAAAGGTTTAAGTCCCCCTGCCTCCAAAAACACTTAGATATTAAGGCTATGTTAGGATGCTAAGGCAGAAGCCTCAGCTAAACTAATTAACTTGGGGCTTACAGTTTGTTCTATGCTTATGGATCGTGAAGTAATTTTTTTTTTCAACCTGCATTACGGATTATACCGACTCTCTGGTTAGTGCCTTTCCTCAGGCCCCTCTGCCTTGTGTATTCGAACCAATAAAGTGTATAACCATACTCCGGTTTCCGACTCCTGGTCCAGGGAACCACCAGCCACGCCTCCCTCCAAGGCTCTAACTCTTACTCAGCCTTGTCCTCCTACTAATTACCTTTACCTGTCTCCAATCCTCTCTCCCCTTTATAAGGAGCCCAGTTCCACTCACTCACGGTCCGATTAACGGTTCACACTGCAGATCATTCCTGGACTACCCAAACTAGGGATTCTACCCGCCTTACGGACTCTACCCGCCTTACGGACTCTACCCGCCTTACGGATTCTACCGACTCTATGGTTAGTGCCTTTCCTCAGGCCGCTCTGCCTTGTGCATTCGAAACAATAAAGTGTATAACCATACTCCGGCTTCCGACTCTTGGTGTACGCGAGACACCTCGGTGTTGTCCTTTCAAGCTTGAGTTCTTAAATGTTGTCATACACAAAAACACTTTTTAAAATCTTACCCTAACCTACGGTCTGTACACAGAAAAAATATTCTAGGCTCTGGCAATTACCTTTCTTTTCACAATATATGCTCTGTAAAGAGGTTTTCATTAACACAGGGATTGCAGATTGATTTATAATCGAGAGTAGATTTGTATTTCTCCAAAGGCTAATACTGGCACTTTAAAAAAATAAAATTACGGTAGCAGGTTTAAAATGAATGGAGCAACTAATATTTTCCCACAGTATATGCATGAAGTTAACATTGAATTGTGTGTGTTCAGCACAGAAGTGGGGTAACTTTGTTCAAAAAACTGGAGTAACTAATCTGTCACATTGTTTGCCTTCAGCACATACAATACACTATTCCTACATCCCATGTGATAGGAACCTGTTTAATTATAAAGCATCTTTAGTCTAAATCTGTGAATTGTGCTGTTTGGAAGGTAGTGTAAAAAAAAAAAAGTAAAACAGTTTAAAATGTAAATGGCCATACTAGCGTTGTACTTTATTTTTATATATTCATTTAGGCATATCACAGACTGTGAAAAAGGCTTAGGCAGTTATCATGATGTGAAATTATCATATGAACACTCCCAGTGGCAAGACATTTAATCTGGGTATTGGATGGAAAGTGCAGAAATTTGTGGCTTGTGAAATATGAAATGGTCATAACACACTCTGGCAAAATGAGAGAATTCCTCATGCCTTTTAATATACCGTAGTTTAACAAAATATAGTCATTTAATAGTGCTCATGTATTATATGGCTTTGTATTTTTCCACAGCCATCTAGCTGTGTCTAAATGCAGGCCTACTCACTGAGCTGTCTATGTAAGCAGAGTGAAGCTCAACTAGGACATGCTGCTTCTGCTCAATTACTCCCATTAGCATCAAAGGCAGCAAGATCACAGTCTCCAGAGTCTGCAGCAGGTTTGAGCGATAGTGAAGCATTGTCTAAAATCAAAACAAAATATAGGTTTCAGTAAAAGATAATCTTGGTAAGCAGTGAATTGTTGTGATACTGTACTGGCAATGTAAAACAGCAATGGAGGGGGTTTAAATGGTTCTGCTGGTGTGTTTTAGTATGTATGCACACATACAGTTTGCATTAATGTATCGACAGTCTGTCCATCATGGGAGTAGCATGACATCTTCACTAGGAACATCCCCAGTTTCATATTTGTTGGAGATTCTGGCATTTCCAAGTCCAGTGTGATCTGATAGGACTGACCAGGAGTCATTACCTACATTTAGAACAAGAAATTAAAACAGCCAACAACCAAAAAAAAAAAAGGTGCGACAACAATTAAAATATAACTTTTAGAAGCATATACTGTATATGTCAAATATATATAAAGAAGAGGTATTAGACAGTAAAATATAAGGTCACCTGTTTCTTGTTGGTGCTTAGCAGTGAGAAGTTGGCCACAGGTAAAGAGCAAACAGAGTCTGAGAGCATTCTGCTGGACAATCAGTCTCATTAGTCTGATTAATGACCAAACAATGCTTGTACTACTGTACTTGTATATACACAACAAAAATCATATGGCAAGTCTCTGGTGTCACTGCTTTTGGCATTCAGAGTTATAGCTGTAACTTTAAATAAATAAGAGCGTTAATGATAGAATATAGCTGCAAAACCATACTTATAACTGTACCTAACTTGTTTTGCAAATGTTCTGCTACATTAAATAAACAACATTCTTTGTTAACCAAAATAATTATATAATTGGCCCAGTGTAATATAATTATTGGCCCATTGCGATTGACCTGTTCGCAGCATTTGACACGGTCAACCACATGGCTCTCTTGTCCATGCTCAGTGCACAGCTTGGCAATGGTTGGCACCCTACTAGGAAGGTAGGTTATATCAGGTGAAATGGAGAGGATACACATCTGCTCCATGCTGTTGTCCCACAAGGTAATTTCCTGTTCTCGGTTTATATGCAGTCTCTTGACAAGTCATGTCCTCACATTGAGCTTTCATACCATTGCTTTGCAGATGACACTCAACTAACACTCTCCTTTCAATCTACATAGTCTCTTGTTTCCCCTTGGATTGCAGCATGTCTGGCAAATATCTCATCGTGGATAGCAGCTCATAAAATGAAACTTAATCCCAGCAAAACTGAAAACATTTAAGCTCAGAAACTGATTCATAATGCAGACGCACAACTTGTTATAAAAGTAAAAAAGTTTAAAGAAGTAGATGCCGTCCGTGCAAACACCCCAAACCATCTAGAGACGTACCAGCACCATTTGGAGTCCACTTTATGTAGAGTTTGAACATTGGACCTCTATGAGTGTTTAAAGGAGAAGCTGGTGTTGGCTCTATGATGATCGCAAATGTTGAGCTATTTTATGAGTTGCTCAGTAGCTCCTGGTTCTATAACCACAAATGACTGTAAAAGACTATAGAAATAACATTACTCATAATGTTACATTCCAGTGCTCATGTTAGATCTCACTCTCCAGTGTTCTGTATTGTTTAAAGACTATAATCACACTCTTGATGTCACCCAAATGAGGATGTGTTTCCCTTTTGAGTCTGGTTCCTCTCAAGGTTTCTTCCTCATAACATCTAAGGGAGTTTTTCCTCACCACACTGCTCATCAGGGATAAATTCACACCATTCACCTTAACTCTTAAAATTCTGTAAATCTGCCTTGAGACAATGTCTATTGTGAAAATAGAAATAAACTTGACTTAAAATATATTTATTGATCGAGATTTCAAAGAACTTTGTAAGTTGCTATGGATTATGCATCTGCCAAATGCCATAAGTGTAAATGTAAATATAAATATAAAAGAAATACACTTCAAATTGTGTTGTTATTTAAAAATGGTCAACTTTGATATGGTAGTAGTACAAGTAAGTAAGTATACATATATTAGATGTTTTAATAGCGACACTTCTCGAAGATGAGTAGGAACACAAAGCTGATTTTTATAATGTTTAACTTTTAAAAAACTATCTGTGCTTCATTTGAGTATTTGGAGTGTATGGTATATATTAAAAACTCTCACCTGTAATGGAAGTGCACAGGAGTGACGAAGCTTGCGGTGGGCATGAAAATATAATAGAAGCTGATATAAAGAAAAATGGCCGCAAATATCAGCAGATAAAGCATACATAAGACATTGGCAGTCTGCACAACTTTCTGTTTGATCCGTGCACCCAGTCCAGTTATCACTTTGTGGATTTCAAACAGGAGGTCTCCAATCTCTGTATTCAGCTCATGTATGCTATGACCCTCAGTATTCAAGTCCTCCATCTCTGAGCCGTGAATCCCAACTGTCTGTCTGGAAGCAAGGTGTGACAGTGTTTTTTTTTCTTCTCTCTTAGGTATTACTCAGCTCTTTCCTGTGTATTTCAGTGCCCTTACACCAGTACACTCTTGACATAAAACCTTGACACATCTACAGTTTAACATTCTTATTTTACCCCCACAATTCCCACAAAGAGACTTTCCTCATGACTGCCCATGCGGTCGTCTTCAGCTCTTGATAAATTTTACTTTATCTTCCAAACAATCTTCCTACTAATCATTGCAAACCCCCAAGGTTTATAGTAAGAGATGTACCAACGTAGACTCTGTTTCTCTGTTGTCTCATCCAGGGAAAAGGGCAAGAGGCAGGCTGACTAACTGTGTGTCCCAAATAGAGTAAAGCATACTAACTGCTACTCAAAATATACCACCCTGTCATATTTAATACAGCATTCAATTGAGTATGGAACTTTTTGTACAGATTACTATGACACAGCTAGGTATTCTTACAACCTTCAAACATTCTGTACAAAACTGTTTCAGTATGAATGCTAGCTTTTTCAAGTTGACTGACTGGTTCATAGTGTTTTTTTGAATCACAAGTTTTATAGTTTTAAATACTTTTTATTTAATATTTGACTACTGAGTATTAGACATTCATTTCCCTGGTGTGCTATTCAAAGTATGTGATTTAAGATGCAGACAGTGACACTTAACCCAGTTTGAAGGACTTCATGATAAGCATGTTACGCAAGAACACAAGGAATGCAAGAAATCAAATCATGTGCTTATAAAAGCCTGAGTGGTATTCTCAATAGAAGTGAATAAATATTGAGAAACAGAAATTTTTAGGACATTGTGAAATATTGTGACAATCTGTGTCTGTTCTCATCAATTCTTTAATTCGCCTTTAAGTTTTATTTCACTTAACTGCATAGCGTACAAGCCATTATTTATTTTCTCTGCAGCCCACTTAGGGAGTAAGAAACCTTTGGGATTTAACCTAGATTTCATGATCTCATTGATGCTAAAAATCATTTAAGATTTCATAAAGATAAAAAAAAATCAGTCATTTCTAAACACAGATAGACAAAGAAGTAACAATAATGAACAATATTGAAGTCAGTGCTTTGTACAGTCATACTATTATCTCTGGGTGGCACTATACAATTTCTCTGTTATAACCCTCTGAGGTGAAACTTGAAACTAATTAAGCCTTTTATTCTTGTGAATGAATGACAAGGAAATAAATTACATATGGTTGCTCAGCTCCATATGAAAGCAAGTCATCAAAACTGATAAGTGATTGATTTTGGCAGAGGTAAATGCATTTCCTTATTAAAATTAAATATTGAGATTTAATATTTGTTCTTAAAAATGGCACATGCTCATTGTAATTTTTCCATGGACTGTACACAAAAGTCTTTTCACTGATGTACCCAAAAATGAGCAAAAACACATACAAAGAAGAAAAATACACAGGGCATCAGTTCCCAAAGTGTGGACAGTGTTTGATGTAGACAAAGAGGGTCAGCAGATAAATTTGCTTGCGCCAATGTTTCCCTTAGCTGAGAGCAATGAATCAGTTTCACCACAGGCTCCAATTTAAGATCCCAGCTGAATTTTCTTTTGGTCTCAGTGTATTAGATTTTGATCTGTGCCAGCTCTGATGCTAGAATAGCATTGGCATAAATGCTTGTACAGCACAGAGAGAAACAGAAAGAGAGAGAGAGAGAGAGAGAGAGAGAGAGAGAGAGAGAGAGAAATAAAGTAGGGGTGGGGGAGCGAGAGAGAGAGAGAGAGAGAGAGAGAGAGAGAGAGAGAGAGAGATGCAACTTCAATAAGTGATACCAACTTCAGAAACATTCAAACTCACTGGAATGCCTGCAGTTGCAAGAATATGCTTTAATTTTAGGCAGCATTTCTTGTGTCAGGCAGCAGGGCAACTTATAGCTATAAATGATATAAGCAGTTGCGTAGGAAGTGGGGGCTGAGGGCATGGGCGTAAATTTCATTTAACAGTAGGGGGGGACATTTAATATAAAATTTCTCATGAGCAATTTTTGAGGGGGGGGACACAAATAATACAGTCAAATTGTACTTACAGTATAAAGACACAGTACATTATTATTGTAGCATGGAGACTGCGTCAATTACAATGGTAATTCAAACTGCTTTACATAAAGAAAGTAAAACTATCATAAAAAATAATCACAACAATAAAAACAAGGAATTAAAAAAATGTTTAACATTTTATTAATAAATTAATTAAGACACTTAAGAACAGAATATAAATTGATTATACAAAAAAAAATACAGTGGGGTCAGTTCGGATGTAGCACAGTGCTCATTTAGTAAATGCACAGATAAACAATATGCTAAATGTGTGTTAATGTTAAATTAACATTATTCTAAGTCGTCCCAAATAAAACACTGCATGGGAACGGCTTTGGTGTGTTAGTGTCAGTGTGCTATGCTACAAGCTATTGTAAACAAGCTAACGTTCACTAGATAAGTGATATTTTAATCACCAATAGAGCAGATTCATGGAGAAATTACATCCGTTATGAATAAGTCTGCATCAACTACATTATAGAGAATTGCTTTATTTAGTGAATAAAATAAGTGAATAAAATACCCTACTTAATGGAGATGAAAATTAATTGAGCTCCAGCCACACACCTGACTCGTGTGTGTAGTGAAGGTGAGATGAACTGGGAAAACAGGCAGTGGGTCAAACCACTGTGAGGAAGGGGAGGGGGGGAACTCAACTGTTTCTAAATGCATTTTTGCGGGTTTTTTTCTACTTACACAATTATTTTAGTTATACATACATATATTTTTCATATAATAGAGAATACATATAATAGAGAGTGCGATTTTGAAAAATATTTTTATTGGGGGGGGACAACCCTTGGACGGGGGACATGTCCCTCCGTCCCCCGGGATTTACGCCCATGGCTCAGGGTACTACAGCAACCCTTATTTTCGGGTAGAAATTCAACGCTTTAAGATCAACTGCTCAATTAATAACAATAATATGGGACTATAATATTATTATCAAATACATGGCACTTAGTATAATGTATACTGCTTGCAATTTCAGCAGCCCCCTATATAAATGCCTTCCTGCATCACCATGGGGTGATGTCATGCAAATGCAAATGTGAAAAAATATGTATAGCACTAACCTATTTGGTTATTGCTTAAGGCCCCAAAAGGTTCAGCAACAGCTCTGTCAGTCAGCATCAACCAATAAAGGCTGTACACATCACCAGCGTTCACACGGCTGGATTCTCTTAAATGCCAGGCAACTGTAAAATGTCAAGCCCTTGCAAACAATCATCTCAAAGGAAAGGAAAAGACTGCCACATTTTCCCAAATCACACAAGCACCTATATAGACATGCACATAATCTCGGACACACACACTTATAATTTTATACCATGGGATAGGTCATATGACCTACTATGCAGGTGATATTATGGCCACAGGTAAAATTACTAAGAAGAACATCAAGGCTTAGGCTGGCAACTACCAATTAATTTAGAGCAGCTCACAGCAGGGAATGGAGTGAGCTCTGTGAATGTCAGATAGATGCTATGTTCCACTAGAGGGCATTCTTATACTGTGTCCTGATTGGTAGTTGGAGAAGCAGCATTTTTGCCAGTTAATCCATCCATAACTTACCTTCAACAACTGCGTAATATTTAATGTTTGTGGTTTTATAATAATAAAAAAAATCTATTAGGGTTTTTAGGATCAATATTTTTTTGTGCATATTTTAAAAAAGGTAAAAAAAAATTGTTTTTATTTTTCCTTTTCATTCCCATTTAAGTTGTTTGCTTCATTTTATTTATTTGGTCTTTTTCTGAACCTTTGTGTTAACAGTACAAAAAAATATATATTAATGACCAGATCACTGAAATAATGTGAACCATATGTTCCATGATGTGAAATGTGTCCTCCTCAATGCACATTAATAATAAAACCAGCTGTGACCTCTAAACGTTTGACTATGCTTCATAGCCACTCTACTCTCCCTGCCTCACTCATTACCCCTTGCTCTTGGCATGAGCCAGATGTCACTGAGTGGTCATGTGACCTGAACGTGTGAGGGGAAAGTATTAGAAAAACATTATGTTCTGACATCAGTTTTCTAGCACAGACTCTAATTACACTGTTGTGGCATTTTGTGCACCTCCATATACCATCTGCTTGGCTTTGACGTTTAGATCATTCAGCATTAACATACTGAAAATCACAGATTACAAGTTTAGTTGGTAATGGAATGACTGTTTATAGAAGCTTCTATAACATAATTAATAGGATTGTAATCACATTGAATGCAACATCATGTTAAAAAACACCATGGAAGAGTTAAGATCTAGGAGACTTGTTAATCGGGGACATTAAAGTACGCATTATTAGACATTTAATGAGTGAGTGCAATAAGTATAACACCGGAACATTCCAAAGATTCTTAACCAATTGATGTTTCCCAGCTGACATTGGCTACTACAAGCATTTTCAAGCTCCTTCTTGTAAAATAGGTCAAATCCGGTGAGTTTATTTTCATTCTGTTTAATTGTCAATCTGTACCCTCAGGACCATGGTGAAACCCATAGGTAAACAAAGTTAAAATAATTGAAGTGTGCTGTTATATACAGACAAAGCAGCAGTAAAAAAAAAAAAAGAGTGCAATATTTTCCACTGTCTGTAAAAAGTAACAGCTGGATAGAGAAAAGTGTTTAACAGAAAAAGAAGCCTTTGTTTGTCACATACATTACAGTACAGTAAAGTTCTCTTCTTTGTAGATCCCAAATTGCTAGGAAGTCAGGGTCAGTGCACAGTGTCAGGTATGATATAGCACTTCTGGAGTGCTAAGCTCAAGGACTCTTGAACCAATGCCTTAAACATCAGTAATCAAGAGACTTTACCACTGCAGTACAAACTATATTGTTCGGGGCAGCAGAGTATTGAGCAGTCTGACCTTCTCTGGAAGAAAGCTGTCGCAGACTTGATAGCGTGTTGATACAAAACCTATTATACTACTACTATAGATGAGTGGAGTAAGTCGGCATCATCCATAATAATGAGATACACATGTTGCCGATGTTGTAGTACATTGATATTTATCCTAGAGAGCTTTAGTGTTCAGTGTGGTGCTGAATGGTGCATTGCTGGTCCTGAAGTACACACTGACCATTGCCCAAGTGACCATCTGCTGATCAATAATTAACTTTTCCCAAAACACACACAAGCACACAGCCTGGAGCCTTCTGGCTCACAACACATTACTGGACAGTTGACAGTACAGGAATAGTAAGGAAACACTGTTCTCTAAATGTGCTTTTCTCTAGCTCTATTTGGTATTTTGGTACTTATTCTATGCTAAAACGTATTTATTACAGTGATGTGTTGCCTAAGGTATCTGCTACTCTCATGCATACACTCACTGTTAGATGAGTGACAGGCATGCATAATGTGTGACTGAATTCATGTAAATGAGCTGACAGTTTAAACAAAGCTACCATTCACATGTAAGCTACTGCTGAGCATTAGTTTCCAAAAACAAAATGGTTAGCAGGGAAAATACTAAAAAAATTTTCACCTGTGTAATTCATTTATTTTATAGATCCTAGACTACATCTTTCCCAGCCATTTATCTCCATTTCAATTTATTTGTTGGCTGTCTAATGGAGCTTAATCCTGGGCATAAAATGTAGAAAGCTTTTCACTATATTCCACAATGTAGTTTTACCTTTGGAATTATACAATTATTATAGGTCTAGACCTTAAAATACTTTTAAGGAATGCAACCTACATTTTAAAAACTTCATTGCTTTTTTGCATAATTCAGGTAACATGATAAGGGCACACGCATCAATAATCATGTCAAATAAGCTTTCCAAACATGATGCAGGTATTCACACGTCATGTTTCTTCTTCTTCTACTTCTTCTTCTGCTTCTCCTATTGGGGTCGCCACAACGGATCATCCGTCTCCATACCTCCCTGTCCTCTACATCCGCCTCTTTGAAACCAACTACTTCTGCCTACTACTGTCTTCCCTTACCACATCCATAAACCTCCTCCTTGGCATTCCTCTTTTCCTCCTTCCTGGTGGCTCCATCCTTAGCATTCTCCAACCGATATAACCCATGTCCCTCCTCTGCACATGTCCAAACCATCTCAATCTAGCCTCCCTCACCTTGTCTCTAAAATGTCCTACATGCGCTGTCCCTCATTTCTAATAAACTCATTTCTAATCCTGTCCATCGTCATCACGCCCAACAAAAACCTCAACATCTTCAGCTCTTCTTTCTTCAGCTCCACCTCCTGTCTTTTACTTAATGCCACTGTCTCTAAATCATACAACATCGTAGGTCTCACCACAGCCTTTAAATTTTCCTTTCACTCTTGCAGATTCCCTTCTATTACAAATCAATCCTGCCACTCTTCATCACCCACTCCACCCTGCCTGCACTCTTTTCTTCACTTCTCTACCACACTTTCTATTACTTTGCACTGTTGACCCCAAGTACCTGAACTCTTCCACCTTCTCCACCTCTTCTCCCTGCAACCACCCCACCCATCTTTCCTCCCTCTTATTCACACACATGTACTCTGTCTTACTCCTACTGGCTTTCATTCCCCTTCTCTCCAGCATGTACCGTCACCTCTCCAGGCTCTTCTAAACCTGCTCCCTACTCTCACCACAAATAACAATATCATCCATCCGGAAACATCATAGTCTAGAGAGACTCCTGTCTGACCTTGTCTGTCAACCTGTCCATCACCACTGCAAACAGGAAAGGGTTCAGACTACAATCCTTGATGCAGTCAAACCTCCACCTTGAACCAGTCTGACGTTCCTTCTGCACACTTTACTGCTGGCACACTGTCCTCATACATGTCCTGCACCACCCTCACATACTTCTGACACACCTGACTTCCTCATGCAATATCACAACTCCTCTCTCGGCACCCTGTCATACGCTTTCTCTAAATCCACAAACACACATGCAACTCTTTCTGACCTTCTCTATACTTCTCCATCAACATTCTCAAAGCAAATATTGAGTCTGTGGTGCTCTTCTCGGCATGACACAAGCCATGTTTGTAATTTTTTTGTCAATTGTTTGCTGACATAGGCAAGGGAAACTGCATTTACCAATTTATAGTTTACATATTTATGAATATATGCAAACCACATATGTTTTTTCCAGTTAATGTTAACAAATTATTATTTGTGAACATATAAAACATTGTAAAAAAAAATATAGTCAAAATAAAGTATAATTTATCTGTTACACCAAACCAATAAAACACATCAGCGTTAGTTGGTGAAGGGTTTGGAGAAGTTTTTACAAACTGTACCTTCAAATAAATAATTTATTAGCAACTAACCAGCTAAGGTTTTAAATAAAGAGAACAATACATAGCATAGAGTGCAATAAACCATTCTTTCCCTGGCTACTTCTGAATGTTCCAAAAATGTGTTCCTGCTATTTCATTAAACATATCTGTTATATTTCTAAATTTACCAAAGACATCCTGGCCACATAGCTTTATCCAGCATGACAGAAACTATGTCTGCTAGCATTAGAGCAATGTTACCTGTTAGTTGGGTGAATACTATGTATTGTTATTTATAATCAACCATTTATACATGCAAAGCCTTGAAGGACAATTCGCTTTGAGTGAAAAATAATAAAGCAGGCAATTAGAAAGTAATAAATTTAGGATTGGTGCATGGTATAAATAGAAGAATATCACATACAATCAAATAGAGTGTTTAATGTATATATACCATACACATGTACTGTATCAATAAAGCTTTACGTCACTGGGCAATTTTGCATTGCTGTTATTATACTACAATGTCTTCTGAGGAATGTGTACGTGTAACATTAAATATTCATGAAATCACTTGGCATAACCCTGCACTACATTTACCAAGGCATGGGCACAACAGAGACAAGGCTCAATAACACAAAAGAAAAGAACTCATTAACACTTTATTAAGCTATGCTTTGTTAACTATGTTCATTAAGCATATTTCATCTAATGCTCTGCTGAATCTGTCTTCCATATGCAGTTGCATTTTAATTACTGTCACAGATGCCTTTGGGATTAAAAAAACATTTTACTTTTAATGCACATGAACTCAATACAGGTGTTTGTACGTTCAGCAAATTGAACATATGATGCCAGTTAGCATGGTGTCCAATGTGCTCAAATATGTAATAGCTCCAACTGCGGTGTCCTGGTGCCTGTTTTCTTTCGCGCTTCCCCACAGAAAGCCAATCTAAAGGTCAATTTAAAGGTGTATGTTTTAAAGGCTGAGTTTTTGGCGTGCTCATGAATAAATTATTGAGAGATGACCAGATCTGGTGAGTTAATGGAGCTATTAACATTGACGGCCTACCGAAAATGCCAAACCAGGAATCAGTGTAAACAGTTAGAGAGCTCTGAATTACTGTGTGAAGTATAGCTTTTTGCGGTGGCTGCAAAGTACTTCAGCTCTTTTTCTTTCTTGGTTTAAAAGCATGCAATCTCAAAGACATTTACAATTGCTTCTTAAAACAGGCTTTAGATTTGGGATATTTTTCAAATTATTTATTGAATAATTTTATTTTAATCGATTTTTTTTTTTACATTATTTTAAAAATTATAATTACTCTAATTTTCTTTGTATCCAGGAATAAGCACTTACCACTTGTTTCATTGATATTTTATTGCAGGTTCTTTCAAATTCAGACGACTAGAGAAAGTAAAAACCTCTACTATGCGTTTATGTAAAAAGAAATTCTCCTTTGTGTTACAAATTTCTTTGCTCTTGTGGCTGAATGAGCAGAAATCCTTGCAGCCGTGTTCCAAATTCTTGTAGAAAGCCTTCCAAGAAGAGTGGGGGCTATTATAAAAGCAGTGACAACCAACTCTATGTTTTTGGAACCATGATTTTGGAATAATCTGGTCTGGAATAATAGGATTGTCACTCTATAGTGTACTGTATGTACATATATACATAATTATGTTAATTTAAAATACCATATCTAAATAAATATTTAGGCAAGTAAATACATTTAGTTCCTCTACTGCATTCTAGAATTGGTGCAGTCTTATTGATTGTAATTGCGCATTTTGGAGCCATTTCTTTGGTCCTGTTCTCCCGTTACTTCCTGCTTTAGGAACCTTGCTTGGTTATCACATATTACAATTACAGATTAATTCTTGTTTGCGATTTGACCTATATTGTGGATTATGAATAATACTGTCCTAAGTACTGGATTCACTGTACTAACAAAAGCTCAGAGTTTACACACTTGGCAGGGCTTTAACAAAACTCCACAAATCCGACAGCACACACATTATCCATGCAATATAAACAGGAAAATATAGTGAGTCCAAATGCAGTGAGCAAAATCAGGCAAGATTCCAACAACATTAAGATAACGGTAAGAATGTGAACTCTCATTAGCAAGGTACAGGTGCATGCAATAATAGTAATGATTCAATTCCTGATAGTTGGTAGAGAACAGAATGAATTACAAAAGGCAACACAGGCATATGTAGCAATCACCATGGAAACCTGACACATGGTAAAATGGCATTTTCATCCTGTGTGATATGTGTACACACCTGGTTAAAAAAGGGACGAAGGCAAAATTACAAAATATAACCTTTATTGGTCTAAACAAAAAATCATTGGTCTGAATATTAGCAAGAATTAATGCACTCCTGAGAACTCCTGCGTAATATTTTGCCACTTTAAGCTTAGCCCATTTTTTTTTTGTCCAGGAGTGTGGAGCACATTTAAATCAAAACAATCTGACATTAGAGTTTCTAAAAGAATAATTACTGCCCACTGGCTGACTGTTACCATGATGGGTGCCCAGTTTGAACAAATACTGGCAAAAACCTCTCATTTTCCCAGCATGCACGCTTGACTCTTTTTCTTATTTGCACCCCAGTATAATTTTTACTGCTAACCACACATAAGCCAGCCTCTAATCTGTTCCCAAAATGAATATTTCTGGGAATAAATTAATCCAAAATTGTCCCATGTCATGTTGTCACAAGATTACTTATTTGCACCTTTAGATAATTTGAAATGTGTGGTCATCCATATTCCCCACTGTTATTCTCAGGGCTTTTCATATTTTGTGCATGTATCATCTTAATTTCCACCTTCAGTGTTTAAGCTTGTTGACTCTCTATAGGCATTTATATGGTTGATTTTGACTCTATTCCTTTCTTTTTTTTATTTTCTGCATTGCACCATCCATTTAAGTGTCAATAGTTATCTGTTTTGTAACTTTTTAGATCGGTTGCTAATAAATTGGGCATTTGAATCCTTGCTCCTGCTTTTAATCCACTGGGTCTGGATGGATTGAAATTTGGAGCCTGGAAGTTGCCATGCTGTGTTTGCCATCATGTGGAGGGAGCTTGTGGAGAGCTGAGTGGGATTAGACCATTCTGGAAGGCATTTATTGGAGGCCCAAGCCCATCTCCTGGGCTAATGGTCTGGAACAGATGGGAGCGAATGAAGAAATCTGTTGCTACTGTATGTTGCTGCATTTCTTTGTCACCAGCTGTTTAAGGCCCCTAATGGTTGCTGATGAAGGAATATGGATTGAATAACACTAAAAATTCCAGTCATGACTCCAGCTTCGGTGTTTCAGTCAAGCACAGCCAATACCCGAAGAGAATGAATAAAGGTGATAGAGTCTGATGGACATTTGAGCAATACTGTATGTCCTCATAGGTCAAGGCCTCTTAGGCAAAGAGGACGAATGCAAATCAAATAAGTGGAAAAGAAAATGCAAGATTTACAAGAATTAGTAGAGAGTGAAGCCTTCATGTTTATTTATATATTCACATTAGACCCTCAACAGAACCATTCTAAGGGCATACAAAGATGTGTTGCTTTGGCTATAATGCCATTATTAAAATGCATCAAAGGAAAATATTGAAATGCACTTTTGAACATAAATTCATTACAAATGTATGACATGCAGTTATCTGATTAGCATGAATACATAAGTGAGCATTTACATTTAAAATAGGAATCAGTCCTGTAGCTGCTGAATACTGCACAGAACAGGAGTGGAAAAAAGATAAATATATATTGGTTAAAGATTAAAAAAGTCAGGCTGTATTCTTCCTGTAAGGAGAGATTTCATGCCATACGATGCAGCACAAAGATTTACTGTATAATATATAGAGCTCTTTGTAGACTTAATTAAAATATGAATGTTCAGTCTTATAGTGTCACAGTCAGCCTTTAGGTGCTTCTAACAAGTTCTATGGGACAATCTTGGGAAAATCTATACATTCAAAGGGGTGCAGTATTTCAGAAACAGGCAAGGATCGCATTCTTTGTGCTCAGTACTGCATTGTGTGTTTCTTTGTAAGGGGCTTATTGCAAGTTGATAATTACTTGAAAAACAGATTTGTGCAAGTTGTATTTCTTTTTGAGTAGTGTTAGAAGAATGCAACTTGTGAAAAAGGCTAGTATTTCTGAATGACATGTGAAATGGAAAGAAAAATATCAAAAACCGATCCTTTAAAAACACCTAATCCTGCAGAGCTTCCTAAGATCGCCCTATAGATTAAAGGCTACACAAGGAAAATAAATGTAAGATGGGAAAAGAGACAAAGAAAAATGAAGAAACATCTACAGATTATCACTCAATTTACCACTCCAGCTGGTTCGGTCTTGCACAATCGTATAGGGTACTCTTTTACTAGCACAATCATCATGGAATGGATTCTTTTTGGATAACATGTTGTATTGAGTTCATCAGCTGCTGGCCAGTATATGTTGAGTGAACAGTACAGAGTTTAATGTGTTCACAAGTTAAAAACACTTGGTTTAGCTCACAGATTTATTGATGATTAGCTCATAAGTTGAATCAAATGAGTTGGAGAATTATTTCAGAAGAGCTAGTCCACAATTTGTTCTATATATAATAAAACCCTTTTCAAATGACTAGAAATACATGAATTTCACAAAATAAATGGTCCAGGTATTAGTGGCAATAAGTAAGAATCTGTTTTTTAAACCAGGGAATGGTTCAAAGAACTGATCCTTGGTCTTCTGGAACATTCATTGTTGATTCGTGACTGGTGGTGAAAGGGCTGGCAGTGGAGAATTCAGAAAACCTTATGAAATATGAAATAATAAAACCACACTTTCATCATACAGGACCTCTTTATTTAGCTTAGATTTGTGGTGTGGTGCAGTCATGCATCCAAAAAAACACACTTCTACACTTAATAATAATAATAAACAGAAGGACCTGGCGCCTACCATTTCCAATTTTTCAGGTTATCTTGTTAATATATGCACCTGTTGTCTGTAAGGAGCTAACAGTATTTTTTTTACTAGCTTGTTAGTGCTAACCTTTATTGATTTCAATTATATCAACAAGCAGAAGCAAATCATTTGTCGTATTTTTTCCTTCTTGGTGATCTTTTGGTGCAACATAAAACAACCAAAACCAAGAATCATATACACAGACAATGTAAACTTCGAGCAAGGGTGTGGAACACACAATGCCACATAAAGTACACTTGACAATGAAAAAGCCTGACTATGAAACATCAAGAAACCAGAATTTAAATATTTGTGTATTTAAGTATCATGTGACATGCTGGTGCTGACTGATGGGTATTTAAGATCCAGAGTTTTTTAATACCCATAACAGCTAAATAAATAGCTAATGTATGGAAGCTAATCTCTCTCAAGTTTTTGAATTTATCTCATTGGTTGTGTTTAGAAACTCTAAGAAAGTCTTTCTTAGAAGGATATCGGCTGCTTAACAGTTTGGTTAACGGGATGACGACAGAAAGACGAGTTAGCATTTGCATCTAAGGTGTTTAACCAGTATAAATTTTCTACACATATAATACATAGGAAGATGCTTCATAATTATAAAAAAGACCATTACAAAAGTGAGTTCAATCATACTATAGGAATTTAAATGAAATTATACAACACTGACCCTAAATGTACTTATTTTGTTTTTGTAAGAATTCTTTATATGTCCATGACACACTCTATTTTTACTTATCCATCAATAAATTCCATGATTCTCTGTTGATGCGTACAGACAACTCCTACTAATCATCTCCCTGATATGAGTACAAAATGGCTGCCAAATCACACGATATCTCTCAGTATGTAGTTGCAATCAGAGACCATCACACCCAGTTTGTGTTTTTAGCTCAATCTCATGCATATTCAAATTTCTCTCTCACTAATTTTTTTAATGGTACACTGAGTGTTTCTATTTAGTATTCAGTATTCAGTATTATGTTTATCTTGCTATAGAAAGGTCAAAGTATCAGACAATAAGATAACACTCAATGTATTGTTATCAGACTGTAGACACTTTTGAAAAACAAACAATGTGTGATATGAAGACATACAAGAAACATCTTTATCTCAGCTGGGCCGATCATCTAAGCACTGTGTGAAATAACTATAATAAATCAACTCCCACTTTCAGGGCAACATGTAGAGACTGTAAAATGAAGAAGGTAGTTATCATTAAGATCTGGAATACACATTCAGCCCCAAATGGGTTTGCTCTACAGTTAATTTCCTTAGTGCATTGATGAACTTCTCCTCCCCCTCTTCCATTCTTTTGACATGTTAAAAAAAAGCATTCTTTGACTCATTTCAATTTAACACTCTATATCTGCGCCTAAAGCCAAAAGATTACTCCTTGACTCACCCACATGCTTTCCCCATCTGAAAAGCAAGAGGGATGGGCTGCTTAGCTTCAAAACAGGATGATAAATGCACAGCCGGCAGCCTCATGCATCCTGCAGCAGGCATAAAATGCCAGCTTCATTAGAGGGGGTTTGAAGCACCCTGCAAACCCAGCTTCTGTGCCCTTTTGTCACCCTGTGATCAATATTTAGCATTTTAATTCTGTGTGCGTGGCCTGTCTGACCTCTGAGAGTAATGTGGAAGAATCGAAAGCTGGGCAAGAATAGATAAGACACTCAGGGACTATTAGGAATCTTCAAGTGGTATACTGGCAAGAGAAGGGTGATGAATTTGTTTATTCAGTATTTTCTACTTTAGGTTCTGGTTGAATATCAAAAACATGGCAAATGCAAAATTTGTTCCTGGGGTAAAACAGAAATGAGGGAAATTCTGATTTGACACCTGCAATATTTGTGAAATATGTTATGTTGCAAATGCACACAGCTTGCTAAATGACACAGCCCATTATGTTTGCGGGACAAAAGGATAGAACAATGTCAGATGAAGCATTATTTTTTTTAGCTGAGCTGAAGGATCTTTACACTATTGTATATGTGATACATGACTGGTGCCATCATGTTTGTCCTTGGATACTCATCCTTTAAATGATCTCTCTCTCTCCTTTTCTCCATCTAACTCTATCTCTCACTGCTGGAGCTCAGTTAGCAGCAGGGGAATGGCACAGGGCCCATTTGAAATGAAGTCTTGCACTCTGCTGTGAGAAAGATGTCTGATGCTCAGATACCATGCAATGTGATCCCTGGTAGAATGAAGAATCAAAGACTCATGAGTGAACTGTTTTTTTATGCACGTGAAAGTCTACTGTAGTAATGATTGTGTTTCAAATATTCTGTTATTGATGAATCATCATAAGAATTTAACTTCAGATTTGTGTTTTATTATTTTTGTCCATACGTGCATGAGTGGTGGAAAAATATTTTAGCTTACTCAGAGGTTATTTGCACAATAAGTTCTACCTGAAACCTCCCTGGTGTAGCACCATATAAGCACATAATTTACATACATAAGTTCTGACTTTGCTGTGTTAATGTGTTTTGTGATGATCTGCTAACTTATGTCTGACTGCAGTTTGAATTGCCCTCTTGATGCGATGACTCCATCCATAATTGCAAGATAGTCTAGGCAGCATTCTAAAAATCTGTTGCAGGACATTTCAGTAAATATTGCATTAATCATTCATTCATTCATTTATTCATTCATTCATCTTTAGGAAATGTTTTATTCTGGCCAGGGTTGTAGTGGTTCATGAAGTGCTCTTCTTCTCCTTCTTTCGGCTACTCCCATTAGGTGTCGCCACAGTCTCCATACTACTCTGTCCTCTACATCTGCCTCTTTAAAACCAACTACCTGCATTTCTTCCCTCACCACATCTATGAACCTCCTCTTAGGCCGTCCTCTTTTCCTCCTTGCTGGTGACTCTATCCTCAGCATTCTCCTACCGATATACTACATGTTCCTCCTCTGTATATGTTCAAACCATCTCAATCGGGCCTCTCTCAATTTGTCCCCAAAACGTCCTATATGAGCTGTCCTTCTAAAAAAACTTGTTTCTGATCCTGTCCATCCTCTTCACTCCGAATGAAAATCTTCATATGAACATTTTTAACTCTGCTACCGCCAACTCCGCCTCCTGTTTTTAGTCATTGCCACTGTCTCTAAACTATACAACAACAGGTCTCACCACACTCCTATAAACTTTTCCTTTCACTCTTGCAGATACCCTTCTATAACAAATCACTCCTGCCACTCTTCTCCACCCACTCCACCCTGCCTGTCTTTAACACACTCCCCATTACTTTGTACTGTTGACCCCAGGTACTTAAACTCATCCACCTCCACCACTTATTCTCCATGCAACTGCACCACTCCACTGCCCTCTCTCTAACTTAAACACCTGAAAATACTTACTTATTTACTCCTACTGACTTTCATTCCCCTTCTCTCAAGGACGCATTTCCACCTCTCCAGACTCTTCTCAACCTGCTCCCTAATCTCTTCACAAATAACAATATCATACACAAACATCATAGTCCTTAGAGACTCCTGTCTGACCTTGTCCGTCAACCTGTTTATCACCACCGCAAACAGGAAAGGGCTCAGAGCCGATCCTTGATGCAGTCCAACCTCCACCTTAAACCAGTCTGTCATTACTACTGCACACTCCCTGCTGTCACATTGTCCTCACACATACACCCTCACATACTTCTCTGACATACCTGACTTCCTCATACAATAGCACAACTCTTCTCTTGGCACCCTGTTGTACGCTTTCTCTAAATCCACAAACACACAATGCAACTTCTTCTGACCTTCTCTATACTTTTCCATCAGCATTCTCAAAGCAAATAATGCGCCTGTAGTGCTTTTTCTCGGCATGAGACCATACTGTTGCTCACAGATGTTCACCTCTTTTCTCAGCCTGGTTTTCACTTCTCTTTCCCACAATTTCATTGTGTGACTGATCAACTTTTTCCCCTGTAGTTACTTTTTAAAAACTGGCACCCAGTCCATTACCAGTACCAGCACTCTCCGTCTCCATTCCTCAGGCATCCTCTTACCTTTTAAAATTTTGTTGAACAATCTGGTTAAAAACTCCACTGCCATCTCTCCTAAACATCTCCATGCTTCTACTGGTATGAGATCTGGTACAACCGACTTTCAATTCTTCATCCACTTAATTGCTGCTCTCACTTCCTACTTACTGATCCTATTCACTTCCTGCTTCACCATCTCCACATCATTCAACCTTCTCTCTTTCGTTTTCCTCATTCATCAGCTGTTTAAAATACTCTCGCCTCCTCCTCAACACACTCTCCTCACTAGTCAACAAATTTTCATCTCCATCTTTTATTGCTCTAACTTGCAGCACATCCTTCCCAGCTCGGTCCCGCTGCCTGGCCAATCGATACAAATCCTTTTCTCCTTCCTTAGTGTCCAACTTCTCATACAACTCCCCATATGCCTTTTCCTTGGCTTTTGCCACATCCCTCCTCACCTGCTGCTGTATCTCCTTGTACTCCTGTTTACTTTTCTCATCTGTCTGCCGATCCCAATTTTGTTTCCCCAATCTCTTGCTCTTTCTCCTTATGCTTTCAAGTGGTGAGGTAGGAATACTCTCTGGAATTCATCTCAGGACACCATGCACACACATTTTTACATACTCATGGGTGCTTAACAATAGCAAATACACCTACTGGTGTGTATTTGGGAAGTGGGTGGAAAACAGAGAACACAGAGGAAACATATGCAGACACTGAGGAGAATATTCCACATGGACTATTACATGCTCAGGAATTGAACCGGGGATCCTAATGCTATGAAGCGGCAATGCTACCCTCAGTTGATAGACAATGATTAAGTGTCTTTTTTTGCATCGCTGGTTTCTAAATGAAATGATTTATGATTTCTCTAAACTACTGAAATGACCGTTAAAGATTCTCTGTAATAATAAACAAGATCAATTGACATAATCCTTCTTTAGGCATAAATATACTTCATACTTTAGGGTGTAGAACATTTGTCTAGAATATGCTTGTTGAACAGTAGTAGTGACAGCATCAGCAGTTTAAGAATTCAAGGATATTGATAAAATCTACATGATAGATAACAAAATCAAAACTTGTACCATTTTAATCTTTTATTCTATTATATTGTATTGTAGTGTTTAAAATTAAGCATTACTGTTTAAAATAAAACATAACTAAGACTATGGGGAATTATCTTCAGATGGGATGCTTACAGAATTACAGAATTTTGATAGGATGACAAATTTCCAGTCCTGTGTTGTCATAACATAAAGAGCTTGATATATTTAATTCCCCATGGATGAATATACCAAATTTTGATGACTGTGAAAGATCATGTGATATGGTTCACACAGCAAAGGGCAAAGCCATAATGGAGCGTGAACAGATTAAATTTAAGAGAGATAATTGCTATAATTTCCATTGTTGTCAAGATGTTTGATTATAAAAGGCACAGTAGTTAATAATATTTTCAACAAATTGTACAGACATTGTAAAAACTATTTTACAACTAAATCATTTCATTAAGACTGGAGCGGCTGAGTTGAGTGGTTAGGGTGCAATTGTAAAGCAGAATGTGATGATACTGTTTACATGCTAGAAATTAGACAATATGAGACATAACAGCAGAATGACTCCACATTATTTTAAGCCATTTTTTTGGAATAAATAAACTATTACACAAGAAAAAAGATTAAGATCAAGAAAGAAATAGTACATTTCGTGCCATCGATTCTGTTTTCTATACTCAAGAGCTCCTGTCAGTCATGGCGTCCTAATCCTGAAAAATGACAGAGCAGTGCCTGGACCACAGGCCTGTGAAATCACTTTGTGGATATCTGTGTGTGTGTGTGTGTGTGTGTGTGTGTGTGTGTGTGTGTGTGTGTGTGTGTGTGTGTGTGTGTGTGTGTGTGTGTGTGTGTGTGTGTGT
Source organism: Silurus meridionalis (assembly GCF_014805685.1). Taxonomy (NCBI): domain Eukaryota; kingdom Metazoa; phylum Chordata; class Actinopteri; order Siluriformes; family Siluridae; genus Silurus; species Silurus meridionalis. The sequence continues at coordinate 18,200,184 of NC_060888.1, read as the reverse complement.
GTGTATGTGAGCACACCTGAGAGAGAGTGAGAGAGTAAAAAAAACTCTTGTGTTCCACTGGGAATGCTAAGTAACTGAGTGAGGCAGTTGAAATTGAGTGGCTGAATGCTTTCTGAATTACTGATTGTTTTGCTCACTGAGCAGGGAACAAAGGTTGCTTAATAGTGTTCACTTCATTAAAGAGATGGGAAGAACATTTTTTTTTATATTCATACAACTCAGCAACATCTTTATGAGAAGAGACTATGGAGATGAAGGAAAATTAAAAAGACAGTTCTCTGCTGGGCATTAGGTGCTAATCTGTGGTTTACTCTGATTTCCCTCGGCTTTGCTCTGTGGAGCTCTTAGTTAGGGAAGATGAGCATGAAGCAGAACTGAGCCACTCAGCATTTTAACGCTCTCGTGCTTTTGCTGGAAACACTGCTTATTTGGACACTTCTTTGCCACTTTCTGTAGGGTTTCTTTGGTAAACGTTTACTGTATAGAGAAAGCATTCTTACTGTAGTAAAGCAGTATTAGTGATTCCTTAAATAGTTATAGTTTAGAAATAACATCACCAGCTATTAAACTAACTTTATCTAAGTATTATGCAATGTCAATTTGTTCACAAAAAGGATGTAACCGGATTACAACTTAATGTATTTCGCAAGTAGTGAGTACCACACCGAATTTAATTGACACAAATAAGGACAGTTATTGTCAATTGTACTGTGGACCAAATGTGGCTGAAGCATTTTTGTTTAATGATCACATTTTAACCAGATTTCAGGGTCAGGTAAAGTAGCTCTGCATTAAGCTCTGCACTGGAGTCTAGTCTCTTTAGTGTGGTTTTGTTCAGGCAGCTCAGCATGAGTTCACTGCTCTCATTCCACAAATGTATGTGATGAAGGTTAAATGGAAAATGTGCAATACATGCAAGTGTTATTTTTTGTTCACATACATTTGTCAGCAAAATCAAAATCTTGTGCCCGTCTTTTGCACTTTTTGCACTGGGAAAGGTCATATCAATTGTCCTTAACATTATTTTCTCATTAGCTCTAAGCACTACATTTGCAATGAGCAATTTAAATTCAAGTCTCCATCAGTGAGTTGTTAAAAATGTAATGAATTTCCTGGTTACACAATTGCACATTTTGATACGTTTAGACACGTCTATAGAGAGGAATTATTTGTAATCACATATCTGGTGCCATTGAAAATTTTTAAAAACACTGCAAATAAAATAAAATTTAATTTAATTATATTAATAATTGTACATAATAAATGTATGGTTACAGCATCAGTGAATAATGTCTGCTTGTTTAAGGCCTGTATATAGAGATGTGTATGGGACTCCTGCCTGTTCCTGTAGATCATATGTGTCAAACTCAAGGCCCGCGGGCCACATCCGGCCCGACGTACAATCATATCCAGACCGTGAGATCATTTTATATATATATATATATCCATTATTATTGTTATTAATGGTCCGGCGATATAAAGCGTTGATAACACAAACTACAGATCCCATAATGCAGCGCTTCAGCTCTGATCACTGACATGTATGATGCAGTTAAGGCATTTCAAGTGAAATAATGTCGAACAAAGTCGGCGCAACTGTGTTTCCAAATGCGCACTTTGCTGATAAACTGAGTGCACTGTGCACTGAGTTTGTACCGCCCTTTGGTTACTTTGAAGCACAAAAAAAGTGCTTCGCAACCCATTTGCCGTTGACGTGGAAATTGCACCTTTACAGATTCAGATGGAACTGATTGAGCTGGACACTAAAGGCAAAGTACAACACTGAAGGGCCCGCACAGTTGTGCATGTTTGGTAGCACATATCTGTGTGAGAAGCTGTTCTCAATGATGAAGATTAACAAAACAGCAAACAGGAGTCGTCTCACTGATGAACACCTGCAGTCCATCCTGAGATTATCCACAACACACGACCTCGCACCAAACCTAAACAAATTTGTTGCCAAAAAAAATGCCAAGCATCCAGCTCTGACAAAATGGCATAAAAGCAAAGAAAACTAAGTGTTTTTATTTTGTTGTTATTTTAACTTTTGCTGAAAAGCACAAATTTTATTTATTTTCCATTTATTTTTATTTTGTTTGCAGTATGTTCATATATTGAATTTGTATAATTTGGACAGGAGATATTTGTATAGAGAGCAAAATATTTTAACTTATTTAAAGTTTATTTATTCTGAAATAATATTCCTATCAAAAAAACATTTAGATTTAGTGTGTTCAATAAATGTTTATCCTGTTCGGCCTGCAACCTAAAGTGTGCTTTGAGTTTTGGCCCCCTGTGCAACTGAGTTTGACACCCCTGCTGTAGATGCTTCTTGCTTGCTCCTGGAGTTATTATTATTTCAAAATAAAATAAAATTAGTTTTTTTTTCTTTCCTCAAATAAAAACAAAGAAATAATTAAAACCAGCATTACCCTGACCCTGACCAGGAAGAAGCAGTTACTGAAGAGTAAATACATTTTGAAAAAAGGATTGCACAACACTGCATGATCACCCAGTATGTTGCTATTTAAAGGAACATGGCTTTTCTTTGTCCTGCAGAGCTGAATACCTGACTGTTTGCTCGCACCAGCATTAAAATATTTTTGTTGCACACTCTCTCAAATCAACCTGCATGTTAGCACTGCATACATAAGTGGCTTTATGGACAGTGCCTTAAAGTGTTCTGATCTAGTAATCAATAAGAATGTAAAGTAAAGTTCGATGCAATCGCTTTTAAGAAATCAGCGGTTAAACTTTGTGCTTATGTTCGGTTTGTGTCCTCATCTTAGTTTTGGCAGGTGATTTTAGATAAAGGTCTTGTCCAACGAATAAACTTAATTTAATAGATTATGAAACAAACTAAAACACATTATTACTGTTGCTTATTCTCAAGGAAAAAGTCAGTCCTCAGTACTGCAAAAGACTGACATTAAGAATGAACACACTGCAGTAATATTATACAAATGGATTTTGTATTTCATAGCCATTAATCAGGACCTGTATTGATTTAATATGTAGGACGATCCCTGCAGATTGAACACTATGCCGTGTAATAAATTGAGACAGAGCTTTCATTAATAAAACATTAATAAGTGAGAACAAATCATTAGTTACAGAGAATTCGACACTTAAATCTTTATAGTGGTAGTTCATGTCATACACTGTTATTGAATGATAAATAATAACAAACCATAGTTAGTTAATCATAAAACATTTTTTTATAACAGTTCATGTACCAGCACATGTATGCACTCAAAATTATAATGTACATGATATCCTGTATAATCCCTCATTAATATATATTGTAAAACTTTAGTAAATGACAAAGTTATTGGTATTGGGTGTGTAATGGCATTATATGGTTATATGTATGGAGCTAAAAAGCACAATAGGTACACCATATTAACAGATATACTGTGAGATGTATACCATGTTTTGCACAGCCTAAGAAAAAAATGTTCATGTGTAGTTAATGATTCTGTGCAATGTTTAATCTAAAAGCTCCTGCTTATCCATGCAATTATCTAATCAGACTACCATGTGGCAGCAGCACAAAGCAAAAGGTCCTGCAGATACAGGCCAAGAGCTTGTAGTGAGCGTTCACATCAAACATCAGAAAGAGAATAAAAAATGAGTCAGTGGGTTTTACCTTGGCATAGTTGTTGGTGCTAGATGGGTCAGTTTGATTGTTTCAGAAACTGCTGATCTCCTGATATTTATATGCAAAACAGAATACAGAATGTACACAGTGTGGTGCAGAAAACACAGCATGTTGATCGGAGTATAATAAATTATTTGTTTATTTGTATCATTTGTATTAGCATTTTTGTAATTGCCAAGAAATTCTGGAAAAGTATTTTTCTTATGTATTACTAAATCATTAATGTTAGTGCCCTTAGTATGACAGCACATGCTAAGGAAAACACATACATTGCTAGTGTTTGTATTCTGTAGGCAGGTAAGATAGTGATGGAGGAGAATGGAAAAAAAAACAGATGTGCTTCTCAGGCTGGACCAGTTTTTCCGTCAATCTGTTGACAGGAGATTAGCCATCTCCCTGTAGCCGTGAAACAGCAGATAATCCTACCTCTCTTTAATCCTGTACGCTACACAGAGCATGCCTATGTTTATTCACAGCATCTGCCAGAAACTCAAATACTCAAACACCAGCAGGATATGGAAGTTACAGTTCTCTGGTACTTATTAACTGGCTTGATTTTAAGTGCATATTATTTGGTAATTTGAATTTAAAACACACACACACACACACACACACACACACACACACACACACACACACACATATATACATATATATATATATAATTGTATATATATAATTGTGGAGGGCACTGTATATATATATATATATATATATATATATATATATATATATATATATATATATATATATATATATATATATATATACAGTGCCCTCCACAATTATTGGCACCCTGTTTAAGATGTGGTCGTGGACTTCAAAAATTCTCCTTTTTTAAAACAACATAGAACCCAAATGCAAAAAGAGAAAATCCAACCTTTTATTTAAGTACATTACTTTGGTGGTAAAAAAATCTTGAAATCATGTGTGCCACAATTATTGGCACCCCTGATGTTAATACTTTGTACAACCTCTTTTTGCCAACAAGACAGCACTTAATCTCCTCCTATAACATTTCACAAGATTGGAGAACACAGAGAGAGGATTTTGACCATTCTTCTTTGCACAATCTTTCTAGATCATCCAGTGTCCTGGGTCCTCTTATGCACTCTTCTCTTTAGCCCCACAGGTTTTCGATTGGGTTGAGGTCTGGGGACTGAGATGGCCATGGGAGGACCTTGAGTTTGTGACTGCTGAACCACTTTTGTGTAGATTTTGCCACATGTTTTGGATCATTATCCTGCTGAAAGACCCAGTGACGACCCATCTTCAGCTTTCTGGCAGAGGCCATCAGGTTTTTATTTAAAATATCCTGGTACTTCAAAGCGTTCATAATGCCATGCACCCTAACAAGGTTCCCAGGGCCTTTGGAGAAACAGGCCCACAGCATCACAGATCCTCCACCATACTTCACGGTGGGCATGAGGTGCTTTTCGGCATACTCATCTTTTGTTTTACGCCAGACCCACTTAGAGTGTTTGTTGCCAAAAAGCTCAATCTTAGTCTCATCTGACCAAAGCACACGATCCCAGTTGAAGTCCCAGTACCGCTTAGCAAACTCCAGGCGTTTACGTTTGTGAGTGTTAGTGAGAAAAGGCTTTTTCCTTGCATGCCTCCCAAACAGCTTGTTGGCATGTAGAGGCGTCTGATGGTTGTTTTGGAGACTCTGTGACCCCAAGATGCCACTCTTTGATGCAATTCTGTGACGGTGAGCTTGGGAAATTTTTTTACTTCTCTTACCATCCTCCTCACTGTGCGTTGTGGCAAGATAAACTTGGGACCTCTTCCAGCCTTGTTTGTCACTGTTCCAGTTGTTTTAAACTTCTTAATGATTCCTCTGACTGTAGATACCGGCAAGTTAAGGCGAGTGGCTATTTTCTTGTAGCCATTGCCTGACTTATGAAGGTCGACACACATCTGCCTTACTTGAATGGTGTGTTCTCTTGTCTTTGCCATGTTGACAAATGGGTAAGAGAATTAGGCCTCTGTGTCACGTCATATTTATACCCCAGGGAAACAGGAAATCATGAATTACTAATTAAAAGTCCCTAGATACCCTGACCAACCTTAGCAACTACAGAAAAATATATAAAAAAAAAAACAATTAAATTTTTCAGAGGAATTGTTAGGGGTGCCAATAATTGTGGGACACATGATTTCAAGTTTTTTTTTTCTAAATGTATGATTTTTTTTACCACCAAAGTTATGTACTTAAATGAAAGGTTGGACTTTTCCCTTTTTTTGCATTTGGGTTCTATGTTGTTTTAAAAAAAAGGAGAATTTTTAGAAGTCCACCAACATCTTAAACAGGGGTGCCAGTAATTGTGGAGGGCACTGTATGTATATATATATATATATATATATATATATATATATATATATATATATATATATATATATATATATATATTTATTCATATAAAAAAAAAAAAATATATATATATATATATATATATATATATATATATATATATATATATATATATATATATATATATCCATACATATATTAACATGTTAAGGCATAGTTATCTGTAAATGTTTGGAAGGTATTGAAATAAAACACAGTTTGGTGTTTTAAACTGTAGGTTATTTTACAAATCAAGTGGGAGATTGGAATATTGAATCGATATTCAATTCCACAATACAATTCCAAATAAGCCTAAGAGAAGAATATGTGTAAAACTATGACTGCAAAAGAGCCTGTACATGAATGCAAAGCTCTGTGCAGGGCATACTGACTACAAACAATTTGCTGCATTATGGCAGATTTCACAGAATGAAGAGAGAAGACGTTCCTTAACTCATTCTTTTGCCTTGCAGAGCACGAGTCCTATATCGGGGAGGAACAAGATAAGGGGAACTGTAATTGCTGGCCCTTTTTTCGCTTTGATGAAAAAAAAATAATACAGCACAAAGCATACACAATTTTCTGCCAATTACTGCTGACAGATAAAAGCATAACCACTGGAAATCCCACTCTGCTAAAATAGGAAATGCCTTAAAATGATTGAAACTTTTTGAATAGCAGGAAAAGATGAGATTGGAAATTTTAATTGATAGGAAAATCCTGCATCTCTTCAACAAAGGACTAAAACATTGCAGAAAGAGCTGTTTTCCCATTTAATTACTACAATAATTTTAGCTGTGCTCCATTGTTTTATAACAAGGCTGTGTTCATCATGCAATAACAATCAGTTTCTTCAATTTTAATTCCAAAATCATAATACTGAATGGTTACAGGATAAAACGGGTAAAAAGCAAGAATTGTCCGACTTTATACCACATCTACTTGATAAGTCTTTTTTTATCTTCTCTCCTGATGTGAAATAATAACTGATTGACTTGGCAAAAAAAAATCAATTTGTCCACTGTGACAGAATAAACCTGTACTTAAATGAGTCAGTCAAGCCTCCTGTCCATAATACCATAAACATGCTCTGATATATGCACAGTTTATTTGCTCTTCCAATACTAGGAATAAAGGAGCTAGAGGAAGCTCATTATAGATAGGTTCTTCTGTAAAAAAAAAAAATCTAAATTCTCTAAGGAAAGACTAAATTACACTGATGCATTTATATTCATAAAATGGAAGCAAAAATATAAGCACAAGTTTCAGCTTTATAACAGATCGAACAATTATTTCCAGAGGAACAAAAAGACAAATGACCTTTACAGACTATTGGTCTTCAAAGTTTAAAAAGGCATTTCATTGCACTTGTCTATTTAATAAATTGTAGGGGATCCCATTAGCATTGTGTAATTAGTTGTGGTCAGATTTTCAACATCATTAGCCATGTTAGTTTATTTGAAAATGGTCTTTGTTTCTGTTTTGGTCTTGGGCTTTCTGAGGTTGTAGGTTTATTCCATTTAAACCTTTACTTTATACAATAAACTACAAAAGATATACTCTAAATGCCATGCAACAAAGTCTGGGACAGATGTGGGTGCAGGTTAGGCAGCTCTAATTATATAATTAAGCAAACAATCTAAAATGTGAAACAGGCTCAAATCAGTAAACGGGCAATAGGTCAGGCAATCAGCAAACTGAATTAAAAAGGCTAGACTAGATACAAAACATGGGATAAACAGGTCAGAATTAAAGTAGCAAACACAGAATAATTAGGCTTGGTAATGAGGGGCATGGATAACACTTTGCAATGGTACCCTGTTTGTAAGCCCTTTTAAATGTGATGTGGTATGGGTTTGAGTATTGTGAACAGGTTTTGCTTAGAACCTACAAGAGAAATAATGGTGAATTGTGTATCAAAACTCATGAAAACTAGAACATTTCACCTAATTTTCAAATGTATTAATTTATTTCCACAGTAGAAAAGAACCAGAAATGTAAGTAAACCCTCCTTTAAAAATAATTGCAAAAGTAATAAATAGTTCAGCTTGGTTATTAGGGAAAAGCTAACCATTCACAACCATATTTTAATTTAGGTTTGGCTTGTAATGTTTCATAGCTAACTGTTTCAACAAAATACAGTGTAAAAAAAGTTCAACAGTAAGATAAAAGGGAATGAAATGTTCTGTCTGGCAAAACAATGGTAAACACAAATCATAATGCATTTAAAAACGAAATCTTAAAATATATATTTTCTGATTAAAACACTTTTCTGTCTATTTATGTAAATGCTTAACTTGAAATTCTAGCGAACCTGTTTAGATGAATAAAATTACCTGCGTGCAATTTATGTTTATAAGGCTGTCGTTTATTTTATTCATAAAGAATTTGGGATTTTCTGAGTCTAACCACCAATGTTAAAGGTAAGCATATTTTTTTCTTCAGGGATACAATGCAGATTGCATTGCAATTTCAATCTTGGCTGTTAGTTTAAAAAACTTGTTACAAATGAGATGTCAACAATGTCTTAGATTTGTGATATTTGTATGTAATTACAATTGTCGGTATGCAATGAAATGCACGGGTAGATGCAAGTAGAGTAAAACCCAGACTTCAATAAACCAAATATTAATATTCAAACTGATAAAAGTAAAAATGTTTTCAAAACTAGACAAAAGTCATGTAATGTGCAAAAGTTATCCAACTGGCCAAACAGCTACAAAAACAGTTACAAAAAAACAAAACAAGTTGAGTCTTCTTCTTCTTCTTCTTCTTTTTTCAGCTTCTCCCATTAGGGGTCGCCATATCCATAAACCGCCTCCTTGGCCTTCCTCTTTTTCTCCTTTCTGGTGGCTCCATCCTCAGCAATCTCCTACCGATATACCCTATGTCCCTCCTCTGCACATGTCCAAACCATCTCAATCCCGCCTCCCTCACCTTGTCTCCAAAACGACCTACATGCGATGTCCCTCTAATAAACTAATTTCTAATCCTGTTCATCCTCGTCACTTCCAACTAAAACCTCAAAATCTTCAGCTCTGCTACCTCCAGCTCCACCTCCTGTCTTTTACTCAATGCCACTGTCTCTAAACCATACAACATCCCAGTTTTCACCACAGTCCTATAAACTTTCCCTTTCTGCACCACTCCACCTCCCTCTCATTCACACACATGTACTTTGTCTTACTTCTACTGACTTTCATTCCCCTTCCCTCCAGGCTATTCTCAACCTGCTCCCTACTCTCACCACAAATCACAATATTATCCGCAACATCATAGTCCATGGAGACTCCTGTCTGACCTCGTCCGTCAACCTGTCTATCACCACTGCAAACAGGAAAGGGCTCAGAGCCGATCCTTGATGCAGTCCAACCTCCACCTTGAACCAGTCTGTCATTCCTACTGCACACTCCACTGCTGTCACGCAGTCACATACATGTCCTGCACCACCCTCACATACTTCTCTGACACACCTGACTTCCTCATACAATACCACAACTCCTCTCCCGGCACCCTGTCATACGCTTTCTCTAAATCCACAAACACACAATGCAACTCATTCTGACCTTCTCTATACTTCTCCATCAACATTCTCAAAGCAAATAATGTGTATGTGGTGCTCTTTCTCAGCATGAAACCATACTGCTGCTCACAGATGGTCACCTCTTCTCTCAGCCTGGCTTCCACTACTCTTTCCCATAACTTCATAATGTGACTGATCAACTTTATTCCCCTGTTACTGCAGGTCTAAAGATAATTACGCAATTGATTGGAACAAATCACAGAGAGTGTTACTTTGTAATTGGTGCATCAATACAAATTTGATCTTATTAATAATACTTAAAATGTAAAAGTTATTTTAGGGTTTTTACAACCATAGTTACATGCAGGAGGTGATTTTAGTTACTTTTTAATAAAATCCTACAAGGTAAGCAATTAACCAAAGTATATTCTACTTTGAATATGTGGTATATTTTATGTACCTGTGAATGGGTAACCACTTAAAGTATACAAATATGTCCTAATCCCACATAAAGTTAGGATGGCAGTGGAAAAATGAGTAACCATGTCTGGCAGCATTTTACTGCAGAAAACATCATGGTCTTCTAGTTAGACATATAGATTATCTTTGTGGTGTTTTTTTTAATGCTACCTGCTTGAATTTGCAACAATTGCTTACATGATTTTAATTTTAGCATAATACTGACGCATTACTTGGTGAACACGACTGAGGATTCTTTTCATCATTGTTAGTTTGGTATCTCCGTGTACTGTTCATTCTCAGACTGAAGTGATTGAAATCGATTGCAGCCTCTGATGAGTGATTTCATGTAGTTCCAATAATGACCCTGTAGACAGTGTCCAGTGATTGTTAGTAATTACAGTGATTTGAAGTGGTTAAGTCATGAGATAATAGTCTGGATATAAGAGGGTGTTAGTAAATGTATTCTTAAATGAACTGTATTGTCTTCATGACTATAACGCGAAGCTTGACGATTAAGGTAAAACTGCTTTGTGACCTGTGAATGTTAGCTGGTCAAAGCCTGTTAGTGCTCCATCGACTCTTAATAGTAGTAGTGAAACTGGTAATGCTGTTGGTTAAAAGACAGAGTTTATTTTGTAATAATAATTGTTGATGCTTCATAATTCTTACTAATTGTGAATACTTGTAAAATAAAAATCAGTGTTGGTTCTCTTTTGATTTGTGAGCTATCAGAAAGACTGGCAATGTTATGAGTTTTAATAATCATTGCTCAAACCTACATTAATTACTCAGTGTTTTTACAATATAAATCAATATATAAAAAAAGTTAGAAATCTTCAAGAACAAGACAATTATGTACTTTGTTATCCATACTCCTGATGCCCCTTTTATCTATTTTTGTTTAATCAGTATAAATTGGCCAAATCAATAATACAGTAACCAATTTTACTGCAGATATAAACCATAGCCAGTTCTGAAAGTCAGTCTAGACTGAAAGCTACTGTAACAAGCTAACACAGCTTGATCTGAAATGACCATATGCTACAGTCAGCTGTGACAATGCATGCTGAATCTGAAATAACCATTATGCAGTACCAGCAAGAGTTAAAGCTATATTCTGTATTTACATATATATATATGATGCATGATTGTCATGATGAGTTAACTAAGGATTAATCTCAACTTAATCGCACATTGTTATCTGTTCTAAATGTACATTTAATTACTGCTTTTTTAGTTTTTAATACTCTAATCAACATGGGCATAGACAAATATGGATGCTTTATGCAAATGTATGTTTATTATTAGTAAAACCATACACATCATAGAGCATGGAAAAAAATATTCTTGTAAATGATTTAAATTAAATATGGTGTTTTAAATTTTGTAAATCTTCAGGACACCAAACAAAACTTTAGATATGTTTCCACATAGACGATTTGAATTGCCCGATGTGTGCATCATGGCGGATCTTGGTGCTTGATTTGAGACTTGGCGCATCAGTAAAACAAATGTTTAGTGATTAAAAATGTATTATTTATTATTTATTTTTTATATCTAAGTAAAGAAAATGAAGTTTTTAATTTAGCCTCTTTTATATTTATTTATTTATACTTTTAATAAAGATGGTCAAACAGAATTGCAAGCTTTAATAAAATTAGTGCAGTTAAAATGAATTTGCGTTACCTCATTTTGACAGCCCTAATATATATGTGTGTGTGTGTGTGTGTGTGTGTGTGTGTGTGTGTGTGTGTGTGTGTGTGTGTATATGTGTGTATATGTGTGTATGTGTGTATATGTGTACTTTTACATATATGTACAGTATACAGTATCTCACAAAAGTGAGTACACCCCCCACATTTCAGAAACCATTTTAGTATATCTTTTAAAGAAACAATACTATAGAAATTAAGCTTGGATATATTTTAAAGAAGTCAATGTGCAGCTTGTACAGCAGTACAGATTTACTTTCCTCTGAAAAATAACTCAACATACAACCTATATTATTAAAATAGCTGCCAACAAAAGTGATTACACCCTAAGTGATAACAGCTGTATATCATGTAACCATGCAAAGCCACATGTCCTATTCATCATGTTCATGTTTTTTCTGCTTGACAGGACGATACAAATTTGTGTATCTTGTATTAGCAGTTACAATTTGGTGTTTTGAGTACAATTCTTTCATACTGACCACTGGATGTTCAACATGGTGCCTAATGGCAAAATATGCACTGAGTATTTGAGAATTAAAATTTTTGCTCTCCACAAAGATGGCCTAGGCTATAACAAAATTGGTATCACCCTGAAACTGGGTTACAGTACAGTGGCCAGGGTCATACAGAGGTTTTCCAAGAACAGGCCTCGCAAGGGTCGATCCAAGAAGTTGAGTCCTTGTGCTGTGCATCAGGTGCAAAAGCTGGCTTAAAAAAACAGATGCATGAGTGCTTCTAGCATTGCTTAAGAGGTTGCAGAAGCGGAAAATCTGCTTGTCAGTGTTCAGAATATATGCCGCACACAGCAACAAGTTGGTTTGCATGGCTGTCGTCCCAGAAGGAAGCCTCTTCTGAAACTGGCTCACAAGAAAGCCTGCTGTGCTGAAGACAACCTGTCCAAGAGCATGAATTACTGGAACCGTGTCCTGTGATCTGATGAGACTAAGATACATTTGTTTGGCTCATTAGGTGTCCAGCATGTGTGGCAACACCCTGGTGAGAAGTACAAAGAAAAATGTGTCTTGCCTACAGTCATGCATGGTGGTGGTAGCATCATGGTCTGGGGCATTGCTGCGGGTACTGGTGAGCTGCGGTTTATTAAGGGAAATGTGGATTCCAATATGTACTGTGACATTTAAATCAGAACATGATTCTCTTCCTTCCTGAACATGACAACAAACCCGCCAAGACAACTGCCTTGCTGAGGAAGCTAAAGATGAAGTTTATAAAGTCACCAAGAATGTCTCCAGACTTGAACCCAATTGAGCACCTGTGGGGCATCCTTAAGTGGAAGGTGGAGAAGCGACATGTGTCTAACCTCCAGCAGCTCTGTGATGTCATTATGGAGGAGTGGAAGAGGATTTCAGCAACAAACTTTGCAGCTCTGGTGAATTCTATGCCTAGGAGGATTAAGGCAGTGCTAAATAACAATGGTGCTCACACAGAATAATGACACTTTGGGCACAGTTTTGGCATGTGCACTTAGGGTGTACTCACTTTTGTTGCCAGCTATTTGACCATGATGGCTGTATGTTCAGTTATATTTAGGGGACAGTAAATATGACCTGCTATTTGACTAATTTGACCACTCAAAAATATATCCAAGTTTCATTTCTATAGTATTAGAGTATAGTATATTTTATTATATTATAGTATGTATGTATGTATGTATGTATGTATGTATGTATGTATATATATATATTTTATTTTATTTTTTTTTGTATTTTTTTTTTGCATGTAAAGCTACATAGTTTAGTAGTAGATTTGTTTGTTTTAATAGATTTACTTTATACATAAAATTGTTTGAGAAAATATTATCAGTACTACTATATTTTTCTAAATGATACTGTATTCTCTTCTCCTCAGCAATGCTGCAACAAGTAAAAAAAAAAAAAAAACAAAACAAAACAAAACAAAACAAACAAACAAACAAACAAACAAACAACAACAACAACAAAAAAAATATATATATATACAGTTGTGTTCAAAATTATTCAACCCCAATGCTGTAAATGGTTTTAGGGAATTTAGTGTACAATTGTAATTGTATTCAGAATGAAATCCTACAAGGACTTCTTAAAGAACCATATGCAACTAAAATGACATCAATTAGTTTTGTAATACAGTAGTAAATGTTTCTATTGTGAATTCTTCATTGACATAATTATTCAACCCCTTAAAGACTACCACTCTGAAGAACAGAGGTTCAATTAAGTGTTTTCAATCAGGTATTGAAAACACCTGTGGATATCAGGGAGCAGCAATAAAGCCTAATAAGCACCAATTAGGCAGCTTTAAAATGACTGTGATACTCAGCTCCTTCTAGACATTTACTGGTGTGGTTACAAACATGGTGAGGTCAAGAGAATGGTCCAGGAAGACAAGAGAACAGGTGATTACTCTTCACAGGAAGGGCAATGGCTATAAGAAGATTGCAAAGATGTTAAACATACCAAGAGACACCATAGGAAGCATCATTCGCAAATTCAAGGCAAAGGGCACTGTTGAAACGCTACCTGGTCGTGGCAGAAAGAAGATGCTGACTTCGACTGCTGTGCGCTACCTGAAGCGTAGAGTGGAGAAAAGTCCCCGTGTGACTGCTGAGGAACTGAGAAAAGATTTGTCAGATGTGGGTACTGAAGTTTCTGCTCAGACAATACGGCGCACCCTGCGTAATGAAGGCCTCCATGCCAGAACTCCCAGGCGCACCCCCTTGCTGTCCCCAAAGAATAAGAAGAGTCGACTGCAGTATGCCAAAAGTCATGTGGACAAACCACAGAAGTTTTGGGATAGTGTTCTGTGGACTGATGAAACAAAATTAGAACTGTTTGGGCCCATGGATCAACGCTATGTTTGGAGGAGGAAGAACAAGGCCTATGAAGAAAAGAACACCTTGCCTACTGTGAAGCATGGCGGGGGGTCAATCATGCTTTGGGGCTGTTTTGCTTCTGCAGGTACTGGGAAGCTTCAGCGTGTGCAAGGTACCATGAATTCTCTTCAGTACCAGGAGATATTGGATGACAATGTGATGCAGTCCGTCACAAACCTGAGGCTTGGAAGGCGTTGGACCTTTCAACAGGACAATGATCCCAAGCATACCTCCAAGTCCACTAGAGCATGGTTGCAGATTAAAGGCTGGAACATTTTGAAGTGGCCATCGCAGTCACCAGACTTAAATCCGATTGAGAACCTCTGGTGGGACTTAAAGAAAGCAGTTGCAGTGCGCAAGCCTAAGAATGTGACTGAACTGGAGGCTTTTGCCCATGATGAATGGGCGAAGATACCCGTAGATCGCTGCAAGACACTTGTGTCAAGCTATGCTTCACGTTTAAAAGCTGTTATAACTGTAAAAGGATGTTGTACTAAGTACTAAGATTGAATGTCACTTGGGGGTTGAATAAAACTGATAATGATGTGAGCTCAGAAAAGACATTTGTGGTTATTTCATTATAAATGTTATGTTATATTTGTCTGACCTACACGTGCCTCTTTGATTTAATTGTAAGCAGGATGACTGAATGATCATGATCAATGTCAAACCGACCAAAACAATCAATTTCAGTGGGGGTTGAATAATTTTGAACACAACTGTGTATATATATATATATATATATATATATATATATATATATATATATATATTTATTTATTTATTTATTTTTTCTATTTCTTAGAACAAAACATGCAAACAAAATACGTTTTGTTTGCATGTTGAAAGATTTTGTTCTATGTAGAACTCCTATTCCTTGTTTTAAAGCTGAGCTGTGATTTTAAAGCCATTACAAACCTCAAGCTTGAATTCTTTATTTCATTTTTTATAAAGATGTTATCTATGCTGCTATCACCGTTCTATTCATTAGACAGTTTGGAAAGTCTTGCAGATAAATGACCCAGGCAAACAAAAAATATGAAGCAGAAACCCTCAACAGCGTCAGGCAGAAAGTCAAGCGATCAGCAAATCACACAGCACAACATAAATAAATCCAAAATCCAAGAACAATCAAGGCATGTTAAAAAACCAGTATAGTAAGATGTCCAATGCAAGGCTTGGTAAGTCAGATAAAGCTACACTGAGTGTTATATTGCAAACAGTCTGGAGATAGGTGTGCATAGTTCGAACTCAGACACCCGTGAATGTGCCAGTGTTGAGCTTGGGATTGTAGTCCGTGGTTATTTGTAGGCCGAAGTGTATTCTTGGAATTGGGGTTTCTAGTGGATTCTGGCACTGGTGTGAGCAAATATTTGTTGCTCAGATATGCTCAGATTTTAGAGTGCTGCTTTAGAGAAGCCTGGAAATCAACGATAAAATTGTAAATTTAAAACTTGAGTATATCAGTTAATCAGTATAGTGTTAGATCCAGCTATAATAAGTAAATGCATCCACAAATTGTATACTAGCAGTTTTTAACAGATGTTGTTAGTTTGTATTGCTGCTGCATTAATGTGTTTGTTGCTGATCAATTAACAGTGTAATTAAGGCCAAGTGGGCTCCAGATGCGCTTTTCCTGCACTAGCAACTGAGAGCTACTCCTAAGGGGATAGAAATAGTTTGAGATTTGGCTTTCCATACAGCACTAGCATTGCACAGTAGCATTGAGCGATTGATTGGACGGCCTTGAGAACACCTTCGTATTTGGAATAATAAATAGTAATAATATTAGGACAAGCAAGTACTTCAAGGGTAGTGATTTGGAATAGCAATATGGCAGCTACTGCAGTAGATATAAGGACAGATGGGTTTGTGCGTAGTGTCACTGTGTTCCTGGAAGAGGAAGAAAAATGAAAAAGAATGTGGGAGGAAAAAATAAGAGAGAATGTTTGTGTGTATGTGGGTGTATGTGGGTGTGTGTGTGTGGGTGTGTGTGTGTGTGTGTGTGTGCATAAGAGGGGGGAGAGAGAGTTATACATGAATATCTCATTATGGATTGGTGTGCTTCAAGTGAATTTGGTCAGTGAAGGGTATGAATATCTTGCCTTAGGACTAACAAATTGAATACTAATTTACAAGATAAAAAAAAAAATGATCAGGTATTGGTAAATTGGCTCATGATGAAAACTTTTGTTAAAAAAAATTGGTTCTTGGTTTATAACATAAGCAGTAAGTCTATTCAACCTACATTTTAACTGTTTCCAACCTGCCATTTTTATGATCAATAATGAGTTTAAACATTAACCTGAACAAGACACATACAAACTATTACACTGGACTGGACTACTGCACACCCTTCTTGTTCTTTTTTCTTGCGTTTCACTGACCTAACTTGCATAATAAATGCTGACGCTCCTGGAGTATGTTTTCCTTCGTACCATTGGATGTTCTCCATATGAAAGCTGCATCAAATGCTCATTGATGAAAGCCTATTTTTCATTCTGGATAGAAACACATTTGTCAGTGGAGTGGATTTAATAATGGCAGAATGAGTGGATGTGGAAGGTAGAAGAGAAAAGTGACAACGCAGCAGTAAATCATGTCCAAAACAGAGGAAGAGGTGGGAGAAAGGGGTGAACTTTTCATCAATTTTAAAGAAGATGGGTGTTTAGATGAAATGGCATTTCAAATGGCTTCACTGGGGTCCAAGAAATGCTTTGAGTCTGTTTATGTCTTGTTCTATGAGAAAATCAAATATGCAGTGTAATTATTTCCCCAGACAATGTTGACTCATACAGAGACTGCAATGCTTTGCAAGCATGTCATATGGACTAAAGACAAGGTTCTTTTTTCAGGTCAAAGCAGATGGAAAGATAACATGAAAGAAAAAATAGACAGAAAATACCAGCAGGAAATGTGTGTTTGTGGGAAATGGACCTTCCAGGGCTGGTAATCAAGCACTGTCATAACAACACAAAGCAATTCAGCATAGAGATAGCACACAAATATTTGCAATCTTTAAAATGAAAGTACTTGTAGATTATTGCAAAAAGGGCTATTTTATAACATAAATAAAATATAGTTCTAAATTGTATTACCTTGTCATTTCTTGTATAATATTTTTTAATTACACTATTTATTTAATGTTCCAGAAAAACTTCCAAACTCTTTTAAAAGTAAAAATATTTTTAAAGCTACAAATAGCATGAAATATGAATATTTAATGAATCAGAGTGAGAGTGTTTTATTCTGCAAGTATGTAATGCACAAAGAGTTTCCTTAGCTGAGGTTTCACATAAATTAAATACAAGGGTGTGGTGTGATATGGCAATGCAATACAATAGAAAATATGCTGCAGTAACATGTAAAAATCCAACACGGCAATACATATAAAACAATGCAGTAATAATACAATGTACTACATAAAGAATCACTGATATAGCCATAACATTATGACCACCTGCCTAATATTGTGATGGTCCCCCTTTTTCTGCCAAAACAGTCCTGACCCATCGAGCATTAACAGCATTAACTTCTTCAGAATTTGACCTACTGTAGCTCATCTGTTCAATCGGACCACATGGGTCAGCATTTGCTCCACACTTGCATCAATGAGCTTTGGCCCACTGTAATCCATGTCGCCGGTTCACCAGCAGAACCAAGTTAGTTCTCATTGTTTCATAGCACAAGTGTTTTTTTTTGTTATTCTTTTTTTTTTTGTTAAAGCTAAACATGACTAAACATAATCATTTGTACACCATGTGGAAAAACATATTAAGACACCTGAGTTTTCCAGCCACATGTGGATCTTCCCATGTGGATGCTAATCACCCTTGCTGAGTGAATTCTGCGGAACCACACTGCAAAATCTAGTGAAACATCTTCCCAGATCAGTGGAAATTATTATATGGGGACTAAATGTGGAATGGGATGTTCAAAAGCGCATACAAACAGGACTCTTTTGTTCCCAATGAAGGTGTTTACAATGAAGTAAGTGATAAATACTTCTCATGTGATGTGTAAACTGAACACAAAGCCATGATTCTCTACACACAGAAACCCAACAAGAACATTTCCAGACTGGAAAAGAATGTACTGTCAGAAAGGTATAACTTATATTACAGTACAACTACAAGCTTACATTTTCTAATAAAAGTTTTGATTGAATACCATTCATGACTGTATAATCATTATTCATATATTCAATCATTTTGCATAATAATCTAACTCAACCCTTTGACTGCTTCAGTTACTATGACAATAGGATCCTTCATGATAATGAATTCTCTGTATTTATTGCTAGAAATACTAATTCTGTCTTGTCAAATAAAATATATTGTA
Source organism: Silurus meridionalis (assembly GCF_014805685.1). Classification (NCBI taxonomy): domain Eukaryota; kingdom Metazoa; phylum Chordata; class Actinopteri; order Siluriformes; family Siluridae; genus Silurus; species Silurus meridionalis. The sequence goes on along the minus strand of NC_060888.1, from coordinate 18,181,260 downwards.
TATATTTTACCAGGATTCACAGTATTAGAAAAAAATAATACTTTAATATTTACTCTAAACTTTTCACGCTTGGCGCAGGGGGTTCGGTTTGGTTTGTGATGATTGATGAAATGCATTAAAACATTATAGACATGATGTGTGAAAAAAATCTTTATAATCATTAACAACTTTATCTCAAGTCTGGAAATGCAAGTTTAAATGTTGGTATGCTTGTTAATCCACACCTGTCATTATAAGAACATTTATTCAGCAGAATGAATCAGTGCAATATGGAAAAGTGCTGACTTCACTTTACACTAATTATGTTGGCTCGAAGAAGGCACTTGATTAAAGTTTATTCCAGAGAAAGCGAATTTCACTGTAGTGCAACAAACTTACTTTCTATCTTGTATATTTAATGCTTACTGCTGTAGATTCTGGTGACGTCCTCTCAAAACGTAAAACCATTACTGACAAGATTATTTACTATTTTATAAATGTTTTTTTAGTATTTTATACAACTGCAGCCCCCACCCCCCCATACCTCAAGTTCTAATGCTTCAAGAATGACACTCAGCCCACACACTCACACTGTCCTCATTTACATAATAGCAACAGTGGACACAAAAAAATTCTTCTCATTCCATTTGACATCTCTGCACATCATCTTTTATGCTACAAGAAAACTGGAAGCCCCACAAATCTGAATAAATTTGCACCTGAAAAAGTGTTGTTTCCTTTGTGATTAAATCATCAGGAGACTTTTTTTTATATTTACCAGTGCTTGCATTTTAGTTCCACTGTTTTCTTATCATTATAATAAGCTAACAAGACGGAGCTAGTCGTTACTGTTATCAGACAAGGAATGCACAACTGATGATCTTTCAACCTCTAATATCACGTCCATATTAGTGCCATTTGATGATAATCTGATGATTAAGTGATAAAATACACTATATGAAATAATAAGCATTTTATAAAATTAAAAGAATTTTACAAGGGTTAATAATTAGACAAGGGCTGGCATTGGGTGCTCCCAAATTAAAATAAAATATTAATGCTAATTCAATAGAGATGTCAGCAAGTAGAGCATTTATTATGAGTAGTTTATCATTTTCATTTTTCATATGACAGTTCATTATATGCATATTTAGTGGTCCAGCAAAACAACATTTGAAATTCCTTTACCTATAACCTGCCTGATCTAATAGTTTTACAAATAATTGAAAATGTCACCCTTGTTTAAGCTGCATGTAAACTATTCAGGGGTATTTTACAGTATTTTCCAGGCTATCAATGCAGCCTTCTCATCCTGTCAGTCTTGTTCCTAGATGTGATTTTTGAGTGGCTTGTAATGACTGTTACTATTTTCTTTTCTCAAGTATTTCAATTCTATTCTATTCTAAGTCAGCCAAGTGGAACCGTCAGGTCACCACATATAAGCTTTTTTTGTAGTGTGAAACATTGCTTATACAGCCTTAATTTAGATCAACCTGGAGATGCTTTAAGACAAGAATCTGTGTGATTCATCCTGATTCTTCTGATGAGATCTTGGATAACATCAAGATTGTATTTCCCAAAAAGTTAATCCCAAGGCATTGCCTGGATCTCACTTGGATACTGTAAACTTGAACTTAAGAACTGCTTGTATAATTCAAAGGACAATTGTGCTCATTTTCTATATACTTTCAACACATATGATTTTTGATTTTATAATGCACAATAGAATGTGTAATGATTTAAGAACCTACTGTCTGAGGTGTACCCAAGAAAAGGTTTTTCTTTTTGAGTCTGGTCATCTTATGAAGTTTTTCCTTGCCACCGCTGCCTCTGGCTTTCTCATTGGGGATTTTAAAAAATAATTTTACTCACAATCTGTTATGCACTTTGAGCAGCATACTGCCATGATCCACTCTTTTTTTTTTATCTCACCACAGACTTTGAATAGCACTAATTAGGTGTAAATTTTGGAGAGAGAGAGAGCGAGAGAGAGAGAGATGCAATCTATCCCCCAACATCTGACATCTGTGTGTGGTAGCTTATTGCATGATAAAACTTTTGTGTTTGTACCTGAGTCTTGCTGAGAAAAAAGTCTCACATATTTGTACCCTTGCATTGTTCAATCAAATGTGTTTTTCACTGTGACAGGCACAGATTTTCTGTAAATTGGTGCGATTCATGTGATTGATTTCAGTAGACTTGAACATTAAATTCTCTAATTCATCTTCTTAATTTCCATTTTGCCACTGACATTTGGATGAGGTTCTTTCCCTTTGAACCAGGAATTAGTGTGTGAACTGGCATTTTCACAGATTTACAGGTAGTAGGAATTTTATGCTAGGACTTTACCCAGAAGCCAGTCTATTACAACATATTACCTCCCTGCAGTTTATCCACAAAAGGGCATTACTTCCACTGTGGTGGCATTTTGTCACACTGTACACCATAATACACCACCTGTCCATTAGAAGACACAGCCTCCAGCATACTAATTAAAATTCTTCATAAACAAGTTCACATGCACCTCATTGAAATCTGAATCTGGTTGTATTGTCTAAACATTTCATTTATAGACTTCACTTTTATTCAGTGTCTAAACAATAATAGGAGCTAACTCTGTTAAAACTAAACCTTATTGATAACCTTCTCAGCTACACTAAGCTAGATAAAGTTTTTAAGCATGATTACACATGAATCTCCATATTGCTAATGATATCGTGCTAGGTTTCAGTTCTGATATGCTAGGAGTTACATGGTTTAAAAAAGCAAGAAATCTGCCACTAAATCTTTAGTCCATCAAAATGATCTTCAGTTTTCATCATCAGGAAGAAGTAATTTCTGATTCTACTTCACCATGAATGTTACTTTTTTCTTGTAACTTTATTATTTTGGCCAGAGTACAAATACTATAACATTTATAAGATTACATTTCTTTCAGAAACACTGAAACAGCCCTTTTTTTATTTTAACTTACCACACATTTATAAAATCATACACAGAGCAGACAAACGGATTTCAGTTCCATTTACACGACACATTTTTATTACAGAGAAATTCTCCATGTCTTGAATTTCACATTACAATAGACTAACACTAGCTCTTGTTGGAAACCTACTGGAACACTGCAACTATGGTTTCACAGAGACACCAGTGCCATTGTGCTTCTCAAACCTGTGCTCTGGAAAGAGACATTAAAGCATCCCAATCCAGCATTTTATTTTACATTCTCCTGAAAGCATACTGTTAATTTATTTGGCATCTATCAAAAGCCCTAAAACTTAAGACTGTGTGGCTTTTTAGTAAAACAAACAGTGCGTATTTTGCTAATGCTTCTCTGAAGTGATTCCTTCAGAAATATACAGTACACATTGTTATGCACAGACCACTTTACAAAACTAAAACCACATATCATACAATGAGCAATATGGACATTAACCTTTAGATACCATCCAGAACACATTCATTAAATCATTCAACATTAAAATCACTGCAGTTAAAATGAGAATTGTATGTATTAGAAAGAAATGTCATTTAATTTATGGATTCATCCCATGCTGGCTTTATGATACTCAGTAAAAATTAGTAAATCATTGTGAGGTATAAAATGCTCACATTTGCACAATGGAACTGTACAATATATATAGAGGACATAAACTCTGTACTGATGCAATTGCTCAAAGATTTTCTATAGACAAGGCAACATAAGAGAATATTTAATATATTTTTTATTTGACTGATACTATACTAGCAACAATGTCTAAATGGGCTGTTACGGTAAAAATAAAAAGCTTGTTTCATCAATATTGTTTTTTTCTGCTGAGGATGCTTTATTTGTTTTCCTTTTTGCTTTAGGTTTGAACACAGGGCTACAATATAGTTTGAATGGGTTGTAGCCAATTTAATTTAAGATTTTAGACATTTTAGCAGCCTTGTTGCCTTCCTTTTGAGACATATTGCACCTTTTTAAATAACCAGTTTAAAAACAATAACAAAAAATCAAAAACCAACAGAAATTTTGACTAAGTGCTTTTCTAGAGCCCATATTTCTGAAGCAATTCTGACTGCCACTGACGCTTGCGTTCTGGAAATGCCTGAGGAATCCTAATCTTGCTGAAATCCCGAATGCACTGCTTCATCTCTTCTTGAGCGTTGGGTCTTTCCAGAGTCTTTCTGCGTACAAGTCCACCCTCCCGCAGCCCCACACCGCTGGTCAATGACTGGAAGAGCTCGCTGTTGCGCCTTTTATCTGGAAGCTCCATCCACTGCACAGAGGTGCCCTTCTTGGGTGGCCTGCCAAGGGTGAGGGTACTAGGGGGACGAGATACTGAATGCAGGGCTCCACAGGGTGCAAGTGAGCCTCCAACTACCTCCTCACGAGGCACCAAGATAGCACTTCCATCCTGGGGTGATGTGGCCTCTGAGTGAGTCTCTGAGCTAGACGTGGACAATTCGTTCAAGGAAGCGCCACTTTCACTGCCCTTGTCTGCCAGCTTCTCAGGCTTGGGTTCCTCACACTCTGCCCTCAGGGACACAGTTCTGCAGGCAGGTCCTGCCACACAAACAAGAAAGAATAAAGATTTAATACTGACTTAGCAAAAAAAAAAACAAAAAAAAAAACAAGATTCTGTATATACAAGGTGTTTCAGGTCCATTCACATGGAATAACATTTAAAGCTGCACTCTGTTGTTTTTTTTTTTCTCTTTCTTAATACACCAGTTCCTCATCTAATTATCATCTCCCTCACGGGATCATTCATGCAGTGATTTAAAACTCCATGATTAAGCTATGAATCACATCTTGTATGCTGCACTGCTGGCTGAACAATAAATTAGTGCTGAGGGAATCTTAAATTACTGTTAGTTCTTAGACAAAACAAGACAGAAATATGGGGAATCAGAAGTGTGGGAATAGATTATACAAATCACAAACCTTAAGAAAAAGACTAGTCTATATTTAGAAAGAATGATTGTGTTGTTTATACAGGTTCAAACTAAACCTTTGTTATGAAAAAGCTCTATGACCTCTTTTTATTGTTACTCAATAATACGACACTGATAAGTCAATAAGGGTTTTAGGCAGAAGATGTTATAACCTTTCTCAGACCTTGAATGCCATATGCAGGTGCTAATTGGTGATTAGAGGCTGATATTGAGGCACCAGGGAAGCAGGTAGACACTCTCCCCTGGCTAATTATACCTGGAGGCATGCCTATAAACAGACGTTTCCACAACTACACACACACACACACACACACACACACACACACACACACACACACACACCACATATCTTGATTTTATAAGGCTGACCTTATAACAATCCCAACAACCACTTCTAAGATTTTCTTTTTTTTTTTTAATGTGTGTTGGTTTTCAAAGATTTTATTATATTTAATAAAGATAAAATGAAAGGATAAAGATTTTTTTAGAAAGATAGTTTTCAAATGGTGCACTGCCTTAAAATGGACAGAGGTCCATTTATTATTACTAGATTGTATCGCTTACACAGCATCAGCTAACAAAGACTTCTGCAAAGATGCTTATTAGTATTCCAAGAACATGACTTTTTTGTCAAATGAGTGATGCCCAGGAATCAGTTTGTTCCTTATTATCATTAGAAATCTTAATAAGATTTTAAATTAAAAAATTAAACAGGCAACTGCAGAAGAAATTGCAGATGAGTAGTTCTCACAGGGTCAAGAAAATATAACCATATAACCACAATTTAATCATCCCTACACTGGCTACCTCTAAAGTTTCGAATCGACTACAAACTATTGCTACTTACCTACAAAACAGTAAATGGTTTAGCTCCCATGTATCTATCCAGTCTTCTAACATGCTACAATCCATCACGCTCCTTGAGATCTCAAAATGCTGGACTTCTAGTAGTTCCTAGAATAGCAAAGTCCACTAAAGGTGGTAGAGCATTTTTAGATTTAGCCTAAACTCTGGAATAGTCTTCCTGACAGTGTTCGGGACTCGGACTCACTCTCTTAGTGTAAGTGCAGATTAAAAACTTATCTTTTTAGCAATGCCTACACATAACACACATCACATATCGTAACCTTGTGCTCCAGAACAAATGCACATTATTAACTTATGCTTGTTAATATCATGAACGGCAGCTAGGCTAATTCCTCTCCACTGCTTCTCTTTCTCTACCCATCTCGAGGCATCCTAAGGTTGCGCAAGCTCCAGTCGTGTCCCACCTTATGAAGATTGTGGACCTTTATAGATGTAGATGCCGAGCCGCCAAACATCCCAAACTATCTAGAGACGTACCAGTACCATTTGGATTTTACCTCATGTACAGTTTGGACTTTGGACCTCTTTGAGTGTTTAAAGGCTCTGGCATGGAGAAGCTGGTGTAGGATCTATGTTGATCTCAAATGTTGAGCTATTTTATGAGTTGCTCAGTAGCTCCTGGTTCCATAACCTCAAATGACTGTATAAGACTATAGAAAGGACATTACTCAAAAGCTTACATTCCAGTGCTCATGTTAGTTCTCACTCTCCAGTGTTTTGTATTGCTTTAAAGACTTATAATTACACTCTTGATATTACTCAAATGAGGATGGGTTCCCCTTTTGAGTCTGGTTCCTCTCAAGGTTTCTTCCTTATAACATCTAATACTTTTTCTTTGCCACAGTCGTCATGGCTTGCTCATCAGGGATAAATACACATCGCTCACCATAACTCTAAAATTCTGTAAAGCTGCTTTAAAAAGGGCTATAGAAATAAACTTGACTTGACTTGAAATGCCATTTTAACACACAATCTGTCTTTTTAATTTTTTTTACATTTTATTGTATTTGGAACATCTGTACACATGTCTAAAACACGTTTCCAATAAGATGACATGTAGCTTAGTTGCTGGTGTGTTTAGCCTTTTAATTTCTCATATTGAACATCACAATTTAAATTTTCAGAGCTTATTTGTACCATTGTGTTGCATTTATTTAAAAATAAATAAAGATACGTAATACCAACTAAACCAACTAAACAATGTGCATATGACATTAAAATCACTTTGCTTTATATCTGTCACATGTGCAGGCTAGTAATCCGTTAAAAAAATTATTTTGTCTCAGTTTTTGTCTAAACCATATTAAAATTTGTTTACTAGCTCACTCTCCTTCACCTTATTTCTTTTCTCCCCTTAAGTAGGCTGCAATGACAGCAACCTTTAATGCAAAGTATTTAAAAAAATTTATAAAATAAAAACAGTAGGAGATAGTAATCCAGATGTATCAGTGCTCAGACAGTGTCTATAACACTGTTTACTCATGAACATGTGCATGAACATGGGGAATTTCTAAAGACAGCTGGCACAATATTAAAATCCATCAGTCAACTGTTACACTTAAGCCTGGTCACCAAATCACATGCCAGCAACGATGAGATTGACAACCTTGAGGGCTTGATTGACTGGATTCCTACATTAAAAATAGTTTTTGTACATAAAGACTTAGCTGATGATGTATTCTGCAATTCTTGTAGTATTAGTGCGTCTGTGGCTATAAAGATGGTGCTTTTACATGCCTAAATGGCGATGGTGCTCTCACATGTCTAGATGCTTGTAGATGCATTGTGTTCTTATACAGAGTATTTTTTTAGGACTGAGGTTGCAGGGGGCCAAGTCAAATTTTTTAAACCCATTCTGTATGTGGCAAAAGGTGCTGTTTCACAGGCAAAGTTTGACAGTCTTAAAACTCTGCAGGTTAGCACTGATGAGGAGTTGAGCCTTTTCAGTGTGTAATGCCCTGTCTGACTACTGGAAGTCCAGTCCCATGCTGTGCCCTGTTTAAGCACAGGCTGCAGTGGTATTGTGACGAACACAATACCACTTGAAAACTGTCAAAGCAGAAGAGAACGGAAGAGAAATCCAAATTAAATCAATATTTGTTGTGTGACTACCTGCCTTCAAAACAGCATCAATTCTTCCAGGTACAGTTGCACACAGCGTTTGAAGGAACTTGGTAGGTAGGTTGTTCCAAACATCTTGGAAATCTAACTACAGATCTTCTGTCGATGTAGGCTGCCTCAAACCTTTCTGTTTCTTCATGTAATCAAAGACAAACTCAACAATGTTGAGATCAGGGCTCAGTGGGGGCCAAAACTATTACTTCCGTTTTTACGACAGTCTAGTGATATGGATTCTTTAGCATTTTATGTACAGCTTTAATAATTTATCTTAAAAGTAGATTTATCTTAAAAATCCTATCAATTTGCATATCAAGTGTATGAATGAAGGATGGAGACAATTAAGACATTTGTTAAAGTATGCTGAAAAAATAGAACAGTTAAGTAGAACATATCTTTTTAAGAAATTTTATATTAAAAGAAAAATAACCCCCTTCCCTAACCACCCACACACCCATACACACACACACACACACACACAAACACACACACACACACACACACATGCATTACCCAAATGGTGTCTAACAAATGTAAACTTTTAATTAAATTGTTCAATTTATTTAATTTCAATTATTCAGTTAAATTTGTGCTAATTTAATTGATTTTTTAATTTAATCAATATGATAAAAAAAGTGCATTGCATTAATTTAATTAATTCTATTGTTTATATATATATATATATATATATATATATATATATATATATATATATATATATATATATATATATGTATATATATAATTTATTATTTTTTTATTTTATAAAACATTATGAAATATACTTTATATATATTACTTACCTAAGCAGGCATTTTATTTAAAAATGTTTTAAAAATGTTAACTGTTGGTGTTCACAAATTTTTATAATAATAAACTGCTATAATATAGAAATGAAACTTGTGTTTAGCTTGTATAGTAGTACAGATTTACTATCCTTCTAAAAATGACTCAACATAGAGCCATTATTGTAAAAATAACTGGCAACAAAAGTGAGTACACCCTAAGTGAACATGTCCAAACTGTGTCCAAAGTGTCAATAATTAGTGTAAGGTCCATTGTTATCTAGCACTGCCTTAATCCTCCTGGGCATGGAATTCACCAGAGCTGCACAGGTTGTTGCTGGTATTCGATTTGACCCTTGCGAGGCCTGTTCCAAGTGGAACCAGTCTTAAAAAACCTCTGTATGACCCTGGCCACTGTACTGTAACTCAGTTTCAGGGTGTTACTGATCTTTTTATAGCCTCGGCCATCATTGTGGAGAGCAACAATTCTAATTCTCAAATCTTTAGAGAATTCTTTGCCATTAGGTGCCATGTTGAACATCCAGTGGTCAGTATGAGAGAATTGTACTCAAAGCACCAAATCTTAACTGCTCTAATAAGGGATAAAAAAAGACAAAAACATAACTATATCAGTGGTGGGCCATCAGGGCCAGCAAAGCCTTTTCTGCTGGCCTAAACACTATCAGAAGCACTGACCTACATTTACAACCTAAATTCTAATATTTGTTCCATGAAATTTTATTAATTTATTCCCAACAGTTTATTCTCTTCATTTCGTAGCGTTTCTCTTGGCTGCACTGCTTCCAGTACGTGTATGTGTAAGTTAGATTTTTTGTCCAATAAGATTTCAGCCTCTATGTCAATCTAATCTGCCCAGGGCCTTAAAAGTCTGTACTGCTGGCCTTTTTACATTAGTCTTTATAATAAATCAAAAAAAAGTTTTTTAAACAATCAGATTTTAAATTCACCTCACAGAACAGTGTCAGCATTTTTCCGTCCTCTAATTGGTTGGACAGAGGGAAACTGTTACAGCCAAGTTTGACTGGAAAAACACGTCTGTAGCATGCTGCACACATTAATACATCTGAGAAAGATTTTTTTATGCCGACGGAGGAAGATAAATTTATTTGGTCTTGGACATACTGAAAAACTAATTTCTAAGAAAAGCTAGATATCATGAGGAGGTCAGCCAACCCTGAAGGTAGGTAGCTTGTCGCCACTTCTAGACCAGTGAATACGAGCGGTACCACTGGCTAACAGCCTTTGAGGAGTGGTGCAAATTAGGAGAAATGCCTCTTTCTCTGTAATGCCACGTGTTGTTATATTCAGTTTTTGTATAGTATTGGTGGTTTCTATAATTGCGACTTGATAGTGGTGGTATTAATAGGTGGATTAAATGCATGGCCTGCCACTGATATATATATATATATATATATATATATATATATATATATATATATATATATATATATATATATATATATATATATAGTATAGATAGATAGATAGATAGATAGATAGATAGATAGATAGATAGATAGATAGATAGATAGATAGATAGATAGATAGACAGATAGATAGACAGATAGATAGATAGATAGATAGATAAAATGGTGTAAATAAAAAACACTTTCAGTATAACATAGTAAATATGTAAGTGCCCCCGATTTCATATGTGTAAAACAATATTGAGAATATTTGCCTGTTTTAGTAAAGTTTTGATTTATTTGTTAGATTTATTGCTGAATAGCAACAATTCGCAGTCAATACATCTGTATCTCATAGCAGCAGTCTAAGGTCTTCTGTCTCAGAGTTTTACTTTAAAAACATGCTACCCTGTGGAATTCAGGCAGCATGGATATTTTTATTATGCGCATCCAGATAAAAAATATTTGCCAGCAAAATATTCATAGTTCCATAGAAACTATAAAGCATAGACATATACTGTATATGACTGGAAAAATTAATGTGACATGGTTTTCATCGAAACAATCAGTCTTGATGAAAGGGTTTATTTTTTACAAAACAGGCAATCAATGTTCACAAAAGTCACGGTTCAGTACGTACCCTGGTTTGTTTCAATTTCGGTACAGTTGGGGGAAAGAAGTACAAAACAAATTGCTTGTCGTTTTTTATTAACTCAGTTTATTATTAATAACATTTGTGAACATCGACAGTTTACATTTTTTTAAACAATTTTAATAAAATAAATAAAGTAAATAAAAATAAGAAATGTCGTGAGTCGAGCGGTCGTAGGTCGGGTCTGTATATATATATATATATATATATACACACACACACACACACACACACACACACACACACACACACACACACACATATATATATATATATATATATATATATATATATATATATATATGTGTGTGTGTGTGTGTGTGTGTGTGTGTGTATGTGTGTGTGTGTGTGTGTGTATATATATAAATATATATATATACAAGTTAAACATATGTAACTAATGTTGACCAAAATAAAAATTTCTAGAGCTTTCCATTCTAGTATTTATTTTCACATGGAAATGTCTAAAGATTATGAAGTAAGCTTGTGTCAGGACAATAAACGGATTAAGTGATTTCCTTTCTCCTTTTCTTATTATTGAGCACAGTTTATTTTATGGGATTTGATTTTGTCCTATCCAGGCTAACTTAGGATAAATGCAATTTCAGTGTTATGCCATGTTTGATCATATTCACAAGCTCATTTTAAACGTACCTCTAGACAAAAAGGCATCAATCACCTTTCAAAACATGCTTATCTAGATTGAAATTTCTTATTTTTGTTTATAGCTGATACTTTCATGATTGTTTTAAAAGAGCTTTAGTCCTCCAGTATTCTTTCAATTCCCATTCTCTAGACAATGAGAGGGTGGGAAGGCTAAATGAAAGAGCATCGTTTGACACCATCTCAGCTTTCTAAACTCTTGAAATATGAAATCACTGAGTGACAAAACACATCTGGAGAGGAATGTTGCATATTCTGAATACATTATCCATTCAGAGAGCACAGCCAGTTCAGCTGTTTATGACTACTGGCAGTGGCATCATAATCATAAACTATTTAAATTACTTGGCTTGAATACAATCGTAGGGGATGCATGCATTCTTTGTAATCTGTGGCAGATGTTCCTTTTTTATCTTTTTATAAATAATTTATAATGGTGAGTTTACCAGTGGTGCACAGTAACAAAGTGCATTTAATTTGTTACTGTACTTAAGTAGTTGTTTTTTGCGTATCTGTACTTTACACAAGTATTTCCGTTTGGGGAGACTTTTACTTTAACTTCACTACATTTTAAAGTCAAATATTGTACTTTTTACATAACTACATTTTGCAAAATCAGTCGTTACTTTTTATTTATGAGCCTATAAAAACTTAACTGAACAAGCACGCAGCAAGCCACCGATCAGGGTAGAGTGCGTGCTCTGTTTTAAACTTGTTTTGATTGCGGCTTGGCAGTGGCGGATTAAGGCACAAGGCGTAGGTGACATGGGTAGCAATCGTTTTTTCATTTGCAATTATTATATCATGCCACGTACCGTCACTCATACACTCAGAAAAGAGAGGTGGGGTTTGTGTGATGTCACTTCAGCCATCAGGGTTTCCAGTGAAAGATCTTACAAGACCTGGAATGAAGTCACTTCAGTAAGGAGAGATAAATCCAAGTTATGGATGACAAAAAAGGTCTAAACTAAACCCTCAGGAGCCCAATTCAGAAAAAAGAGGAAAGGAGTAGGGGGTAATGTGCAAAATATAAAGGTTTGTATGCAGCTCTATCACTCATCTCGTTATGAGGATTTTATAGGCTAATGCATTTAATTATTTAGTTGGATTGTACTGAAACAGCACTTATTGATTTGTTTACCTTTAATTGAGGGGATGTCATTAAGGTTTTCTGTGATTGTACTGAAAAGGTCCTGAACTGAGTTCAGTAAAGGGGAATTTACAGTGCAGCTCAAAAGACTAATTTAAAAGAGATATATTATAAGGATATAGATATTTTATGTATCGTATGGCTACAATTAGCCAAGGAGTTGTTTGGTTATTGGTTCTCAGAGTTTGATAAATTGTGCACAATATAATGTGAATCTAATTGCACAATCAATGCATTTAGGGTGATATTTTTACATAAAATGTATCCAAAATTGTGGACTGCTCTGAGAACATGTCTAACTCCTCCAGTTACTGTAGCTGAAGCAGGAGCTTTTCAAAGCTGAAACTAATTAACGGGGGACACTTTCACCTCATTCAAGCTAGAACCACCACTGACGGTTGATGGTATCTACTTAGCACAAACATGCAGTTCAGCATCATTTCAACAGCAAGCAGAACATTTGAAGAGTATTAAATGATGTAAGAAACTCCTGACTTGCCACAGTACCCGTGACCTTATTTGCATGATTTTTTTGAAGTTGTTGAAAAGAAGGATTCGGGCTAATGATTATTTTATTAGATATCAATCAGTGTTTGACTCATTAATATCATTCTATTAATAGATTGGTGTGTTAAGAGTAACATTAGAGTCTTTTCACATAAACTGAGTTGATTAAGCATCTTGTGATAAAAATGATAGTAGGACATTATAGCAATAATGCAATAATAATTAATAGTACTTAAGTACATTTGAAGGCAAATACTTTTGTACTTTTACTCAAGTAAAAGTTTAAAGGGAGCATTTTTACTGGAGTAATATTTATCTCTGCTGCATTGATACTTTTACTCCAGTACATGCTTTGTGTACTTCGTCCACCACAGGAGTTTGCATATTTATACAAACCTTTCCTTATAGCTGTGAAAAAAATTGCCATTGCATGACCACCTAATATCTGTTTCAAGCAGATATATGCCTTTACAAATAGGGCTATGATCCAAAACTCTATTGTCAAGTAAAGACCAAGACTAACCTAGATTGAATTAAAATAGAGTCATAACAGGGTCACGACCAATTGAAGAACAAATACAATTCAAGCAAGGCAGAGTTTTTGAGGCCAAGACTTTACTTTAGTGTCATATATAATTAGAAAATTTTCTGGATAATTACATAGAATACTGACAAAGCATTTCGTACAACACCTTTGGGTCTGTACAAACATGGTGGAGAACAACACAACATTTAGACTGGACCTACAGTCTTACTTGTTAATACAAATGTTGAGAATAAAAAAAAAAACTCTAATTCACTAACAGAATGATAATGACTAATGAAAATGGTAATTATCAGCACAGCTGTCAAAAATGTGTTAGCAGGCAGGCATAGAATTAGCGACCATCTAATCTCTGTGAGAAGTCCAATTAGCCTTGACAGAGGTGCTATTTAGAACACTTTCCAAAACAAAAAAAAATCCTGAGGAAAGCTGCTAGCTTTTTTGGCCTGCTGTGGCTGGATCAGTATGCTGACAGCATGACAGCCGAAGGCCTCAGTTATTAATATTTTCATGCTCCAAACAGGGAAACGATCTAATAATGTAATCATTGCCTATTGTAAATTAAATCACTGCACTGTTCTGATTCTAAGCAGAGCCTGGCTACTGAAATATCGAGCACAGTAATGAGGGCCAGAAAGCTTTCACAGTTTGTTTAAGTGGGATCACAGAAGAAAAAAATGAAAACCCAGAGTGCTATTCCATCTGAATGCAAAGCTGCTCATCATTTTCACTACTGCTAGTCTGGAACCACTAGAGTCCTGAATTACTAAATGCAGGGTGAAAGGTAGGTGGAATTAGATAGTGACCTATAATATAGAGAATATTCCTAGCAAAACCTTGGAGGAAAAATCTAAACAAAAACAAAAGATTATTAAAAAAGATAAAAATGAAAAAGAAATACATTTTAATATAGTGGCAAAATCTCTGAGTGATATATGAATTTAAGACCAGGGGCTCAGCTACAGGAAAAATGATATGCAGAAATGTAAATATATGAACATGTTGATCTTGATTGCTGTTACTGTAAATCATAGTTGGTGCTGACATGGCATCATTCATTAGTTTCTTTTTCTTTTTTTATGTGACATGAATTTAGGGCAATGCATGCTGAAGTGTCTAGAAATGTCTTCAAGTAGATCCGAAGAATATTTAGAATTGTTCTTTTACCCTTTCAATAACAATTGAAAAGAAATTCTGCAAAACCATTTAAAAGTTGCACATAGATACATACAAATATGTTTATTTGAGACATTTTTTATGCATTAAATCATTGTTTTGCCTATTGCTCTTTTGTCATAGCTAATAGTTTGCTGCAGGCTGATCACCTGTGCTTCGGAGCAGCAGATGTCCTTAACAGAATAATTCTCTCTGAGGACCAGAACTGTCCTATAAATAGTGTTCAGCAAAACCGTGTAAACATAATGTGTTCTCTCATGCTTTCACAGTAATCAAACCCATAGAAAGCTCCATCTGTGGCCACATTCACGCCTGGTCTAAACTAGGAAATGTCCTTTAACAACTCTCATTCCCTCATCTGAACTACCAAGGATCATTTACATATCCTGATTCTTTTATATTCAAACAGATACTGATTGAGCCTTTAGCATTCTCTCTTTCAAAAGCCTTGTGCAGCTCTCAATTATGCAGGTTTTTTAAGGCTCACCTTTGGTGAACTGCTTAATGCATTGACACCAAATTGAAAATTTGGTTTCATGTGGATTGAATAAAGCAAAATGTATTCCAACATAAAATTTCTGTCACTTAATCATTATGTTAATATATGCAAAGCAGGCCTCTGCAAAAATGAGAGAAATCCTCTGTTGTAGGCTTTACTTCAAACTTTTATCAGTTCCTTTAAAGAAATAATAAATAAAAAATGAAGAATGCTTAATGTGGAACTGAAAAGTGTAGAAACTAACACTGTAACCCAGAATATGGTCATAGGAAAAAAGGAGTACCAAAAAAGTATACAATCAAATATGAAGAACACATTTAAATAAATTAAAGGTTTTTAAATAGATGGGGTTCATTAAGTGTTTTATTAGGGTTTAGTCAAGATATTTTCACAGATCCAAGAAAATGGTACATAATAGCAACTAAATTAAGAGGATACAATGATCTAGTTTAAATTATATTTGAACAATAGTTAATTTAGACTGCAAAGATTGCAATATATTGGCATTAGAATATAGTTATTGTATAAGTAAGTGTAATGCATTAATGAATGAGCTACGCATTTAGATGTTTAGTGGAATATACAAAAAATAAAAACCTTAGAAATTATTTTTCTTTTATATCTTGGAATGTATGAAGAACAAAAAATGTGTCTAAGCTGAGTAAATGTTACATAACAAACTTGAGGTGCATGTAACAGCCATGCTTTTATATTTCTTCAAGCTACAGTACAGTTGACTTTTGGCCCAACTAAACCAGAAATACAGCCTTTTCCATTTCACAATTTAATATTGTATTGCAGCGTGGATAAACTGATTCTAACATGTTCCATCCCACATTTCACAGACCTATACTAAAGATTGCAGGTCCCATTTAGCCAACACATGTTAAGTTAAACTTAATTTTCCTTAAAATCATTTCTTAATTGTTGTATGCAGGAGGAAAAACAAGTATTCCTATGTTACAAAACCTTGCACACCGTATAATGGATAAATGTTTGTTAACATTATTAATAATGGAAATTTTGACATTTTGCAACTCTGTGGAAGGTCACCTTGCATGGAGTATTTAGAGGGCTACAAAACAAAAAATCCACCCACCATCAACCATATATTTACAGAAACAATGCCAGGATCTCCCAGCACTTTCTGTAATTTACTAAATCCTGTTGCTATGGTTCCCACCACTTGGAGTACTGCCTGTATGATCTCTCTATCCATTGCATGGGCTTTTTCTCAATACAATACAATGTATACTAACCAGGCTAGCATTAACTTTGCAAACCAGCATATCAGTTCTTTATATTTGGTTCATATACATGTATTGACATACAAAACCTCATTAGACTGCACTAATAGCCCATTGAGACGCATTGATCTCAACCCAGGGGCTTTTGCATCAGTAAGTGTAGGCAAAATACATCTCTTATTAGGTTACAGCTTTAAAGCACGCATAAACACACATAATATATATTTAATGAGCCAGGTTAATTGCAGAATAACCCAATCCCTCTATAGAATAAATGTTTCTGTCAAGTGAAGAATACAGCTTTTTTTTTTTAAATATGCATTTGCAATACCAGCCTGCAGCATATTCACTATTACTGCTGAGCAGAAATTCTGAACTGAAATAATAGGCTATGTGTCTGTTCTAATGACACTATCAGATGTGGAAGAGTAATAAGTTAAATACTAGAATTACTGCACACAAGATGTGTGTCAATGCACAGGATCACTCTCTGACATCCTAGAGGTTACAGTCCTGAGCAGTGTTGTGCTCGTTACTAAAAAATAGTAACTAGTTACAGTTACTCGTTACTTAATTCAAAAAGTAACTCAGTTACTTTGTTGATTACTTACACCAAAAAGTAATGTGTTACTGATAAAAGTAACTTTTTAGTTACTTTTTTAAAGAACGTTCTTTAATGTTCCTACCAATGCCCTTTTATGCGTTATGGTCTATACAAACACAAAACTGACTTAAACACAAAGTAATTTTTAAACACTATTTTATTTAAGTCAGACCAGCACAAACTGAATATATCACAAGGATTTCTGAAATAAATAACAAAACAAGCTGAATAATATATTCACAATCAAAAACTAAAGTGACTTCTGCATCATAAAAGCTGTTGTGTTGAGCTCTTAAAAAATTTCCTTTCACAGCTTAAGTATGAAAACTATCAACAATGTAGAACAGAACACCGGGTTAGCTTCTAGCTTCTAGCTTCGTCGAGGCATGAAGTTCTGGAGGAGCTTCGACAGATTGGAGTTGCTGTTTATCGCAGTAGATACGACTTTCGAACCAGAAAGACACAGTTTACATTTGACTAAAAAGTTTTTGTCTTTATACTCAACTAAAGTGAAATAATGAGCATATTTCCACTTTCATCTTGCTCTCGCCTCGACTCGCCATACTGCCGCATATACTTGAATAAACGGAAACACGCCCACAGTGCGTCTTCTTCGTGTTTACAGTGGTTCATCCACCAATCCTACAATGCGTCGCTGCTGTTAACAGGTTAGACTGTAGGCTACACTTCAGCCAAAATAATCAATTAAAAAAAGTAACGGGTAACGCACCATACGGTAACGGTAACGGAGTTACTTTATTTTTAAAAAGTAACGCGTTACAGTATTAGTTACTGACAAAAGTAACTTCGTTACAGTAACGCGTTACTAGTAACGTGTTATTGCCCAACACTGGTGCTAAGGTAATAACTTTCCTATTGATATTAGAAATTAGTACACAGGAAGTATCCACTAGTTAAGAAAATAAAGTGCCCAGTCAATTTACAGTGGAACAAATCAAGAACCATGTTGCTTATAGTAGTTATCTCAGGGAATGTATCTCTTGATATCTCTTGTCATGCCTAAATATTTTAAACTAAATATTGTGAGGATAAATGAAAGACAAAGACATATCTATTTTGCCAAAATAGCAATTATACAGGTCAATAAACTATAATTTGACTTTTTCTAGCATACCTGATAGTAATGGGTGTTCAGGAATAATTTGTTTATATTTAACAATTTTATTTTATGACTCAGGACTAACAAGTTGTGTGAAAGAATGATTTGTTCTTATTGTGTTGGCTGCGTATGAGCAAAATCGCTTCTTTTGTACACTGACAACTGCACAGACCCTTTACAGGAAACATGAAAGATTAGTTCACCTTCTTTGTCTATTTGTCTGAATCTTTTGTTCATTTGTCACGTGACAGCCGCATGTCTCTGGCTCTGTACAGGAAACCGAAATTAATGACTCAGACCAAAAGACTGGGGAGGTGAACTAATCATTTCTGTTCCATATACTGTCATTTTTTTTTACATTAGAAGCAAAGGATGTTGTGCATGCATGACCAAAACAAAACAAGCAAATCTGAACTAAGTGCAGTTATCTGATTTTTTTCATCACTGTACATAATTTAACTGTCTTTAAATGTACCACTTACTCACAGAAAAGCCCAGTTTGTATCAAATTCACTATGCAGTTTTACTTCTGTAATCGTTTACTATCATAATGCATAAATGTAAAACATTAAAATACCAGATTATTCTATGCATTGTCTATTGTCCTTTTTACTCTTCTTCAGGTATGTGGAAGACGTTTTAAATGAGAAATAAAATAGAAAACACACAATCTACATCTAAGAATATTTGTTTTGCACAGCTGTTTCATTATCAGTCCCTGTGCCTGAGCCAACAACGAAATACTTCTAAAATAATGAAATACTTTATTTAGGTCTAGCACACAAATTGCTGGAGAAAACTTGCATGCTTCTTATCTGCTTGATGACAGCATGTCATCTCATTCCACGGTTAGAAAGCACATCCATCTCCATCTGAATGCTGATGAGTGCCAAGGTGGTGTACAAGTACCAAGTAGATTCCATGGATGAGCAGTCAGGAGTAAGATGCTGACAGAGTACTTGGGGGTGAAAAATTCTCTATAGGGTCAGTATGCATGATAAATATATTGCAAGTTGCATCGCTGTCCACTGAAATTCTCTGAAATGTAAATTCTGACTAAAAATAGGCCTTCAGAGTGGAACCAAAATGTCACATCATACACTGTTTATAGGTTCTGGTGTTAAGGGATCAGGTTGATATATCTCACTTGGCACTACCTTGAGACTGACACATTTTTCTCTCTCCCATCCAATGCTTCCTATTTCCCCAAAGAGAACATTTGTATAGTGAACCTGGGTAACAAAACATTTTTATGTTAAGTGTAGGTTTATTTGGTTTCTGTGATATGGCTACTAATTACACCCTTATTGGTCAGGTTTCAGGTTAAGTGATGATATATCTCTAAAACAACACTTCATTGTATAGAAATAAATATATACAGACATAGATTTTACACTTTTATTAACACTGATCTAGACATGTGATTTAATAAATCTTGATTCTTGTAATGGCAGTAATTCTTTTAATGATTAACCTAAATTAAAATCTTCATACCACCATTCCACAACCTGCATACTCCCCGAGAATGTGCTTACTCCTTTTTAAAACACTAAATAACCATATTTGCCCAAGCCATTTAGGAAATCTTGTAATATATAATGAAGGTTGATGTCTGTCTCCTTAATATAATTGGGCCTCAATCAAAGTAGTGACAAGTGAAAACAAAAAGTATAAATAATTAGAATGAAGCACCCTGGTATAATTACCCTCACAGAATTGGTACAGAAGGAACTGGTAGCATTCAAGATATATAGAACTGTTGTTAGATAAGTTTATGCATTGTTTTTTAAAAACACAAAGTAATATCCTATTTTATAAGCAAAAACCAAATACATAGTAGCAATAACTTTTTTCCATTAAAATATGTAAATCATTGACTAAACAATTCTGATATTTAAAGTCAGGCAATCCGATAAGCTAGTAACGTAGAGAAAAATATAACCACATCAGCAAACTGATTCAAATTCTTTAGGTTCCTAATTGAGCCTGAAGGGCTATGACTGAGGGTTCTTAAATTAATTCTAATGTTTCTACACGAAAAAGATGGTCTAATAGAAAATATTAATGTTTATACACTATTGGGTAATAAAATTTATTATAATTTTTTTATTAATCAATTTCTTTGTTTAATTACAAAATATTTTAATATCAGCAGCTGTGATGAGTAACAGGATTAGCTAATTTCTTGTTTCTGTTTGGATGTTACAAGCCAAATATCTATGCAATAAGCACAGTGACAGAGAGGTGAGAGCTGGTGAAGCTGCCTCCTAGAGTTTACTACAAAATAAAAGCAGATCAGTTTTTAATAATATAAGGTGTAATCTTTTTCTTTTATTAACATTATAATTGTTTTTAATGGAAGTGTCATTAAGATGTTTTATGACAATGTTATTAATATAGAAAGGTCATGAACTGTACCTTTAGTGATTAAAGAGATTAAATAAATTAATGTTCTTACTGCTCCTATAACTGTCTGACATTTATCTGTAATGCATGGGCATGTCAGACTTTAAAATAATTTCTTGTTACGCCACCGGCGAACTTGCATTTCAAGTACGTAAGTACACCCCTCATATTTCAGCAACCATTTTAGAATGACTTCTCAAGGGACAATACTATAGAAATGAAAATGAGTCAATGTGCAGCTTGTATAGCAGTGCAGATTTATGTCCTCTACAAACAACATATAGCCATTATTTTCAAAATAGCTGGCAACAAAATTGAGTACACCCTAAGTGATACCAGCTGTATGTCATGTAACCATGCAAAACCTATTCTAAAGTATGTACTATTCATCAAGTTCATGTTTTTTTTCTCCTTGAAAACTCTCTAAGGATTTGAGAATTAGAATTGTTGCTCATCACAAAGATGGCCTAGGCTATAAGAAGATCGGTAACACCCTGAAAGTGAGTTACAGTACATTGACCAGGGTCATACAGAGGTTTTCCAAGAAGGTTTCACTCAGAACAGACCCCGCAAAGGTTGCAGAAGCAAAAGGTCCGCTTGTCAGTGCTCGGACCACACGCTGCACACTGCAAAAAGTCGGTTTGCATGGTTATCATCCCAGAAGGAAGCCAGGTCTGAAGCTGGCTCACAAGAAAGCCCTGAAACAGTTTGCTGAAGACAACCTGTCTAAGAGCAAGAGCATAAGTTGCTGGAACCAGGTCCTGTGGTCTGATGAGACTAACATAAACTTGTTTGTTTTCCAGCCCTGGTAAGGGGTACCAAGAAAATTATTGTCTGCAGTCAAGCATGGTTGTGGTAGCATCATGGTCTGGGGCTGCATGAGTGCTGCTGGTACTGGGAAGATGTGGTTCACTATATTGCCATACAAGCTACACATTGACTACTCTAAAATATATCGAAGAAAAAAAACACTGCGTAATCTGTGTAAATGTGTAAATGCACCTGATTTCATGTGTAAACAACAATATTGAAATTTTTCTTTTACATTTTGTAAAATTTTGATTTATTTGCTATTTGAACAATTCAGAATCAATATATCTGTATCCCTTAGCAGCGGTCTTAAGTCTTCTCTCTCAGTTTCACTTGTTTGGATAAACAATATGCTACTCTGTGGAATTCAGGCAGCATGGAACTTTTTATTATGCGCATCCAGATAGAAATATTTTCCAGCAAAATATTCATAGTTCCATAGAAAAGTCTTTAATATATATATATATATATATATATATATATATATATATATATATATATATATATATAGATATAGATATAGATATATATACATATACATATATATACTGTCATCCCCAATAATTCACGGTTCGGAACTCACGGCTTGGAAAATCTTTAGGTTCTCATTCGGAACCTAACTAACACCAAGTTTCTGATTATCTTAAAATCGAATGTTCAGGAACGTCAGGAATAACATTTTAAACTATGTTTTAACTAACAAATTCATAATTTTTTTAAAAACACATTATTGTATTAAAGTGACATATATATATATATATATATATATATATATATATATATATATATATATATATATATATATATATATATACTTTTTTTTTTGACTGAAATAATGAATGTGACCTTGTTTTAATTAAAACAATCAGTCCTGATGAAAGGGTTTATATTTTGCAAAACAGGCAATCAAGGGTGTTATTTTATTAATGTTAAGAGCTTTTTATATTGTGTTCCCCGACACATTTCTTTGCAGCAGGCCAGCACATAAGCTTGCCATCAACACTGCTTCACACACTAAAGCATCAGTATGCTGTGAAGTGAATGATGGACTGCAAAGCAGTTAATGGATATGTCAATATCTGGCTACACTGCTTATGTCTATGAATAACTTGGCCTCTATATCATGTGTTCATGCCTTCCATTAATGCCATTTATCAAGGTTAAATGATTCCTTATGTACAGTATATTCACCAAACCTCATTACCTAACTGGTTCTTAAAATTTGCTTACAAAGAATTGAGCTGTTTGTACTACTTTCTGCTCTCATTTTGGCTGCTATGGTATGTAGATGGTTCCAACAGAAGCTCTTAAAACTGTTTTTTGCCAATTCTATAATTGTGGCAAATGGAAATTGTCAACTTTCAGGACAAATTCTACATTGCCATTTTTTCTGTCAGGTACGAAAAGCCCTCCAGCAGCAAGTGTGATGAAACCATGAGACATGGTCACTTTTGAGGACAGTTATGGCTGATGAGGACCAGCACCATCCACCTGGGATGAAATTGGCAGAACAACCGCTGTCTTAATCATAAGGGTGTATGAAGGTACCTGGAGGATGAGCACGTCTGGCAGATGACAAGGATTTATTTGTCAGCCTTCTGCATGTGTGTCTGTGCCATCTCCTCACTGACAGAGATGCAATCAAAGTTTACAGTCACCTAGAGAGACAAAGTGCTCACCCATGCATACCAGTCACTCACTCGGTGGAATAATAATGAGAACATGGCGATATGCCACTGTGGTAAGGACCACCCTATTAAACACTCACTTGCAGATACACACAAACATCCTGACAAACATGCAGTGCCTGAGCCAACAACTGCTTGCCTCCTGCTTGTTTTTGCTTCAAAAGATGACCTTTAGTGTATGTGAAGTATGAAGGCAATTTTGCAGCTTCACCCAGTAATCCATTAAAAATGGCAAAAGGAAATCTTTAACAGCATGACTAAATTACTTCTTTTTTTTATCTATACTTTCAAAAATGTTTGTTGTTATTACCTCTTATACAGCAAAAGGTATTATATTATAGCATATATTATACTATCGAAATTTCTGCCTTTTGCATACCAGAACTCACACTGCCACAATTCTTAGTGTTATTATTTACATATTAGAATCATGCCATCATTTCAAATGAGACAGCAGGGCCAATTTTGCTTTCAGACCCCTGGCCATAATCTCCTCATTAGAGGATAAGCAATGTTCTGTTGCACCACTCTGAGACGCAATCATATATTGTTTTAATGCTGCAAAGCTCAATATTTATTGCACAAAACACACATTTTGAATTTTTCATCATGCTCTGACAAACTGCTGCTCTGACAAAAGGCTGGCATACGTACTTTTGCACATAAATCAGATGTATTTAATTATACCACGAAGCCCAGCTGCTCTGTGAAATGATGGGCAGATATCTTCGTAGTAGCCAACAATAATTGGAACCATAATGCACATTTAAGCTGCATGAACAACACTGGTAGCTGTTCAGACAGATTCAGAGTGCTGTAGTTAAACATTTTAAGTAAGTGCAGGTATTTTTAACCAAATACAGTACAGACCAAAAGTTTGGACACACCTTCTCATTCAAAGAGTGAAGGCAAAAGGGCCAACAAGTGCCAAGCATCTCTCGGGGAACTCCTTCAAGACTGTTGGAAGACCATTTCAGGTGACTACCTCTTGAAGCTCATCAAGAGAATGCCAAGAGTGTGCAAAGCAGTAATCAAAGCAAAAGGTGGCTACTTTGAAGAACCTAGAATATGACATATTTTCAGTTGTTTCACACTTTTTTGTTATGTATATAATTCCATATATAATTCCACATGTGTTAATTCATAGTTTTGATGCCTTCAGTGTGAATCTACAATTTTCATAGTCATGAAAATAAAGAAAACTCTTTGAATGAGAAGGTGTGTCCAAACTTTTGGTCTCTACTGTATATTGATTTTTTTTTTAAGCCATTGGCAATTGTAGTCATAGTACTTATAGTTAATTAAATGTAGACAACTCAGAGATATGAATTTTGGTAATTTCCCTATTCCCATATTTATTTGCTGAATTTTATCAATTTTATCAGTTTACCTTCACAGTTAAATAAACTTTAACTGGATCAACTACAGGAAAGTAAACTGCTGGCTATAAGTTAAGGAATCTATAAGATTAGAATGCAGAAATCAAAATATATTACCAATTAAACAGACTCACTCATATTCGAAAAAAAATGTTCAAACATTTAAAACAACAGTATATTAAGTAATGCCACAAATTTCTGCAGAATAAGCAGTACATTGCCATAAAATGTGAAGAAACTGTACAGTAAATTACACAGGAATTTTTAAGTACAAGACTTTGGTTTGCTTAATAATTTATCTGTATAAGTGTGGGAAATATAACAAAAATATTGTAATATTAATCATTGATGTTTCAGCCATACTGATAATTCTGTTACTCTGTTCACTGGCATAATATTAGCATAAAAGGTGTATTTATTGTTGAATTAACTAAAATGAGGATAGATGATGATAAATGCATACTGAACTAGCAGTCAGTAATTGCTAAACTAAAATTAACTGGCTCAGCACTGGACACTATCTGTCTAAGAAGAGTGTGGTTATATAATTGCTTGCAATATTAATAATACATTGTCTGTTACCATATATGAATTAATCTTGACTTTTTCTGTTTCACTATCCATCTTAAGTTCTTGTACATTAGTGGGATTTTGACACCACCACCCCATTAGGCAGCAATTTAAAATAGTTACCCATTTCCCTGTGCTGTAACCATCTCTGACATGCCAAAACAAGTCAGTGCCCTTCCTCAGAGCCCTCTGGACAGCCATCATTATGCTAATAGAGTTTGGATGAGGAGGGAGGGAGTGAACAGGGACATTTTTCCCCATGAGGCACACACCCATCATGTAAAACTCAGATGACAAGGCTGACCACAGCACAGCATTCACATGGCCTCCAGTGACCCCCTTCCCCATATATACTGTCTCTGTCTGTCTCTGACTCTCTCTCTCTCTCTCTTCTCTCTATCAATCAACTGTGTCTAACTCCCTGATGTTTTTCTTTACACCTGGTCTCTCTAGTCTACTTCTAGTATTGCTTTGTTCAGTTTGCACTCTCGCTTACTATTCCATCTCCAATGCCTTTCCTTCCCTTTCCTTTTCTATTAAATATAAGCTCCTTGGCACAATGTTGTTTTGCCTCTGCTCTGCTTTGACCACTGTGACTGCCCTCCTCTTTGTTTTTTCCTCTAAGTGTCCTGCCTCTTTCTTGTCCCTGTCTCTGAGACTACACTCAGTGTTCTGAACCTTCACAATAAGGACTGACAGAGGTGGAGAAAGGGTAATGGGTGCGAGGTGCATTGAAAGGCACTCCGTTTAGAGTCACACAGAGAGAGAGAGAGAGAGAGAGAGAGAGAGAGAGAGAGAGAGAGAGAGAGAGAGAGAGAGAGAGAGACCTAAGAAACAGACTGAATGTGTTTATGAGAAAGAGAAATGCTAGTGATTTTACTCAAGTTGTAAGTTTATGATGAAAAACTAAAGACATGCATGGTCTTCTTATCTGTGCTGTGCAGTGGTGGGATTAACGCAGAAGTTCTATTTACTTACTTAAAACCACAGTCGTGCCTCCTTCAAGTCAATCACTTGCACCTTTTATCTGTCTGTTTCCACCATGTGGTCTGTTCATACACTGAGCCTTATCTCTGTACACACTCTCACAGACCAACACCCACAAACTTGTAATTCCCCATACACACATATCTTTATATGGACACACAGTCCTGTTGAAACACCCAGAAATCTGCACAGATTTAACAGACCTACAATTCAGTCAGTAGATCTGTCTGTGTAGAACCATGTACTACACACAAAAGTATTGCCAATGGGTTTTTTTTTTTTTTTTTGTGTGTGTGTGTTTGTGTGCGTGTGTGGGGAGGGGGAGTGTAATGGGGACTGAGCAGACATGGGAAGAAGCGAGAGACAGAGGAGCAATAACCCAAACCAAAAAAAAAGAAAATCTTATGGAGCATTTAAAGCTTCTCCAGTCTTGTTAGTTGTTTAATATTATACTTAATGAATGTGGTTGCTGGCTATAAATTTTAAATTGGATTAAGAAAAAAAATACTAGATCTGACAATAAAAATCCCCAATTATACCTCCCCAGCTCAAACCCATAATTCCCCACACAATCAGCAAAAGCACCTGATTTATTTCAGACCTGAGGGAACACACTATATTAAGCAGACTATTGCCCATAACCAGCAAAAAAATGATTGGAATAATAATTGTTAACATTGGTTAGAGCTGCAGCTTATGGTAACACTACTGATACAATTTTAGTCTTGTATCCACATCCATTCATCCAAGCTGGTGGCATGAAGGACATTAATTATTACACACATTTTGCAGAGTGAAAAACTCACTGGTTTATTATATGTGTGTAAATGCGAAATAAATGAGTAATCATTCAAAAGAAAAAAACAGAGAAGTATGACAAATGGATAAGACAAAAGATACAGAGAGTAAAAAAAGAGATGTGTACTAATATGTGAAAGATAAAGAATGGATGAAGAAGTGACTAAATGAAATAGAGAGATAAGGGCAGTGATGTTAGCCAAATGATTTCTTCATCACTTACTAAAGAAGATGTATTCAGTGTAGCTACTCCAAATCTTATCGTCTCTGTAGTGGTTAACAAAGGCAGATG
This sequence comes from Silurus meridionalis, assembly GCF_014805685.1. Classification (NCBI taxonomy): domain Eukaryota; kingdom Metazoa; phylum Chordata; class Actinopteri; order Siluriformes; family Siluridae; genus Silurus; species Silurus meridionalis. Next base: position 18,154,051 of record NC_060888.1, on the reverse strand, counting down.
TCCCTGTAGAATTGCAAGCCACCATGTGAAAGCCAGCCTCGCTCAGTCTGTCAAAGGCCTGCTCTAGGTAGGTGAACTTCAGGTAGAAACGAGATGTGTACTTCTCGGGTGGCCGGTCTGGGTCACGGCTCTCATTCAGACTCTCACCGAACACCTCTTTGGCCAGAGCAATGCGCCCACACACCATGATCCTTGCCACACGTCGAAACTTGGCATCTGCTTGGTTGTCCCTCACTGTGGTATAAGAACCACGGTAGCCAAGAGTGATAAACCCTGACCTCTTATCCAAACTTGGTGTGCGTCCAGGCAGCTCGCTGCTTTGGGAGCTCTCCTCAATGTCACTGTGACAGCCCTCATCATTGAGAGAGCCCTGCTTGGCAATACGTGGTGTCCCCAGCAGCCTCAACAACTCATTTAGTTGGAAATGCTCAGCCTCACGCTGCAGCCGTTCACGTTCAGGAAAGTGCTCCGGTAGAACCACGTGCCGGTCACGCAGAAAGTCCAGGACGTAGCGGAACAAAAAACCATCACGATCGATGAAGAAGCGGCCACGGCTGTCACGGGGCAGCTCACCAGGTGCCCGGCGGGCAAACATGGCATGTAGTGTAGTGTCGGGAACGCTGAGCAGAGTGGTGCGCTTGGTCACATACACTTGTCCACCCACATTCAACTCGATCACCTCTGGAAAGGGGCTGCATACTTCGCTGATGGGCAGCACCGTCTCCTTCATGGCCATGGTCCAGATTGGAAAAGCAGGAGGAGAAAGGCTATAGCAGAAAGAATGCAGGAGGTCAGAGAGCAGGACTGAGTAGATCCATAGAGTAGCAGAGGACTGGTGTGGACCTGGAGAAGATGGAGGTCAGACAGAGTTCAGCACTTCATCAGTAAAGAGGTTTGAAAGTTTGAGAGAGAGCTACATCTCTGCTGAGACACAGAAGAAGAGATAGATAGAGGGAAGCCAAGTTGCTTCAGCTGCAGCAACTCAGGGTAGAAAGCAAACGAGTGAGAAACAGAGAGGAGCTGAGTGGCACAGGGAGAGGGAGTGGAAGAGGTAGAGCGAGAGGGAGAGAGTAAAAGCCTCACTGAGAGGCTTCACATCATTTGTCCATGGTCTGGGGAAGCCACAATGACATCATTCACAGTTCAGGGGGAGGAGCAAACAAATAGCTCTGCCTTTTAAAGTACCATAGTGCATTTGTGTAGTAATCAAGCCTCAGAAAAAGCTTTCATATAAATGCGATTTTTAAAAAAAAAAATACAGTAGACTTCAGTAAATTAAGCTCTGATTGTAAGAGTGATGTGAAATTACAGCCTGTTCCATAAAGCTGGAGTGCTGTCAGGCTGAATTCCTATTCATGTTCTGGCTCAGGAGTGATAAAAAAAAAAAACATGCATGTAATTTGATATACTCTAGAGAAAAAAGACAGATTAGCTGTGCTTTTCACATTGTCTCTGACAATCCATTTCAACACACACACACACACACACACACACACACACACACACACACACACACACACAGAGTACTAGTATACCACAGCTCCATCTAATGGACATTCTTAACAGCATGTATATTGCATTTAATCACATTTGAACCTGAATATAAACTTAAATAACATTGATTACATCAGCTAATGAGGATAAACGCTAATTATATCAATATCTGAGCTTTCAAATCACAAAAGACTGTTCACGTCTTATACAATTAAATTAAAGTGTTATATATTGGGTTCTATTATTTGGAGCAACAATCATAACAGGAAGAAATTCCCTACCTCAGCCTGGTAACCAGGTAACACAGTAAACATTGTAACAGCTGACTAATGACTCCCAGAGAGATCAACACACTCAATATTCAGGATTCCTCACCAATTTTTCACTGGTCTTCTCAGTTACACTTTTTTGCCCCTTAAACTTTCGAGAAGCAGATATATAACAATCACATATTTTGTATCCTGATAAAATATCTATCATTTTCAGCAGTACTACATATTTAATGTTGTAAAGCATTCTTTTGAAAAATCAGTCTTGACTGCAGTGAGCTTGAAGCTAAATTTAATGACAGATTTGAGCCATGTGAACATACAGTATGTGTATGTGATATAATTGTCAGTGAGTTTAATTAGAAAATAACATGTAATGGTTATGATAATGGTTAGACATCATTACTGATTTATCCTTGTGTGTTCACATAATATGTTTCATGTTAAACTGGTGCAGGGGTTGATTGTAAGACTATAACATGTCAGTGTATACAGAGAATATGAAATGTATCGTATTTAACACACAAGAGGTGTAAACAATCAAATATTGAGTAAAATTAATCTAGAAACTTTGTAGCTTTCTTGCAGTAAATTTGTTTCAAATCACCAGCTACTTGGGCAAACTGATAACTTGAGTGTCATTTTTCAGAGTTGCATTAGAAATTCTATCCTGTCTGATGGTGTTTCACATGGGAAATAACAAGCATCTTTTTTTAGTGCTAATCACTACCTCCTTTTACTCTGGCTGTGTTCATTCACAGAGTGGTGATTATGGCAAGTCGATTGTAATGCTCAATAAACTGTCTGTGTGGTTATTAGAGGTGACACAAGTTGGTCACTGACTTCTTTGGAATTGAGAATATGTTAACTGATCAGGCTTAATGATTCCCACAGGGCTGCTGCTGGAACACTGCCACCGTATCAAATTAATCTATAGGTAAGGACAGCTAGCATGACATTTGATGTGACAATGAATATACATATGCACAGAACATAAATAATTTATAAATTATTGACTTATGGTCCAACATCTTCTTAATAGCCAGGTTGTCCTTGGCATCAGTATTACAAAAACAGAAAAGCATTGGTTGTAATGTTGAAAGGGTTTGAATAAATCTCTATATAGTTCTCTATCTCCCTTGTTCTCCTCTTGATGCTGCAGTGATTTTAAATGAGCAATGTTCATTGTTACTTCATTCAAATGATCCTCTAATTATCATGCCTTTTGTGAATTTAATCAGGTGAAAGTAGGTTTAGGGGTGTAAGTAGGTACCTATAGCTCATAGGTTTATATACAGAAAATCAACCAGAAAAAGAAAGAAGAAAAACAATTCAGTACAGGCTCCTAGTGTGATCATAGGACTGAATGTGCTCACTGCTTCTATACCAGATGATTATCCTCCTTTCACACATCCAATCTCATGTCAATCAGTGCTATCACACTGCTGAGTACATTTGGAGTTAAAGCAAAGGGGCTGACCCCCTCACAGCACTCTAGCTCTAAGGAAGTGTGCATTAGTGCTTTTATGAGTCTGGGACCAAATCAGTGACATTAACCTGACTGCAGGAAGCAGTACTCATGAGGCAAACTTCCTGCTTAGTGAGGTAATGGAGTATGGCCAATGACATGGTAAATGTCAAAATATATCAAGTGCCCTCTAAAGCTTGCTGTGCTACATAGGTGTCTGAAAAAGGTTTCATTTTTTATCCAGGAATGATAAAAAAATAAACCAGTGATACACATGTTCATACAAATATAATTAGACAAAATAGGAAATGTTCGTAATAACAATAATCACAACACATATCATGAAGATTTTAGCAGTAAATTCACTTAATCACTTCACCATTCTGTAACACTGTGATATAATGCCATGATATTCTCTTTTGGAGAGGCAGAGTGGCAAAGAAGTGAGAGACCTGGTGGTTCTAAACAACTGCTCTATGCTTCAGGGCTGTTTTGCCCTCAGCAAGGTGAAAAGAATGAAGAGATGATACATCCCCATTTCATGAGGCATGACGGCCTGCAAAGAGGCATGGCCCATGTCATTCTCACACTGAGAGCAATGAGGAGGAAAAAGAAAGACTTGAGTATGGCTGGTTAAGCTGTCATTCTGAGAGAGTCAAGAAATGGGGAACATTTACCAAGGGTAAATGCAGGGTAACAGGGGTAGCAGGGGGACCATACCGTCGCTGGCTCCTTTTATTGCAAATACAAATCACACCAACACACATTGTAATGTACGTGCTGTAAATAAAATTTGGTGCAAATACACAATTTAATACATTAATAACACTAAAATACAACAAAAAAATCAAACCCTATGTCTAAGGTAAAACAAATATCCAACAAAACATACAACTAAAATGATTAGTGAACATGCTCAATCTGCATCTCTAGTCGGGTAATCAATGTTTTCATATATTAACAAAGGAACGCAAATCGCACCATAGCCCCATAATGACAGAGCTTTTATCATCCAAGCTTCATCACATCATTATTAATATCACATCAATATCCTCTTGAATCCCCATATTTGATGACCAGCTGACCTTCACACTTCATTTGGCAGATCTGCCATTTTGTTTAAATTAATTCTATATAATGCCAAAAGCAAAATCAGGCCTCACTGTAAGTGTTTTTCAGTGTTGTTCCTGATTGTAGGTCTCCTTATCTCATGTCTCTGTGTCCCACTTAACAACATATATTGCAAATGGCTTAAGAGAACCAGTGGTGTGCAAAGTAGGTGATGGAATAAAAACTGCACTGATATAAGAATTTGAAAACCATTTACTTGAAAATGTAAGGCACCTATTGAAGGAATCAAGCATTTATGTAAAATATAAATATATTTTTGTTGTATGTGCTACAGTATTTGTAAATTAAGCACGTTATTCCTAGAGATAGGAATTTCTTTTCAGAGGACAAGTGATTTTGAATGTTGCTCAAAATGAATGTGGCAATACCACTGATTACATCTGATCTTCCCTAGATAATGTCCTTAAGGCAAACTTAGAATATTTTTAGCCCCTAGCGCTTGAAAGCTACAGAAAGTAAAAGGATAGATAGATAGATAGATAGATAGATAGATAGATAGATAGATAGATAGATAGATAGATAGATAGATAGATAGATAGATAGATAGATAGATAGATAGATAGATAGATAGATTGTCTAATACATGGCAATAAAACTGATCCCAGCCACTTCTTAAAACTTTAAGAATCATTTCTCTAAACTCTAACTGTGAACACTTGATCGTCTGTATTTCATTTGTCTGTGCTTCAGGGCTTGCTGCAGAACAGTGTTATTTGAGGTTGCATAATATATCCCTACCCTCTTTTCTCCCCTCCCCTCTTGTATTTTATATCCTTGAATTGTAAACCCAAAGCCTCATGTAACTTGTAGCTCTTGGACTCCACTGCAGTTTTTTTTTTTTTTTTTCGTGCACAATTCATCAGAAGGAAATTCTACCTCTTGCACTTCACTTGCATCGAAGCAATTTTTTGTAAATATATACTGGGATTGTACTTGCCACTTACTGAACACACTTAAATGTGTGAAGAAGCCAGTCAAAGAGAACAAACAATTTTCTTCAAAAATTAAAAGGTTCTCTCTTGACAGTCCTCAGTTTGCGAGTGAGTCCCAAAGGTAGCATGTAACTCTTCATAGATTAGGTGTTGTTTGCCATATAATACACAAACAAAATATTCAGAAGTCATATGGAATATAAAAATATACAATCCAGACTCAGTGATAAGTAATCCTTTTTTTCTTCTTCTTCTTCTTCTTCTTTTTCTTTCGGCTTTTCCCATTATGAGTCGTCACAGCGGATCATCTGTCTCCATACCCCCCTGTCTTCTAAATCTGCCTCTTTCAACCCAACTACCTCCATGTCTTCCCTCACCACATTCATAAACCTCCTCCTTGGCTTTCCTCTTTTCCTCCTTCCTGGTGGCTCCAACCTCAGCATTCTCCTACCGATATACCCCATGTCCCTCCTCTGCACATGTCCAAACCATCTCAATCTCGCCTTTCTCACCTTGTCTAAACGTCCTACATGCGCTGTCCCTCTAATAAAATAAAAAATCCTGTCCATCCTCCTCACTCCCAACAAAGACCTCAACATCTTCAGCTCTGCTACCTCCAGCTCCACCTCCTATCTTTTTCATTTCACTTTTGCAGATACCCTTCTATCACAAAGTTTATTTTATATAGTTTATACAGTAGCAAAATCACTGGTTCCACGCTGGATGAAAGAGAGAGGCAAAAGTGCTCCAAGCAGAGCTTTCTTTATTTACTTTTGTTTTCACCACGGCGCTTTTCTTTCCAGTGCTCAAGCTGGGGCTCACCCACACACTCGTGGTAAGGGACACTTTTTTTTCATCTTGACCTCCCTTGGCGCCCACTCACTCCATCATGCATGCTTTTTCTCTTTAGCGCTCGCCTGTTTCCACGTGGACCGGCACACCTTTTCCTTTGCTTAAGTCCACTCGCCGGCCAGCACGTCTTTCACCGGCGCCCGCCCTGTGCTCAGTCACCGTTCATCAACACTGCCACTCTTTTCTGATTGGTGGCTCTCTCCCTGAGGCTGGGGTCTCTACTCTTTAGTGGCGTCGCCGAACTGAAACACAACGCACTGATTGGACTCATCAGCTGCAGGTGTTGGTTACCGTTTGTTCCATTTAGCTCCGCCCTTCACTTGCTCATCGCTGACACACACAGTACCCCCAATGCCCGACTCAGGCCAGGGAACCGTTGGGCCTGAGCTTACACCCCCAAAGAAGCTGATGGAAAGTGCTCCAAGTAGTGAGTGGGTTGGTAAGTTTGGTGGAGCAGGAGAGGGGAAATGAGAGGGAGAGAAACTGTCTTTCCTTGCGTACACCGCCATCTATACTTCCCTGGAGAGGCGTGGCAGACAGTGAAGTGCCAGTTTTCGCCACTGGTCTCATCTCGCTGAACAGGTCGCAGGTGGCGTCAGTGGTAGCTGCAGCACTCCTCCTTGGCCTGGTCCTGCTCCCTCCGCCAGTGAAGTCTCCCTGGCATCATACCCCTCTTCCAGCATGGGGTTTCGGCACCACTGTAGCAAATTCACTGGTTCCGGCTGGAAGAAAGAGAGACAGACAAACGTTCACCTAACAGAGCTTTCTTTATTCACTTTCATTTTTTACTACAGTCTCGAAGGTTGGGCCCCTTTCAAGCTTGACGTACGCTGGCACTCTCTCGTGGATCGGCCCGCATTTCTCTGGTGTCCACCCGTCTCACTCGCTATCGTACGCTTTCACTTTCTACCGCCCACCTGAGTTTTTTCTCAAGGACCAGCACACCTTTCCCCTGCATCCGCCTGAGTGCACTCCCCCGCTGGCACGTCTTCTACCAGCGCCCACCCGTGCTTAGTCCCTGTATAGCGTCCCTTTCACTTGTCAGAAACAGAGCGCACTGTTTAGTCTCATCAGCTGCAGGTTGCTTGCCACCCGGATCTGCTCTCCACTTGCGCTGACACACACGTGTATATATATGTGTGTGTGTGTGTGTGTGTGTGTGTGTGTGTAAATACAGGTGCATCCCAATAAATTAAAATTAGAATATCATTAAAAAGTTGATTTATTTTAGTAATTCAATACAAAAAGTGAATCTAATATTTTATAATAATGAAAACCCAAAATTCAGTATCTCAGAAAATTTAAATATTGCGAAAAAGTTTAATATTAGAGACTTGTGGTGTCATACTCTAATCAGCTAATTAAATCCAAACACCTGCAAAGTTTTCTTGAGCCTTAAAATGGTGTCTCAGTCTGGTTCAGGGAAAACAGCTGACTTGACAGTTGTCCAGAAGACGATCACTGACACCCTGCACATGAAGGGTAAGACACAAAAGGTCATCGCTAAAAAAGTTGGCTGTTCACAGATTGCTGTATCCAAGCACTTTAATGAAAAGTTGAATAGAGGAAAAAAAAATGGGGTAGAAAAAGGTAGAACATACCCATTCACGAATTTGGGGAGATTCATAATGAGTGGACTGCAGTTGGAGTCAGTGCTTCAAGAGCCACCATGCAAAGACGTATCCATGTGCTACAACTGATGCATTTCTTGTGTAAAGTCACTCCTGAACCAGGGACAATGTCAGAGGTGTCTTACCTGGGCAAAGGACAAAAAGGGCTGAACTGTTGCTCAGTGGGCCAAAGTCGTCTTTTTGGATGAAAACAAAGAAAATTTTGCATTTCATTTGGAAATCAAGGTTCCAGAATCTGGAAGAAGAGATGAGAGGTACAGAATCCAAGTTGCTTAATGTCCAGTGTAAAGTCTGCACAGTTGGTGGTATTTGGGGAGTCATGTCATCTGCTGGTGTTGGTCCACTGTGTTTTATTAAGTCCAAGGTCAGCACAGCCATGGAAGTTTTAGAGCACTTCATGCTTACCTTTGCTGACTAGCTTTATGGAGATGCTGATATTATTTTCCAGTAGGATTTGGCACCTGCCCACACTGCCAAAAACAAGAAAAATTGGTTAAATGACCATGGTGTTTTTGACTGGCCAGCAAACTCACCACACCTGAACCCTATAGAGAATCTTTGGGGTATTGTCAAGAGGAAAATAAGAAACAAGAGACCAAAAAATGCAAATGAGCTGAAGGCTCAAGGCTGATAGCACGCTGAATTGAGGCAGTAATTAAAGCAAAAGGAGCCCCTACCAAGTATTGAGAACATATACAGTAAATAAACATAATTTCCAGAAGCCCAACAATTGACTAAAAATGTTTTATTTTGATTGGTCTTATGAAGTATTAAAATTTTTTTTAGATGAGTCTAATGTTTTGATGAATTGGTGGGTTTTTGTTAATTGTGAGCCAAAATTATCAAAATTAATAGAAATATACACTTGAAATATTTCAGTCTGTGTGGGATGAATCTATATAAGATATGAGTTTCACTTTCTGTATTGAATTACTAAAATAAAAGAAAACTTTTTAATGATATTCTAATTTATTGAGATGCACCTGTATGTGTTTGTGTGTGTATGTGTGTATTGGGCAATACAGGTGAATTGTGAATCATTTCAAATTATAATTTAAATTATTAGAACAACCTAATTTACAAATGTATTTAAAATTAACCTAAAGAGAACTGTGATCGCACATTCATTCATATTTACTGTAGATGGATCATTGTTGATGTGGTTAAAAGTGCTGTTATTAGTATATTATAGTATTTTGAAGCATTTTGTTGTCATTTTGTGATATTAACATTTGCTGATTGATAGCTGTAGTGGACTTGCAACAATTTGCCCTCTAGTGGACTAACTGTGAATAGCTCATTTCTACCTTTAATTGTTTTACCGTCCAATTAACAAGGCAACAAGATCATATTATTTAGAGCACAGACCATTCATTTGGAGGGAGCCGATCAAAAGCTTTAGTTCCAGACGTGCTAAGCCTAGTGCACTAAATCACTGAAAAGAATTTCCATCACTAACACAAACACAGTGCAGGCTACGCCTCCCTCTTTGGAATCTGTTGAAAGTAGGCAGTGGGGACTCAGCGAACTTCTCACCACAATCCCAGACCAACCTCTGTCTCCAATCAGCTCTCTCTCTCTCTCTCTCTCTCTCTCTCTCTCTCTCTCTCTCTTTCTTTCTTTCTCTCTCTCCCTCTCTCTCTCTCTCTCTCTTCTTCTTCTTCTTCTTCTTCTCTCTATCTCTCTCATTCCTGTTCCTGAACAAAGTTCCTGAACAGAGTGTACAGAAAGCTCCTTTTGTGCCATTAAGAGAAACTGGGCAAGTGTGAAGCTGTCCCTATAAACCCAGGTAGGAGGAACTTAATGTTTTTCTGCTAATATTCTTCAAAAAGAAAGAGAAGAGCTTAAATAATTTGCTAAAACAGTCTCAGTATAATATTTGGATTGCATTCTTTTTCATTGGCAGCGTAGTAGCAGCTAGTGATTTAACAGATACAGCTGGAGGAGTCTAATTTAATCCAGTGGCTCAGCTGAGTCAGGAAAACTTTAGTGTAAGCTGCTTTACTTTGTTAAAAGGAAGTATGTTACTTTTATTGTTATGTTACATTTATCATGAATGAACTGAATTTATGATATGATCCAGGACAACATATAAAGACAATTCATTAACTAATCTAAAAATTATTTTGCCAACATTTCTGTTCTCTGCATTTGCTTGAGTTAAATAAATTAGACATTGAACATTCATTGAAACTCCATATGCAACAAATACAGTCAATTGTAGATACACACAGATTTGGTGAAATGTTGAGCCTAAGCATATAAGTGCATTATATTGCATGCTACAATATTTTATTTCAATCACTTGTAGAGGAAACTGGTGCACTGCTCTTTTACTGCTCCACTTTTTCTGAAAATCCGTATTATGTATGAAAATATTTTATTTCACATTTTTTATCTATAATCTGACTCCTGTTGGTCAGTAGAAAGCTGGTGTGTGTGTGAATTTTCAGGAATAACTCTGAGGAGCCCCCATTATAAAAGAGTGTGCAGTGTAGTTTTTATTATTATTATTTACAATGTTACCAATAATATATTCAATATTACCAATAATAAATGTTTCTTTTTTCTCTTGATTTTTGTTTTGGAAAATCACTTTAAAGATGTAACAAGTCTGATATTTATGTTGTTTTATTTCTGTCTTTATACCTTAAAAACCTGCATAAGAGTGTGCATAAGAGTTTTTATATCCACTGTCTGTTAATATTATGTAGTTTTAATTTTAATGATATTAAAGGATGAACATTATTAATATGTAACTGTGCATAATTGTGTTGTAAGGAGGTACTGCTGATATGCAGATTACTGATTATCTTTAAAATATTCTCTATCCTTGTTTTGCTTTAGACCATGGTAAATGTTTGGGATGCAGTGCTGATACTGAGTTGTGTATGGATCCCCTCCAGCTTGTGTCAGACTGTCTCTCCTCAATCTGGCAAGCTAAAGTTCCGTCTTGCTGGCTACCCGCGTAAACACAACGAGGGCCGGGTGGAGATGTTCTATAACAGCGAGTGGGGCACAATCTGTGACGATGACTTTACTCTGACTAATGCCCATGTGCTCTGTCGCCATCTAGGATTTGTGAATGCTATCAGTTGGTCACATAGTGCCAAGTACGGAGCAGGCACAGGTTGGTGGAACAGTTGCTGATTCCCTTTGTGATTTTGAAATGAGGACACAGTATGAATATTGAAATTTGTATTTATACACTGTGGTGAAAAAATTTGAATTTTAGATCAGTAAAAACTGACTGTTTAAAAATAAAGCTTAAAGTCAAAATTTGCTTTGCAAACTTGCTTGTACCGAAGTACTGTTGAATTCTCAGATCTGTTCTCCTCTGTCCTTGTTTCCACTTGGCTTGCAGTATTAGCATGCTCATTAACTGTGCTCCACTTCACTGTCTCTGCAGGTAAGATTTGGCTGGATAATCTAATATGCAGAAACTCTGAAAGCAGCATTGAGAATTGTGTGTCTCGAGGGTGGGGCAACAGTGACTGCACTCATGAGGAGGATGCAGGGGTTGTCTGTAAAGATGAGAGGCTACCTGGGTTTTTGGAAGACAACATCATTGAGGTAAGCTGAAGGCAGGGTGTGACTGTATTACAAAGGAACTGTCCTTAGAATTCCCAGACGCCAAGACAACTATATATGCAGTTGTTGATAGATGTAGGACCTGTATGTTTCCAACCTGAAAATAGACATTGAGACATTGGGATAAATAGATCATTCAAACAGTCATTTATTTATTTATTTATATTTAAAAAAAATTACAATTCAATAAAATCTATAGGGAAAGTTAGTAAATGTGCTGCTGACATCAAATTGAAGTTCGAAAGACAAGTACATTGTGCTACAAAAGGTTTTTTTGTCTTTATGGTCTTTTCTTGCTAGAAACCAATTATTGTGCTTCAAACCAAGCAATCTGAATTAATTAAAGCAATGACTCAGATTCTGTATAAAAGAATACAATGGGACGAGTTCTATCAAAGCAATGTCATTATCTGAAAGCTGGAAGTATTTTTTTCTTACAGAAAAATGTTTTTTCATTGTGTCTTTTACTTTTGTTACTCTTAATGTTATTCATGTAGGTTATTTGATCAAAATTCACTACGGTTCATTTTTTAATTTTCATTTGTTTTCCTGAGCCTTTGTAATGATCAATCGATTTTGCTTTCTGTGACATGAACTAACATTGTTCTTTCCTCTTTCATGCTCTCTCTCTCTATCTCTCTCTCTCTTTCTCTCTCTCTCCCTCCATGAATTTTCAACTCTTTTCTTAGCTAACCTCTACAGGATTGGGTTTCAAAATGTAGAGTAGAGCACTGAGAATACTTTTTGCTAGTACACGCTGTGCAAGCTGTTGCAGCCTCTGCAGGAAATTTACTTCTTATGGTCTGGCTGCTTGTGGACTGACTTCACATCCTCACATCAGACGGATAGTGTAGAGGTGGGGGTGGGGGGGATCAGGCTGCCAAACAGCTCCTTGAACTTTTGACTTTTTATAGATTTCAGGTAGGTATTTATCATAAATTCTAAAGACAATTTAAAATTGTATTTTATAATGAGAAGTATCACTAAATGGGCATAAACACAAAATGGGGAAAGTGGTTACCACCAACTGAGAATTCAGTACCAAGCCACTCACAAACAAATAAACACATTCACCCACACACAAATGCACACTCATAATAACACAGAAACAGATGTACAGGGAAAGAAAGAGGTTCCTTATTTTGTACTCTTCACTGAGGACAAGAATACATAGCACTAAATCAACAGATGTGTGTGTGTGTGTGTGTGTGTGTGTGTGTGTGTGTGCGTGTGCGTGTGCGTGTGCGTGCACTTACGCACATGAAGACACATCTGGAGTTCTCACATATTTTCACAGTTCTCATTTTCTGAAGCTAACTTCAGTGATGTACACGTCTTTTTTAAGTCCAGTTTCTCTCTCTCTCTCTCTCTCTCTCTCTCTCTCTCTCTCTCTCTCTCTCTCTCTCTCTCACTCTCTTTCTTACACACACACACACACACACACACACACACTCACACACACACACACACACACACACACTACTAAATTGTAGTTAGTAGAAACTGTAATTTTCTGAGAAAATACTACACACAAAACAGATTGACAAAATGTGGAATACGTTTTTAAGAATGGTCTTAGATATTCCTACGACCGCATGCTTCATTTTCTTTGATGTGGTTTTATCTCATTATAGGTTAAGTGGGTGATCAGATACATGTATGAAAAATGTATGTAGTGCCTTTAAAAGAGTCTTGTTCAAAATGTTGGAATATTGGAGAATAAGCATGTCTGTCCTTTTTTTATTAGATTTAAATTTAACAAATCCTAATATTATTAAACATTATTGTACCACAACAGTATTGCTGCTTTTGTTTTACAAGGAAATTTATCATTTATCAATTTATTAAAGATAGATCTGTTCCTTAAACATTCCTTAAGTCCCAGCTAATTATTCATATATTTATCATAAAACATATTTTTCATATGCTACTATAAATTATTTAAAAATATACAATATACTTATATATAAGTAATTAAATTTTCAACAATGCGCGTTTATAGCAAAGTAATTTGCATGTCTATTGTTATAAAAATCCATATATTTAGAGCTTGTGCTGCTATGTACCACAAAATACTAGTCTTAGCAACAAAGCTGTGTGTTCCAGATGCAGGTGAATGAAAACAGGTTGAAAGAGATCCGCTTGCATCCTATTAGTGACCAATTGCCTACTACTGAGGGTGTGGTGGAGGTGAAAGTTAAAGAAGGTTGGGTTCACATCTGCAACATCGGCTGGACAACCGAAAACTCCCGTGTAGTCTGCGGAATGATGGGGTTTCCCTCAGGCAAGATCATGGCAAAGAGGACACACAGGTATGAGCTCTAATACTACATGTGGGTACTCAGGATGAGTATTTTTCTCCTTGACCATACTGAACATAAGGAAACCTAGAAATATATGTAACCTAGAACTTAGGTTATGGTCAACTGGAAACCTACCTTTAAATTATATTAAATGTGCTATATTGTCAAAAGAGTGTCCAATTCTCATAGTGATCTTAGGCGCGTGTATAGTTATTTGGCCATGGACATGTATTTCATGAACACCCAATGCACAGTTCTTGTGCTAATGTAGACTTCAGATGCAATTTGGTAAACTCTGTAGTAAGTGATTAAAAATAGGTTGAGTTATTTACAAGCTCATAAGCTTATATGCTAAGCACATGTATGCTTTTTCTAAAATTGTCATTGCTGCTAGACACTTCCATTTCACCATAATAGCACTTAATGTTGATTGGGGCAGATTTTGCGGGGCAGAAATACCACAAACTGGCACCCTAGGGCAGCAAAATTAAAGTAACTGAGATTTTCACTATGACCCATTCTACTGCCAATGTTTGTTTGTGAAGATTGCATAGAAGGGACTGCAGTGCTTGATAAATTTTGTAATTAAGAGTGGTGTCCATGTTGTTATACCATATAGTGCAGTGGTCCCCAACCCCGGGTCGCGGACCGGTACCGGTCCGTGGGTCAATTGGTACCGGGCCGCATGGAAAGAATACATAACTTACATTATTTTCGTTTTATTTATTATCTGATACTAAACGATGTTTTATTTTGGAAAATTAACGGATTCTTTCCGCCATGTCTGTCTATGACTGTGTGAATATGTGAGCATGGTGCTTTGTGATAAACTGGTTATCTCATTCATGGTGCATTCCTACCCCATTGATAGTATTACCGAGATAATCTTAAGATTCACTGTAACCTTTACCAGGATAAAAAGATTACTAAATGTGAATGATTGAAAAAGTATATATATATTTTATCCTTTTGATTACTTGTTTTTGTCATTTTTAAAACATTTTGTCTAAACTTTGGTACAGCAAAGAAAGTTGAACATTGCATATGAGAGCGTGACAAACAAGGCACATGTATTGGGAATAATTATAGAAAGTGTTAAATGAATAGCTGGTGGCTGAGGGAAACAGGAAGCAACCAAGAGAGTTCAGCTGCTGGCTGCTTTTGAGTATTACATATATTTAATCTTAGTCAATAAGTGAGTGTTTATCTTAATTTTAGTTCATCTATGAGTAGTTGCACAAAGAGCATATTATGTAATCGAAAAACATTCTGTTTAAGATAAGTGTTTATGTCTGCTTGTATACTGTAGAGTTCCTGTGAAAAACTTCATCTGCAATTAAAAAAAAAACCTGTCACATCCTGTAATAAAGCTTACTGGAATATAGACATAAACATGTAAATCCGGGTACTATCCTAGATTATTATTATTATCAGTTCTGATTCTGAGAGTTAATAAAATGGACCAACTTGATCATAAACCTTATATTGTTCTGATTAGATATCATTAGTATAAACATGGTCCTTGAAAGTTTATAACTTTTATCTGTGAGACCTCATGCCAAAGTCTTGCTGGAAGAATTAGTGCTTGAATGTATTCTTTTGCAGTTTATAGCTTGTCCATGAGTAATGAATTTGTATCGATTTCTGAAGTATTTTTCAACTCAATCCACAACCCCCCACCCCACCACACTCTTTGCAATCTGCCTGTCTTCCACTCTCTCTTTCTGTTTTGAAATTACAGTCCACGTCAGAGACACTTTTGCAGATTCGCACCAGATGGTGAAATGTAAGCAGAGAGTGCTGTGCTAGACAGACCATGTTCATGAGTGATATATTTGTGCGTAAATGCACAGGATGGAACCAGTGGGAAAAAACGAACAAAAATACAGAATTCAGCCAAAAATAGGCTGGTTGAGTTGATTAAAAGATAAGCTTACTAAAAAGGCACTATTGGTATATTGTTACAAAAAAAACAAGCCATAATTTAGAAAAATACATTTGCTGCTCTAGGACTAAGGTGCTACATAAACCAATATAAATTAACAAACACAAAACTAACTAGAACTAACAGTCCTGTACACAGGACATTACATAATGTGCACTTGTGCAAAACTCCTGAGAAATCTGCAAAGAAATGCTAGACTTTGTAATATTTTGATAATTGTATGGTCTGTGTTTCTTTTAAATCTTATCTTAACAAAAGTAACATTGACCATATTAGAGCCATATATACTATTTTAAAGTAATTTATAGTATGATATCTTCACTTACTATATAACTTTACATTTCCTAATAAACTTTTGAAAAATGGTAATGGGAAATAGCAGTTTTATTACATCCTGTTCGATATCCCTAGAAACAATAGTGTGTATAGGATTCACACTGTGGCCTGCAGTGGAAGTGAAGCTCATCTTTCGGCCTGTACCATGGAGTTCAGTAAGAATACTAGCAGCCCCTGTCCGTCTGGAGGCCCCGCTGCAGTTCGTTGTGTGCCTGGACCCCAGTTCGCTCAAGATCAGAAACACAAGAAAAAGCAAAACCGTACAGTAAGCTAAAATTTGTTGCCTTTTGAAGGAATAGTGACCACTGTAGGAAATAATTGCACTAGCAGGCTCTCTTAAAGCTCTGAATATGTTTAATCGTACTTGTGTTAAAAGCACATAGTGTAGGAGTGTTTATTGAAAAATATCAGACTGTGATTTTGGTAAAATAAAATACTTTTACTGCTCTTTTGCAGTAAATCATCAAGCAATAAACTAGTTATAATAATGACTAAAGGTATAACAGTAACAAAGTTCATTCTTTTCTCGCTTTCAGACTAAGATACGTCTAAAGGGTGGAGCAAAGACAGGGGAAGGCCGGGTGGAGGTGCTGAAAGGCTCTGTGTGGGGTACAGTGTGTGATGACCTCTGGAACCTGCAGTCAGCTAGTGTGGTATGCAGAGAATTGGGCTTCGGTACAGCAAAAGAGGCTCTGACTGATGCACGCATGGGCCAAGGTGGATTTCACTGAGCACATATCTTTTAGATTGGACTGAAAGTATTTTACCATTATAGGCTGTTATAATGAAAAACTAAGTATATTGTTATGAGCTTTCTGTTTAGAGCATGCCTGCATGAGAAACTAATAGAAGGTAATTCTGTGCAAACATATTAGCGTGTATCATTATGGGTGTTGTTGCCTTTTGCTCATATGATAGTCAGAAAATGTAATATTGTGCAATGATAACCTGACCGTAGGCACAGGACCCATCTACATGAATGAGGTACGATGCCATGGGAATGAGAAGAGCTTGCGGGATTGCCCTCATAACAACATCACTGCTAAGAAGTGCAAACACACAGAGGATGCCTCAGTCAAGTGCAATGTCCCTTACATGGGTTTTGAAAAAAAGGTCAGAATTTTTACGTACATTAGAGTATTACTTTAGTTTTAAAAATAAAGTAGCTCTTTATTTTTGACTTTACATGTGTGAAAGCAAATACTTTTTTTTTTTTAAAGATTAATATGGTATAACATGCTTTTAGATTATGCTTAGCATTTGTTGGATCTATATTATATTTAGTTTATGTATTTTAAAAACATAATAAAAACATAATAAAAATAAAAATAAAATTAAAATAAAAGCAAAAGTGATGATTACTGCACTATAACTTATAGAATCGCCCAATGATATTTCATGGATGCACTAGCTGGTGAATTTAAATGACTGTTAATGGCCACCAGACTGAACTGCTTTATACTTTTCTCTACTCTTTGCTGTTTGTCACTAAACTCATCACAGATCCGTCTGACTGGAGGCCGAACGCAGTTGGAAGGCAGAGTGGAGATTTTGGCCAATAACACTGATATTTCAGGGGAGTGGGGCTTGATCTGTGGTGATGACTGGACTTCTCGCGAGGCCATGGTGGCATGCAGGCAGCTGGGACTGGGACATGCCAGCAGTGGCCTCAGAGTAAGAATTCCCTAAATGTCAAGGGCATGAGCATTATATTATAGATATCCGTGCTTACAAATATTTTGGACAGCTTTTGGCAAAAGTGAAACGTTTTGCATCAACCTTTTGAAAGATGATCTTACTAAAAATTAACAGTTTTATATATCAGTGTCTTAAAAGCATAGAATTGCCACATTGAGCCATATACAGTGCCCTCCACAATTATTGGCACCCCTGTTTAAGATGTGGTCGTGGACTTCAAAAAATTCTCCTTTTTTTTAAAACAACATAGAACCCAAATGCAAAAAGAGAAAATCCAACCTTTATTTAAGTACATTACTTTGGTGGTAAAAATCACACATTTAGAAAAAAAACTTGAAATCATGTGTGCCACAATTATTGGCACCCCTGATGTTAATACTTTGTACAACCTCCTTTTGCCAACAAGACAACACTTAATCTCCTCCTATAACATTTCACAAGATTGGAGAACACAGAGAGAGGGATTTTTGACCATTCTTCTTTGCACAATCTTTCTAGATTGTCGAGAAAAATGTTTGAAATAACCTTATCTAGAGTGTGTTTTAATCCAACTAATATCCATCCAATAAATTGACCTAATAATTAGTATAGAACCTATTAGATACAATAGAAGTAGCTTGATTAAAACCTATTTTAGCTTCTGTGTTTTAATTAGTCTCATGCAGTCTACGTACTCCAAGTATAATTCACAATAGCGATCAGATTTTAATAGAGTAGAGCAGAGTCTGACTGGTGTTAGGAGTGTGTTGGATAGACAAGAAAGAACAACATACAAGGCTTAAGCATGTTTATTGTGCAGAGAAGAGGTGAGATTTACGATGCTTTTAGTGAAGAATGCTCCTGAGAGATGTCCCAGGATGTCTGTAAGTTGGAGCTGAATAAAAGAAACAAACAGAGATCTCAATAACTAAAAACATACAATTAATATGTGCATGTAACAACAGAAGTAATAAACTTACAATCATTATAGTTGTGAAGCTAGATACATTAAGCAACAGTCAGTTCAGATAATATAAATTAACTATGACCTATACACTAACATAACCACGTAGAATAATGTAGTTAAACATATACAAATAGACAATTTAAGTAAAATAATATAGCTTGATTTAATAAAAATGAAATAGCAAATAGCATTCTAAAAGCAAAACACTTACACAGAGTAGATGTAGGGAAGATAAAGTAGGCCACAAAATGGTTGTCCACGCATAAAAACCTGAAAGCAGGAGGAAGCGGTGCCTGGCTGTACCAGAGGGGGTGAAAGTTGTATACACATTCTTTTCTTAAGTGACATAGAGAAAAGGCCATAAATAAGGGTAATGGGGGAGCAGGAAAACCCAAATATGGAATCCCAGGAAGGGGACTTTGCTAGGATGAAGAAAATAGAAAAAAAGTAAAGGTGTCATGTAACACCAGGGTATAAGAATGAGTGTGTGCAAAGTGTGTGTGCGCTTGATCATTCTGATGTGATGAAGCGACCACCTTCTATGGGCTCATCAGAACGTGTCTGGAATAAAGAAGTTTTTGCTTTTTCTCATCCAAGACTGAAGATTCTTTATTGGCTTTTGAGGTCCATTTCATTGTATTTTATTAAGTTAAGAGTGCTACATTGGGAATTAAGTGAAACAAAGAATCCACCCGTGATGTGTCTGCTCAGAGACGGGTTCTGAGTTCCGACAAGATCATCCAGTGTCCTGGGTCCTCTCTTATGCACTTTTCTTTTTAGCTCGCCCCACAGGTTTTCGATTGGGTTGAGGTCTGGGGACTGAAATGGCCATGGGAGGACCTTGAGTTTGTGACTGCTGAACCACTTTTGTGTCGATTTTGCCACATGTTTTGGATCATTATCCTGCTGAAAGACCCAATGACGACCCATGTTCAGCTTTCTGGCAGAGGCCATCAGGTTTTTATTTAAAATATCCTGGTACTTCAAAGCGTTCATAATGCCATGCACCCTAACAAGGTTCCCAGGGCCTTTGAAAGAGAAACAGGCCCACAGCATCACAGATCCTCCACCATACTTCACGGTGGGCATGAGGTGCTTTTCGGCATACTCATCTTTTGTTTTACGCCAGACCCACTTAGACTGTTTGTTGCCAAAAAGCTCAATCTTAGTCTCATCTGACCAAAGCACACGATCCCAGTTGAAGTCCCAGTACCGCTTAGCAAACTCCAGGCGTTTACGTTTGTGAGTGTTAGTGAGAAAAGGCTTTTTCCTTGCATGCCTCCCAAACAGCTTGTTGGCATGTAGAGAGCGTCTGATGGTTGTTTTGGAGACTCTGTGACCCCAAGATGCCACTCTTTGATGCAATTCTGTGACGGTGAGCTTGGGAAATTTTTTTACTTCTCTTACCATCCTCCTCACTGTGCGTTGTGGCAAGATAAACTTGGGACCTCTTCCAGCCTTGTTTGTCACTGTTCCAGTTGTTTTAAACTTCTTAATGATTCCTCTGACTGTAGATACCGGCAAGTTAAGGCGAGTGGCTATTTTCTTGTAGCCATTGCCTGACTTATGAAGGTCGACACACATCTGCCTTACTTGAATGGTGTGTTCTCTTGTCTTTGCCATGTTGACAAATGGGTAAGAGAATTAGGCCTCTGTGTCACGTCATATTTATACCCCAGGGACACAGGAAATCATGAATTACTAATTAAAAGTCCCTAGATACCCTGACCAACCTTAGCAACTACAGAAAAATATATTTAAAAAAAAAAACTATAAAATTTTTCAGAGGAATTGTTAGGGGTGCCAATAATTGTGGGACACGATTTCAAGTTTTTTTTTTTTTCTACATGTATGATTTTTTTTACCACCAAAGTTATGTACTTAAATGAAAGGTTGGATTTTTCTCTTTTTTTGCATTTGGGTTCTATGTTGTTTTTAAAAAAAGGAGAATTTTTAGAAGTCCACGACCACATCTTAAACAGGGGTGCCAATAATTGTGGAGGGCACTGTATAATCTGTACAGGGAGGGAGTTGCCAGGACACTGTATTGGCTTCAATGCATTAAATAAACAATGTAAACATACCAGGAGTTGCTGTGTGTAACATGCTGAGACTTTAGGTTTATTTCAGGATAAGAAACAAATCACATACAGACAATGGTGTAATACAAAGTGCATTTGTGGATTCAAGCTGTGGGCTGACAGGTTCCAGATGCAGCAAGGATAGACTCAAACTTTCAGATGTACAATAAGGCTGTCCTTTCCACAACTTGGAAGTTAAAATGCCTATTATAACATATATAACTATATAAATCGTGTGTGTGTGTGTGTGTGTGTGTGTGTGTGTGTGTGTGTATATATATATATATATATATATAAATCCTCATACGACGTCAAAAAATGTATTGTGTTGCTTGCAAACAAGAACTATAATTCATAGCTCATAATTCATTTAGGAGGACATTGAAAATGTTTGGTACTTGTAGACAGTAGAAATCATAGATGCCAGATCATTGTTTATGATTTGTATGCTGCTGTACTGATGCTGTTATTCTGTGATTAAAATGCATTCGGGGAACTTTGAATCATCAAAGATCAAAGATTTCATTTGGGTAAATGATGAGATATTTATTTTACTTTCAACCATTTGCACTCTAGACTTTATGAACACTTCTAATGATAATGTATTCAGTGATGTTTATACTAAAGTGAGCAGTTATCAAGATAAATAGGAAGATTACAAATATTGCAATTGTGTCAGTAAGATAGTGGAGCCATTTCTGTTCTCTTGGCAAGATAAACAGAATGAACTGATTCATGGACAACAAATCAAAAATATCATAATTATTTAAAATGAATCTATTAATTACCTGTTATTCTTTGAAATAGCTGAGCATGACCTTGTGTAAACAGAATTGTAATCTAATTTATATTCACTATATTGTCATCGTGTAGCTCAGTGAATAGACCTTGCAGTCAGAATCCATGTGCAGATCCATATGGTCAGGGGCACAACAGCCCTTGAGAGCAGAGTAGCAATATGTGTTGCCGCCAGATGGAGCACTAGGGAGGCCATGGAGGCCTTGAGTCATCTAGTCCCTGGCTATGCCCTGCATGCAAACACAATCATAAAGGACTGCTGTATGAATAAGAATTTCAATCCCTCAATAAACTAAAAACATACCATACAGTTTGTTTTTGTAGATAAGAAAGTGTATAGAATATATACACCATAAACCTGTAATCCAGTAACACATGATAGAAACACCTGCAGGATCTGTCATTATCAGACCGCTTATGAACCCTCATTATAGTAATAGGTCTGTCTAACTCTTTGTACTGTCATTATAACATCCTTTGTGTTTCGAAGGAAACGTGGTACTGGGACAGCAGTAACGTGACTAAGATGGTGATGAGTGGGGTAAAGTGTCGTGGAGATGAGATGACTCTGACTGAGTGTCAGCACCATAGTGTTTTCAGCTGTAAGAGGGCAGGATCTGCATTTTCCGCTGGAATTATCTGCACAGACTGTAAGTAATATGTACGCTGACTAATCTACACGAAAGTATGCCCAGTAAGAGAGAAATGACTTTTGAAGTTTCTAGAAGTTTGAATATAATATACATCTTCCACAATCCTCAGCGGCATCAGACCTGGTCCTTAATGCCCCTCTCGTGGAACGTAGTGTCTATATAGAAGACCGGCCACTGCATTTGCTATACTGTGCAGCAGAGGAAAACTGTCTCTCCAAATCTGCAGCCTATGAAAACTGGCCATATGGACAAAGGCGTCTTCTTCGCTTCTCCTCAGAGATCCATAACGTAGGCCAGGCTGACTTCCGTCCACGCTTGGGCCGTAGTTCCTGGGTGTGGCATGAATGCCACAGGTAAACATGCATACGGATAAACAGCACTGCTTGTTCGTTACTATTTTCCAGTGATGGTCAATGTGATATAACAGCCCAGTCTCACAGCATTTCGTAATATAGTTACAAAATGTATTCTATTGTTTCGTGTTCATTGACACAAATTTCCCTCTTTTTTTCGTGTCACTGAGGACGACTTTCTGTGCAATGTATTTCAATGGGAAGTATTTTTGATGCCTCCGCCAAAGTTTTCTTTCTGCCACTGGATACCACAGATGTGGTGGTGTTGTTTTTCTCATGTTATTATTAATTTATTAATCTTCAAGCACTAATAATTAAACGTTCAAACAGAAGATTATATCCTTGTTTTATTGCTTTATATTCAGTAAGCTCATTATTATAAACCATTCTCAGTGGTTTGTTCCAGTCAAAATACAGTAAATGTATTCTCCCGGTTAATTAAGGAGACTGCAGTAATTACAGATACACATATATTACAGTATAACCCTAACCATATATTGTCTACCTTATTTTCTTTATAAAAATGGGGAAAAATATTATCCATGTCATTTCTGTCAGTATTACCCATGATCCTCTGCCTATCCGTTGCTATGGAGACTGAAGCAGTCGTGCTCAGTGACACGAAAAAAGAGGGAAATTTGTGTCCATGAACACAAATCAATAGATTAAGTTTGTGACTATATCACAAAGTGCCATGAGTCTGTGTTGTATATAATTGACAAATACAATAATAGAAGAAAATCGTATTTAAATTTGCTTCTGTAAAACATACATGTTTAGTACTACATAATGATCTATTTATGTTTGGGGTATTTTATATGGATTTTGAATAGGATTTAAAATTAATTGTGTGTAGTTTCATACCTGGAAATGGTGAGGGCAGAAATACGTCCTGCTGTAATTTCACCTGCTACACTAACTACGTGTGCGCTACCCCTACCAGGCATTATCACAGCATGGATATCTTTACCAACTACGACCTGCTGGATCTCAATGGCACAAAAGTGGCAGAAGGTCACAAAGCCAGCTTCTGCCTCGAGGACACAGAATGTAATGAAGGTAAGGCAGGGGTTATGATTATGGTGCGCTTGATATGCAGAGGCCTAGTCTGCACATCTGGATCTGTTTTTGAATATTTATGAGTGTAACAGTGTTAACGGCAGCTGAATTCTAAATCATCAGGATACGCACAATGCCATGAAGGGTGACACAATCCACATATCAAATGACCCATTTGTACCATGGTAGGACATTTTTAGATTACATGTCTACAAAAAATAAGAAGCATATGGTTTAACTTTATTGCTGCAGGTGTTACAAAACAATACGAGTGTGCCAATTTTGGTGAACAGGGCATCACAGTTGGCTGCTGGGACACGTACAGACATGATATAGACTGCCAGTGGATTGATATCACTGATGTTAATCCCGGGAACTACATACTGCAGGTAGACAGAGCATTATCTGTTTTAAAATATCACTGCCTAACAAAAACATTTATGAAATGCAGAAACACACTGTAATGGCAAGGGAAGAAATCTGTCACATGCAAATACATGTTTAGAGACTGCACTCTTGTGGCAGACTACAACAGCACAGCAAATTTACAGCACATAGCAAGCTTTACAATCATAGTTTTCATTCCAGGAAAGTAAAGACTGTAAAAAAAAAAAAAAAAAAACGTTTATTTGAACTGATATAGCTATCTTAAAATTAAAAAGACACACTTTGAATTATTTTATTTATTCTTATTCTTCCAAAAATATATCAATAATTGTATTGATTTTGTCTCTCACAGGTTGTACTAAACCCGAATTTTGAGGTAGCAGAAAGTGACTTCACCAATAATGCCATGCGCTGCAACTGCAAATACGATGGGCATCAAATCTGGCTGCATAAATGTCACTTAGGTATATACTAACCCTATTTGTATTGACCTGCATGTTCGGATTTTTTTCAAGACATTTCTCCACTGACAGGTTCATGATTTATCTTCCTTATGTGGTGCATTTTAACACCACACTTATAACATTTATTTAATGTTTTGTTTTTAGGTGATTCATACAGTGAAGATGCAGAGAAGGAGTTTGAACTTTATCCTGGTCAAATGAATAATCAGATCTTATAACACCAGTCACCTGAAACTGCTTTCAAATGCTATGAGAAAAAACTTCATAATATACTCAACTATTTATTCTTACGGAATACTTTTTTATTATAGCTGTCCATCAAAACCTAATTAGAGCTATTTCTATCAACATTTGAGGAGATCTGTAGATTAGAAACTCTTCAGCTTACAAAGTGATTTGAGAGCTAGTTTATAGCCCACATTCAAACCCAGGACCAGTTCAACAATAGACTTAAATTAGCCAGTTGTCCGAAAAGAGGAAATAGCTGAACGGAGCAGCCCAGTTTAGTACTTTAACAATCTTTTTTTTTTTAAAGAATAATAAATCTCTTATAAATGTTGATCATGGATGCATTTATTTAAAAGAATATGCCTTGAGCATATTTTTAACAAAATGCTTAAAGTATGCTTAGTCATCATGGTTAAATAAACTAAGTTTATATTAGCTTTAAAAAAGTGGATATTACTTTTTCAGGAGGGCAGGGACACTCTAGCCATGTTTATTACATTTCACAAGGAATGCATTTACACCCCAAAGCACACTGTTTATTTAAATCAAAGTGCAAACCACAGAAAGAAAAGTTACCAAAACACAAGACTAAATGGTTGAGGTCATCGTATGTTTGGTGTTGTGAGCTTTAGGGTGTGAAAGCAGATGTACAGAGCTTCGTTGTCAGTTTGCGTCATCAGTGTTTTCCACCAGCTGGTGAATTGACAGGGTGGCATTGTAAGGCTCCACCACTGTATCTGATACTTGGGGATATTATGTTCATAATGCGGTCAGGGTACTCCTCTCGGATTTTGCTGATGAGCAGGGTGCCCATGCCTGACCCAGTACCCCCACCCAGGGAGTGAGTAAGTTGGAAACCCTCTAGGCAGTTGCAGTTCTCAGCCTCCTTATGCACCACATCCAATACAGAATCTACCAGCTCAGCACCTTCTGTGTAGTGGCCCTTGGACCAGTTATTACCAGCACCACTCTTTCCATTTCCTTTTCCTATTTACAGAGCTACAGCAAGCAGGAAACAAAAGGCAAATTCACAAGAACACCATCAGAATAAACCCAAATTTGACCATACCAGATTTACTGGTTTGCCTCTGTATCTTAATAAAAAAGAAAATTGTGGACTGAAGAAAGAAAGTTAGAAATGTTATGTAATATTTATCAAAAACAAAGTTGTCTGGCCTGATAATTTGCCATGAAGTCAATAGTACATGTCTCCAAATCTATCTGCTCTCTGGAGAAAGAGAGCTTCATTAATCCCAAAGTAAAATTGTAATATCACAGCAGGCAGTTTACAGATATACAACAAAGTACAAGCAACAAGGTGAAGGAGAATATAAAGACTAAGTTAAAATTACAAGACCTCAATGAGAAAAATCTAAAACAAAGAGTGTGAAAGATATATAAAATTATACATTCTAAATAAACAATAAATACACACAGGAACTACTGCAACAGGCTGCCACTAGTGCAGTGCCATCTTGTGCCGTCCATTGGCGTTAAACATAGACAGAAACATATAAGACACATCTCTGGGCTTCAATTAAAGTTAACCGTGTAGGTATTCGGACAGCTTCTTCCTCTTCTTTCGGCTGCTACCATTAGGGGTAGACACAGCGGATCATCTGTTTCCATACTACCCTGTCCTCTACATCTGCCTCTTTCAAACCAACTACCTGCATGTCTTCCTTCACCACATCCATAAACTTCCTCCATACTCGCCATTCTCCTACGCATATACCCCATGTCCCTCCTCTGCACATGTCCTAACAATCTCAATCTATCCTCCCTCACCTGGTCCCCAAAACATCCTACATACACAGTCCCTCTAATAAACTCATTTATAATCCTGTCCATCTTAGTTACTCCTACTGAAAATCTTAGCATCACTTGCCACCTCCAGTTCCACCTCCAGTTCCTCCAGTTCCACCTCCAGTTCCACCTCCTGTCTGTTTCTCAATGCCACTGTCTCTAAACCATACAACATAGCAGGTCACCACAGTCCTATAAATTACACAGCCCACCACAGTCCTATAAACTTTACCTTTTATTCTTGCAGATACCATTCTGTCACAAATCACTCCTGCCCCTCTCCTCCACCCTGCCTTCACTTACTCAACACATTCTCAATTATTTTGCACTGTTGACCCACTTATTTAGACAGCGTGAGTGTAAAAATGTGCCAGGCTGAGGAAAACTTAGGTGGAGCCGGACCAGTTACAAGTGGCCATGTTAATAGCAGGGTATGCGCACAGGGCTAACCGCCATCAGCAGCTGAATTGTTTCATCATTCAGTGGCTATTTGGCTTCACATGACTTTTTACCACATGTGGGCTTTAATTCTGAACTCTGTAGCTGACAATATATTTGTTAAATGTTTTTAAAAATATTATACTTGCAAATTGCAAATTGCAAAAAAAAAAAAAGTTTAAGCCTGAAAAATCTGTGTTAAAAAGGCTTTAATTTTTTACCTTTGCACCAATTTGTTTGTAAATGAACGATGAATGAGGTTGTAATGTCAGAGTCATGGCTATTTATACCATCAAGGCAATCATTCAAGCCATTGGGCACTTTATCATGGGCCTGCTCATTTCAACGAAGATGAATTACTCTTTTGAGTTTTGCACCCTCAAGCACCACTCTCAATTTGTTTTTCTCCAGTAAATGTCACAATCTTATTTTCAAAGTGCATTATTACATTTACCTGAATGTCACTTGTATCATGTATAATAATTTTGGTTTATCCAAAGTTCACTAAATAAAAATTAAGTAGCCTATACATAATGTCCGCTTGTTCTTAACATCTGACAGAAAATCGAGGAATAGAATACATTAAATATAAAATGTTATTGTACACACTTTTTTATTGTACACATCAATCTTTTGGTCATTCTAAGACCACGAATTGGTGAAAAATATTAGTCACTGCTCTGCCTGGCAGACTGTGTTGCACTGCTGTAAGAAACATTACTGACCAAGAGAAGTTACAGAAAATGATGACAAATGAAAGCGAGTTATACATGCACATACATGTGCATCTCAATAAATTTGAATATCATTAAAAGGTTCATTTATTTTAGTAATTCAATAGAAAAAGTGAAACTTGTACAGTATATTATATAGATTCATCACATACAGACTGATATTTCAAGTGTTTATTTCTTTTAATTGTTGATGATTATGGCTTACAGCTAATGAAAACTCAAAATTCAGTTTCTCAGAGAAAATTAGAATATAGTGAAAAAGTTCAATATTGGAGACTTGTGGTGTCACACTCTAAACAGCTAATTAATTCCAAACACCTGCAAGGGTTTCCTCAGAGGTGGCAAAAGTCTTACTTAAGCAGAAGTACAGATACTCATGTTTGAAAATTCTCTGGTAAAAGTTGAAGTACTGACTCTGCTTTTTACTCAAGTTCAATAGCTTAAAATATTTAATCGCGCTGTACTAAATGTACCTTAAATTAATTATATATAAAAAATATTTTTAAAAAATTATTTTTGAATACTCTAATCAACATGGGCATGGAAAATTATAGATGCTTTAAGCAAATGCGTTTGTTATTCGTAAAACCTAACTCATAGAGCATGAAGACAAAATATTATTGTAAAAAGTTTTAAAGTAATTGTGGTGGTTTAAATTACGTAAATTATCAGGACACCAAACGGAACCTTTGATATGTTTCCACACGGACGGTTAATGAGGTGTAACCGGAGAAACTGCACCTCTTATAACTTTCATAAGGATTACATAAACAGATAATATTTTTTTTATGTGGATTTGTTTATTTAAAAGTAGAGTTTTATTTATTATGTCTGTGAGGCAAATATTTAGGGTGAGATTTAGGGTGTTTTATTTGTGTCTGAAAAAAAAGAGGAGAGAGAGCGCCCCCTGTCTTTTTTCTTTACTTTACAAAAGCACAGCTTTTTGTTGTTATAATAAGAGTGTACAAATCAAAGTAGACCCTTTACATATTCGAATATATATATATATATATATATATATATATATATATATATATATATATATATATATATATATATATATATATATATTTTTTTTTTTTTTTTGCTTATGGAGCTATATATATATATATATATATATATATAAAATCTGAGCAAAGAAAAGACATTGTGAATAAATGTGTTGCACTGAAGATTTTAATTTCGCCTCTTTTATATTTATTTATTTGTTAATATTCTTCCACTTCTTTCGGCTTCTCCCATTAGGGGTCGCCACAGCGGATCATCCGTCTCCATACTACTCTGTCCTCTACATCTGCCTCTTTCAACCCAACTACCTGCATGCCTTTCCTCACCACATCCATAAACCTCCTCCTTGGTCTTCCTATTTTCCTCCTTCCTGGTGGCTCAATCCTCAGCATTTTCTTACTGATATACCCCATGTCCCTCCTCTGCACATGTCCAAACCATCTTAATCTTGCCTCACTCACGGTGTCTCCAAAATGTCCTACATGCGTTTTAATAAACTCATTTCTAATCCTGTCCATCCTAGTCACAAAAAAACCTAATAAGGGCTTGACCAACTGAACCTTGAAGCAGAACACGGCAACAGAGCCAATTGGTCACTTAATTAATAAATTTGTTACCTTTTGGGGATTACCGTAAATCACTAAGGACAAGGATTATTAAGTGCATGTTTTATTGGTATTAAACAGACAATGACATTTTATATTTAAACCTGCTCCTTTTCCTCCTCCTCAACCTCTTCAGCAGTTGCATCCTGGCACTCCAACAACAGGTCATTCATGTTGCTCTCTGCTTCAGTGAACTCCATCTCTTCACCTTTGTACCAGAGCATAACCATCATACATACAGAGCAACAGGAAGCAGAAAACACCTGGCAAATTACAACAAGGACACAATCGGAATAAATCCAAATTTGACCACAAAACATTACCATATCAGATTTACTGGTTTGCCTCTGTATGTAAAAGAAAATAAGTTATCAGAATGTTATGTAAATCGTTACCAAAAACAAAATGTTGTCCAGCCTGAAAATCTGCCTGTATAGTCCAGACTTCAGAGTCTATAGTTCCCAGCTTCAAATCCACTAGCACAGCACTGGGGGATATATTAGCCACCTGTAAAAGATTCATTATATTTGTATGCATAGTTATATAAAACCTAAAAATTACATTATTTAGTAACTTGCGAGAAATGATAGTTCAGCCTGTAATAGAAATAGCTTTTCACTAAAATACCTTAATCCCTATTAACATTCCCTCTCTCTCGTCGTAAACATGCTTGCTCAATGTTAACCCATCAATGAGCATTGAAGAGTTTAATATGTGTTTTTGCTTGTCTGTGATTAATGGCCCTTGAGCGAGGCCCTTAACCCTCTGTGCTCCACGGGCGCCTTATCATGGACGACCCTGCGCTCTGACCACAGCTTACGAACAAGCTAGGATAGGCAAAGAAAGAACTTTTCTGTGCTGTAATGCATGTGAGAAATAAAGGCTATTCTTCTAATCTCAGAAAAGCATTTTCAAAACTGAACTGCACACACAAGCTTTGCTAATTTGTAGTTTGTATAAAATACATGCTGAATAAGGAGTGCATACAAGAAAAATGGCCATCTTAAGATTCAGTATTACAAATACCAACCAAATATATATATTTTTTAAATTATTTTATAGCTAATCATTAGAAAAACTGTACTACAGTTACTTATCGTAACGCAATCACAAGTTCAGAACAAAGCATGTATAAACAAATGTGGCCATGACCTTATAATAATTGTACAGGGATTTTGACCATTTCTACATTAGGACAATATTTTTCATTTTGGTTTGTTCTATGAAAAAACATTTCAGTTCCTTCTCCAGTGTTTTATGCCCCATTTTACATCTAGTTGGGGAAAAAAAAGTTTTATAATAATACGGATGTAACGTTACACAATTCCTGGTTTGGTACGTTCCTCAACTTTTAAGTCACGATTCTATTTCAGCACAGTTAGGGGGAAAAAATGCAAAACAATTGCTTGTCATGTATTCTATTTTATTTAAATTATTTATATATTTTAAAAAAGAGCATGTTTGATGCTTTTCAAGTATAAAACTGAAAAACTCACCAGTAGCTTCACTGTAGTAGATATTAATTCTTTCCAGCTGAAGATTACTGTCACCATGGCGTAACCACCAGTAGGGTCAATCCCATGCTTGTTACAAATGACTTCCCAGAACTGAATTGTAAAAGAGGGAAAAACCAAACAAACAAAAAAAAAAAAAAAAAAACAGTTAACTTAGTTTTGCCTCAAAAACTCCAAATCAAAAATAGACTGACAGGACATGTGAACAGAAGTCTGCAAAGTCTCTAAAGCCATTTTAATCCACCGACAGGCTGTTTGAGCATAGTTTTATCATACCAATAAAAAATAAAAAGCAAAAAAGATGAACATGTTATTTAGAGAGAGTGTAAAAATTACTCTCTTTTTGAGTGGTTGTTAATTAGGCTAAGAAGAACTTTCTCCATGTGGACCCGAACCTATGGAAGTTCTAAAAGGCCATACATTATCATTTTTTTCCCCTTTACAGTGGCTTCAGATCAAACCTACATTTGTCCAGGATTTCAAATGATGCATCAGACCTAACTGATCTCAGCACTGAACATGCTGCCAGATTTTACATGCATCAACTGGAACACACAACAATCTTATTCAGCAGAACAAATGGTACAATTTCTGCCTATACGCAAAAGGCAGAAAGTAGCCCCTAAAACCATTTTGGTGCAAAAAAAAAAAAAAAAAAAAAAAGTAGCAAAACAGGTCAAATTGGTAACATTTTATATAATCAGTAGAAATTTATTAACTTTAAGGTTACAGGATAGTGAAGAACATTGTTTAAGCCTGCTCCTCTTCTCCTTCCTCCTCAACCTCTCCTTCATCTTCAGCAGTTGCTTCCTGGTACTGCTGGTACTCTGACACCAGGTCATTCATGTTGCTCTCAGCTTCAGTGAACTCCATCTCATCCATACCTTCACCTGTGTACCAGTGCAGGAAAGCCTTGCGTCTGAACATGGCTGTGAACTGCTCGGAGATGCGCTTGAACAGCTCCTGGATAGCAGTGCTGTTGCCGATGAAGGTGGAAGCCATTTTTAGGCCACGGGGTGGGATGTCACACACAGCAGTCTTCACATTGTTAGGGATCCATTCGACAAAGTAGCTGCTGTTCTTGTTCTGCATATTGAGTATCTGCTCATCCACCTCCTTCATGGACATGCGGCCACGGAAAATGGCAGCCACCGTGAGGTAGCGGCCGTGACGTGGGTCACAAGCGGCCATCATGTTCTTGGCATCAAACATCTGCTGGGTTAATTCAGCCACGGTGAGGGCACGGTATTGCTGGCTACCCCTGCTGGTCAGTGGGGCAAAACCAGGCATAAAGAAGTGGAGACGAGGGAAAGGCACCATGTTGACAGCCAGCTTACGCAGGTCAGCATTGAGCTGCCCAGGAAACCGCAGACATGTTGTGACTCCACTCATGGTGGCACAGACCAAATGGTTGAGATCACCGTATGTTGGAGTCGTGAGCTTCAGGGTGCGGAAACAGATGTCGTACAGAGCTTCGTTGTCGATGCAAAATGTCTCATCTGTGTTTTCCACCAGCTGGTGAATTGACAGGGTGGCATTGTAAGGCTCCACCACTGTATCGGATACTTTGGGAGAGGGGACAATGCTGAAGGTGTTCATAATGCGGTCAGGGTACTCCTCTCGGATTTTGCTGATGAGCAGGGTGCCCATGCCTGACCCAGTACCCCCACCCAGGGAGTGAGTAAGCTGGAAACCCTGCAGGCAGTCGCAGTTCTCAGCCTCCTTACGCACCACATCCAATACAGAGTCCACCAGCTCAGCACCTTCTGTGTAGTGGCCCTTGGCCCAGTTATTACCAGCACCACTCTTTCCTGTGGAGAAGAAGCAATGAATATCATACATACAGAGCTACAGGAAGCAGAAAACAGCAGGGAAGAATTACTTGACTGCAAAACATATGACCATATCAGATTTACTGGTTTGGTGCTGTATGATAAGGAACAAGAAAATGGAAACTATTAGAAATGTTATGCAATAGTCACCAAAAACAAAGTTGTCTGGCCGAAAGATTTGTCCGTATGGTCCAGACCTCACAGAGTCCATGGTACCCGGCTCCAAATCCACCAGCACAGCACGGGGGACATATTTCCCACCTGAAAATTTTAAATATATATATTTTGATAGAGAACAATTCCCTCTTGTGAATGTTACAGCAGCTAGTTCACAGAAAAAATGTACAAGAAACAAAATATTATGGCTAGGTAAAACATAAGGACACAAAAGGAAAAAAAATCTAATACACAAAGAAGCTACTGTAACATGCTGCCAGTGGTGTGGGCATCTTGAGAATAATTTAAACCAATAAGTGCAAGCTGCTACCAGAGTCTATTGGCCAGTTTATATAATCGTTTGCAGCAACATGCATGCAGAATGCAATAAGGCACACTGCCCACATAAGTCCATCATGGTCTCACGGCCAAACACATGACAACATAGCAAACATGTGGGGTGATTATATTAGGTATCACCATTTTTAGATGGCTAATTATGTGGCAACTCTACAATTCGATGTTACTATTATCCACAATACAATCGCTCACACTATGCTGAGTCCGTTTATGTATCACATGTCTGTTTCTGAAGTTTTGGAATGCCAAGAGTCTTTGGGCTTTCATACAGTTCATGTCATGAGTTTAAAATGACCAAATCCTTTATGCTTCCTCGTTATTTTCTATGAGGCAATAAACTGCAAATTACCCAAACGTTTCAGGCTTATTGAGGAACAGGAGACCAAAAGAAAAATAAAATGGCACATATTGCACCATCAGGCTGCAAGATTGTTATGGTATGTTTGTCCAGAAGATAAATAAATAAATAAAATAAGCAATTGTGATTCTTTCCAAGCACCACCAATATATATACACAAAGTATTTTTTTTTAAGTACAAAAGAAAAAAGCCTTACCAGTAGCTTCATTGAAGTAAACATCAATTCTTCCCAGCTGAAGATCACTGTCACCATGGTAACTGCCTGTTGGGTCAATCCCATGCTCGTCACAGATTACTTCCCAGAACTAAGGGAACAAAATAAATTGTAAAAGGAAAGGGGGGGAAAAAAATGATAAATTTGAAAAGAATCCCAAATAAAATTAAGGATGCAAAATTAACAAACACGGTCTAAACCATCAGGAGCCCAATTTAAAATAAAGAGGAACGAAGAGGGGAAACGGTATGCAGCAATATTATTCATTTATTTATGAGGATAGCATAGGCTAACAACTATACATCACTTAGAGTATGCTATAGTGCCCGCTACATTATTACACAAAACAAAAATTCATAAAATCCAACAAACTTTTGCTTACAATCATCCGATACAATTTTTGGCATTGAGGACTGAATGCAGTGTCACACCATCAGCATGAGCATATGACAGATATGTGATCGAGATAAGATTTATTACTGGCAACCCAGCTTGTAAATAGCTGATAATTGATATGTAGTTAGATATCACATTTTCCACATGTAGGGTTTAGCTCTGAACTTTATAGCTGAGCGTGTAATAAACGACACGAGCATCGAAAAGAAGGGGGGCGGGGCTGCGCGGGGGTGGGGGTTAAAAAGGCTTTCATGTCTTACCTTGGCACCGATCTGGTTGCCACACTGTCCTGCTTGTAAATGAAGAATCTCCCTCATTGTTGTTTTCCCAAAGACTGAGTTTGATGCTACACTTCGCAATCTCCTGCGAGACTGGTGCCAGAACGTCATAAACACGGTAATTTATTAAACGGGCAGAGAAATCAGCCAAGCGCTCCCATTCGTTGCTTTATGTCGTAGACCCGCCCCACCAACGATGTAATTGGTGGAGATATGACACAATACTATTGGTTGAAAGTGCGGATACTCGCTTCTGATTGGCTGGTTTCACACCAAGGTTTCAAATGAATATAAATCTACAAAAGGTATTTTTAAATAGCATTTATACAAATATAGCACTACACTTATAGCAGCTGGTACAGAGTGGATAGAAAACAATAAGAAAGCACCTAGAATTCAGTGATTAAGAGTTCATCAGTTGTCAGCCTAAAGACTCCAGGCATGCCATAGATTAAATCAATAAATTATATATAACAATAAAATATACAATTTCGCATGAGCAATTTTTGAAGGGGACACATAATAAAGTCAAATTGTACTTATAAAGATATGTCCCCACAGTGAAAAACTTTGCTTTTATCATTATTATTGTAGCATGGAGACCGTGTCATTATGGTTATTTTCAACGTTTTTCTCAGGTTCAATGACAAAGCAAAACAAGGATTTAAAAAAAAGGTTTAAAATGTATTTAAAATTAATTAGGACACTTAAGAACAGAATAGAAATTAATTATACAAAAGAATACAGTGGGGTCAGTTCGGACGTGGCACAGTGCAACCCTTGGGGTTCCGCCCATGTAAAAATGTGCTATTTTCCTCAAAAACCTCATCGCTCCTCACACTACACTACGCTGCCTGAGATCGTCTAGCACTGAACGACCGTTCCCACCTTCTCTCAGGGTCTCCTCTCTGTTCTGATATCGAGGTGGTGGAATGACCTTCTGCTAAATGACCAGTGACTCCGGTGTTTGGACATCTTCAAGCAATGAGTGAAGACCTACCTCTTCCTGAAACACTTAAACTAGAACGTTTTCCTTGTCGTTGTTTATATAAAAAAATTTTTTAATGCGATCAGTCACGTGTCTGTTCCTGTAGTTTCGGCATGCCTAAAACCTTTAGGCTTTTATACAATTCCTGTTCTTTTTGGGAAAGGAAAAAAAAAAAAAAAAAAAAAACAACAACCACCGAAAATAGCATTAATGTATACTGCTTTCATTTCACCTGTTGCACTTACTGTGTATGCACTACCCCTACCAGGCACCATCACAGCATGGATAACTTTACCAAACAACAACCTGCTGGATTTCAATAGCACAAAAGGCTTCTTACTTTTTACTCAACTACATTTGGCAGAATCGGGCATCTTTTTTTTCCCCCCCCTGAGTGGATAACTACTTAACTGGTAAAGCATTTAGTAAACAACCAAATGCCAACATGCTGCCAGTTTTAAAATGCATCAACTGAAAGATACAGCAATCTTAGGCATAACTGGATCTGGATAAACACAAAAGGCAGAAAGAAGCCCCTGAAACCACTTTGGTGCAACACAAGTAGATAAACAGTGGTTTGATTATTCAAAAGGTTTGCAATGTGACTACTGCAGTTAGTCACAAGATTTAAACCAAATGAAAGCTTAACAGAACCCTGCAACAGAGCCAATTGGTCACTTAAGTTTTTTTAAATTAACTTCTGGGGATTAATTCACAAGGAAAATTATTTTTAAGTACATGTTTTATTGGTATTAAACAGACCAAGAGCATAGAAGAACCAGGAACATCGTTGAAATTGTGTAAGCTTGCCCCTCTTCTCCCTCCTCCTCAACCTCTCCATCATTAGCAGTTACATCCTGGTACTGCTGATACTGAGACACCAGGTCATTCATGTTGCCGGACTGGACAGATGCTCATTTTATTGCATTTAACCACAGCTGTCTGGCAGTGGCAGCAGGTATGCGTTAAGATTCCAAACATGGAGCCTGTATAATAGAACACATCTGGATAGGAGGAGACACTTTATCCAGGTTACTTGGAATGTTAACGACTAAACCATTCAGTTGAAAGTTTTGGCACATATTACGTTGTCAAGTGACAATTTATGTCTAGGAAACATACCTGAGCAAAAATAAATACATCAAATGAAGATGTAAATGGATTGGTCAAAGATATCATGCCACATGTGCAGTTAGCTCAAGATGGGTGGCTACACTATTTACAAAGGGCAAAATCCATCCACTCAAAATTGTTCCAGATAAGGCGGGGAGGAATTTAATAGCAATTAGAGAGATTTACATTTTTACCATATGTTGTAATATTTATGGCCCTAATTTGGACCCTTACTTTTTTATATTTATATATATATATATATATATATATATATATATATATATACACACACACACACACACTCACTCACTCACTCACTCACTCACTCACTCACTCACTCACTCACTCACTCACTCACTCACTCACTCACTCACTCACTCACTCACTCACTCACTCACTCACTCACTCACTCACTCACTCACTCACCTGAAAGAATTTACAAAATTAACTTATTTTATATCTGGAGAATAGTTAACCCTCAGGACAGAGAATACTCTACATGCCAATGTATAACATACACTAGAATTAATTTCTTTGTTGATGCTAAATTATTGTCACTTGCCAGAAAGGTTATGTATCTTGATAAAGTGGTCTCAGATCCTCTTAAATCTTTAAATGTAGCTAACCTGCCCCGCTGTGATGGAATATGGAGACTTAAGAAGAAGGAGGAGTCTAGGGTGACTTATAAAGAGAAATGTACACACAGGTGGACTATGTTTTATGTAGGAGATGCAACCTGGAGGAGATTGGAGACTAAGGTGTTGGCAGGGGACAGTGTAGCTAAACAGCATCAGATGGTGGTATTTAGGATGATTTTGAAGGTGAAGAAGAGGAGGAAAGTGAAGTTAGAGTGGAGAGTGTGTTAGAGAAGAGAAAAAAGAATGCATGCAGGGTGGAGAAGAGTGGCAGGAGTGATTTATGATAGAAGGGTATCTACTCGTGTAAAAGGGAAAGTTTATAGGACAGTGGTGAGACCCGCAATGTTACATGGTTTAGAAATGAGTTTATGAGAGAGACAATGTATGTAGGATATTTTGGAGACAAGGTGAGGAAGGCAAGATTGAGATGGTTTGGACATGTGCAGAGGAGGGACATGGGGTATATCCGTAGGAAAATGCTGAGGATGGAGCTCCCAGGAAGGCCAAGGAGGAGGTTTATGGCTGTGGTGAGGGAAGACATGAAGGTAGTTGGTTTAAAAGAAGCAGTTGTAAAGGACAGGGGGTATGGAGACTGATCATCTGCTGTGGTGACCCCTAATGGGAGCAGCCAAAATAAGTAAAAAAAAACCCACAGATGTTAGCAACTGGCCTTAAACTCCAAATTAATTTTTCCAAGCCAACTTCACAGCGAAAGAAAGAACAGCACCACCAAAGAAACCCCAAAAGATTGCGGGAGCATTTCAACAAGCATTAGAGGTAGTTTTACATAGACTTCAGAAAATTAAGACCTGGTTAAAGTTCATCTTTGAAAAAAGAACAGCAAATTTAGGACCAATTCAGTTTTTTTTTTATGTTAGACTTGTACGCAAGACCTAGTGATTCACATCAAGAATGTAGAAATTTGGCTAATATTTTACTCTAATAATTACAGGAGTCGAAAAGTAAATGTTTTATTACAAGCACTTTTGAAAATCTAAGAGAGATTATTTCCAAAGTGAAATTTAGATTTGCTCATTTTCAGCTTTTGTTTTTGTTCCCTTTAAATGTGGCAGTCCCTATGTAATGAAGTGTGAGATCAGTGAAATAACCTCACCTTTAGATGATGAGGAGGAGCAGGAGGCATGAAGGTTAAAGTCATGATGGGCCTGATGATGCAGCTCCTGCAGACTCTGCTCAGTGATCCCCTGCAGGCTTGTAATTATTGGCACTGAAGGGACAAAAAGACCATGGTACAAGTATAAAACCATCAAGAGACACAGTGAAAAATAGTGCCAGTGGCTCAGAGGTGGGAAGTAACGAAGAACAAATACTTTGTTGGTCTACTTAAGTAGATTTTTCTGGTATCAGTACTTTACTCCACTATTTACTTTTTGGACAACTTTACTTTCACACATTACATTTTTACACAAATATCTGTACTTTCTACTTACATTTTCAAACCAGCCTCGTTACGTTTAGTATTATTTCTTCTCATTGAGCGCAATTTCCAGCCTAACAACCCTTCATTGCGCAGCTTTTTCACCATATCACTGGTGTTTTATAGCCTGGCTATCGGACGTAGACTTAGGCTAGGGGAGCTAACAATGAGCAAGGCAACAAGAGGAATCGTTAATGTGAATTCAGAGGGAGTCACCGATGTGAAAATAAATAAAACAAAAGACATTCCTCAACACCCATGGCCATATATAAGGTAGACGTTTTAAATTATTGGTGTAAAAAAAGTGCTGGCTTTCAAGAATTCGCCATCAAATTTGAGAAAGCACATACAGGTAATCTAAAGTTTTATTGTTATATCTTTCTTGTCATGAGCCATTTTAATGTTTACATTTTTTTTCCCCCTACAATTTTGTTTGTTATATAAGGGATCGTGCCACACGTTGCTTTTTTTTTTTTTTTAAATATGTTGTAGAACTGCTATACAGGTGACGTATAAATGATAAACTTCAATAAAATGCACAGGATAACTCGCCTTAAATTTGTCATTTGTAAAACATCATAATAACCGAGTTGTTTTTAAGGACAGCTGGAATAACCCTACAATCTGGTATATGGCATGGTGATGGCAAATCAATTTTTAATCACACACACACACGTTGCTGACTGCACCCCATGACTTCTCACCTCACCTACATTAGTACCTGCCTTTCGTAATACCCATGTGGCTGATGAACACATATCCATAAGCACACTCCAAAAATGTAGTGGAACATCTTCCCAGAAGAGTGGAGGGAATCATATGAGCAAATTCAGTTACCAGCATGACACTAAAACAGGTAATAGTAATGGCTACTTTTTACTTAAGTACCAAACTGTCAGAGCCCAAACTTCTTTACTTTAACTTGAGTAAAAAAGTGTAGTCAGTACTTCAACTTTTACAGAAGTATCTGAGTATATGTACTTTTACTTAAGTAAATGATGTGCATACTTTTGCCACCTCTGCAGTGGATACATCACCTTTTATTCCTCTGTCCCCAGTCTGCCCTTAAATCTGTACATGAAAATAGTATGAATTACAATAAGATGTTTTTACTACAATTGCAGTACTTACTCACTGTGTGCCTTTTCCTTTCGATGTGCTCAGCCTTGTGGATCTGTGTAGAAACACTGATCTCGAGGGCCAGAAGCTGAAGACAGGAACAACAGATGAGATCAAACCTACATTTGTCCTAGATTTCAAATAATGCATCAGACCTGACTGATCTCATCAGCACTGAACATGCTGCCTGTTTTTACATGCATCAACTGGAACAAACCGCAATCTTATCCAACAGAGCAAATGGTACAATTTCTGCCTATACGCAAAAGGCCGAAAGTAGCCCCTAAAACCATTTTGGTGCAAAAAAAGTAGCAATACAGGGCAAATTGGTAACATTTTATATAATCAGTAGAAATGTATTAACGTTAATGTTACAGGAAAGTGAAGAACATTGATTCTTTAAGCCTGCTCCTCTTCTCCTTCCTCCTCAACCTCTCCTTCATCTTCAGCAGTTGCTTCCTGGTACTGCTGGTACTCTGACACCAGGTCATTCATGTTGCTCTCAGCTTCAGTGAACTCCATCTCATCCATACCTTCACCTGTGTACCAGTGCAGGAAAGCTTTGCGTCTGAACATGGCTGTGAACTGCTCGGAGATGCGCTTGAACAGCTCCTGGATAGCAGTGCTGTTCCCGATGAAGGTGGAAGCCATTTTCAGGCCACGGGGTGGGATGTCACACACAGCAGTCTTCACGTTGTTGGGGATCCATTCGACAAAGTAGCTGCTGTTCTTGTTCTGCATATTGAGTATCTGCTCATCCACCTCCTTCATGGACATGCGGCCACGATAAATGGCAGCCACCGTGAGGTAGCGGCCGTGACGTGGGTCACAAGCAGCCATCATGTTCTTGGCATCAAACATCTGCTGGGTTAATTCAGCCACGGTGAGGGCACGGTATTGCTGGCTACCCCTGCTGGTCAGTGGGGCAAAACCAGGAATAAAGAAGTGGAGACGAGGGAAAGGCACCATGTTGACAGCCAGCTTACGCAGGTCAGCATTGAGCTGCCCAGGAAACCGCAGACATGTTGTGACTCCACTCATGGTGGCACAGACCAAATGGTTGAGGTCACCGTATGTCGGTGTCGTGAGCTTCAGGGTGCGGAAACAGATGTCGTACAGAGCTTCGTTGTCGATGCAAAATGTCTCATCTGTGTTTTCCACCAGCTGGTGAATTGACAGGGTGGCATTGTAAGGCTCCACCACTGTATCTGATACTTTGGGGGAGGGGACAATGCTGAAGGTGTTCATAATGCGGTCAGGGTACTCCTCTCGGATTTTGCTGATGAGCAGGGTGCCCATGCCTGACCCAGTACCCCCACCCAGGGAGTGAGTAAGCTGGAAACCCTGCAGGCAGTCGCAGTTCTCAGCCTCCTTACGCACCACATCCAATACAGAATCTACCAGCTCAGCACCTTCTGTGTAGTGGCCCTTGGCCCAGTTATTACCAGCACCACTTTTTCCTGTGGAGAAGAAGCAATGAATATCATACATACAGAGCTACAGGAAGCAGACAACAGCTGGCAATTACAACAAGGACACAATCAGAATAAACCCAAATTTGACTGCAAAACAGATAAGACCATATCAGATTTACTGGTTTGGGTCTGTATGATAAGGAAGAAAATTTTTTACTATTAGAATGTTATGCAATAGTTACCAAAAACAAAGTTGTCTGGCCTGAAAATTTGTCCGTATGGTCCAGACCTCACAGAGTCCATGGTACCCGGCTCCAAATCCACCAGCACAGCACGGGGGACATATTTCCCACCTGAAAATAAATATTCATTTAGATAGAT
The DNA here is from genome assembly GCF_014805685.1 of Silurus meridionalis. Lineage (NCBI taxonomy): Eukaryota > Metazoa > Chordata > Actinopteri > Siluriformes > Siluridae > Silurus > Silurus meridionalis. Next base: position 18,112,640 of record NC_060888.1, on the reverse strand, counting down.
AAGTTTATTCCCAAGGGGGAAGTATAATGTTACAGCAGTCAGTTCACAGACAAAGTACAACAAAAGATGTAGAATATTATTAAGGTTAGGTATTACACTAGGTAACGATATTAAGGCTAGGATAAAATTGATTAATATAAAAATGTATAAATTAATAAAATAAAAATGTAATAAAATAAAACAGGCTGCTAATAATAATAATAATAATAATAATAATAATAATAATAATATAAAATACAATAAGCGCATGTCTGTTTCTGTAGTTTTGGAATGCCAGCGAGTATATGGGCTTTCACACAGTTCATGTCCTGTTTGCGTTTCAATGACCAAATCCTTTATGCTTCCCTGTTATTTTCTATGAGGCAATAAACTGGCCATTACCCATAATTTCCAGGCTTTTAGAGTACCAAGAGACCAAAATAAAGTAATAGCACATGTTGCACCAACAGGCTGCAAGATTGTGCTATGGTTTGTTTGTCGAGAAGAAGAAAAAATAAAAATACCAAAAATTTAAACAAATAATAATAATAATAATAATAATAATTGCAATTGGCAGGGTTCAAGCAACTGAGGTACTGAAGGTCATAAAGAAAAAGACATTAGGAACATGACCACCGAGTTTCGTCGTAATACGCCTCTGGTAACGTTGTCCAACAGGCGATCACATGTAATTTCCAGATAGCGGCCATGTTTAAGATACACAAATATCATTATGAAACCTTATGGCACATTGGACAGATGCTGCATGCGAAGTACCAAGTCGGTCGGATGAATGGTTGCGTAGTTATAGCAGGGTTAGGTTTTTTTGTTTGTTCAGCACCACCAGGTGTCAAAGCTATTTTCTGATTTTTTGATTAAGGATTGAGCTCATAGACACGTCCACCAGGTTTGGTAAAGATATCTCATCCGTTCATGAGATATAGCCATTTTTGTCAGTGACCCACCTACTTTGAGCATTTTGGCGACCCTTTAAACAGTGAGTAGAAATTGGCAATATATAATCAATCCCAGTCTACTGAACATTGCTATACTGGCTTTGTTCCGATGGCACAAAAGACCTAGGACAAGTTTGCAAAAGTAGGTTTTAACATAACTCAATTTTACGGAAAAAGCTAACTTTGTAGCACAAATACGCCAAAAGGCATCTAAAAGTTTTGAGTCTACGATAAACCTTGTACGAGCTAGGGTCAAAATTGTGCAAAATACATTTTTTTTGGACTGTAGCGCTCCCTTTGGCCAACTGGGTTGATACTTTGTCAACCTTTCCCCAAATTGAGCTCCACCATCTGGCCAAGTTTAAATTCTCTAGGCCTTACCGGTTAGTCTGCACGATCAATTTTAGTGTGGATCAATAATAATAATAATAATAATAATAATAATAATAATAATCATCTCTACAATAAAAATAGGGTTTCATGCTTAAAACCCTAATATTAAAAATAATCTGAGCAATAATAAGAGTGATGCTTTCCAAGCACCACTAGTAAACATAACTACAAAAGAAAATTTTAAAAAGGTTGTTCTTAAAAAAATAAATAAAATATATTCACCAGTAGCTTCATTGTAGTAGACATTAATCCTTTCTAGCTGAAGATCACTGTCACCATGGTAACTGCCTGTTGGGTCAATCCCATGCTCGTCACAAATTACTTCCCAGAACTAAAAGGACAAAATCAATTGTAATCTTATTTATTTTGCCTCAAACACTTGTTAACAAATAATACTAATTGGATGACTGAAAATCACAGGAGTCTGTCTTCTTAAGTCTACAAAATCATTTCAATCCGCTGTCGCAGGCGATGCGGACAGAAGTTTATCTTTCAGCTTCAATTACAGTTGAACATGTAGTTATTCGAACAGCGAGAGTGTACAAATGTGGTGAACAATGTTCATTTCTTACCTTGGAACCAATCTGGTTGCCACACTGTCCTGCTTGTAAATGAAGAATCTCCCTCATTGTTGTTCGTCCAAATAAAACCAAATAAAACCAAATCTGAAAAAACAAATCTGCTGAAGAGATGCTACACTTCGTTCTCCGGCAAAACTGAAGCCAGAACGTCACAAACATGGCTATTTACACGGTCAAAAAATCAGCCAAGAGCTCCCATTGGTCGCCTTACGCCATAGACCCGCCCCTCCAACGATTTAATTGGTGACGCATGCATGACGCGACTATTGGCTAAAAGGGCAAATACTCGCTTCTGATTAGCTGGTTTCATACCAACGTTTTAAAAGGAATAAACATCTGCAAAGGCATTCTAAAAAGATAATATAGCTGCAAGCAGCGATAAGCGGTACAGAATCGCATTGCATTCACAAAGAAAAAAAAAATTCTCAATAATCTCATAATGACGTAGTATCTCAAAATTATGAGATCCTTTTCTCATAATTATGACTTAAACCATATGATAGCTTCTACATCTCCATGGTTGCGCAACAAGGTGCTTCTAAACAAAAAAATAAATAATAAAAAAAAAAAGCAGTTACGTCAGAGCTGGTGTTAAGTACTAAAACGCTCCTCTGCCACAGACTGCCCCAACTTATCTCATAATTGAGATACCAAGTCATAATTATGAGATAAGGATCTTAAATTATGAGATACTAAGTCATAATTATGAGATCCTTGATGTGAATGTTTTTTTTCTTTGTGAATGTAATGTGCTTCCATAAAAGCGGGGTTCAAACAAATGAGGTACCAAAGGTCATAAGGAAAAAATATATCAGGAACATAACCACTTAATTTTACGGAAAAAGCGAACTTCGTAGACCATAAACGTCAATAGGCATTTTTGTTGGTTGGACTGACGGATTCCAAATATCTAAAAGTTTTGAGTCCAAGAGGTATGTTGTATGAGCTATGGCCAGAAAAGTGTGAAATTATTTTTTTAACTGTAGCACCACCCCTTTGGCCAACTGGGTTGATACTGTGTCAACCTCTCCCCAAATTGAGCTCCAACATCTGACCGAGTTTCAAGTGTCTAGGCCTCGCAGTTTGGTCTGGACAATTAGTTTTAGGGTGGAATAATCATAATCATAATAATTAATAATAATCTCTACAAAAATAGTGTTTCAGCATTCCATGCTTAAACCCCTAATTATTTGCAACTCTGTGGGGGGCTTCATTGTAATATACATTAAATGTTGTTAAATCTAGCCCTGCGGTTTATTTGTGCTACAAAACAGACCTCAAATCGTGCAGCCAGTTGGTGCGACATGTGCACATACTCGAATAAGGAGTCGAGCTGTCAGTGTCCACAAACTGACTTTTTTCCAGCATAGAAAATGAACGGGGCCGGAAACAGGTCAGCCCTCTAGCATCCGACATGCATAAATGTCAGATTCAATTATAGCAGGTGGTACAGAGAGGATAGAAAACAATAAGAAAACACTTAAAATTCATAGTCCTTAAGAACCGTGTGAAAGCCTTAAGACTGCAGGCATGCCGTACATCAAAGCAAAGTTCGAGGAGTGATAAGGTAAAAAGAGGTAAAAAGGTGATATTTCCTCAGAGACCTCATCGCTCCTCACACTGCTCCACCACAGCATGGATATCTTTACCAACTACAACCTGCTAGATTTCAATAGCACAAAAGGCTTCTTACTTTTTAGGGGACATATTTGCCACCTGAAAAGATTACAATATTAATATACATTTAGAAAGCTAACTTTATACCCAAGGGGAAATTATAATGTTACAGCAGTCAGTTCACAGAAACAAAGTATAACAAAAGTTGTAGAAGAACATTGAGGCTAGGTATTACACTAGGTTACCATATTAAGGCTAGGTAAAAATTACAAAAAATAAATAAATAAAAGAAACTACAACAGTGTAGTGCCACCTTGAAAATAATTCAAATTATGAAGCACGCACATGTCCGTTTCTGTAGTTTTAAAATGCCAGGGATTATTTGGGCTTTAATTCAGTCATCAATCATTCATGCTTTCCCGTTAGTCTCTGTAAGACAATAAACTGCCCATTACCCATAATTTCCAGGCTTATTGAGGAACAGGAGACCAAAGGAAAAGTAATAGCACATGTTGTACAAACAGTCTGCAAGATTATGGTATGTTCGTCCAGAAGAAAAAAATAAATTATATATAAAAAAAAATATATAGCTGCAAGCAACAATTAGCAGGGTTCAAGCAACTGTGGTACTGAAGGTCATAAAGCAAAAGTCATTAGGAACATGACCACCAAGATTCTTTGTAATATGCCTCTGGTAATGTTGTCCAACAGGTGATCACAAATAATTAGATAGTGCAAGATGGTGGCGCGGCAGTAGCTCGCAGCGGCCGATCCGGATCCAAAAATAGTGCTTTTACCATATTTAGCCTGACTTTTTACAATACATGGACACCAGAGTCAGCTGTGTTCATGTGTACGACCACCAGACGCTGTTACAGTATAGGAATCGTGCATCCAATAATCTGCATGATGTAGTTATAAATAACCTTCGTGACCTAAGCTTGCTGTGACCTCGGCCTCAAAAACCAGGTCCCCAGCCCTCAGTGTCACCTGATGTCGGTGGCCGGGAGAGGGGACATCGGAAGTGCTGCTCGAGAAAGCGGAAGTGCGGCAAGCAAGCAGGTGTCCGTGCTAAGCTAAATGCTAACCCTTGCCGGCCGGCTCTCCCGTCCATTCTTCTTTCTAAAGTTTGTTCCCTGGAAGATAAACTGGATTACAGCCGACTCCAGCAGACCACGTGGCGAGAGTTGAAAACTCTGCTTGTCTCACGCTATTGCTCATCGCTAGTGGCGTTTGTGACTGTTAGATTCAGACCACTTTATTTACCACTGGAAATCGCCACTGTTTTCATTGTCGGAGTGTACATTCCTCCGAGCGCTAATGCTAAGGAGGCACTGTGTGAACTCTACGGCGCTATTAGCGACCTGCAGAATGCTCACTCCGACGGATTGTTTATTATTATCCCCGGCGATTTAATAATGCGAATCTCTGCAAGAGTGTGTGCGCTCCTGAAACAAAGAGACTCTGCCTTTAGAGCAGAGGGCAAGATAGCCTTAAGAACAGCAAGGGCCAAACTGTCCCATGCCATCAGAGAGGCGAAGCAGGCACATGCAAAGAAAATCCACGACCACTTCCAGGACAGCGGAGACACCCGGTGCATGTGGAAGGGCATCCAGGTAATCACGAACTGAAAGACAACGTCACCTGCTTGTGACTGTGATGCCTGCCTTCCAGATGCGCTGAACTAGGACAATTACTATTTACACAAAAATGTTGATTTTGGTGAAAAACCTCAAATTATTGTCTAGACAAATTAGAATGTGATCATACTACAAGCAAAAGTAAAATCATAAAATGGTGACATTAAATGGTTAAGACCTATTTCAGACCACTAAGAACGAAATTTAAACCCATATCACATCAAAAACACAGACGTTGTTAGCAACTGGCCTTAACCAAACTCCAAATAGATATTTGCAATTTACAGTGAAAGAAAGAACAGTACCACCAAGAAAACCCAAAATAAAGTGGGAGCATTTCAACGAGTATTAGAGAGAGTTTTACACAGACTTATGAAAATTCAGAAAAAGATCTGGTTCAAGTTATTTTAGACCAAAAACAGCAAATATAAGTCTAATTAGTTTTTTTAAATGTTAGACTTGTTCAAAAGATCTGGCGATTCACATAAAAACAGAGAAATGTGGGTTATATTTTACTCTAATCATACTGGAAATGAAAAGTAAATGTACTAGAGATTATTTCCGAAGTCAAATTTAGATTTGTTTATTTTCAGCTTTTGTTTTTGTTCCCTTTAAATGTTGCAGTCCCTATGTAATAATGTGGAAGTGTGAGATCAGTGAAATAACCTCACCTTTAGATGAGGAGGTGGAGCAGGAACAGGAGACATGAAGAAGGTTAAAGGTCATGATGGGCCTGATGATGCAGCTGCTGCAGGCTCTGGTCAGTGATCCCCTGCAGGCTGGTCATTATTGGCAATAAAGGGACACAAAGACCATGGTATAAGTAAAAACCATCAAAGACACATTGAAATAATGCCAGTGGATAAATAACTTTTTTCTTCTCTCCCTGGTCTGCCCCTCAAATCTGTACATGAAAATAGTATGAATTATAATACAGTGGAACCCGCTTATCTCAACCTCGGTTATCTCGACAACCCTATTAAGTCGACGTTTTTGAAGTGGAACCGCCAAATTCTCGCTTTGTCTTAGTATTTTTTATCGGTTATGTCGATTCTTTTATGTCGCCGAACCCTGATATCTCGAGCACAAGGGGGGAAAAATTTGCCATTTAACGTCGGTTATCTCGGTGCAGCCGCAGAAGAACTTGCGGAAGTGGCGGAAAAATCAAGGCTTACAGCTGCTACAGGTGTTGTATTGTATACTGGTGAATCTCTGCTGTTAGTTAGTGCACATATGCCTTTTGTTGTTAAATGTTATGCAAAGAACGGGAGGCGAAAGCGTTATTATATTGCCGCCATTTTGATTTTCGTTTATCTCGATCATCGGTTATCTTAATGCTTTTTGGCGACCCCCTAGGACATCGACATAACCGGGTTCCTCTGTAAAATGTTTTTGCCACAGAGTGTATAAAACTTTTGCAAAAGACACTTCAACACTACAAACAGAAGGTAAGCAGTAAACACAGTGCATCATCTTTACTCCTCATTCAGTGTGTCAGCGCATACATTTTACTACAATTGCAGTACTTACTCACTGTGTGCCTTTTCCTTTCGATGTGCTCAGCTTTGTGGATCTGTGTAGAAACACTGATCTCGAGGGCCAGAAGCTGAGGACAGGAACAACAGATATGATCAAACCTACATTTGTCCAAGATTTAAAATGATGCATCAGACCTGACTGATCTCATCAGCACTGAACATGCTGCCTGTTTTTACATAAACAGAAAGAAACAGCAATCTTAGGCAGATAATGGACCATAGTTCTTCTGGATAAACACAAAAGGCAAAAAGAAGCCAGCTGAAAGCACTTTGGTGCAAAAAAAGTAGATGAACAATAGTTTGATAATTCAAACGATTTGCAGTGTGACTACTGCAGTTATTCACAAGAATTAAACCAACTAAAGCCTGAACAGAACCCTGCAACAGAGCCAATTGGTCACCTCTTAATTAAGAAAAAATACAATTTATTACCTTTTAGGGATTAATTCACTACAAGAAAAAAGACTGTTAAAGTACATGTTTTATTTGTATAAAACAGACCAAGACCTTAGACGAACCCGGAGCAGCATTGAAATTCTTTAAGCCTGCTCCTCTTCTCCCCCCTCCTCAACCTCCCCTTCATCTTCAGCAGTTGCATCCTGGTACTGCTGGTACTCTGACACCAGGTCATTCATGTTGCTGGCTAACCCTGCTGGTCAGTGGGGCAAAACCAGGAATAAAAAAGTGGAGACGAGGGAAAGGCATGTTGACAGGCCATGTTGACAGCCAGCTTACGCAGGTCAGCATTGAGCTGCCCAGGGAACCGCAGACATGTTGTGATTCCACTCATGGTGGCAGAGACTAAATGGTTGAGGTCACCGTATGTCGGTGTCGTGAGCTTCAGGGTGCGGAAACAGATGTCGTACAGAGCTTGTCTATGCAAAATGTCTCATCCGTGTTTTCCACCAGCTGGTGAATTGACAGGGTGGCATTGTAAGGCTCCACCACTGTATCGGATACTTTGGGGGAGGGGACAATGCTGAAGGTGTTCATAATGCGGTCAGGGTACTCCTCTCGGATTTTGCTAATGAGCAGGGTGCCCATGCCTGACCCAGTACCCCCCCACCAAGGGAGTGAGTAAGCTGGAAACCAGAGGTGGGAAGTAACGGAGTACAAATACTTTGTTACTGTACTTAAGTAGATTTTTCTGGTATCAGTACTTTACTCCACTAAAAATTTTAGACAACTTTTTACTTTTACTCATTACATTTTTACACAAATATCTGTACTTTTTACTTCTTACATTTTCAAAACCGGCTCGTTACTTTAGTTTTAATCCATTGATTTGGTGAAATATAACATTTTTCTTTTCACTGCGCGCAGTGCACAGAGTGCACAGAGGGAGTCAGTGATGTAAACATGACTGAAGAACAGACACATTCAGGTTCATCATCATCTTTTCTCTGCTTGTGTTCTGTATGTGGATCTTCAGCCTGGATACATTCATTAGGTAACAACATTTTTAATTTGTTTTGTATTAATATAAGACTTTGATCACCGAAACAACACGGCCGAAACAGTTTGCTGTGATGACGCAAACAAAAACCGCTGCCTGCACGTGCATGTCTAAAACAACATGTCTGCATTGTGGACGTATTTCAGTATATCTGAGAAAGACCCACGGATAGCGATTTGCAAAACATGTAATGCCGAAATTTCAAGAGGGGGTGCGTCTGCAAAGACTTTCTCCACGTCGGGTTTAATTTGAAATCCAAACATCCGATCGCTATGCTGAATATGAGAGGAACGCAAACGCACAGAAAAGCAAAACCCCTCCGAGCATGCGCACTCCGTCTGTGGTGGACGTTTTTGAAAAGGCAGGAAGTTTCCCAGTGATAGTGTTGTATTGTATCTTTAAGCAGTTGCACTTGTTCTGAATGCACTTTGTTTTTATGAAAGAACATATTTAATTGTACAACCTTTCAGCAGGCCGGAGGGCCTGTACATTATTATTTAATGTACACATGAGTGCATTTAAGTTAAACATTTAAGACTACATTTTTATTTATTTTATCCTGTGCATTGTTGCAATATGCTATAAATAAATATTTTCATAATTTGTAATTGATTTATTCTTTGAAACTTTAATAATAATTTATGCAATTGAAATGCCTTGATTCTAGTAAGGTTAGTACACAGTCATAGACATAAATGCAATGGTAATAATAATTGGCATAATTTCTTTCGGTGTTTCGGTTTTCGGCCTTGCTTTCCTCCTTTTTCGGTTTTCGGTTTAGGCCAAGAATTTTCATTTCAGTGCATCCCTAATAAATATAATACACAAAATAAAAACGAATACAAGTTACAATTCCAGTAGTACAAGTAAGAAAGACGGTTTATTAAAGAATATTGATAAACATTTTTTAAATATAATTAAAAAAATCATCAATGTCCTTAAACCTCCATTGTTTCGGAATACATTTTTCTTTCGATGTACAGATTGTAGAAATGTTGAGTTGTTTTCAGACGGAATTAGGAACACAGACACCACCGTCGAGGGAGGAAATGAGATCCAAATTGTTAAAAGTTAAATTCCTAAATTAAAATACATTTAGCTTGCTCTTCTTACTTTTTTGTTGCTCTTGAATATAAAGATCTACCTCTCAAACATTTAAACACACTACACTCTCACACACTCACTCAAACTGTATTGGCCTACTTACTTCTTAAGTCAAGTCAAGTTTATTTCTATTGCGTTTTTTTACAACAGACATTGTTTTAAAGCAGCTTTACAGAAATGAACAGTTAAGGTGAATGGTGTGTGTTTATCCCTAATGAACAGCCATGGAGACTGTGGCAAGGAAAAACTCTATTAGACCAGACTCAAAAGGGAACCCATCCTCATTTGAATGATATTAAGAGTGTGTTCATAAATCTTTAAACAATACAGAAGACTGGAGAGTGAGAACTAACATGAGCACTGGAGTGTGTGCTAACCCTAACCCTAACCCTAACCCTTTTCTAGTAGTCAGTTTAAGTATGAGTCAGAGTCAAAACCTTCTATTGAAAACAACCCACCAGTTAAAGTCACTTACTTTAGACATTATATATTTAAAGCTTAAATTCAGCATTTCTTTAATTAATTTTATTTATTTTTAAATTTTTTTTTCTTAATTAAGTTTCTTACAGTGTATTTATGAGTCCCCCCCCATTTTTTTTACCAACGTGTCTCACATTCCTGGGCCTGCGTCTTTTTCTTCCTGTAACATGAATTTTTCCTTCACATCAAGGGAAATCTAGGAGACTAATTTTCTAGTACTAAGATCCCCAAACTTGTTTGAACATGGCAATGCACCGAGGAGTTGTATTAAAATCTTTTCTAATCTAAGTCTGGGAATCAGGACAAAATAGAAGATCATGAGTTTTTAGTTCATTCTATAATATATTAAAATCACAGAATGAAATCTGTCAAATTAAGTTTTTCATAGCTGTATTTATTTTCCTGACAGACACCCACTAAATTGCTGAGCTCCAGCAGTGTGACATCACAAAATGGGGCGTGGCTTCAGAAAACTGGAATAATTTACCCTAACCATTTAGAGACAGAAAAAAATAAAATACATTTTGCCTATTTTTTGAAAGTTGGTGCACACATCATGTACCTAAAAAAGTTTGTGGAGACCCGAATATCACATGTCTAAACATTCCATTCCAAAGTTCCTCTGATTATTCACCTTGGAAAGCTTTTTACTAGCTTTTGGGGCATTGACATGTAGTGCATTTTCACATGTCTATTAAGCTCATACCGATCATATGTGTTATTCTAACAAAATGAGCACATATTGAGATATACAGTTTTATTTTCAGTTGTTTAAGTGATTAGAAAAACAAATCCTTTGCCTCATTTCCCAACCAACCATAAACAAAGGAAAGCAAAACATAGAGCAAAAATGGCATCCACCTATTTACAGCCTTCACTAATAATAACTAAAGAAGCCTAGAAAGAAATTTCTCAATAAACTGAGCTCATTTTCACAAAGGAACGGGGTCAGGAGAAAAGTGCTCTCTCTCTCTCTCTCTTTGTCAAATAATCCAGGCAGTCATTGGTGATTAATGACAGTTGGTGTCCATTAACCTGCTGGAGCAGTGACTGCTGTATGTGTTATTGTGGGGAAAAACAAAGAAAACAAAAAGGAAACACAATGTAAAAAGTACAACACACTCCCTCAATGTATCACAAGTAATCAACCAGATACATAATCAATCAATGAATCAATCAATAGATAAGAAGCTTATTTTGTTGATCTCTTATTATCCAGAAGAGGGCGCACGACCACAGTCTAAAGAGGCATTTCTGTCATGACAATGTAATATAAAGGAGGCGTTTGTAACAGATTTTTACACGAGCCTGCATTCACAGTGTATTCTGAAATACAGCGCCCCCTCAGAGAGAGAGAGAGAGAGAGAGAGAGAGAGAGAGAGAGAGAGAGAGAGAGAGAGAGAGAGAGAGAGAGAGAGAGTTTCTTAGTGTATTTATGAGTCACACAATCAGATGACTGCACATAAAGATGTTGCTTTTCAGCTACATTAATTTTAAAGAAATAATTTCTTTGTCTGCTTCCCCCACACACATTTTTTTTTTTTTTACCAACGTGTCTCACATTCCTTGGCCTGCGTCTTTTTCTTCCTGTTCACATTTATGGTATTTCTGTTGCTCTTTTCTCTTCACTGTAACACTTTCCCTTTTCAAAAATGCATCCGACATTTATATAAATATATTAAATTTTTAGAAAAATCTCCTGTATTGAATTGGAGAAAATGATCTGCTCGGTACAAATCATGACGCTGGAAGTCTTTCATGGATCTATAGAGAAGAAAGGAATACAAGTTCCAGACTAACAGGAATTGTGTATCCAGTCCTCATGTTGCATGAACCTGTAACTGCAATAAGTCACTGAAGCCTTCCTGTATGGAGGACATGGTGAAATAAGCATGTGTATATTTTATATGAAGTCCTGAAGAACTGCTGTTTTTATGCTTTATGCATCCAGATGTTTTTGTACAGTATGTAATCTTTTAAAGCATTTTTTATACAGCTGTTGTAAAAAAAAAAAGACTGGACAAAAGAAAAAGTGATCTGATGAGTTCAGTTTCACCCTGTTCTAGAGTAATGGGTTCATCAAGTTAAGAAGAGAGGTGGATGAAGTGATGCACTCATCATGCTTAGGGTTTACTGTGACTTTTTTTGTCCAGACTGTAAAAAAATCACTCATGTTTGCAAACAAGATTATTTAAAAAATTTAGTAAACGAAATGTAAATAAGCTGACCTTGATCAAACCCTGCTGAACTCTCTTTCACTGGGTTCCTGTAACGCCTCTGACCAAGAACCAAAAACACGTATGAATTCGATGGAAAAATAGAATACAAATCTCAAGAAATTAATTAACTATTGCACTTAACTTATTATATAGTAATCATAAAACCGTATCTGTGTTTTACGTCTTATTCCCTGAAATAAATGACACAAACCTCCACAGGAGAACATGTTCCGGAGCATTCTCCAGACCTCAGACAAAAAGGGGAAACCTGCCGAACCACCCCATGAAATAGGAATTCACTGTCTATCCATGTAGATGTTGGATTTCAGAAAGATGCGAGCAGAAGGAACAGAATAAACAGAAACAGGAGTGTGTTGGTCCAAATGTGTGTGTCTGTAGAAACCCTTAAAATCTCTATACAAAGCAGAAAAATTCAACAAGCTCATTAAAGAGGCTACAATATTGGGGAGTTCTTGGAGTTGGTAGTGGAGAAGGAGAAGGATGCTACACAAACTGTTAACCATCATGGAGAACACCTGGCTAAACTTCAGAACACTTTCAGCAGGATGATTCTTCAGCTCCTGTGTGATCAACACTATTGGAAGTCTTTCCTGCAGACTGAAATAAGACCTTATTATAACTCTGCTTTATATCAGGAGGCAGGTTTCCCTCTCTGACATCAGTCTATATAGAGATTCTGTTCTTTTCTGTATTTATTAACAATAATGGTAACCTGTTAAAATCCCATTAATGCACCTCAATCAACAGTCTCTTAGGTTGTTTATCTGATGGCACCGATATGATCATGTATTATTATTCTATAATTTTGTTAATATTACAACTTATTTGTGCAAATTAGTTACTTGAGATGACACAAAGCTTTTGTCGGGAACGGGTTGCAGACTAAAAACTCCAAAACTTCATAAAAAAAATCACAAAAAGCACTAAAAAAATTCATTTGACGTTTATCGACGTACCTTTCAAATCACGAAGAGTTTCTGTGGGAATGTTCATCTTCTACACCCGAAAAAGTTGCCTCTCATTTAAAATTCATGATGCGTTTATATACTGTAAACACAGCAAGCCTAGTCTAGTGATTTTGCCTTCAGTTTTATCGAAAACTCACACAGTAAAATGAGTTGAGATTTAAGGATATAATAGACAGACACTGTAAATAAGAATTATTTAAAAGAATGATCAAAACTATAAAGGAAAATGTTTTAAGTGTTTGAATGTGGAAAACGATTGAAAATGCACTGAGGTTTAGAATTTTTTTTTATGTCTTTTTGGGTTTTTTTTTTTATAACGGAAACCCTGTTCTGAAACGTCTTTATATCTGTTTTGACCGCTCCCACCACCACGATTAGATGTGCAACACAAAGAAAAGTGCGGCTGGTTTACCCACAGTTGAGGGAATATTGAAAAGGTTTACAAAAAGGTTCAATATAAAATACAATCTATATTGGAAACGGTTTCAAATGGATTGTATTAACACACACACACACAAACACACACACACACACACACACACACACACACACACACACACACACGACACCACCGCTTGAAACAACAATATGGATATTCCGAGCCACAGATTCATTCACCTGCATCTTTTATTGTACTTACAACAAAATTGTTTGTACTACTACTATTTTGTAAACTGTATTTACAATAAACATTTTATTGTACAGTTTATTGCACAGTTGAACTCAAACACTTCATTTCCTGCTCAGGAAACTATTGTCCTTGAAATGTTTCTCAACTGCTGCTGATTTAATAGCAGACGAACAATGTTTGTTTTCATGTCGTTGGTTTCTTCATTTAGTCTTTGTTTTAGAACAGATACACGCAGGTAAATAATATTAGAGAAATCGACTTAAACTTGCTTTGAAACAGAGCTGAGACACAGTTGATCTTCAGTCTCTAAACATGTCTGTTTCCGTGTCGGAGCGCAAACTGTAGTCCTGAGCTGAGTTTCCGGATCTTTACCGACATGCGACTAGAACATTTAGAGAAAAAGGAAAAGGTCTAATGAAAACTTTTACCACACTAAAGCTGTTCTGGTTCATCAATTTGATTAAAATAAAACTTTAAGAAACACTTTGGGGCTCATGTTATTGTTTTAAAATGATCTTAAAAAGGGAACTTCCGAGTAGCAAAAACACCAAAACTAATAGACCATTTCTTTCAGAAAAAAACTAACAAACAAATAAATACATTAATTAATCATAAAAAGGCACAGATAAAAAAAATACAAATACAGTTTACTGAGTATTGAAAAAGATGTTTTATTGAAGATTATTGATAAACACTTTTGAAATTCAATGAAAAAATAAATATGACAGAAAAAAGAAATAGGTTTTGATACGAAATCAGAGTAAAATAAATAAAATAAGTTGATCGTTATTGAAAACAGTAGACAACTTTTTTAAAACAGGCGAGCGCGCACGTGACATTCGTCACATTCACCCGAGGTGCCCTCTGATCATCTCCTTAAATGGTCATGAGATCAGATCAGGAAGGAGACATTGTGACACGTCAGGTGTTTTGATGCCAAGTGGGCGGCCTCGATTAGCGTTGCTGGTTGATGGTGTCGAGTCCATCCGGCAGTCTGTTCTGGAAGTCTTGCGAGAAACAGCTCCATTATTATCGGCTCGATAAACCGTCTGGCTTCACATTTCTGAGGCAGCAACCAGCTCTCAAATTCTCGAGGCAGCAACCAGCCCTCAGACGCGTTTTGGAGCAGCTTCGCGAATGTAAAAGGGTCGCCGGCGTCACTAAGGTTCAGGGACAGGAACATCTGGTGATGTAGATCTGAGATGATCCTCTGCTCCTCTGCTTCAGCTCGTGTCAGAGCCAGCAGTGTCCGCCGCCTTTTCTCTCTTTGAGTGACACTAAAAAGTGGAAGGTTCTGTTTATAAAACATAACCAGGTATGTTGGCTCCATTTCGGTTTAGTTTTATTCCAACGACGTTCGAGGAAATTGCGAAAAGTGAAATCTGTGTTGAAGTTTCCAAACTGAGCTGCTCCTGAGGACCAGCAGAGAAACGGAGGACTATATATTGGATTTTAAGGCGGCTTCTAGACTTGATTCCGCTCTTTGAAAATCTCGGTACCGCTTTAGAGCTCAATCACTACAAACATTTCGCGTTTACTTAACATTTTTATGAAAAATAAACACATAAATAAATGAATTCATAATACAGTAGTCACTTGATTAGAAAATCAAAATCCTGACTTTGTGGATACCTGCTCATAGCTCTTTATTACAGTGAAGATTAAGAATAAAATGAAATAATAATAAAGTTTTTCGGACAAAAACATTTATTAAAGATATTATAGATGAATTTGTGTACATTGTGTTTTAAAGTGTATCAGTCACATTTTTGAAATCACCCGTTCATTTAATGTGTTTAATAGAAAAGTAACAATACAGCTAAAGGAAGTGAGAATAGTTGGTATGAGGCGTGAGTTTGTGAGTTCATGCTGATCATCTCTCCTGGGTCTCATTCTCCTCCTATTTAGGAGTCGCACGAGCCAAAGATCATCAGTCTATACCTCCGTGTGAAGTTGAAACTCGAATGAGGAACCTTTGGATCTCAACAGGACATTTTTAATGAAACCTGAAAGGATCCGAATTCTTTTTTTTTATTTATTTTTTTTAATAATTGATTGAACATCTGGAATTATTCACTCATTTATTACATTTCCTGTTCATCGAATTCTACTGACTTTGTGAAACTTTTTTATTGGAAATTACAGCCTGCAAAATGAATAGCAGTGTTTATTTATTTGTATTTTGGTTTCTTTTAGATGTTGTGTTTTTTTTTAAACAGAAACACGCAGGTAAGTGATCTTAAAGAAATCTTCTGTTGAAAAAGGCGAGTAGCTGAATTGCATTGAATGTATTACTGTGTCGCAGTTCATAGAGAAAAACTGAGATGTCAATGTTAGAAAGTTTGTAACTACACAGCTACTTTGAAAGCTCTTCTGTTTTCTCAACCAAGTTTTCTAAAAAAATCATTAATTTACATCTCAAAAACAAACAAAACAGATTCTTGCTGCTTTTAAAAGGACTTGAAGAAACACGTTTGGACTTTTGTTCGAGCTTTGAAAAGATCTCCAAACTTGTTGAGATTGAACAATGCTGGGATTCCCCAAGGGGAATTTGACGGAATTTCCTGGCAGCATGATTCTCTATGACGAACCATAAATATTAGGGATGCACCGAATATTCGGCCACCGAAAACTTCCGGCCGAAAATGGCCCAAAGGTGAATTTTCGGTTTTCGGCCGAAAGACTTTGATCACCGAAAAAACACGGCCGAAACAGTTTGTTGTGATGACGCAAACAGAAACCGCTGCCTGCACGTGCTTGTCTAAAACAACATGTCTGCGGTGTGGACGTATTTCAGTATATCTGAGAAAGACCCAAGGATAGCGATTTGCAAAACATGTAATGCCGAAATTTCAAGAGGGGTTGCGTCTGCAAAAACTTTCTCCACGTCGGGTTTAATTTAAAATCCAATCATCCGATCGCTATGCTGAATATGAGAGAAACGCAAATGCACAGAAAAGCAAAACCCCTCCGAGCACGCGCACTCCGTCTGTGGTGGACGTTTTTGAAAAGGCAGGAAGTTTCACAGTGATAGTGTTGTATTGTATCTTAAGCAGTTGCCATAAATGCAATGGTAATAATAATTGGCATAATTTCTTTTGGTGTTTCGGTTTTCGGCCTTGCTTTCCTCCTTTTTCGGTTTTCGGTTTCGGCCAAGAATTTTCATTTCGGTGCATCCTTAATTTTTTCCTTTCACAACTTTCTTTGAGTTTTGTCAAGTTATTCCTCATTCTGGGTTTTTTTTCTGTACTTGCCATTAAAACATGCAATTAATAATTCTTGCCCTTGCAGTGATTTATTTCAGAAAAGGTAATACATTTCTATTGTTAATTGACCAATTGTCTCTGTTGCAATATATTAAAAGTTCATGATCTTTGTCAATGTTTTTATTTATTTATTTATTTATTTTTGCAAATGTAGTTCATTGTGTGTCTAAGATTGCTGTTTCTTCGGTTATACAAACTCTGCTCAATCACCATGGTTTTATAAACGTAGTGAAAACATTATTGTTAAAAAATATGCTCAACATTTTTAATAAATGCATCCATTAAGAACAATCTTTTAAATCTCTTTATAAATGGTTGAGTTTATTGCTAAAATACACCAAATAGGGAAGATAAATCATGAACTTTTCAGTGGAGAAATGATTCATTGCAGATCCATAAAGTTAGTAAATACCTAAGTGACCTTCTGTTTACCTCAATATTCGGGTTTAGTATAACCTGTGAGACCATTTCCTCCATTTTGGAGGAAGAAGGTGGCTCGTAAATAAATTACTGGATTGTAACTAATGAGTACTACACGTCTTCTTTCATTTAGTACAGCCATATCAGCTTAATAGCGGGGGTTTTTATATATATTCTTCACCCTCCTGAAATAAAACGATTATGTGCTGTAAATTCACTGTGCTGTTGCAGTATCGTATGTCTGCCACAAGAGTGCAATCTCTAAACACGATATTTGCCATTTGCTCAACACCTCCATGGCTATTACAGTGTGGTTCTGTATTTTCTAAAATGTGTTTGTTAGGCAGTGATATTTGAAAACAAATAAAACAAATGTTTACTAATTAAAAATATTTTTCGGTTTATTTATTTATTTTATATCTAAGTAAAGAAAGGACGTCGTGAATAAGTGTATGTTTTGCTGAAGTTTTTAATTTCGCCTCTTTTATATTTAGTTATTTATTTATGTATTTACATTTTTTTAATAAAAATGGTAAAAACAGGAATGCGCGCTGAATTGATGGCGTGTTAATAACATTAGTGCCGTTTACAATAATTAAAATTTTGACAGCCTAATATATATATATATATATATATATATATATATATATATATATATATATATATATATATATATAAAAATAATAGGAATGCACCGAAATGAAAATTCTTGGCCGAAACCGAAAAAGGAGGAAAGCAAGGCCGAAAGCCGAAACACCGAAAGAAATTATGCCAATTATTATTACCATTGCATTTATGTCTATGACTGTGTACTAACCTTACTAGAATCAAGGCATTTCAATTGCATAAATTATTATTAAAGTTTCAAAGAATAAATCGATTATAAATTATGAAAATATTTATTTATAGCACATTGCAACAATGCGCAGGATAAAATAAATAAAAATGTAGTCTTAAATGTTTATAAATGCACTCATGTGTACATTAAATAATAATGTACAGGCCCTCTGGCCTGCTGAAAGGTTGTAAAATTAAATATGTTCTTTCATAAAAACAAAGTGCATTCAGAACAAGTGGAACTGCTTAAAGATACAATACAACACTATCACTGCGAAACTTCCTGCCTTTTCAAAAACGTCCACCACAGACGGAGTGCGCGTGCTCGGAGGGGTTTTGCTTTTCTGTGCCGCGTTTCTCTCATATTCAGCATAGCGATCGGATGTTTGGATTTCAAATTAAACCCGACTTGGAGAAAGTTTTTGCAGACGCACCCCCTCTTGAAATTTCGCCATTACATGTTTTGCAAATCGCTATCCGTGGGTCTTTCTCAGATATACTGAAATACGTCCACACCGCAGACATGTTGTTTTAGACATGCACATGCAGGCAGCGGTTTCTGTTTGCGTCATCACAACGAACTGTTTCGGCAGTGTTTTTCCGGTGATCAAAGTCTTTCGGCCGAAAACCGAAAATGCACCTTTGGGCCATTTTCGGCCGAAAATTTTCGGTGGCCGAATATTTGGTGCATCCCTAGAAAAAATGACTGACACGACATATACCCAGGTGAAAAATAACTTCCCGATTCAGGAAGCGCAACGCCTTCTCGCCAAAATGACGGCACGGAAGACCTGCAAACGTTTCTATACACGTTTGAGTGCATCGCAATACACGAGGGATGGGCAAAACGTGGATGGGCGCGGCTCATAGTTTCCTACCTCACGGGGGATGCCCAACTGGCATACTACAGCCTCCCAATAGAGGCAGCGGAAAATTACGATCTATTGAAAGAGGAAATCCTAGCTTAATAGAGATTTTTGCCGAGAAATGCTGCGGCGGATTTCCACAAATGGGTTTATAAACCCAACACTGCTCCAAGGACCCAGATAGAAGATCTAATGCAGATGGAAGATCTAATGCGAGAGGACATGAATACATCCTCATCATGGTGGACTACGCTACCCAGAAGCAAATGAAAATTGAAGAGTCACACTGAAGGCATCAAGGGCTATTTGACCAAGAAGGAGAGTGATGGGGTGCTGCGCCAGATGACCTGGCCTCCACAGTCACCGGACCTGAACCCAATCGAGATGGTTTAGAGGTGAGCTGGACCGCAGAGTAAAGGCAAAAGGGCCAACAAGTGCCAAGCATCTCTCGGGGAACTCCTTCAAGACTGTTGAAAGACCATTTCAGGTGACTACCTCTTGAAGCTCATCAAGAGAATGCCAAGAGTGTGCAAAGCAGTAATCAAAGCAAAAGGTGGCTACTTTGAAGAACCTAGAGTATGACATTTTTCAGTTGTTTCACACTTTTTTGTTATGTATATAATTCCATATATAATTCCACGTGTTAATTCATAGTTTTGATGCCTTCAGTGTGAATCTACAATTTTCATAGTCATGAAAATAAAGAAAACTCTTTGAATGAGAAGGTGTGTCCAAACTTTTGGTCTGTACTGTAGCTGTTGTTCTTGTTCTGCAAACAACACTGATTGGATAATCCGCTGATGCAGGCAATTCGGACAAAAGCATATCTCTCAGCTTCAATTAAAGTTGGACATGTAGTTATTCATAGAACAGCGAAAGTGTAAAAATGTTGTGGTTGTAAGCCAGACCGAGGAGAACGTTCATTTCTTACTCGTACTATACAAGAACAAGAAACCGGGCAGCAAAAATCACTACTGACCCTTCACACCCTGGACACAACCTCTTTCAGCGCCTCCCTTCTGGCAGATGCTACACAACTTTGTTTACCAAAACTGCCAGACACAGTAACAGTTTCTTTCCCCAGACAATCACCCGTATCAACAAATCAACATAATGATATTCCCTGCTTCATATTGATGAGTACTGCATTATCAGAACTGTCAGTCATCACACCATCCGTATATGTTACACACACTTTTGCTGATGTACATTACAAAATAATGCTAAGATACAAAAGTTCTAAAGTAACTATCGTACCTGACGCACAAAACAGTTATTAGCACTACCATGCATTCTCGCACTATGTACATTACTGATCTGTCATACTCTGTATCCCTATTTAATACTCATACTGTCTATATTGTCTCATTGTCTGTATTGTCTTGTTTTGTCCGTTTTGTCTTGTATAGTCCAAGCTAAATGTAGTGTAATTTATGTCTGTACTTTTGAGGGTCACTAACAGCTGGAACCAAATTCCTTTTGTGCGTGAACACACTTGGCCAATAAACCTGATTCTGACTAGAATTCTTTATTGAGGCTAAATTATTGCCACTTGCCAGAAAGGTTGTGCATCTTGATATAATGGTCTTATATCCTCTTTAATCTTCTTTAAATGTAGCTAACCTGCCCCATTGTTATAAAATTTGGAGAGTGGACCCATAGGATGCTCTCTCCAAGATTAATATAATCAGATACTTTTAGATTTTATTACTAGAGTAATTCTATTTACAAAAAAATTTTGATTTTGGTGAAAAACCTCAAATCATTGTCTAGACGAATTACAATTAGAATGTGATCATACTACAGTGGTACCCCGCTTATCGACCTTAATCTGTTCCTTAAAACTGGTCAAAATGCGAAAAGGTCAAAGAGCGAACGTAATTATCCCATAAGAAATAATGGAAAACCAAATAATACGTTCCCGACCTCCACCGATACCCATTTATTAACAAATTTTGCCCTGTTTTTAGCAGTATTAATACTAGGGATGCCACAATTCTCAATATAATATTGAATAGTTCGGTACGACATCCACGGTTCAATACGCGCTTGTAAATTTGCGGGTTTTTTTTCGGTTTTACGTTTAAATAATTTATGTGCTTTTTATTTCTCTCTGAATTGACTGTGTGTGTGCCTGTAAGTCTACGAGCTGAGATGAGGAAACTCCTCCCCGCGAGTAAATGTTCAATCACTATGCTCTAAAGTTACCATCATTCCACACTTTAACATGGCGAGCGGTGGTGAAGTGAGGCTACAATACAAGGAGGCGCCGGCGTCTTTTAAATTTGTGGTGTGGAGACATTTCGGTTTTGCTGTTGAGTATAATGCCGAGGAAGAAAAAAATGGTAAACAAAAAAATTACTGTCTGCAAGTATTGTTTTACACGTGTAGCCTACTCAAATGGAAACACTTCTAATATGATTGCACATCTGCGGCGCCATCACCCAGCAATATCACTGTCTGAAGGCAGGATAGCAGAGCAGGTAATAAAGTCCTCCAAAAAACAACAGTCCCTCGCTGAATCCTTCCAGCATACATACCCAACTGGTTCCGAGAGACACATGAAAATAACACAGGCAGTGGGGGTGTTCATTGCCAAAGATTTGCAGCCATTTTCGGTGATTGGAGATGCGGGCTTTTGTCATCTTATAATAACACTCGATCCGCGTTACAGACTACTGTCTCGCACTTTTTTCAGCACCGAGATAATTCCCGACCTCTATGAAAAGACATGCAACAGTATTGTGTACGAATTGGCTCAAGCACAGAGCCTTGCTCTGACCACAGATGGTTGGACCTCGTGGGCAACCGTCAGTTACCTCACTGTAACTGTTCACTGCATGTCGGATTGGGAAATGAAAAGCGCTGTACTCCAAACCCGTCCCCTGTATGAAAGTCATACAAGCGCTCATTTGGCAGAAGAGTTGACAAACGCAGTGAATACATGGAAGTTGAGGAGGCCAAATATGTTTAGGAATTTATGTGTTTCCCAGTTTGTACATGGGCTACCAGCAGCTGTGAGATGTCAGTGTTCATTTTAAAATAAATTTTTTTTATATTATACAAAACACTAGGAACCAGTGGACTTTTCTATGCTTTTAAGTAAAATAAAGGAGTATTGCAATAAATCGGTTTTATTTGTTATTTGTTTCTTCTTAACCTCTTACTGTTCCTATTGCCTAAGCATAGAATAACAAAAAACACTTTTATGTGTTAAGCCATCAGAACCGAACCGAACCGAAAACCGTGGTTAAAAAACCGAGGTGTGTATTGAACCGTGGGCTAACTGTATTGTTGCATCCCTAATTAATACTAAATAATACAGGTACATAAATAATACTGTATATAATAAACTGTTCTGCTGCTTTGTTATCAGCACTTGCTGCTTCTCCATGATGAACCACACTATGAATACCGTGTCTTTCCTTAAACCTACAAAACCACCCATGAGATGCACCAAAAGGCACTTTGTCTTTGTCGTCTTTTGGCAGATTTCCGTAAATTTATTTCGCTTTTTCACAAATTATTGCCTGATCAACATTATTACCCACTCGCTGTTTCTCTTCATCCACAGAACGAGTAATTTTTCCATCTTGTTCATAGCCTGTGGTCTTTGTTTTAAGTTAACATTGTGCGAAATACTGGGCAAGATATTTGCTTCTTTAATTTTTCCTTATTGGCCAAATATGTACATATAGTAGACTTAGGTAAATTATACGTAGCAACAAGATCTTTGATACGCATACCATTTTCATACTTAGAGATAAATTCTCTTTGTTTTCATAGAAAATCACACGCTGCTTGGCCTTCATCACTAGCTTTTTTTGGACCCATATTTCTAGATTATTTTCACAAATTTAAACAAAAAAAGAATAATAAACAAAGTATAGTATATACAATATACACGCACTAAATTGTTATATTGACCGCTAAATAACACTATATTGTTCACAAACCGAAATTTAATTTACTATAGATGTTCTCTCCATGAAAGCTGAGGCGAGACTGGGAAGATCCTTTCCCTCGCTCCACGTAGGTCGGGGTAAAAAAAAGGGTCGTTCAGCGGGCGCAAATTTCGGTCGAAATACTGTTTGCTAAGCGAAAAGGTCGATAAGCGGGGTACCATTGTACAAGCAAAGTAAAATCATAAAATGGTGACATTAATGTCTTAGTCTTAAATTTGATTTGATGTAATCGTTAAGACTTATTTCAGACCACTAAGAATGAAATTTAAACCCATATCACATCAAAAACACACAAACGCTGTTAGCAACTGGCCTTAACCAAACTCCAAAAGATATTTGCAAGCCAACTTCACAACACATGAAAGAACAGTACCACCAAGAAAACCCAAAATAAAGTGGGAGCATTTCAACGAGTATTAGAGAGAGTTTTACACAGTAAAACTACTAAAAATGAAAAGTAAATGTACTAGAGATTATTACTCAAATTTAGATTTGTTTATTTTCAGCTTTTGTGCCCTTCAAATGTTAAATGTTGCAGTCCCTATGTAATAATGTGGAAGTGTGAGATCAGTGAAATAACCTCACCTTTAGATGAGGAGGTGGAGCAGGAACAGGAGACATGAAGGTGGTTAAAGGTCATGATGGGCCTGATGATGCAGCTTCTGCAATCTCTGCTCAATGATCCCCTGCAGGCTGGTCATTATTGGCACTTAATGGACACAAAGACCATGGTATAAGTAAAAACCATCAAAGACACATTGAAATAATGCCAGTGGATAAATAAATTTCTTTCTTCTGTCCCTGGTCTTCCCCCCAAATCTGTACATGAAAATAGTATTAATTATAATAAAATGTTTTTGCCACCGAGTGTATGAATCTTTTGCAAAAGACACTTCAACACTACAAACAGAAGGAAAGCAGTAAACACAGTGCATCATCTTTACTCCTCATTCAGTGTGTCAGCTCATACATTTTACTACAATTGCAGTACTTACTCACCGTTTGCCTTTTCCTTTCGATGTGCTCAGTTTTGTGGATCTGTGTAGAAACACTGATCTCGAGGGCCAGAAGCTGAGGACAGGAACAACAGATATGATCAAACCTACATTTTTCCTAGATTTCAAATGATGCATCAGACCTGACTGATCTCATCAGCACTGAACATGCTGCCTGTTTTTACATGAACGGAAGAAACAGCAATCTTAGGCAGATAATGGACCATAGTTCTTCTGGATAAACACAATAGGCAGAAAGAAGCCCCAGAAAGTACTTTGGTGCAAAAAAAGTAGATGAACAATAGTTCAAAAATTCAAAAGGTTTGCAGTGTGACTACTGCAGTTATTCACAAGAAATAAACCAACTGAAACCTAAACAGAACCCTGCAACAGAGCCAATTGTTCACCTCTTAACAATTAAGAAAAATGTTTTATTACTTTTGGGATTAATTCACTACAAGGAAAAAGATTGTTAAAGTACATGTTTTATTGGGATTAAATAGACCAAGACCTTAGAAGAACACATCACATCATTGAAATTCTTTAAGCCTGCTCCTCTTCTCCCTCCTCCTCAAACTCTCCTTCATCTTCAGCAGTTGCATCCTGGTACTGCTGGTACTCTGACACCAGGTCATTCATGTTGCTCTCAGCTTCAGTGAACTCCATCTCATCCACACCTTCACCTGTGTACCAGTGCAGGAAAGCTTTGCGTCTGAACATGGCTGTGAACTGCTCGGAGATGCGCTTGAACAGCTCCTGGATAGCAGTGCTGTTGCCGATGAAGGTGGAAGCCATTTTTAGGCCACGGGGTGGGATGTCGCACACAGCAGTCTTCACGTTGTTGGGGATCCATTCGACAAAGTAGCTGCTGTTCTTGTTTTGCATATTGAGTATCTGCTCATCCACCTCCTTCATGGACATGCGGCCACGATAAATGGTAGCCACCGTGAGGTAGCGGCCGTGACGTGGGTCACAAGCGGCCATCATGTTCTTGGCATCAAACATCTGCTGGGTTAATTCAGCCACGGTGAGGGCACGGTATTGCTGGCTACCCCTGCTGGTCAGTGGGGCAAAACCAGGAATAAAGAAGTGGAGACGAGGGAAAGGCACCATGTTGACAGCCAGCTTACGCAGGTCAGCATTGAGCTGCCCAGGGAACCGCAGACATGTTGTGATTCCACTCATGGTGGCACAGACCAAATGGTTGAGGTCACCGTATGTCGGTGTTGTGAGCTTCAGGGTGCGGAAACAGATGTCGTACAGAGCTTCGTTGTCGATGCAAAATGTCTCATCCGTGTTTTCCACCAGCTGGTGAATTGACAGGGTGGCATTGTAAGGCTCCACCACTGTATCGGATACTTTGGGGGAGGGGACAATGCTGAAGGTGTTCATAATGCGGTCAGGGTACTCCTCTCGGATTTTGCTGATGAGCAGGGTGCCCATGCCTGACCCAGTACCCCCACCCAGGGAGTGAGTAAGCTGGAAACCCTGCAGGCAGTCACAGTTCTCAGCCTCCTTACGCACCACATCCAATACAGAGTCCAACAGCTCAGCACCTTCTGTGTAGTGGCCCTTGGCCCAGTTATTACCAGCACCACTTTTTCCTGTGGAGAAGAAGCAATGAATATCATACATACAGAGCTACAGGAAGCAGAAAACACCTGGCAAATTACAACAAAGACACAATCAGAATAAACCCAAATTTGACTGCAAAACAGATAAGACCATATCAGATTTACTGGTTTGTCTTTGTATGATAAGGAAAAAGAAAATGTAAACTATTAGAAATGTTATGCAATAGTTACCAAAAACAAAGTTGTCTGGCCTGAAAATTTGTCCGTATGGTCCAGACCTCACAGAGTCCATGGTACCCGGCTCCAAATCCACCAGCACAGCACGGGGGACATATTTCCCACCTGAAAATATTACAATATTAATATACATTTAATAAAGTACAACAAAAAAGTTTTAGAAGAATTTTAAAGCTAAGTATTACACTAGGTTACTATATTAAGGCTAGTTTAAAATTACAAAAAAAGTAGATAAATAAAAGAAACTACTCCAACAGGCTGCCAGTAGTGTGGTGCCACAATGACAATACTGTAATTCAAATCAATAAGCGCATGTCTGTTTCTGTAGTTTTGGAATTCCCTGTTTGAGTTTCATTTACCAAATCCTTATAATAATTATAGCTGCAAGCAGCGATTAGCAGGGACGTCATACAGAAAAAGACATTAGGAACATGACCACCGAGTTTCATACAGTTCAATAACAGTATGTAATTCGTTCAGTACAATCATGGGCGTAAATCCCGGGGGGGACGGGGGACATGTCCACCCCATCCGAGGGTTGTCTCCCCCCCCAAAAAAAATTATTTAAAAACATCGCACTCTCCATTATATGTATTCACTATTATATGAAAAATATATGTATGTATACCTAAAATAATTGTGTAAGTAGGAAAAAAAACTGCAAAAATGCATTTAGAAACAGTTGAGTTCCCCCCTCCCCTTCCTCACAGTGGTTTGACCCACTGCCTGTTTTCCCAGTTCATCTCACCTTCACTACACACACGAGTCAGGTGTGTGACTGCGGCTCAATTAATGTTTAACTCCATTAATTAGGGTATTTTATTCACTTTAAATAAAGCGATTCTCTTTAATGTAGTTGATGCAGACTCATTCATAAATTAGTTGCGGCAAAAATGCTGATTAGCGATGTAATTTTCCATGAATCTGCTCTATTAGTGATTAAAATATCACTTATCTAGTGAACGTTAGCTTGTTTACAATAGCTTGTAGCATAGTGCACTGACACTAACACACCAAAGCCGTTTCCCATGCAGTGTTTTATTTGGGACGACTTGGTATAATGTTAATTTAACATTAACACACAATTAGCATATTGTTTATCTGTACATTTACTAAATGAGCACTGTGCTACATCCGAACTGACCCCACTGTATTTTTATAATCAATTTCTTTTCTGTTCTTAAGTGTCTTCATTAATTTGTAAATAAAATGTTAAACATTTTTTTTAATTCCTTGTTTTTATTGTTATTGTATTTTTTTATGATAGTTTTACTTTATTTATGTAAAGCACTTTAAATTACCTTTGTAATTGACGCAGTCTCTGTGCTACAATAATAATGATAGAAACAACGTTTTTCACTGTGGGGACACTGTGTCTTTATACTGTAAGTACAATTTGACTGTATTATTTGTGTCCCCCTTCAAAAATTGCTCATGAGAAATTTTATATGTATTGTCCCCCCCTACTCTTAAATGAAATTTACGCCCATGAGTACAATATCAATAGAGAGTCAGCCTTTCATGCTTGAACACTAATATTAATAATCTAAGCAGTTGTAAGAGTGATTCTATCTAAGCACCACCAATAAACATATATCTACAAAATAAAATGTTAAAAAGGTTGCACAAAACAACAACAACAACAACTCACCAGTAGCTTCATTGTAGTAGACATTAATCCTTTCTAGCTGAAGATCACTGTCACCATGGTAACTGCCTGTTGGGTCAATCCCATGCTCATCACTAATTACTTCCCAGAACTAAGGGAACAAAATCAATTGTAAAAGAAGGGGGAAGGTTAGCTTATTCATTTTGTCTCAAAAACTTGTCGCCAAACACACAAAAAAATGATTGGATGACTGAAAATCACAGAAGTCTGTCTGCAAAGTCTTCAAAATCATTTTAATCGGCTGACGCAGGCGATGCGGACAGAAGTTTATCTCTCAGCTTCAATCACAGTTGAACATGTAGTTATTCATATAACAGCGAGAGTGTACAAATGTGGTGTTTGTAAGTCAGACCGAGGAGAATGTTTATTTCTTACCTTGGCACCAATCTGGTTGCCACACTGTCCTGCTTGTAAATGAAGAATCTCCCTCATTGTTGTTCGTCCAAAAAATATATACAAATCTGCTCTTAAGATACTACACTTCGTTCTCTCCGGCGAAATTGAACCCGAACGTCACAAACACTGCTATTTACAAGGTCAGAAATCACCCAAGCGCTCCCATTGGTCGCCTTACGTCGTAGACCCGCCCCCCAACGATTTTAATGGTGGAGGCAGGACTATTGGCTGAAAGTGCGAATACTCGCTTCTGATTGGCTGGTTTCACACTAAAGTTTTGACGGAATAAACATCTCCAAAGGAATCCTAAAAATATATTATTTAAAACTCTGTAGGGGGCTTTTTTTTTTTGCAGCTTCACTGTAGTATACATTAATATTGCGGCTTCATTTTACCTGCTTACTGACATCATTATTTTCCTTATCTAGTCTTGCTGTTTATTTGTGCCACAAAACTGACCTCAAATCATGCAGCCAGTTGTTGTGACGTGCAAATACTCGAATAAGGATTCGAGTGCATTTTCTATCATGTTCCACATTCAAACACTCATAAAACATTTTTCTAATGATTAAAAATGCACTATGGTTTAGAGTGATTTTGCCTTTACTTTTTTAAAATCTCAACCGTAAAATGACTGGAAATTTAAGAGTCTAAAAGACAGTGATACCTAATACTTAATAAGAATTATTTGAGAGATTGAGCAAACGTGTAAAAGAAAATCTATTAAGACTGTTCCCACCACCCATACCGTAAGTGTACGATTAGACGCGCAATACAAAGAAAAGTGCGGCTGGCCAGTGGCGCAGTGGTCAGTGTCCACAAACTGTGATTTTTTTTCATGCACCATAGAAAATGAATAATGCACAAATGGCATATTTACTTATAGCAGCTGGTGAAGAGGGGATAGAAAATAGAAACCAATAAGAAAACACCTAGGATCCACAGCAGAGCTGGTAAAAGTACACACATCCTTCACTTAAGCAGAAGTACAGATACTCATGTTTTAAAATTCTCTGGTAAAAGTTGAAGTACTGACTATGCTTTTTTACTCAAGTTAAAGTAAAGAAGTTTGGAAAGCACACCCTGTCTTTTTTTGTTGTTGTTATTATGAGTGCGTATTCATGTATTTATATTTTAAATAAAAATGGTTAAACGCGCTCAACTGATCATTGAAACTAACAAAAGTCTGGACAGATTTAGTTTGAAGCTCTGTTCAGGTGCAAATTCTGTCCTTTGCAATGAAGACCGGCCATGCATTTTATGATGAACCAATGGGGTCAAAATTCTGTTGGCCTGTACAATGGTTAATCTTAACTGGCACCGTGTTTGTGTCAGTTATTCAAGTCAAGTCAAGTCAAGTCAAATTTATTTATAGAGCACATTTAAAAACAAAAGCTGTTGGCCAAAGCGCTGTACAGAATTGAAGCATATAATAAAATACAAAATACAAAAGTCAACATAGGACACGGCATCAGATATTACACTAAAGTTATGACAGTGTGATTACTTATGATCATACGCAACAGTAAATAAATACGTTTTAAGAAGAGACTTAAAATCGGCGTATGTTGGCGCAGTTATTGTCATTGTGTTTTTATAATTATTGTGTAAGTTATTAGGTAGGGGTGAATGTTAATAGTTCAATGTTCGTCTTTTTAAACATGAACCTATAAAACGACATTATTATTATTATTATTATTATTATTATTATTATTATTATTATTACTTCACATAGTTTGACTGAAAAATAATAATGAAATTTTAATTGTTCATGAGTTTTTAACAGTAGAACAGTATCCTGATGTTTTTATGTCTTCTACCTTCCCTGACTCAGTGTTTTTAATTTTCTATACAAAACTTTTAAAAACATTATAATCATGAAGTGTATTTAATAGGTAATGGAGAGCAAAGGAGAACAGACAAACAATGTATGAATCTTGTTGAATTTTGCTTTTTAAAACACTAAAAAAATCACCTCTAATGCAGTCTACAATTAGCAGAAAATCTGAATTTGATTGATTTGTTTCAGCGACAGTTGGTAAATAAGAATTATTTCAAATGGAGAAAACCATGTATTTACTGCAATATCAATAGATTCCGATACTGTTGTTACACACAACACATCATATTTCTCTATTTGTAATTACATGTTTATTATAATAAAAGTTTTTAAGGATTAAAGATGACGGTGACATAATTGAGAGTAATGATTTGTCATCAAGTTGCTCTAAATATGTCTCATCCAATGACAATTCTGACTGTGATGCCCCGGACAGCACTGATGCAGAGATTTAAAAAGAAAAACTAAAAAGTCCATTAATGAAGCAGGTATCTCAGACAAGACAAAAGTAAAAGTTAAAAAGTGCACAAAAAAGGAGATAAAAGAAAGTGGGATAAAAAAAACAAAACAACTTGTGTGTACTTTGGGCGGCCGCACAGAGGTCGTCTAGCACAGAGCTGGCTTCCTAGGAAGACACAGTTTAAAAGCCTTGTCCTCCTTCTTTTTATCATCAGAGTGCTGCTGCATTAGTGCAACAGTAGGTCCAAAAAAAGAGCCTGTCCAGGCTCAACCGGCGCTCCTGCGATGCGATGCTTCTCACTATCGAGGAGACTGGAAAGATTAAGCAACACCGAGCGTTCTACAACCACTGATAAAGCCATAGAGCGCCTGCTCACTTGAACAGCTTGACATGCATTGCTGAGAACAAGATTGTTAACTGTAACAATCTCCTTCCAGAGATCGGGTGATGGCGACCCTTTCTCCAGGTGTTGTCCCAAATCAAGTAGGAGTTTGGCCTCATACGCAGACAACAGCAAGGAGACGTTAAGAGCTCTTATAGAAAGAGCCGAGGCTTTATACGAAGCCTGGTAAATGGACGCGGAGAAGCAATACATCTTACCTGGTAGGACAGGCTTGGGTGGTGCGAGCAGCCCACCCTGAGATGGATTAAGGTGTATGGCGATGGAAAGCTCGATAACAGGGGGATCACCCATGCAGAGACTTGCCATATCCTTAACCTTGCTTTTCACAACAGACATTGTCTCAAAGCAGCTTTACAGAATTTTAAGAGTTAAGGTGAATGGTGTGCATTTATCCCTGATAAGCAGCCATGGCGACTGTGGCAAGGAAAAACTCCATAAGATGTTTTGAGGAAGAGACCTTGAGAGGAACCAGATTTAAAAGGGGAACCCATCCTCATTTGGGTGACATCAAGAGTGTGATTATAAATCTTTAAACAATACAGAACACTGGAGAGTGAGAACTAACATGAGCACTGGAATGTAAGATTATGAGTAATGTTCTGTTTACAGCCTTTTTCAGTCATTTGCAGTTATAAAGCTAGGAGCTACTGAGCAACTCATAAAATAGTTCAACATTTGCAACCATCACAGATTCAACACCAGCTTCTAAATGCCAGAGCCTTCAAACACTCAAGGAGATCCAGTGACCAAAATCAATATGAGGTGGGATCCAATTGGCGCTGGTACGTCTCTTGATGGTTCGGGATGTTTGTGGGGTCGGCATCTACTTCTTTAAAGGTCCAGAATTTTCATGAGGTGGGACGTGACTGGGGCTGCTGAAATCTCAGGATGCCTCGGGATGGGTAGAGAAAGAGAAGCAGTGGAGAGGAATTAGCGTAGCTGCTGTTCATGATATTAACAAGCACAAGTTGATAATGTGCATTTGATAAGATGTTCTGGAGCACAAGGTTATGATATGTGATGTGTGTTATGTGTAGGTTTTGCTAAAAAGATCTTAATCTTCACTTAAACTGGAAGAGTGTGTCTGAGCCCTGAACACTGTCAGGAAGACTATTCCAAAGTTTAGGAGCTAAATGTGAGAATGCTCTACCACCTATAATGGACTTCCTATTCTAGGAATATCTCAGGAAACGTGACATATTGTAACGTGATGGGAACTACATACTGCAGATAGACACAAGAGAGTTATTTGTTTTAAAATATCACTACCTAACAAACACATTTAGAAAATACAGAACCACACTGTAATAGCCAGGAAAGTGTTGAGCAAATGGCAAATATCGTGTTTAGAGATTGCACTCTTGTGGCAGACATACGATACTGCAACAGCACAGTAAATTTACAGCACAAAATCATAGTTTTTATTTCAGGAGGGTGAATATATATATATATATATATATATATATATATATATATATATATATATATATATATATATATATATATATATATATATATATATATATATAATGGAGGAAATAGTCTCACAGGTTATACTAAACCCTGATATTGATATAAACAGGTCACTTAGGTATTTACTAACTGTATGGATCTGCAATTAATCATTTCTCCTTAAATGAGTAACCTTGATTTATCTTCCCTGTTTGGTGTATTTTAGCAATAAACTCATAACTTTTATTTCATGTTGCGTTTTTGTGATTCATACAGTGAAGATGCAGAGAAGGACTTTATCCTGGTCAGCTGAACAATCAGATCTTATAACACCAATCACCTGGAACTGCTTTAAACAGCTATAAGAAAGTCTCCATAATGTACTCAACTATTTATTCTTACTAAATACCAGAGGTGGGAAGTAACGGAGTACAAATACTTCGTTATTTACTTAAGTAGATTTTTCTGGTATCAGTACTTTACTTCTCTATTTATTTTTCAGACAACTTTGTACTTTTACTCATTACATTTTTACACAAATATCTGTACTTTTTACTTCTTACATTTTCAAAACCACTTTAGTTTTAATCCATTGAATTGGTGAAATATCAATATTTTTTTTATTTCGTCGATTTCAGCCGAACAACCGATTTCCTGTTACTGCGCGTCTTTTTCACTCGGCTGGTGTATTAAGTCCTGTCTCTCCCTCACCACAGATGTAGACTAGTTTACGAAGATAAGAATCAGCAGGCAGAAGGCAGTAAGACGTTTGGGGTTGACGTGGATGAGACAGAGGGAGTCAGTGATGTAAACATGACTGAGAACAAGTGTTAATAACATTTGGTGCTGTTTACAATAATTTTAATTTTGTAAACAGCACTAAATGTTATTAACACGCCATCAATTCAGCGCGCATTTCTGTTTTTACCATTTTTATAAAAAATGTAAATACATTAATAAATATCTAAATATAAAAGAGGGGAGATTAAAACCTTCGGGAAAAAATACATTTATCCACGATGTCCTTTCTTTACTTAGATATAAAATAAATAAACTCCAGATAAAAATATTTTTAATCAGTAAACTTTTGTTTTATTTCTGCGCCAAGTCTCAAATCAAACACCAAATCCGCCATGTGTTACACAATTAACCCTCTAGGTGGCGTTTTGTGGGGTTTTTTCCTCATAATGGCGACACAAACTACTTTTTACTTAAGTACATGTCAGAGCCAAGACTTCTTTCCTTTTACTTGAGTAAAAATGTATAATCAGTACTTCAACTTTTACCCGAGTATTTTAAAACATGAGTATCTGTACTTCTACTTAAATAAAGGATGTGTACTTTTGCCACCTCTGCTAAATACTGTTTTAATATAGCATCCACCAAATCAAATATCTGTAGATAAGCAACTCTCCAGCTTACAAAGTAATGAGAGCGAGTTTATTGTCCACAGCCATTTCAGCAAAGGACCAGTTCAGCAAGGGACCTTGAATTAGCCCTTTGTCTGAAAATAACAAGGAGGAAGTAGCCAAAGGGAGCAGCCTAGGCTAGTACTTTAGTTATCATTTATAATGAGATTTAAAAAGATTGTTCTTAAGGGACGCATTTATAAAAATATGTTGGTTATGTTTTTAAACAATGTTTCAACTATGTTTATTTAACCATGGTGATTGAGCAGTTTGTGTAACCAAAGAACAGATACTGAATTTTTTCAGGTAGGCAGGGACACACTAGCCTTTTTTGTTACATGACTGAAGGCGGTTTTCATAAAACATGCTGTGTCTGGTGTGTTCTTGGTAGATTTCCTTTACTGAATGTACTGCCAGCTTTTCCATGAAAGAATGAATCTACAAGAACAGCAATAATAAGCACACAATGAACCAGTTCTGGATAAAACACTGTGGCGAGGACACTTACTAGTCCTTATCCCAGTGTTTTCTGTAATGTAGCACTGTTTTATGTAGCACCAGGGTTCAGGAGGACCTTAGTTTAATTTCATTGTGTACTGAGACAGCTATATAAAAGGTGGAAATGACAATAAAAGCTTATTACAAAAGCAGAAAGAAGCCACTGAAACCACTTAATTAATTTATTCAGAGTTTCCACAATAAAACATCAACATTTGGGTTGTCTACATTTGCGCAAGATAAAAAAAAAAGTAAGACCATGAACCTCTAAAATTGGTAATAAAATTACCCAACTCAAAAATCCAACTGACCAAACTGAACCTTATGGCAAAACATTGCAGAGACAATTGGTCAATTAACATTGTATTGTACAACATTGTAGGGAAATGTATTACCTTTTGGGGAATAAATCACTGCAAGGGCAAGGATTATTATTTGCATGTTTTATTGCCATTGAACAGACTAAGCTTGCAAGTAACAGCAAAATGTACAGTATGAGAAACAGCTTGACAAACTCAAAGAAAGCTGTGAAAACCAAGTGACGGACAAGACATTCTTAAGCAAGCTCCTCTTCTCCCTCCTCCTCAAACTCTCCTTCATCTTCAGCAGTTGCATCCTGGTACTGCTGGTACTCTGACACCAGGTCATTCATGTTGCTCTCAGCTTCAGTGAACTCCATCTCATCCATACCTTCACCTGTGTACCAGTGCAGGAAAGCTTTGCATCTGAACATGGCTGTGAACTGCTCGGAGATGCGCTTGAACAGCTCCTGGATAGCAGTGCTATTGCCGATGAAGGTGGCAGCCATTTTGAGACCACGGGGTGGGATGTCACACACAGCAGTCTTCACGTTGTTGGGGATCCATTCGACAAAGTAGCTGCTGTTCTTGTTCTGCACGTTGAGCATCTGCTCATCCACCTCCTTCATGGACATGCGGCCACGGAAAATGGCTGCTACCGTGAGGTAGCGGCCGTGACGTGGGTCACAAGCGGCCATCATGTTCTTGGCATCAAACATCTGCTGGGTTAATTCAGGCACAGAGAGGGCACGGTATTGCTGGCTACCCCTGCTGGTCAGTGGGGCAAAACCAGGCATAAAGAAGTGGAGACGAGGGAAGGGCACCATGTTGACAGCCAGCTTACGCAGGTCAGCATTGAGCTGCCCAGGGAACCGCAGACATGTTGTGACTCCACTCATGGTGGCAGAGACTAAATGGTTGAGGTCACCGTAAGTTGGAGTCGTGAGCTTCAGGGTGCGGAAACAGATGTCGTACAGAGCCTCGTTGTCGATGCAAAAGGTCTCATCCGTGTTTTCCACCAGCTGGTGAACAGAAAGAGTGGCATTGTAAGGCTCCACCACTGTATCGGATACTTTGGGGGAGGGGACAACACTGAAGGTGTTCATAATGCGGTCAGGGTACTCCTCTCGGATTTTGCTGATGAGCAGGGTGCCCATGCCTGACCCAGTACCCCCACCCAGGGAGTGAGTCAGCTGGAAACCCTGCAGGCAGTCGCAGTTCTCAGCCTCCTTACGCACCACATCCAATACAGAATCTACCAGCTCAGCACCTTCTGTGTAGTGGCCCTTGGCCCAGTTATTACCAGCACCACTCTGACCTGTGGAGAGGAAGCAATTATCATACATACAGAGCTACAGGAAGCAGCAGACAAATTTACAAGATAACCATCACAATAAACCAGGATGACATATTTACTGGCTTGGCCCTGTATGATGAGGAAAAGAAAATGTAAAAAATTAAAAACGTTATGCAGTAATTACCAAAAACAAAGTTGTCTGGCCTGAATATTTGCCCGAATGGTCCAGACCTCACAGAGTCCATGGTGCCCGGCTCCAAATCCACCAGCACAGCACGGGGACATATTTCCCACCTGAAAAGATTAAAATATATAGACATAACTTAATTAAAACCACAAAGGGGAATTATAAAATGTTACAGCAGCCAGATCACAGACAAAGTACAAGCAATAAGGTGAATAATAATATTAAGGCTAGGTTACAATATAAAAGAAAAGAGAAAAACCCTAAACAAATTCAATGTGAAATATTAAATTAGATGAATAAAAACAATACACACGGGAACCACCGCAACATGCTGCCAGTCATGCGGCGCCATCTTGAGAATTATATATATATATTCAAAAAAAAAAAAAAAAAGATGTCTAACCTGAAGCTTCATTGTAGTAGACATTGATTCTGTCCAGTTGAAGATCACTGTCGCCATGGTAACTGCCTGTAGTGTCAATCCCATGCTCGTCACTAATTACTTCCCAGAACTGAGGGAGAAACAATTATAAAAAGCGAGAAGGAGAAGATAAAAAAAATGTAAGAAAAACAAAAAAAAAAACGTTGCGTCAACAAAAGATTTCCATGAACAACTATACTGACAGGAAGACTGAATCCGCATACGCAGGCTGTTCGCCCAGTTTTATCGCACCAACCTAAAAATAAAAACCATTTAGGCATATCTCTGGGCTTTTATTTAATTTGAGAATGTAGTTATAAGGACAGCCAGAGTGTTAAAATGTGGCGTTTGTTAGCCCGACTGAGGAGAAATTTCTCCATTTGGAAGCGACCAGAAGCCGGCAGCCATGTTAAGAACAGGGCGTGGCATGTTTAGCCTTTAGCAGCTGCATTGTTTCGCCGTTAGTTCATTACTGTTAAGCTCTTATCCAACAAATTCATCATTTACTGACTACTAAGCTTCACAATGACTGCTTACCACATGCGAGGATTAGTATTAAAATCGATAGATAACCGTTTATATATATATTTTAAAAAGACGACTTAAAAAGAAAGAAAGAAAAAAAGGGCGCGTAATAAGAGATACAATCATAGAAAATATACCGGATTTTTAAATGAACGAGACGAAACCTTTCACCATGTCAGAGAAAACGCCCAGGGGCCTTCAGACAGCCTCGGAGACACGCCTAAAAAAATCTATACAAGTGTTAAAAACAAAAGGCTTTCATTCTTACCTTGGCACCAATTTGGTTGCCGCACTGTCCTGCTTGCAAATGAACAATCTCCCTCATTTTGTACTCTGTCGCACAATCAAAAATATTTGTCGTATTGAGTCCAAGCCTTCGTTCTGCCTTTCGATAATGCAGTGGTGACTTGAGAACTATGCGCTAGTTATGCAGTCTGGGAATGCACCCAAGCGCTTCCATTGGTCTCTACAAGACATGCACCCGCCTCTCCAGCGATCTAATTGGTGGAGCCTTTTTTAGACTATTGGCCGAAGGTGCGTATACTCTCTTCTGATTGGCTGATTTTGTTGCTATACGTTTCAAAAATGTTTGCGTCCTGATCTTACCTGCTTATACAGTTATAACGGTTCTTATTAGCGGCAAAAACAACATTTAGAGGAATGCTGTAGGCAAGGCGATCTACAGGGCCCCCTGATTTTCTTCATGTATTTACAGTGGTGTACATTACAACCTGATACTATTAGCATCAAAGTTAATGCATTTATCTGACTGGTCACTTGTATTGGGTTTAATGTTCTTCTTTTTCTTTCGGCTTCTCCCATTTGGGGTCGCCACAGCGGATCATCCATCTCCAAACCCCCGTCCTCTACATCTGCCTCTTTCAACCCAATTACTTACTTGTGTTCTCTCACCATATCCATAAACCTCCTTCTTGGCCTTCCTCTTTTCCTCCTTCCTGGTGGCTCCATCCTCAGCATTCTCCTACCGATATAACCCATGTCCCTCCTCTGCACATGTCCAAACCATCTCAATCTCGCCTACCTCACCTAGTCTTCAAAACATTCTACATGCGCTGTCCTTCTAAAAAAACTAATTTCTATTCCTGTCCATCCTCGTCACTTCCAATGAAAACCTCAACATCTTTAATACATTAATTTGGATTTGTTCATTTTTAGCTTTTGTTTTTCTTCACTTTCATGTGGCAGTCCCTATGTAATGTCCCTGTGATGTGGCAGTGTGAGATCAGTGAAATAACCCCACCTTCAGATGAGGAGGTGGAGCAGGAACAGAAGGCTATGATGAAGGTTAAATGTCATGATGGGCCTGATGATGCAGCTCCTGCAGGCTCTGCTCAGTGCTTTCTAGCAGGCTAGTAATTGTATCCACACAGTTTGTTTGCACTAAATGGACATAAAAGAACCATGGTGTAAAAGAAAAACATCAAAGACTTACTGAAACACAATGGAAATTAATGTCAGTATATAATCACTACTCTTCAATCCTCTGCCCCCGGTCTGGCCCCAAATCTATACCTGAAAATAGTGGATTTATAATTAAATGTATTGGCCACTGAGTATATGAAACTTCAGCAAAAGACACTTTAACACTACAGACAGAAGGTTAGAAGTAAGCAAAGCGTATGATCATTACTACTCAATCAATGTGTCAGCTCATAAATTTCAGTACAATTCCATTACTTACCCACGTGTGTGGTATAAGAAACTGTGTGCCTTTTTCTTTTGATGTCCTCAGCTTTGTCTGCTTTGTGTGATCTCATTGGCCAGAAGCTGAAGACAGAAACAATAGGTAACTCAAGATCAAACCTACATAAATGGTCCCATTTGTCAGATTTCGATTGATGTAACAGATCCAACTTTTAAACAACACACTGTGTATCATTCAATACCTAACAAAATTAATTCAAGTAAAACAGAACACCAACAATAGAGAATAAAAAAATGTGTGCATAGTGTGGTGAAACAAATAAAATCCATATTTATAATCTCTATGCAATCTTACCTTTATGGACATGGAGGGAAATTGATAAGCATATCAATACTACAAGCAAAGTAGGAACAGAGCATTGTACTGATTTTTAAACATTAGTTTAATAAATCTTTTTTTTACCACATTGGGAAAATGTTCTTTACAAAATAAAATAATGCAATAATTATACTGTGTCAAAATCATTATCTGTGCCTGCTCTGCACTTGGCACTATTTGATCAAGTGACATTCACAAATGCTCGATAGGAACAGAGCACATGGGCATGATTCAGCGTGAAGTCATTGTCACAGATTGTGCCCCACTTGCTATTATTGAACATCTCCACCCAGCTCTTGTTAAGCAGGAAGGGATCCACACACAACTAAGTATCAGCACTGCATCCCATACACTCACTATTGTCAAGTAAAAAAAAAGAAACAAGGACAGGGATATTTTTGTGTGAACTGAGAGTCCCTTGCACATACCTTACTTTGTCAGAACCAAGAACAAACCTCTAGGGACATAAAATACATATTTCTTATCTTTAATGTAAAAGAGAAGAGAATGGTTTGAAAAGGCATACATCCATCTATGTATGCAATTAATGGGACACAAGCAAGTCAATATGGCATTATGCAATACTTATAATGGCCAGTTGTGTCATTTATTTCCCTTCCTTGATGGTGATGAATTTGGTTGTGATTTTGGCTGCTCTGAGCTGATTTACAAGTGGTAAAGGATAGCTATACTTAATCGTGTTCTGGTCCAACCCTATGATAGTTCATACAGGGTCTGAACCACCTTTTTTCTCCCTGAGAAAAATTCAGATAATACTCTTGACCCTTTGAGGGGAAAGCTCACAAGTGTATCCCTCATAGCTTGGTAGCAGGTAGGTGTGGTTTATTGGAGGCATGGTTCCAGGCATGAAGACCTTAAAGAATTCATGGTATTATGTTGGAATTTTACTTTGTAGGGGGAGTCATGACTTTCAGTGGAGGAATGCTGTGAACATTTGCTATGTTGAGACATCTGGTTAGGCACTCTTGTGACCAGCAGCACATCTATCTCTCTTGGTCCAGGAGATTTAATGATTGTTTGCCAGCAACACAGAACTTGGATACTGTTGTCACTAGGAATAAGATCCTCCTCCCATGAAATCTTTAGTAAAGGCTTGGGCATAGGGAGAGGCAGAGGTTGGAAACTGGATTGTTTATTTTGACAATGGTTCTGTCACTGAACCATAGTTGATCAAATTGAAAATGCTGAAAAATTGTTGTTGAGACCATCTGAGTGCCTTATCTGAACAGGGATGAAAAATGCTTGAGCAGTTCACTACTTAGAAAGACTCATAAGTGATTTGTGTTGCCACCAAGTAAATTCTAAACTTTTTGCACCATTGTGATTTCAAACTTGTGAACTTTGTCTTGCATCTGCATAATTTTAGCATGTCTGACATCATTGGAAGTATTTTCTTAGTTTTTGGTACAGGTAGAAGTTAACAAGGGAATCCAGAAACATATGTTCATAAAGACAAGTTCGGTAAGTAAAGTAAGATTCAGACCATGGGAATACATCACGTTAGGAGATGGATCAATCCACCTGCTGCCTGCATCAAGAGTTCTGACCTACAGAGTGAATTCACCAGCACATTTCCCTGAATCATAGACAGGCGTTGTTCTTTAATGTTCTTGCTTTTGAATTGATAATTTAAAAAGATATGAAAAATCACTTGATGAAATGGTTATAAGACAAAATGCGCTCTAACCTGTGTCCATACTACTGTTGCCTAGCTCAGTGCCTTGTCCATGAACAAATTGATGAGCCAAAGGTATTGCTAAAATGCTTGTCTACGTATGGAATAGGTAAAGGTGTAGATGGTGAACAGTACAGTTGTTGCAGCTTATCAGCAAACCTTTTTAACTCACTACATATCTGATTTAAAGATATGAAATACAAGAGGAGAGAGGGGCTAAGAGGATAGAGACATATGCAACATCAAATAAGATATATGCTTATATAAGATATATAAGTCCTGAACCAGAGCAAAAATGAAAAACTGATGAGCAAGTGTTCACAGTAGGACTTTGAGATGCTTCTTGACATTTCAGGACATGTATAAGATTAAATAAGATGAATAAATTAACCTTTGGGAAGTTGTCCTAGAAATGATAAGTGGTTGGCGAAGAAGGCCACAAAGAACTCCAAATTTTCTTCACCCGCAGTACATGGAATAAAGCATATGGTTGAATGACATTTTTAATATAAATATTTAATTTATGCATTATAGGAATTTGTCACCTAATCATCATCCCCTGCATCTGCAGCGCATGGGTGACACCCTGTCCTGAATACTGCAAAGTGGGCTGTAAGAATCAGAGGTGGAAAGAGCACTAAAATATTCTACACAAGTAAAAGTACTGTTACTTAAATGAAGCTTTAATTAAGTTCAAGTGAAGTTACCGGTCTAACAATCTACTCTATTAAAAGTAAAAAGTGGCTCATTTAAAATTTACTCAGGGGTGGAGTGAGGGTAAGTAGTTTAATAAGAACAAGGGGATATCAATTCCAAACTAGTAGTTTTTAATGTAAGGAATTACTTTACAAATTAAAGTGTAATAACAAAAAAATAACAAAACAAAAAAACTGATACAGTCCATGACCTATGATACATGACTTACTCTAATGTGAGTTACGGACTTTTGCAGAAAAAAAAATATCTCCTTTTATTATGTCATTTATGATGAACCCACAAATGCAGATTAAGAATTCAGCTCATACATTAAACAACTTTCGATTCAAGGGCATTTCGCTTCCATCTGGGTCTGCATCACTGGTGTCTGTCTTGTCTGTTTTCTTTCTTGTGAGATTAGCACATTTGTTCTCATCCTTTCAATCATTCAGTGCAGTAGTTTCCAGAGCTCAATTTTTTCCCCATGCCTTATTTATTTATTTATTTTTTACTCAGTAACAGATATGATTTAAAATTTATTTTAAGTAAGTGCAATACTTTAAACAAAACATAATTAAAAGTAAAAAGTGGCTCATTTAAAATTTACTCAGGGGTGGAGTGAGGGTAAGTAGTTTAATAAGAACAAGGGGATATCAATTCCAAACTAGTAGTTTTTAATGTAAGGAATCACTTTACAAATTAAAGTGTAATAACAAAAAAATAACAAAACAAAAAAACTGATACAGTCCATGACCTATGACTCATGACTTACTCTAATGTGAGTTACGGACTTTTGCAGAAAAAAAAAATCTCCTTTTATTATGTCATTTATGATGAACCCACAAATGCAGATTAAGAATTCAGCTCATACATTAAACAACTTTCGATTCAAGGGCATTTCGCTTCCATCTGGGTCTGCATCACTGGTGTCTGTCTTGTCTGTTTTCTTTCTTGTGAGATTAGCACATTTGTTCTCATCCTTTCAATCATTCAGTGCAGTAGTTTCCAGAGCTCAATTTTTTCCCCATGCCTTATTTATTTATTTATTTATTTATTTATTTATTTTTTACTCAGTAACAGATATGATTTAAAATGTATTATTTTAAGTAAGTGCAATACTTTAAACAAAACATAATTAAAAGTAAAATTACAGATTTTAAAAACTTCTTTAGAAAGTAGAAGTACACAAAAAAAACTATTCAATTACAGTAAAGCGAGTAAATGTAATTTGTTTCTCCCCCTGGTATAAATTGAAATCAACATTCTTTTCCTAATAGGTGTATTACCTGACTAAAATTCAGATCAAGAATATTCAATGTAATCTAATCAGAGTTTAAGTTACAAGCTAATGTTGATTTAAAAAACATTGGACTTTTTAGTGTTTTGACCAAAAAGTCATTAGCATTAGCATAAAACCCTTTATATATTTTATTTTGTATGCGTTTTGGTTACAGAACCTTACACTCTAGATAAAGTGTTGTTTATTGTGACATGTATGTTGGTGTTATGAATGTGTTCAGTACATGTAACATCAATATTTGAAAATATGCTGACAAATCCTACCCTGAATTTATTTCCAGCTCATACATAACACACAGAAAGAGTATGTGTTTGTTTGATTTGTATTTTCAATAAAAGGACCTGGGGCAAGGTGGTCCCTTGCTAAATGTTACCCTCTATTTTAACCTAAGTGAATGTTTGACCATTTCCTGAGTTTTCCTGAACGACTTATGTCATGTTATGTCATATAATGTCATGTCATTCTCCTCCTTATTGCTTTCAGTGTGAGAACAATGCAATAATTTGAGCCTTGTTTCTTCCCAGGCTGTCATGCCTCCTGAACAAGGAACCTCTCATCTCACTTTGTCCTTATACATTTCACCCTGCTGAGAGCAAAGCATTGGCCATACTCCATTGCCCTGTTCTGCAGAAAGTTGCTTCATAAGCACTCCTTTCAGGTAGCAGGTCAAAGTTGCTGATTTGGTCTGACGCTAGAGTATAGTATGCCCAGTGGAGTCGGGGAACGCTGACTAACATGAGAACCTCCCGCCACCTAATTAAATTCACAAAAGGCATGGAAATTACCAGTTGAATAATGTGTGTAGGAGTGGGGCAACAATGAACAGTGCATCGGAAGAGTGCTTGTTTAAAATCACTGCAAAATCAGAGAACTACATATATAGATTCTTTTAAACCCTTTAGATTTTTCCAACAATACATTTCTGTTTTTGTGATACTGATGCCAAAGGCAAACTGGCTATTAAGGAGATGTTAGACCATAAGTTAGTAATTAATACCAAGGCATTTGCTGTGTATATGTATATTCATTGTCAAAGCTTCAGGTCAAATTTCATGTTAGCTGTCCTTTCCTATAGACTGATTCGACATGTTGGCAGTGTTCCAACAGTAACTCTGTGGGAATCATTAAGCCTGATCATTCAATATATTCTCAATTCCAAAGCAGTCACTGACCAACTTGTGTCACCACTAATAACCACACAGACAGTTTATTGAGCATTACAATCGACTTGGCATAATTACCACTCTGTGCATGAACACAGCCAGAGGAACACATTAGCACAAAAAGTGTGTTAATTCCTCTGTCACACAGTGTAGAATTTCTAATGTGACTCAGATATATGAAAGTGAAGTTATTAGTTTGGCCACATATTATGTATGATAGTTCATGTCTAAATCTATGTGATGGATTTATTTCTTGAAATGGTAGGGGTTGCACTGAATATGTCTGTTGTTTCAGTGCCTTTACCCTAAATTGAACCTAAAACTTATTATTTAGCAACTCCAAAGAATAATTTAGTAATGATGTTAAAACTGATAAAAAAAAATGTATGAATGTACTGACTTGCGTCTCAAGAATGGAATCAGCACCAGACTTCCAGAACACAGTTGGCTTGCAAACATGGCTGCCACAAACACCAAACCTATGAACTCTGTCATGTTCAAGCTCATTCCGATAACACACACCTGTACAATAAATTTCCCCTAACTTCACAACAGTCAGCTATCGAGAGAATGGCAGCATTAAATTAATATATGGTACTGATGATACTGGTGATTTATTATCAGTATACAGAAAGTATGGTAGGTATAGGACTGGACCCACAGATCGCTTTTGGTGGTTCAAGGAGTTATACAGTTTGTGGAACCAAAAACACCAGTATGAAGTGCTAAAAAAATTGCAAGAGAACATAAGTGTCAAAGTCTCTTTGGGAGTCATTAGTGAGAGTAGTGTTTACTCTGTTACCTGGTTACAGGACTCAAGGAGAGGACACCATGTTATGAATGT
The DNA here is from genome assembly GCF_014805685.1 of Silurus meridionalis. Classification (NCBI taxonomy): domain Eukaryota; kingdom Metazoa; phylum Chordata; class Actinopteri; order Siluriformes; family Siluridae; genus Silurus; species Silurus meridionalis. The sequence goes on along the minus strand of NC_060888.1, from coordinate 18,068,298 downwards.
TGCTCACCTCTCTTCAGCTTACTTGTAAATGAACAATTTGTTGTGATATAATAACGCAGATATTAATTTGTGTGTATACACATTAGTGTTCTTTCACCTTATGAACAGGTCCAAACATGGTTCAGGCTAATATAATTGTTGTTATGAAGGTTTATTAGATGGACATGTGTTATTTTAAATGTTGTGTTTGTGTATGTGTGCTTCAATGGATTTGCAAAGGCAATAAAAGAAGCAGTGTATTTGTGTTTATTCTTCAGAGAACATTTATGGCATTTGGCAGATGCCCAAAATCAAATTGACAATTATTTTACTTACACAACTAAGCAGTTGAGGGCTAAGTGCATTGCTCAAGGGCCTAACAATGGCAACTTGCTGGTGCTGGGATTTTAACTCATGACCTTAGATGTCCAACATTTTCACCACAGAGCTAACACTTCCTAGAACATTAAATGACAATTGTTTTTTAATTACTCTTGTGATTTAACATGAATAGAATTATCTCTTTTCTCACTCCTCAAAAACTCCTTCTTACACACTTAAACTTCTAGATCTCTTTGCTGATAAAGTTCTGAAATCTTTATCTTCTCCCAGTCCACTTCAGTCTTCTGCCACTTAGTGTATCTTCCCAGTGACCAAGTGCACCACCCTGAAGTGTTCTTCACAACAGGCTTCATGCTATTTTTTCCATGATAGCAATCAGTTGTGGCTTTTTCTTCAAAGATGATGGCTTCTGGTTCTGCTGTTTTCTTGTTTGTTTGTGTGACTGCCATGTAGTTCTACCCAAGTACTTTCTGCAAAGATGAGGGCTGACTCTGTAATATCAAGGAAAAATCTCAGAGCAGTGAGTTGTCTGAATGCTGATGGCTCATATACCACAGTGAGGAACAAACAAACATATCTTAAGAAGAGTGATATAAGAAGAGTGTATAAGAGTGGAGGAAGGTCCACACTGGTGGACTATATTCTATATAGGAGAAACAACCTGAAGGAGATTGTAGACTGTAAGGTGTTGGCAGGGGACAGTGTAGCTAGACAGCATCGGATGGTGGTCTGTAGGACGGTTTTGGAGGTGAAGAAAAAGAAGAGAATAGTGAGGAGTGAAAAGAGAATAAGATGGTGGAAACTAAAGGAGGAGGACTGTAGTGTAAGATTCATAGAAGAGGTCAGGCAGGGGCTCGGTGGTGCTGAAGAGGTGCTGGATGACTGGGCAACTTTGCAGAAGTAATAAGGGAGACAGCTAGGAAGGTACTTGGTGTGACATCTGGAAATAGAAAGAAAGACAAATAGACGTAGTGGCAGCAGGTAAAGAGGGATGTGGCGAAAACCAAGGAAAAGTCATATGAGGAGCTGTATGAGAAGTTGGACATTAAGGAAGGAGAAAAGGACTTGTAGTGATTGGCCAGGCAGAGGGAATGATATGCTGCAAGTTAGAGCAATAAAGGATGGAGATGGAAATGTGTTGACTAGTGAGGAGAGTGTGTTGAGAAGGTGGAGGGAGTATTTTGAGTAGCTGATGAATGAGGAAAATGAGAGAGAGAGAAGGTTGGATGGTGTGGAGATGGTGAAGCAGGAAGTGGATAAGATTAGTATCGAGGAAGTGAGAGCAGCGATTAAGAGGATGAAGAGTGGAAAGCCGGTTGGACCAGATGACATACTAGTAGAAGTATGGAGATGTTTAGGAGAAATGGCAGTGGAGTTTTTAACCAGGTTGTTCAACAAGATTGAGTAAGGTGAGGGTATGCCTGAGGAATGGAGGAGGAGTGTGCTTGTACCGATCTTCAAGAATAAGAAAGATGTGCAGACCTGCAGTAACTACAGGGGAATTAAATTGATCTGTCACAGTTATGGGATAGAGCAGTGATGGGCCGTGCATTTGGTACCTGGACCTTCAGTGGGGACGTACCCAAATGAATCCACCTCTTAGTGCCACCACTATCACGTCGCAATTGTAGAAACCATCAATACTATACAAAAACGCAATATAACAATGTGTGGCATTACAGAGAGAGGCATTTTGCATATAGAGGGTGAATACCATTTTTAATAAAGCAAGCTCCAACCTCTACACTAGAATCATCTGCAGCAGTTCGGAATCAATATTTGGCATGAAAAAAAGTCTAACTCAGATGTTTTATTGTGTGCAGAGCGTTACAGACGTGTTTTGCCAGTCAAACTTGGCTAACAGTTTCCCTCTGACCAACCAATCAGAGGACGGAAAAATGCTAGGCAAATTTTTTATCTGATTGGCTAAAGAAACAGACCCATTGATTATAGAGACTAAGGTAAAAAGGCCAGAAGTACTGACTTTGAAGGCATTTGGCAGATAAGATTGACATGGCAGCACACAGAGACTAAAATCTGATTGGACAAAAAAAAAAAAAAAGATCTAACATCCACATACATGTACTAGAAGCAGTGCAGCCAAGAGAAATGCTATGAAATGAAGAGAATAAACTGTTAGGAATAAGTTAATAAAATTTCATGGAACAAACATTAAAAATGTATGTGGGTCAGTGCTTTTGATAGTGTTTGAAAGAAGGCTTTGCTGGCCCTGACTGCCCACCACTGGGAAAGAGTATTGGAAGCCAGGCTGACAGAGGAGGTGACCATCTGTGAGCAATAGTATTGCTTAATGCCAAGGAAGAGCACAAGGGATGTTGATGGAGAATTATAGAAGTCAGTAAGAGTTGCATTGTGCGTTTATGGATTAAGAGAAAGCGTATGACAGGGTGCCGAGAGAGGAGTTGTGGTATTGTATAAGGAAGTCAGGTGTGTCAGAAAAGTATGTGAGAGTGCAGAACATTTATGAGGACCGTGTGACAGCAGTGAAGTGTGCAGTAGAAACGACTGGTTCAAGGTGGAGGATGGACTGCATCAAGGATCGGCTCTGAGGCCTTTCCTGTTTGTAGTGGTAATGGACAGGAGTCTCCGTGAATTATGATGTTTGCAGATGATATTGTGGATTGTGGTAAGAGTATGGAGCAGGTTAAGAAGAGCCTGGAGAGGTGGAGGTAGCAGAGCTGAAGATGTTAAGGTTTTCGTTGGGAGTGACGAGGATGGACAGGATTAGAAACAAGTTTATTAGAGGGACAGTGCATGTAGGACATTTTGGAGACAAGGTAAGGGAGGCTCGAATAAGATGGTTTGGAAATGTGCAGAGGAGGGACATCGGGTATATGGATAGGAGAATGCTGAGGATGTAGCCACCAGGAAGGAGGAAAAGAGGAAGGCCAAGGAGGAGGTTTATGTATGTGGTGAGGGAAGACATGCAGGTAGTTGGTTTGAAAGACGCCGATGTAGAATACAGGAGTGTATGGAAAGGATGATCGGCTGTGGCGACCCCTAATGGGAGAAGCCGGAAGAAGGAAGAGGCTTGCCTTGGGTCAACCAACAAATAAGCTGATGGTATACAATTCATTCTGATTGACATTGTGAGAACAAAGTTTCACAGTTTTGATACTGGTGACCTGGGTTCTAACCATTCTCACAAGCAGTAAAAACAACAATCGGAAGAACGTTCTTTAGCCTTTGGGTATAGAATATTTTCTATGCAATTCCTCAGTGTTGGTCTTTTAAACACATCTTAATAAATACAGAGATTCGTTAATTAGGTACATTGTAAGCTTTAGTCCGTTTTTAATATTATTTATTGCAAGATCATGGATTGGTGGAAAATATTAGTCACTGACTTACCTGGTAGACTAGATCATGTATGCTAAACAGGTCCTGAATGTTGCATTGTTGTTATTAGAAACATCTCAAGTTCATCAACTGTGCAACAGGTATAACTAATAATGAAATTACAGACCTATAATACAAACTAAATAAAATGTGTGTACAATGAAATCGAACTGGAATTGGCCAGTTTGTCTCAAACAAAAAGCAGTTTACCAAACACTTTCAAGACATCAAGAGAAACAAAACATTTATTTCATTTATAAATGATCTTTAATGTCTGAAACGGAATCAACACATATACCTACGACATACCCTCAAACTGGGTTTTGTTCGTTACCACACAAGGCCAAGCTGCTGCTTTCTCAGTCTAAACTTTATAAAAATAATATGAGATGTTCCACTGGTACTGGGGTGTAGTACAAACTGTTTACCAAAATAATCTTTTTTTTTTTTTCCTGTAGCAGAGAAATCATTAAAAAGACATGCATGAGTGCCATGCAAGAGGATCAATAAAAATCCATTGAAGTCAACTTATTCCAATCCACTTATTTCCATCCCCGTGCTTTTTGTATTTTTGCTGAACACAAATTCTGCAAGTAAAGTTGGTATAATGCTTTCTTCTTGTTTTAGGAACATTGTGTGAACTCCAATTAACAGTCTCTCAATTAACTTGAGCAATTTGCTCACACTCATGAGTCTTCCTCTGGATCCAGGCCATGTTTCTCTAGGTAACGTCTACAGAAAAAGGGAGAGAAAAGAAAGACACCTGAGTAATTTGATGGCTGAATCTCATTTACAAAATTCACATTTTACTTCCTCTTGGAAATTAATTAACAAGTAATTTCTTTACATATGAGGAACTTGCCCAAGATATCAGCTCAGAATATATATACCTACATAATGCTCACTGGTAACCTGCCAAACTGCATTGCTGAGTTTAGCATAGTATATGCTGCTGCTTGTCTTGTTATGAATTGTTCAAACTTGCTCAAACAAACTGCATACACAAAGTTATTCTATGATGATAAGTTTAGTTTTTTTTTATATTAATAATTTAAAGTTATAAAATAGTTCTTTCCTAATATAAAGTGTTGAGATTTTACCTTCTTGCATAATCATACAAGGCTGCTTTTCTGTCCTGTAAAGACATGTGTCTGTCTGTTGGTGATTTTCCAAAAGCTTTGGCAGCTGACTGTAGATTAAACACAACAATGTTTTCATAATAAAAGAATAAAATGGTTCAACAAATAAACTTGCACAACATCATAGACAACATGACAAGCAGGTTCGGCAGGTAGCAGGTTCTCCAATTGCATGTGGAAAACGAGCAAAAGTATACTTTTATTCATAAGACAAACTGACTAGACTGTAATCAGCAATTGTAACCTGTGCACAAACCAATACATACAGAATGTTTTTTTTTTTGGGTTAGGGTTAGAGGTTTTTGTTAACATTTATGAGATCAGTGAAAGATTCCCACCTTTAGATTAGGAGGTGGATCAGGAACAGAAGGCATGGCAGAGGGTAAAGGTTGTGATGGGCCTGATGATGCAGCTTCTGCAGGCTCTGTACGATACTGCTCAGTGTTCTCCAGCAGGTTTGTAATTGTTGTATCCACACAGTTTGTTTGCACTAAATAGACATAAGGGACCATGAAGTAAGAGAACACATAAGACTTAATGAAACACACAACCAAAAGTGATGCAAGTGCAACAGTATAAACAATAGGTTAGGGAACCATAGAAGAAAATGCAATTTTGGTTCAAATGTAACCAAAAGCAGCTATTTGATTGCTGGGATCAGGAATACTAAAGGTGTCTTACACAGATCTTTGGTGATGACACTTAAAGGGACATCTGGTAGCACTTCTTTAACCTGATGTGCCATGCGGATCACTCTGGGATCTTCTGCCTCAGTGCTTGAGACCAAAAAACCCTGTGCCACGGTACGAGGTCTTGCCCCCAAGTCTATATGTGAAAATAGTATGATAAAAGGTTTTTACCATTGAGTATATGAAACCTTTGCAGAACACCACAGACAGAAGGTAAGTAGTAAGCACATCATCTTTACTTGGCATTCAATGCTTCAGCTCATACATTTCAGTACAATTGCAGCGCTTACCCAGGTGTGTGGTATGGGAAACTGTGTGCCGTTTTCTTTTGATGTGTTCAGCTTTGTCTGCTTTGGTGATCTGTGTTGAAACAACACCGATCTCTGTGGCCAGAAGCTAAAAACGAGAACAATAGATATCACAAGGTCAAACCTTCTTAGATGGTCCCGTTTGTCCAAGAATTGCATTTGATGTATCAGATCTAACTGTTTGAACAAAACACAGTGTTCAGTTTAATAACTGCTGAAAATTCTGGTTACACTGAATGTCGGCCGAGTGAACCACAACATTAAAGGTTCATCATTTGAAGCAATGAGCAGTGATTACCATACATGCATGTATTTATTCCTTTTATACTTGTATTTATAAGTGTGAAAACAAAAACAAGAAGGTACCTCTTGGACTCTGTTGGCAAATTCTTGATGTGATTCTTCATCCTGTCTTTGCACTGTTGGCAGCCACCTGACAAGAAAGTTATAATGAAAAGGGAATGATAAAAATCTCTCGTTAACCAATGATTTTTACTAAATAAAATTGACTACAGTCAATTAACCTAATAATTAGTAATAGTTTATTACTAATTGATTGCTTTATAAATTATTTCGAGCAGTTGAACTATTTTTCCATAATAAAGATTGTAATGCATGAATGCATAAGTTATTACTTGGTGAATTATAATCTACAGGCGGGGATTTATATTTAAAAAAAAAAAAAAAAAAAAAAGAAAATTGTACCAGTAGTAGGAAGGTAGTAATATTTAGTACCTTACTTGATACACTGTAAACGGGACAAAAAACATCCACAGCAATTCGTTCAGCCACGAGCATTCTGGTACATTCTGAAAGGAGGAAAAAAGCCACCAAGTGCTTTTATGAATTCAGAACAGCTGGAGGTGACATCCATTCAACTGAACAAGGAAAATATATTCATAATGCTCTAGGGATGTTGCCCCCTAGAATTCCATTGCCAGCTGTTTCTGCTTTAAACATGACCTCTAAACGGACACAGTGCAGGGGGTTAAATAAAAAGCAGCATTTTTTTTTATATTAAACAACAAATCAAAATAAACACAACACTTATGCTGGCTAATGTATACCAGCTACTCTAATGACATTCACCCAAATCATTAAATAATATCACCATATGTATAAGCTACTATAAATAACATTATACCAAGCCAGTTACTTAGACCAGCAGTCTTCTAAATACATGTTATAGAAAATTGTTTCTGACCCAATATATTAATTCTTTATTTGTTTTGCCACACAAAGGACATAAGTGAAAAAAGTTGTCCACAGGACATTTTACAGTTCGACTTGGAAACCAACAGTTTTCCAGTCATACTCGGCATGAAATATTCTTCTATATTAACGTGTCATCTTTTATAGCTAAAACTAGATTTTAAAGCATTTTGAAAGGCTTTTGTCAAGACATAACCAATTGACAGATAAAACATTTGAAGAAATAATGCTTTTATTTGATTTATTTCTTTTCTAGCCTACATCTTTACACAGAATTTTGGAGTCCATCTGTGGTTGATAAACCAATCCCCTGCATAGAAGTGACAAAAAAAATAAAGTGCATAATAATAATCAGGGTGCAACCTCATCATTCAATAATTTCAACATTCCATTTTGATACTGAAAGGTGTGAAACCAGTTATTTTATTTTTATAGAACCTTGCAAATTCAATTTAATTATTTCACTGCATTTCTGTATTTCTGGTACTTACACTCAACAAAATATTTGAATAATTTTCCTCTATATTGTGTTGGTAGTGTGCAATACATGAAAAAACACTAGGTGACAGTTAAAAAGGATAATCATATAATAATTACCACAGCTATGAAGGGCCTCCTCACCCTTAGCGCTACTGGTTGTACAGCGTCTACCACAGAGAAAGGCCAGGAGCTAAGAAAACGAGAGGGAGAGAAAGAGTTATTTATTTAAAGATTAGTCAAACTACTTCTGTTACTACTATTAATAATAACAACAGGGTCTAAACTCATGGTGCATTAATTTTAAAAGCCAGTCGGAAGTGGAAATATTTGACATATTTTGTGCTCACAAAGACTGTAATGAGCAAACACATATTACTGTCCTGTCACAGCTTCACACTGGGCGATTAACCGGCTTTCAGACAGGCAGCTTCCAGGAAGCTTATTCAGAACCTGGCAAACATCCCAGGACAGCTCTGCTTCTAATCACCTAAGCACTTGCACCATGCACCTTACCTAAGCACAAAAAGACTTTTGCCCTATTCCAACATTGTTCATTCTGGAATTTCACTTTCACATCAAAAATGATAAACATCCTGACACAGTCTGGAAATCAACAATAACACCGAGTTGGCATAAAAAGAAAAATTGAAGGGAGCCATAGTAGCACTTATAGTGTTCTCTACATTAAGTAGGCATCGTGAGCTAACCTGAACTTGAGCAGGCCAGCACGCCCATTGGTTGTGTCTTCTTCTGGGAATAGCAGTAAGGGCAGAGATTCAGGAACAGCACAATACCCACGCAGGCTCTGTGCCAGCTCAGCCCTGCTGCCAGTCACAGTGCCCAGTTCCATGAAGCCCCGTGCCCAGCACACAAACCCTGAAGGGCCCTCCAACAATGGCTGGAAAGAACGAAACAGGAGATTGAAAAGAAGTCAAATTCAGCCATTACTTGGCATACATAGAGAAGTTATTGCATAACCACACCATCTAATAAACTAGACCATGTGATACAACTGAATGTGCAGAGTTCCCCAAATTTTCTCTCTTCCTTTTTTTCTCTTCATGTAGACTTATTGCTAAATGCTTAACTAAACAAAAATCAGCTAACTGGCACTCCTGCTTAATTCATAATGTAATAAACGTGAATAAAGATATAAAAAGAACATTTAAGCAAATGAATACTGGACAATCAACCTTGCAAAGTTGTACTTCATAATGGTGTAGACTATTGCCTAATTTTTCATTTTTTTTTGTCCTCCAGCTTATATGTTAACTATGACGAACAAATTGTTATTCAGCTCCAAATGTATGAAAACAAATCAAGTGCACACTAGTTTGCTGTTTTTTTTTGTTTTTTTTGAGATGGCACCACACTGACTCATAACAGATATCTAACTCTGAGCTAATTAAACAAAAAAGATAAATATATTGGAAATAAGCTCTATAGTCATATACTCACATAACCATCTAGTAAGTAATTTAAATTTTCTAGTAAGTAATTCTTTTTTTTTTTTTTTAAAGCAATGGTTGAAGACCTACCTCTACCCGAAACACTTAAATTAGCACTTTCCAAGTTTGCTTTGTAGAATTCAGAGTTATTTTTATATTAAGCTTGTAATCTAGCATACCAGTGTAGATTTATTCATTGCTAGAAACTCAAAGCACTTTTGTACGTCACTCTGGACAAGGGCGTCTGCTAAATGCGGCAAATGTAAATGTAATTTTATAAATAAAATTAATTAAAAGATCGGTTTTCTTTACAAAAACAGTATTTGCCTATGGAGTGCAGTTTTGGACTGGGTTTGACAGTGTTAGCAAAAAGCAGACAGTGGCCTTACAAAAAAATCAGTATGCATTACAAATAGTTCATAGTGAATAACAGACTCTTCCATTTTTGTCCTTACAACTGAATTACACATCCCTCATGCTTTCAGCTATTGTGTATCAGTAAACCCAAACAGATTTGAATGTTTAAAGCTCATGTGGCACGTGTGTTTCGGGAATTTATTAAATTTTCTTATTTCAAACAACTTGCTTTTAGTTTTGAACTATTTGTTGTATTTTATTGCATAAGTGCTTTTATGTTTGTATCATTTATCACTTGGCAGTCACACCATAGCATTTACAGTTGACCCTTAAAATAATGGTTTAAACTGATCTGAAGCCAACCTAACTGAGATCTCAGAGAAACTTCAAGAAACAAACACATTAATTCTTGAAATATCTTACTGAGTCTACAGTAGTATAGAAAATGTTGGGTGTAAAACAATACAAGACAACAGCAAACAAAACTGTATTTTGTCACCACTCTAAATATAACTGAAAATATACTGAGGAGACTCACAGTGTGGCAGGAGGTAAGGAGGTTAATAATGTTGTGGTCGAACTGAGTAATGTGATTGCTGACATACAACTTGACATTTTTGTCCCTTAAGCGCAGGTTGTTCTGTTTTACATACAGGCCCAACACAGAGCACATGACTCGTACTATAAATCTGAAACACAAGAAAAGACAAAAGGGCCATTAATAACATCATAAAAGTATGCCAATGAAAGTCTATCACAAAATCAAGAAAACACTACGCTTTAAAGACACAGAGTAACAAAACTGTCCAGTCGGTTAGATGATCACCAATCTACACATTATAAACCCATAAACATGAGCTTATGTACAAAAGCTTATTGACTGATGAGAAAATTTTTACTGTTAACCAATAAAACTTAGTATCCATTACATGCATAATCGGATGAGATTATACTAGAGCATGTGTAATATAACATCAAATTAAATGCATCTAAAGGAACGTGTTACATAGCATATGTGCAGTTAGATCTATGATAAAAACTTTAGTCCCATCTATAACCATAGCTTAGTAACACAAACTGACTGCATTACAGCAGAGCTTAAAATATCTGCTTTATAAATAAGTAGAGTTCCTGAGAACTGGCAGAGAACTGTGGAGGTCAGTTTCCAAATTTGTCTGCGCATATATATTATATAGATAAATAAATAAAATATATAGAAAATATAGAAAATAATATATTTTCCACTCTGGCAGCTCAGTGAGCAACTAAATAAATAATAAGTATATATACACATCAGTTGTATTTACTAAACTTTTTTTTTTTTTTACTTGGATTAAAAAAATAAAAATACAAAAAATAAAGAGTCAAAATCTATGTTGATACTGATAAGAATTAAAAGTTATTTGAATAGATATATATTTTGTAATATTTTGAGAGCCAAACAGAGAAAATGCTGGCCACGTGGACATAAACAATTAATGAAATAGAAATTGTACTGTTACATATTACAATTCTTATCACCGCAATCAGGGACGGAACAATTTTAAAACCCCTAAAACACTCATTTCTGTTACACCGTAATAACCGTTTGTGCTACTTACCGCCTTACAAAACTGTCCGGAAGTGCACAGCTCACTAGGAATATATGAACACCTATAAATATACGTAGTAACATTAAGCAAAGGCCAACCGGGGAGTACAGCAGCAGCAGTAGCAGGATCAGACCATCGCTTGGCAACCTGCAAAAGAAAATTTTCGTCATGAATACAACATTAAAATGAGAATCAATGAGAAAATGTTCACTTCTGGATTGCCATGTACCTACTTTTAATCATAACACTGCTGTGTAACTTTTCTAACTGACTGAATTCATGGAGGAAAATCTTTCCACTGACATTTAATGTGATAATTCATGTGAAGAGGAGACAATGAGGCATGTATCAAGATAAATGAATTATGCTCAATCATTTACTACTTTAGGGTCATCTATAAACTTTAGCAATACTTTCATTACATTACATTAGAAATGTAGCGACCTATAGGCCTGGAACTGGGGTGAAGGTTTAGATGAATTCTACGTCTTTGTTGCTTCTGAGATCATTTTAAAGTGGTTGAGATACATGCAAAAGAGTTCAGACCTGAAACACATGTAGTTCTCAGAACTATATATACACACATGGGAGAAAAGGTCCACATTTGACTATGGTGAGGGTTTTCCCCCACACTGCCTCACAAAGTATATACATTATAAAAGAATCAAATAAAGTATTTCAATACGAATGAACACATTCTCCTTTCCCTGACTTTGGATTTGATTCGTATGTTAATACACCCGAGCTGTTACAGAGTTATGGGAAGTACATGCCATTTTACTTTGACAAAACTGTATAGTAATAACGTTGTCAATACATTTAAGGCAATAGCAACATTTTCATCTGTTGAAGCTAAAGACATCATGTCTGAAACCACCTCAGAATAAAGAAACCTTTTAAAGCTCCACCGGTTGACTAACTTCGCTAGCTAATTTTTGCTAGCTGCGTAGACGACGACTACGACTGTTTTTTGTATTATTCTGCTTATTATAATGATCAGATTGTTTATTTACAACACAGTGATATTAACTCTCTACAGTGACTCATGACGGATTGTATCATTTGACAGATATCCGCTTACTCTCGTTTAGGTTACCTTGACTATAGTTAGCAAGTCAGCTAATTAACATAGTCAGCTAATTTAAAGCTAGCTCTGAGGTCTAGTCATTGTCCAACGTGGGTATGTTTTCCAGTACAATTTATCAGGTTTGCGAGCGGACACCATAAAACTAGTGTGTTTTTATAACCACATATCAATTTAACTGATTATTGTATTAACAACATCGAAACTACAGTACATCAACCCTCTTAGCTAGCGTTAGCTTATATTTCTTCGTATTAGCTAACCTTGGCTAAATAGCTCCTCGGCTAATCTAGCTAATATCTCAACCTAGCATTAATATTAAATGTGAATCTTACCGCTGAAAGTCAAACATCTGCTCTATCCCCCGCATTTCCATTATTACAGGTTTCTATTCGCTTCTGTCAGTAGCGAACAGCTGCCTTGCTGCATACTAGTCTTCAACTAGTGACAAACTTATTAAATTTAAAACACTAGCTTATATTATTTATCTGAAATTCCCCCGTCGCCATGTTGAAGTCCTGATATTTGTTGAGGGGGGGTATAGCTCACGATATAGCGCCCCCCTTTTACACTGACACAGGATCAGCCCTGCGTAACCCGCTCTAGTTAAATCACGACAGTCGAAACTTTGAAATGATTCCAGATCAGCTTTAAACGCCTATTTCTGTTCTGCCGTTAGTCTGCGGAAAAAGAGCTCAGGCTGTGTTTTGCATGGTTTTTTATTTTATTTTTTAGAAACACTGACATCTAGCGGTGTGGAGTGTGATACAGGACACGACCTTGTATACGGTGGTGTGAAGTGTTTGCCTCTTCCTGATTTCTTATTTTTGCATGTTTGTCACACTTTAATATTTCAGATCATCAAACTAATTTTAATATTAGTAGATAACACAAGTGAACACAACATGCAGTTTTTAAATGAAGGTTTTTATTATTGAGGGAAACACAATCCAAAACTACATGGCGCCTTTTCAAGGTCATGCCACATCATCTCAATAGGATTCAGGTCATGACTTTGATTAGGCCACTCCAAAGTTTTCATTTTGGTTTTCTTCAGCCATTCAGAGTGGACTTGTTGGTGCGTTTTGGATCATTGTTCTGCTGCAGAACCCAAGTTCGTTTCAGCTTGAGGTTACAAACAGATGGCTGGACATTCTCCTTCAGGATCTTTTGGTAAACAGCAGAATTCATGGTTCAGAGCAAGTCTTTCAGGTCCTAAAGCAGCAAAACAGCTCTAGACTATCAAACAAACACCACCATATTTTACTTTTGGTATGATGTTCTTTCTCTTAAATGCGGTGTTACTTTTATGCCAGACGTAATGGGATACACACCTTCCAAAAAACGTTTGTCTCGTCAGTATTTTCCCAAAAGTCTTGGGGATCATCAAGATGTTTTCTGGCAAAACTGAGAGGAGCCTTTATGTTCTTTTTTGCTCAGCAGCGGTTTTGGTCTTGGAACTTTGCCCTGCAGACCAATTTTGCCCAGTCTCTTTCCTAAGGTGGAGTCATGAACACTGACCTTAACTAAAGCAAGTGAGGCCTGCAGTTCTTTAGATTTAGTTGTGGGGTCTTTTGTGACCTCTTGGATGAGTCGTCGCTGTGCTCTCAGGGTAATTTTGGTCAACCGGCCACTCCTGGAAAGGTTCTCCACTGTTCCATGTTTTTGGCAATTGTGAATAATGGCTCCTACTGTGGTTTGCTGGAGTCAAAAGCTTTAGAAATGGCTTTATAACCTTTTCCAGACTGATAGATCTCAATTACTTTCTTTCTCATTTGTTTCTGAATTTCTTTGGATCTCGGCATGATGTCTAGCTTTTGAGGATCTTTTCTTCTACTTCACTTTGTCATGCAGGTCCTATTTAAGAGATTTCTTGATTGCGAACAGGTGTGTCAGTAATCAGGCCTGGGTGTGGCTAGAGAAATTTAATTCAGGTGTGATAAACCACAGTTTTAACAGGGGGCCAAACACTTTTTCACACAGGGCCATGTAGTTTTAGATTTTGTTTTCCCTCAATAATAAAAACCTTCATTTAAAAACTGCATGTTTTGTTCACTTTTGTTATTATTTACTAATATTTTAATTAATTTTGAAGTGTAACAAACATGCAAAAAAATAAGAAATCAGACCAACACCTTTTCACACCACTGTAGATGAGATTCAGACTGTTTATTGCCCCTTTATTTGTTTGCTTGTTTGTGTAATACTCAAACTAGTGTATTTACACAACAAAATAAATAAAATAAAAAAGTAGTATAACTTTAATAGTTTATTTATATCTAGTATCTTCTTCTTCTTCTTTCAGCTGCTCTTATTAGGGGTTGCCACAGCGGATCCTCCATACACTCCTGTACTCTACATCAGCATCTTTCAATCCAACTACCTGCATGTCTTCCCTCACCACATCCATAAACCTCCTCCTTGGCCTTCCTCTTTTCCTCCTTCCTGGCAGCTTCATCCTCAGCATTCTCCTACTGATATTCCCCATGTCCCTCCTCTGCACATGTCCAAACCATCTAAATCTAGCCTCCCTCATATTGTCTCCAAAACGTCCTACATGTCCCTCTAATAAACTTGCTTCTAATCCTGTCCATCTTTTTTTACTACCAACGAAAAACCTCAACATCTTCAGTTCTGCTACCTCCAGCTCCACCCCCTGTCTTTTACTCAATGCCACTGTCTCTAAACCATACAACAGTCCTATAAACCTTTCACTTTTGCAGATACCCTTCTATTACAAATCACTCCTGTCACTCTTCTCCACCCACTCCACCCTGCCTGTACTCTTTTCTTCACTTCTCTAACACACTCTCTATTACTTTGCACTGTTGACCCCAGCACCCTGAACTCCTCCACCTTCACCACCTCTTTTCCCTGCAACCGCACCACTCCACTGCCCTCCCTCTCATTCACACACATGTACTCTGTCTTACTCCTACTGACTTTCATGCCCCTTTTCTACAGCATGTACCTCAACCTCTTCAGGTTCTTCTCAACCTGCTCCCTACTCTCAACACAAATAACAATATCCTCCACAAACATCATAGTCCAGGGAGACTCCTGTTTGATTTTTATATTTAGTATTATGATAGATAAGGTTCTTATGTTTTAAAGCAGAGGTGTGAAAAACCGCGATAAGCTATCTGATATTCTATTTTGTTTCTTTTCCTTCTTTTCTGACAAGAAAAACATATACCCTGTTGCCACAATGTTTCTGGATCACTTTCTGGGTAAGCCAACAGAGAGCACAATAAATATTTTAAGACACTTCCAGATTTTTAGATAGATTAGTTTCCCTGCACTATAAAAATATAGTATAACAGTTGTAGTAAAAAAAAACAAAAAAAACCCAAAACTTCTATCACAGCATTAAAGCGAGCCTGCAAACAGTTTATGATGAAATTTCACATGTACCAAGAGTTTGACACAGAAAATACACTGAAATATTTTTTTATAGTTTTACAATGGTAGTTTTAAACAATAACAGCTATGGTTATGGTTATGGAAACATTTTAGTTTTAGTGTAGGTTTTGACTACTATGTGTTTAACCATAGTCTTTGCAGACAGGAAGTTCTGCTGATACCCTCAGGACAGTTTCCTGAGTGTAAAACTGATATATAAATACAAAGCTTATAATTAAAATGTGCAGAATAATGTTTTAGCTGCTAATATGAGCTACACTATAGATTTATAGGAGACAACATCAGGCCCAAGATTAATATTTTGCAGGCTATATGTTTTTGATGACTGGGGTTTAAATAACTATAATACATATATTTCTCTTTAGGAGGCTAATACAATGAACAGCAGATAGCAAAATGGCCTAGTTGTCTTATTTGTACTTTAAATATTCAGCAAATTAATTTTAGTCAAGAAGTTCATTGACCGTTTTCACACACCAGAGGGCAGAATGAGCTTTCTTTTAAGCATGGAATAAAAATCATGGCAACACTGACTTTGCCTGTTTGTTATTTGTTTCTAACCACAAATGCAAGAATATAAATTCTACGGACAGAGCATGTTTCTCGTCTTTAAACAAAAATCTATAAATATAAATGATATAAATCAATGTCTAAAATAGGTAACATGACACAGTGAGAAAACAGAAAAATAAAAAATACAAAAAACACAGATACATGATACTGTCATAATTGTAGCTAGTACAGATGTGCATCATTCTTGATATAATTTCATTGTGGACTTTTTTTTAAAGATGGTGCTGAATGTTGTAAAAGTAAAAAAAAAAAAAGTCAAGTTCTTTACTAACTTTTTACTTCCAAATTATAACACCCCCTCCCCCAACTAAAGTTCATCTATTTTCCTCTCACATTGATAAATAACTGTTATGCTCGGTGCATTTGCCTCCAGCTGCATCGCCCCAATATGTCTCTGCAGCAAGAGATTAAATCTGCCCCATTCATTAGCCTAAGTGGATGAGCCTTCCTAATAGATGCTCCCCTTCCCCTCAATAATTGCTGTTGATTGGCGCAAATTAGGCCCTAGTTGCCAGACGAGTGATTCTCGACGACGATAATCCGATTCCCAACTCAAACTAATAGGATTTTAACTCCAGCTTGGCCTAATGTCCGTCTGTAAGGCCTGGCCGGCTCTGCTCCGGCCAGCAATGCTACTCTGGCCTTGTGTCTCACTGCACGCCTGTGGGACAGAGAAGCAGACCTGCTGAGTCTGTGCCTTTGGCTGAACATGCAGTTATTTGCACACTATACAACTGAACAGGAATCAGCAGGAGCTATTTTGTAGCAGATACAGGATATGCCTAGTGATACACAGGACCATAGGCTTGGTATATGGGAAGAAACTCTGATAGGAAATAGACATTAGAGACATATTCTTATGAATTTTATCTTGTCCTGTAATTGTGTAGTAACATTAATGGCAGTTCTAAAAGTTTATGAGACTGAGAATGATACATACAACATTAGAATTAGTTGTATTACCTTCTTATTTTTGTACTGCGTTTGGTGGGATCAAAACACTGTGCATGTTTGTCATAAGCCACTACCCAAATTAGGACTCACACACATTTGATAGTATTTGTCATTGGGATGATAAGAGGAGATCGGATGCCTGCTTAGGCCTCGAGTCTAATGAAACTCCACTCCATTAGAGCTGAATCGGACAGATTGCCCTCCCAGAGAAATGAATTGAGTTTTTTGTATTTGTGAGATCATTCTCCCTCCATTAACTGCTCTTTATCCCGTCTCTTCATCACAGCCAAATCAGGTTAGACGGCCATGATTAGCTGGGGTGGCCTCCCTTTTTAAGCAGTAATTGGGTTTGGCGGCTCAGCTGATAGCGCCATTAAGACCAATAAAGGCTGGGCTTGGCTTGAAGAGTGAAACAGATTCTTGTGGAACAGATGGCAGGCACACATAAAGGGGTTGATTTAGAGCTGGCAAAAGAAAAGTTTGTGTAACTGAAGAACTTGGTGTACAACAGCATGCCTGGGAGACGGTGTTTCATGCACACTCGCAGCTTGCTTTTGTGTTGTCTGTCTTTTGGTAGATGTTAGAGATGTTACATGATTTTGCGTAATGCACCTTTTTGAAATAGTGTGGCAACACAGCCACATTTTCATAACAAAATATAAAAGGTTGATGGATGGAACCTGAATACGTGGATAAATGACACATCTGTAAAACACGATGTTCTGTGTATGGAACTGGAGAGGAATTTGCAATAATCTGGAATCTCTAGCACAAAAGAAATACAGAGTAGGGAAATTGTTGCTCTTACATCGGACCTTGTATAAAGAACGCTCTACATGAAAAGATCCTTTCTTTTGTAACATGACTAACTCTGTTAATAATTTCAATGAAAAGAAACAGGGGATGGCTATTTATAGCTGTTAGAACATAATTCATTGCAGGAACTCATTACGTAGAAGTTCCACAACATGCAGTTATTGTATGAAAGAGTAATAGAATCTTTGCTCAGTCTTGTTCAGGAACCAGGGGGTGTGGTTGAGTAACAAGTCCATAATGATGATAAAACTAGCCTCACTTAAAGAAATGAGATATGAAATTAACAAGCTGCTGCATTCAGTAGATTGTGTGGTGTAAGAAAATAGGGTATTTAAAAAGAAAAGAAAAGAAACAAATAATTTAATTTACTTTGCTTTACAAAAATGGCTGTATTTAGATGTCTCAAATATCTCACCACACATTGACTGATAAACCTATTGGGGGTATTTGATATCTCAACAGGGTGTAATACTGGTGACTATCCATTTTGTAGATTTACATTTGCTGTCATGAATTAAGCCCTTTAATTGGATTTCTTGAAGTTTCTCCCTCATGGATGCTCTTGACTGCTAAGAAAAAAAGAGAATAATTGTGTTTGTTTATAGAACTCTTTTATCCATTAAGTAATCACTGTATACATTGATATTAATTGTTATTCTAGTCTTTGACACCTCTCATCAACCTAATGAATATTTTGTACCTCTTATGGGCCTGTGTTACTGCCCAGTTATATCATGTTTATCAATGGGTTCTTTTCTATGCAACTTTTTTCTTATGGTAATGTGTGGACTTGTCTTGTAAAAAAAGTTGCCAACAGAAGTGATGAGAGGAATGATAAGGAAGCACACACACACACACACACACACACACACACACACACACACACACACACACACACACACAAACAATTGCTTATCTAAAGGGCTAAATGCTGTGTATAAATTGCATAATGGCTATGGAGAGCTGTATATCTTTCCTGAGCCTCATTAGGATGAAGGGGAGTGCTTATTTTATTTATTTAAAAGCATTTCACAATACTGCTTTTCCCGCTCGGACCTTCCCGGGGGGAAAAATAATGAGAGAGCACTTCAAATGAATTACTGTATACACAATCACTTTAATTATTCAGTTCTAGCTAGGCATTGGGTGTGACTGTTGGGAAATACCATGCATGCTGCCAGGTCTACCTGTTACAGTGATGCGATTAATGTAACAGTGAGATATGCACTTAAAACATCGGATGTCAACAGCTTTTTTGCAGTTTAGTGGGGGTATCAAGCTGTGTAGTTTGCAAAAAGGCCCCACGCAGATGTACTGCTCGCTTGTGTGGGAGCCCTGCACCCGAGCTGATCGTTTGAGGCTGAAGACAATAACAAGAAAAAAAAAGATGCAGTTTAAATTAATTTTAAAAAGAATATAACAGTGTGAAAAAGGTTTAGTATTGGCTAGTGGCTAATACAGTTAGTTATCACTATTTTAAACAATTGTTAGCAAAATTGTTGTCTATGCTAGCAAAAATTATTGTCTATAAAAAGACTGGTGTTTTTTATCTTTGGTTTTATTTTGTAGGCAACAAATTTACTATAATGTATAATATATAAATAATATGACTCTAATGAGATTATTTAATTTTTAATTTTATTTTTTATTTTTTCTTAAGGTATTTTTTACCTTATTTTATTATGTATTATGGAAGAAAAATGTGCCATTCCCACATAAAATCACATACATATCACATTCAATCTATGCATGATCTATACGTAACGGTTTACAAGCTGAAAAGAACCGTATAGAGATTGAGTCCTTCCTCTAGTGAAGTGTGTTGTGGCCCTTTATGTCATCATGAAGCAGTATGAAAAATCCCTTGTATTAGGCGTATTCTTCCCCTAGTTGTGCAAAACACAATGCTGCTGCAATTCGTGTGCTATACAGCACCGAGAATTATAGTTTGACATGCATTTGCTCCAGCTGTGACCTTCCCTCTGTGACATTCTTATAAAAGAATTGAATTTGCACAGGCTCCGCGATGACTGAGGCTGCTCCTCCTATTTGCCTCCTTGTATATTGCTTTTATAAGAGACAATAGGGAGAGATATGAGAGAGAGAGAGAGAGAGAGAGAGAGAGAGAGAGAGAGAGAGAGAGAGAGAGAGAGAGAGAGAGAGAGAAAGTAAATGTGTGGTTGTGTGTGTGTGTGTGTGTGTGTGTGTGTGTGTGAGAGAGAGAGAGAGAGAGATGAGATGGAATGATGCCATAGATCTTCATAGCTCTGGCAGCAGCTGTCCATTTGAAAATGAATCACAAGATGCAAGAACCCATTATAGAGGACATTTACAACCGAGTGTATCACTGAAACTCTTTAATATATGTAAACAACAGCAACAATAATAATAAAGCGCAATGCTTTAGTTCAGTATGCCTAAATAAATGTGTACAAGTGTGTGCGGGCAATTTTTTCAAACCTGCACACGTTTTACACACTCCTATTTAAATATGCGTAAATATTATTGTCTGAAAAAATCTCATAAGATATTTTAGTAACAATTTGTCATGACTTGTCTCACTCGAAGATTATGGATAGTGTTTATGGATTTATATCATCTCAGTTATGCTCGATAATATAAAACAATACTATAGGAAGGGCAAACATAAAGCATTAGGAACTGAGGAAAGGAATATATATATATATATATATATATATATATATATATATATATATATATATATACACTCATTATTTCAGTCAAATTACTACTAAATGACATGACCAAAATTCCTGGATTAGTCATACAACGGAAAACTACCGTTTACACAAAAGCAAACGAGCAACATTTGTTTCTGATATTTGAAGATCTGTGGCTGACATTCAAAAAAGAATTCCCTTAAGCCAAAAATGTACTCTTAATGTAAATACATGTTTAGTAAGTAGAGTAGGATTGCTTTCTACCAGCCTGGCACACTGCTGACAAGTTGTCATATACAAGAAAAAGCAAGCAAAAATGCAAGCAAAAAGCCAAAAACAGAAGAAATGCCACATTAAACAGTATATCCTTTTTAATACTATTATTTTTATATACTATTTTGCACAGTTTAATGAAAGTGAAATGCATTCGTGAGGAATAATAAATGCATTTTGATCATTTCAAATATCTTGGCCATAGCTCAGTGTAAAACTACCTGAAGCTTCTCTCACAATGCATTGAAGCAGTCCATTCATTCCAGCACTCCATTGAGATGGCCTGAAGCAATTAGCCCCACTAAGACCAACTCATTAGGAGGCATGGGCTGAATGAGCTCTGCTCACTGCAGCTAATCAATATTAATGATGGATTATTTACAATTAACAATAGGCCCTTAATGGCCCCCTAATTGTTTGTTTTGCTCTAACACAGAGAGGTGAGAATTGCAGGTAGATGGGAGAGATTAGTGAGAGGAGGGATAAATGTCTTCTCAATTACTCAGGACAGAATGAGCCGCGTTCACTTCAATTCCGGGAAAGCAACATATCTGTCTGAATATCTCAAGGTAAAAAAAAAACTAAGATGGTTCATAATTTTCTACTGCTTGGTGATTTATTATGTCTGTTTTTAAGATCACTATAGCTACATAAATTAAATAGTCTATTGGACTCTCTCATTGAAGAAAATGAGATGCAGGTTATGACATGACTCTGCAGCATAATCATATTTTACTGGTACATTTAGAGCTGTAAAGCCCAAGGGCTTTTTAGATAATCGTGTATTTGTAAAAACCAGGTGTGTTGGGCTAAATTCATGACCTTTCCTGCTGACTGTTACATTTCGGGTTGGACCAGTGCCCATGCACCCCCTTCCCCTAACATGGAGCAATGTGATTGGCTGCTGCAGGTCTTTAAGCACACCTTTCTTGCATGTTGAAGGTAGCACCCTGCAATTTAAGAAGTGTCCCTATCTAACTTCTCTCTAAGCTTTCTCCTTTCCCTTTCTAAACTTTCTTCTCCCTTCCCTTTCTTCATACACACTTTCTCAGCTGCATGCTTGTCTGGGCTGCGAGTGAAGACAGACATCACCCTTCTCTGTTTATAGGAAGAGTTTAGGCTGGAAGAGTGAAATCAGATAAGCAACCTTACTTTAGACTGCAGGAAATTTGCAGCCAACTATTGACACCAGCAGTCTGGGACTTGGAGGCCTGCAGCCTGCTAAGGATCACTCATCTCCGTTAAGAACTTGTCCGGCAGGAGGGAGATGAAAGGATTTGCTGCTGTTTGAGACACAGCAAAGATCTCCAAAACATTGACTTGCTTTACAATTGTTTGTTAACAAATGCAACCTAGGCAACAGACAATGCCATATTTGGCAGTGCTGCTAGCACTGCTGCTAGCTCCCTTTTCTGAGACACTTTCCTTGGAACACCTCAGGCATTTAGACTGGCAGAGGGACATGCGACCAGGCCAGCGGTGTCCTGCAAAGTGCCTTCGTGAGCATTGCCCAGATGCTAGGCTGCTCCAGAGCTGCATATGGGGTCAGATCCGGGATCTGTGTGGGTGTTGTTGGGAATGTGGGAATGGAGAGGGCCAGCTTTGTGACCCTGAACCCAGGACTGGAAGCACATTTTTTGGCCAGTGTGCTGAGGGACTGCGCTGTAAAGTCCAACGTAGGGACCCCACAATGAAGGCAGACCCCAAGCCTGTGTGTGTATGTGAAAAACAGGAGATTTTGTGTGGTACAGATGGGAAGACATATGAGAACATATGCCAGCTAAGAGCAGTACAACGCAAATTGGGTGAGCAGAGAAAAGTCATGATAGCGCATCATGGACCCTGCCGAGCAAGTGAGTATATGTCTTACAGTCCTACAGTCCATTTGTCTATTGCCAGTTTAAATGCAATGGATATGGTAAATGTATACTAACCTTGACACTATTATACTGGTTATTCTTTTCACAGCAGCTTTTCAAAAGTCTTCAACCTGGTTGTTTGTGATTTTTAAGGATTCTATCAACTATTGAAAACATTTTTATAAGGTTTCCTGTTTTTTTTTACTGTCATAAACTGTTTCCTGTTCTGTTATACTGTGTATACTGTTCTACAGAAGTTCTTCACAGACATGAAAACTATAAATACTCACTGCATTGTAATAATAAATAGATTTGGTAATATATTAAATTTTATGTGCTCATCTTACACATTTCCCATCTGAAATCTCTCAGATGCAATAAAAACATAAACCCTGCTGCAGAGTACTATATTATCAGAGATACATAGACAATACTCTTACCCTTAACATTGGATAACTTCCGAGACTGCTGATTATGAATGCTAAAACCTCATTTGTTTGGAATCTATGAAACTATTTATAGCCTGCACAAGCAGCTGTTTAGTCCCTCATATTTCTCTGGCTCCATGTAATTCTTGCTCTATTGTGTCATTGATTTTTGTGAATTGATAGAGTGCTCGCTTAGCACAAAAGGGATCAGAGCCCATTCTTAATGCATTAATGTGTTCATTTTTAAACCAACCATAATGACCACTGTTTGTCCTGTGTTAACTCTGCAGAGCCAGTCATCACCTATGCTCCAGGAGACATCATTGCTCTGGAAGGAAGCAACATTCTTCTATCCTGTGAGGTGTCGTCGTACCCAGCAGTCTCCATCCAGTGGAAGAAAGAGGGAGACAATACATTCCTTGCGTTTGAGGATTCAAACAGAGCCATGCAGGTCTTTGCACAATTTATAAAGAGATTGCATTACACGTGTTATATAAATAAAGTATATGTTAGCTGCACTCTTTTATTACTTTATAAAGCTTTAAGTGAAGAATGTATACTTAATGCTTCACAGCTACAGATACAGATGGCTGAATCGTTGTGTGTAATTACAGGCGAGCGGAGGCCCGCGGCGTTTTGAGCTCACTGGCTGGCTTCAGATCCACAAGGTCGGCCGTGATGATGCAGGGGTGTACACATGTGCTGCCAGGAACACCTTCGGTGAAACTTCTGCCTCCGCAAGATTACGGGTTATACACAGAGGTTTGTGTGATTCACACACATAAAGCTGTTAACAAACAATGTGAAAGGTCAATTGCCTGAGAACTCACAGGCAGTTCACAATTGTTTCTTGCTAGCCATATCTCTCTGTGGATAGAGACAGATTGATTGAGAATTCCTGAGTTGCAAGTATTTGAGTTTCAAGTATTTTTTCAAGTTTTATTCATACATAAGGGGTGCACATATAAATGCACAACAATAATAACTTTTGGGTCAATAATAATAATAATAAAAAAAATTCACTTTTGTCCAATATTGGATTGGAATAAATTGATTTAATTTGCACATATTCTTTTTACAGAACCACACAGATTAAAGGGCAAATAATCATAATCACATTTTTTTTAAAATTGGGAACGGAATAAAATTGTGAGAACGCTGTTGCCATGCAACTCATAAGCATAAAGTAAAATATTTGTTAAATAATGAGCATAAAAGCACATGGCTGTTAAGTTTTACTGCACAAAATATGGTGCAGAAAAAAAACAGTCATTATTATCAACATTTCCTTCAAATGTGCTGATTTAAAGAGTTAAGAAAACACTTCACTCAGTACACTGTCATTTTCATTGCAATTTATTACAAACAAAATGTCTATGTTTTCCACCATATTAAGAAATGCCAACACTTACATACACTTAATACAGGAGGGAAAGCACAAAGCAGAGTAAAAATGTATTGAAGTGTTAATGATAGTTAGTTTAATGTAATGAAATGATGTGCTCCACTTTAATTAGCTTGAAATCTGTAGTTTTACAATAAAGCTGCATCTCTCTGAAGAAATAATAATAATGAACAATATTAAACTTTATTTTTTACTTCATTATTTTCATACATGTGGTGCTTAAAGTGCTGTACAGTAGAGTTGTAAAAATGAAAATCTATAACAGTATTGTAATAATAGTAAAAAAAAATATAGATATAATCAAATGCAAAAAAATACAATAAATGTTAATTAAGTGAAAACATAAGTACAATACCATTACTATGATTATAAAATGAAATAAAATAGAATAAATTAAAAATAAAATAAATTGAAAAACATGTTATAAAATTAAAATGAAATGAAACTGTAAGATCAATGGTCCAAAATTGTGGTGTCAGACTCAAAGTTCAGAACTTGAGTTCAGAATTGTTACGTGTTACTAATCCATGGTCTGAATTTGATATCTGGAGAAATTCTCTTTAAGCTTATGGCCCTACAAGACATTAGTTTTCCCGTGGCTATTCAAAGGTAACATCGAAAAACTGTCCTCATAGATTAAAAGCACGTATTAATGCAAGAAATATTGCACTTTGCCCTTTTTCCACAAATGTCAGACATGTCGAGTCCACTTTTTGTGGTCGGGACTGTGGTAGATAAAGACATGCATAAAAATCAACAATGGAAGCCAAATCGATTTTGCGCCCCAACTATCTGTACTCTTCATCTCTGCCTGAGTAAAGGTGAACTTGGTTTTCCGAGAAATCCCACGGAATGGCAGATAGCTTTACACCAGTCACAGACTTTCTCTTGAAAGAACACAGTATTAGTGATGACAGGCAGTCAGGAGAGAACGGAGATGAGTGAGATTTGGGTGATGGGGGGGTGGAGGGGTGTATTATGTGGCAGGGCTTTTGGTGTGACTGTCTGGTTACTATCTCTTTCTCTGGGGGGTCTGCGTCTCGACTATCCACCTTTTATCTGAGGCACAGGCAAATCACCACCCCCCCCTTTCCTACTTGCCGTTTCCCGGAATGTTGCTACCGCAAAGAACGCTGGGAACTCTGGGCAGAAAGGTGACACAATGCAGACCTACTTTTTTCTAGCTGAACTTTATAACATCCTAAAAGGGTTTTTGGGACAAAATAGTATTGTAGTGTTCTGAAAAGATGAAATTATGAATCCACTAAAATATTACTCCTGAAAGTGCTGTCTCCCGGGCATTGAGTGCTCTTTTTTCTTTAACCAGCTTGTTAGTCTTTTGGAAAAATGTACACTCAAGTTTTTATTGCCTTTTATGACAAAAACTGTAATTCTTACTTCCTTTAATCTTTCAGGGTCCCAGAGTGGCAGAGAGCTTCCAGCAAGAAAAAATGAAGCTCACAGACCATCTATCAATGAAGCTGAGAGTGAAGATGATGAAGATTACGAGGGACAACCAAGCGGAAATATGTATTTGTAAGATGTACAGTTTCATTTATCAAAGTTCCAACTGCATTTCAGCTCTGCATAGCATCATCACTTCTGTAAAATAGTTGGTGCGTTATTTGAACAAGTACCTGTTATCTGAGCACTGTAAATAAACACTTATAATATCTTTCTATATTAATTTTAAACTGAACACACAGAATTATCTAGCTAATGTAAATTCTTTTCATTTTAAGATCATAGTTAATATTTTGTAAAAAAAAAAAAAAAAAAAAAAAAAAAAAAGAAAAGTGGATTTTACTCATAGTTAATTAATTAATGCTTGCCATATACTTGCAGTTGTTTTTCCCACACGGCTTTCATATAACTCTTAGCATCATCATATGATACATTTTTTGTGCCTTTGTGTGTGTACTTGCATGTATTTGTATCCATCAAAAACTTTATAAAAGCTGAAAAACAATATTTGCTTGTGCACTCTGAATATTCTCCTTTCATGCAAAGCAAACCATCGCTGTCTCCAAATTTGTCAAGAGACCCACCAGCAGAGCCTGGCACAAAAAAAGCACTGAGGTTAAGTTGTTTGAAAGCTCTGGTATTAAGAGCCGTTTTACACTTAAGAAGTTGGTTTCGCTAGGTTTTCTGTTTCCTTCTACCATATTGATTGATACTCAACTATCAATGCATAATAGAAAAGCACTCAGAACAAATGCGGGGTTATGGCCTTCCAGAGAGAGAGCAGACGAAGCTGTAGCTGAGCACCATTATTGCCCCATAAAGGATCCCCAGGGATGGACACAGTCCTCTCATCAGCACACACCAAATACCCAATTAAAAAGGAAGACCTTTAAATTCTCCCCCTCTTTCCCAGGCAGAAATCAATCAGAATTCAATCTGTTTCAGTCGGGATCCTGACTGTGCAGGTGATAGCTCACTAGAGCTCAGATAGGTGACAACAGCAAAGAGGAGCCAGCAAAGCAGCCTGGTGTAAGCTTTCAACGCTGCTGGCTCCTCGGCTGATGTGGCTGGCTGGGAGTGTGAGACATCCAGGGTGAGAAAGCAACACTGCCCTTCTTAAATGCTTATCTAAAGTTACAGTGTGGCTTTTATTTTTAGATGCACGTGGCAGGTGAGGGGTTTTTTATGGCTGGCTGACAAAGTGCCCAGGTAAATGATCCGTCTTGAACTTTTAAAATAAATGGATAATTTAAAATAAGTGGTTCTCAGATTCATCTTTTGAAGAGGTTAATTGAAAATGAATCCCAGTCTAAAATGGAGCTCTTCTATTCTCCAATTGATGTGTGATTAATGAAGGGAGGGGGGTGTAGATAGAGAGAAAGAGAGAGAGAGTGAGATGTATCTGTATGCTGATATATATATATATATATATATATATATATATATATATATATATATATATATATATATATATATGTGTGTGTGTGTGGGAAAGAGAAAAAGGGAGAGGGAGAGGGGGATAGTAAATGGAGAAAAAAACAGAGAGGGAAAAGAGAGAATGCAATTAAAAGATGATTCATTCTCACTTTCATGTAACAGTATCTGTGAATATTAGAATGGACACTCTTTCTCATGATAGTGTTTGGCTCAGTAAAGCTCTCCCCTGGCCCTCTTTCTCAAGGCCGGCTTAATGATTCCCTCTCCGATGAGATTGTGAGTTGATGTTGGGATGGGAAGTGGAAGGATAGCAGAAGTTAGTTACTCAGGTCCTTTGGTCAGTAGCACCATGTGCAGGGGTCAGTCAGGGTCAAAGATCATGGGCAGAAAGCTGTTAATAATGGACAGCTCACTAAAGTGCAGGCTTAGGTTACCCAGTACCCAGCTTGACCTCTTTAGCTAGGGAAACAGTTATTCTAGTCTGTACATTCTGACTTTACCCTTTCCCATACTGTACCATTAACTGGGCTATTTGTTAAATAAAGTGAGCTGTGGGATCGAGTCAGAACAAGTAACAGCACAAGTTTGAAAATTTGGGAAGCCAACTGAGTAAAAATAGTATAGTATAGTATAGTATAGTAGTACTATTGATGATTAGTAGTACTATTGGAACTATAATGGACATTTTATGCCACCCAGATGCGGATGGGTTCCCTTTAGAGTCTGGGTGCCTCTCAAGGTTTCTTCCTGATCATCTCATGGAATTTTTTTTTTTTGCTGATGTTGCCACTGGCTCAGTCAGATCAAAAAGGAGATTATACATTATATACCATAATACTTCTCTCTGTTTGAAAGTTGAACATGTTTCATTAACTGGACATTTTCAAGAAGCTCATTAGTGTTTCAGTAGTAGAAGCACCATTGATACTTGATTAAACCTTATATAACTGATCAGAGTGAAAACAATGACATATCAATTGAAATAAAGGACGAAAAAAAAAGAAATGTTAATGCTAATACCATTTAAATGTTTGCATCTTATGCCAACATGTCTTTTAACAATGGTAAGACATTAATATATTTTTTCTGTTTAAATGCTGAAATAGTTTCACTTGTATGCAATTGATGTTTACAAAGTAGTTTTAATTACAATGAATTTGGACAGATTTTGTTACTGTTGTATGTCTTTTTTTTAACTTAAAAAACACAGGTGCAAATCTTGCATGCTTTTGCACTCTACGGCTTTAATTGGAAGCAGGTCTAGAGAGATTTCTATTTAACGCAGTAAAATTGTACAAATAATTGGTGGTTAATCATAATCACGGTTTTTTTAATAGGCGATAAGGCCGCTCGAGTGTAAATGAGGCACTGATAAACGGAGCGATAACCCCGTTTTGATAAAAGCCGGATGTTTATTCCAAGGCGGAAGTGTGTGCGCGCGCGCGACTTGCGCTGGCCGTCAGGTGGCGCGTGCTGCTTTCGCAATCCCGTGCAGGCGACGGGAGCGCGCGCTCCTCCGGGACTGGATGGCATTTAGATGGTGGATTCGGGGCGCCCTCATTAAACTGCCAATGACTGAAATATGTCTTTGTCTCGCCGTGTCGCCGAGTAATAAAGCCACCGAATTCTTCAGCACAGCTGCGCGTTATTGCGCGCTCTCAGCTGGACGGGGGTATGTCTCCCCCCTTTCCTCTCCTCCGCCGCTACTAATTGACAAACGAGAGAAGGAAACGTTATTACTGTCCCCTCATCTGAGGGGCAAATGATTTTAGGCGCTGAGGACGATGATGTAGTGTTTTGTTTACATCCGCCTTAATAGCTCAACTCGTTTCTCAATTATATTTTTAAACGAAAGACAGTCGCAAGCCAAAGGCGAAATTCTCCCATTTCCACAAACGGTTGGTTAATTATTACAATACAAGTTATTAACATAACACTGTAAATGCACGCTTCATATGAGGGGGATATGGGTTTAGCATCAGAATAGGTCAGTTCTATCTATCTATCTATCTATCTATCTATCTATCTATCTATCTATCTATCTATCTATCTATCTATCTATCTATCTATCTATCTATCTATCTATCTATCTATCATCATTACATTATTATTATTATTATTATTATTATTATTATTATTATTGTTATTATTATTGTTGTTGTAAATATTTATTAAAAACTTAATCTTAAACTTAGTCTTTCTTTCTTTCTTTCTTTCTTTCTTTCTTTCTTTCTTTCTTTCTTTCTTTCTTTTGGTAAAACCATTAGATTTACAGTTAAAGCAACATATATTACACCATACAAGACTTTGATTGAAGTCAAATGACTGTTTTAATAGATAATATCATATAATATATAATTACTGTTATTATAATTATTGTTGATATCATTATTTTTTATTGTTATTGGTAGTAATAGAAGTAGTAATAGTAGTTGTAGTAGTATTACTGTTGTTCCTGTTATATAATAATAATAATAATAATAATAATAATAATAATAATAATAATAATAATAATAATTCGTATTATTTTTAATATTTATTTTATTTTTATGTGTATTCTCACTCCCAAGCCACTAAGGCTTGGGCCAGGATAAAGTGGTAACTAAAAAAGAAAGAAAGAAAGAACTATATAACTAACACATTCCAAACAAACCCAACAACATCAACTCTGGATAAAACTCGTTACTGAAAATGAATGAATGAATGAATAATTTAATGAATAATTTATTACTATATTACTATTATCACCACCACCAGCAACAACAACAGCAATAACAACAATAATGATAACAATAATAATCTTGTTCAGGTTGTATTCCTGCCTAAGGAAACTCTGGGATTAGTGGTTACTTAAAATGAATAAATAATCCAGATTGTATTTCTGCGTTATGCCCTGATGTTCCCAGGATTGGCTTTGGATGTACCACCATTCTGACCAAGACAAAGCAGTTAATAAAGATGAATAGTAAGAATAAGAATAACAATACAATACCACCATTACTACTGCTACTATTTTTATTACTACTAAAATTGCTGCTGCTACTACTACTAATAACTAAATACACTCTATTACCAAATACATATTTGTAAAAAAATAATAAAAAATACATGGATTTTAAACATGCACTGAGATAATTTATTTTACAACTTTTTATATTTTTCTTTCTTTCTTTCTTTCTTTCTTTCTTTCTTTCTTTCTTTCTTTCTTTCTTTCTTTCTTTCTTTCTTTCTTTCTTTCTTTCTTTCTTAAAAGCTAATTATTTTGTCTTGTGTACAAATAGCCCATCAAACTTCCATTTGCAGCATTGTATCGTTTAAGAATGAGAACTCCTGTAGTCTTTTCCCCAGAGAGAGAATCTTTCACTTAGCCTTTCTTGTGAAGGGCAGGATTTGATTACCAGGCTGATGCAGGTATTTCTGAGTCCTGTTCATGTGCTTCATACACACAGCGTAGCTCAGACATCATTTACACTAATCTGTCTCCCATTCCAGTACAAGCGTCTCTGCAGAACAGGACTTTTTCACGGAATCCCTTCTATTTGTTAAATACCTACAAAAAACTGATTATGGAAGAATTCCTAAACATTTCCATGCATCTAATGTTATATCTGATGTTGTACATTTGTATTGTTGAGAGAGTTTCATAACAATATATACAACATATAAGTATATTTAACAATTTTCTTTTTTCTCATTTATTTGACAGGCTTTTTTTTTTTTTTTTTTTTACACACATTTGCTTTTCAGTATTAAAAGAACATGACTGACATGTTCACCGTTCTCCTGAGAGAGACCAGGAGATGATGAAATGTGGGTGTCTTTTGTTGTTTATTGTGTTTGCATGATCCAAGCCAGCAGATGTTGCCTCTGCTGCCAGGCCCTTGAGCGGTGCTAGGGGTAAAAGATGCATGGTGACCATGGTGATGAGATCGGGATGCTGCAGCTTTTGATACCTTACTGTCACTGGAAAAAGGTGCCAAGGAGGAGTAGGAGGAGGAGGAGGCATGACAATCACACCTGCAGCTGCTGTCACTGATATAATGAAGCAATGGTCCAGTCTGACAGAAATCCTTCGGGAGTTTTGGCCCGTTAGATTTACCTTTTGATTATCATCTCCTTTTATTCGAAGTGAACTGTTATTTTTGAAGTTTTGGTTGATTTTGTTCCCATTTGCTTTGCTTTTCATTAGCTGTATTGTTGTGTTTGTTGCATTAGGAACACGTTTTCTTAATTTATTGTAAAAATTTAGGATTAAAAGTGCAAACCCTTCAGCTTTATATTTTTCTTCCCCTGCATCGTCTCCATTTTCTTGAGACAACTGTGCCTGATGGCACCAGCACACTCTCATCTGCTTCTTTAAAGAACACCATCGCTTAGTATATGCTTGGATTGATTTCAGCTCAGGAGTGACAACGGCATGCTGACAAGATGAATCGAATCTGGAAATGACTGCAGGTGATAAGGCTGAGGTTATATAGATACACATGCTGTGCTGCCTCTGGCTTCGTAACGCTGTGCTCGGTGCAGGGTAAAGTGATAAATGGCCTGTTAAAGTGTTCTCTATGAGTGAAACAATCCTTTCAGTTAAAACTCTGACCCGTTGTTATGCACTAGCGATTGTTTGTCATGCACCAAGGGAAATTAAGTTGCGTAATTCAAACAGTAATCATTGTTTTCATCCATTTTTTTAATGATCTCCAGTTCTCATTTGCAAACAATTAACACCAGGCTGATTGCCGCCATACACATTTAGGTTTCAATAGCTCAGCGGTCGCCTCTTCGCCAGCTGTCATATTTCCACAGCTTAATAACAGCAGGTAGCATCGTTGGGAGCCGGTGGGTTATAAGGCATAAAGGTGAATATGTTCTGATCTCACCATAACAGGACCTGGAGGGGACATCAGAGCTTTACAAACATCACCACTGATAGCATGCTGCTAGCACTTAACAGACAATTTGAGTTTGTGCCTCAAGACACAACGCAACAATGGACGTGTCTTTGTTCAAGACCTGGTTTTAGGGCATGATGGGTAAACAGCAGGTTTATGGGACCTTAGAGCACTTTTGCGACAGCCTCCTGCAACACTTTTTATGACAGTGACATCATAATACATTGTCCATGAGTGATTGACTGAGTGGGTGAGCAAGCGAGAGACAAAGAGAACATTTTGCACGGCCAATGTCATCTTTACAAGAGAAAAGTGATCTAACAGCGGGAGCACAGGGGTTACAGGGGGAAGCAGGACTCAATGTGATTATCATTGGAAAAAAGAAGAGAAGACAATGGACGTTTAATGCACAAATGCAGGAAAAAGTGATATTTTATTACAGCAAAAAGGCTTTCAAAAATTACAGGAAAAAGCAGGAAAATGTGTCTGCTATGGATGGCACTAAACCTAGTTTAACAAGGTCATAATTCATTTAGGCCTGATGTGTCCCGTCATTCACACGCTCAAATGTGCTGCCCCGAGCCCTCACTCCATTTTCAGAAAGTACACTTTTGACAAAAAAGCACTTTGTTGCTATTACTGTGGTGTTTCAAAGAGGAGTAAAAGCAAAAAAATTGGCGCTTCAAATTTCATTTTTTGATGTCCCATTCAATTGATTAGCTTATACAGTGAAAAACGACCATGTTTCCTTTCAGAAATGGAAGGGCCTTTTGTTACATGTACTATGCAATGCAACATAATTAGATAACAGAGGCTACATTAAAGATGATTTATGCCAAAGATTATACCCATGGAGATCACTCTCCCAGTGTAATCTCATATATCTGTGAGGAAAATATGAGATGTCTGCCATGCAGACTTTAAGCAAAACTTTTAGAACGGCATAAAAAGAAACATGAATTATTTAGATAATGTTGTATATTAATTGATATTTGACTTATTAGGAAAAACATGCATTCAAAAATCAATAAATATGCTGCACATGTTTGTAATGAATTATCAGGTTTTTTTCTGCTTCAGCAAAATCGAGCAATAAACAATATACAATTATACAATTAACTTTAATAAGTAAAATACAAAAAATATAGAAAAAAATTTTGATTTATGATCATTTATTGTAAATACACAACGCATTATTTTAAATTTTATAAAAAAAATATATAATAAAATTACCATAAAACTTTATTCAATAATAATAATATATATTTTTTTAATTAAACCTTGCATATTAAACTGGACAGAGAAGATCTGTTGGAAGTGTTTTATATTTACTTTTTTATATATTTATTTTTCATAATTTCTGATCAAATAAACAACAAAAACATAGAAAACGAATAAACCATTCCCATAAAAAACCCCCCCAAAAACAAGACATTAATATCCAATGTCTTAATGTACAGTTTCGTGACCTGTTCAATAATAGTTGACACAGTGTCAGGATTAGTGTGTATTGCTCAGTGGTCTGGCTTAATGTTAGCGTTAGCATGCACCCTGCGGTGCTTGAACACAGATCACCCGAGCGTAGCGGGAGGATCATTAACCTTAATTACCCCTCTAATCCACTCCTGGCTTTGCAGAGTAAACAGCCAGGCCCATTAGGCTGGATGACTGTCAGCCTGCAGGGCCCCATGACTCCTCTGGCATTGAGCTCTGCCTTTAGGGGATATAGGTCTTTTCAAGAACACCATTCAATCCTCAATTTCTCTCTCTCTCTCTCTCTCTCTCTCTCTCTCTCTCTCTCTCTCAGTTTTCAGTAGCAACACCTCCCTCTCCTTTCTCCCGCACTTGCTGATATAAGGCAGAAGGAGGGCTGACACACTCGCTGGCATCCCTGATGCTTTTGTTTGTTGTCTTTCTCCCCCTCTTTTATGTACCCAGATGGTTCATTTTGAAAAAGCTGGTTACTGATTCCACCCCTACACACTTATTTGGAGTGCTTTTTTGTTACTTCTGCCCTGCAGGCATTCCTGCTCATTCTCGCTCAGTTGCCCTACACTCCCCCCAACCATTTTATCCTTTGCTCCTATATTTGAAATCTTGTTCCTCATGGAAAAACTGTTCCAGGAACTAGTTTCTTTTTTGCACCTTCAGCAGTTTTCTCTATTTTCTATCTTTGATAAGGTATGAATTGCTGATTTGATTAGTATCATAGACAAATAAGTTGCACACAAATATTTTTTAGATGTGAAGTCAGTTATTTGTCAGTTTTAAAGTGTTCCAGTTCAGTCAGTTAAGTTTCTGATTAATGAAAAAGAAAAAAAAAAGAGAGTGCCAGGTGTGTAGCAGCAATGGTGCATGGTTTCTCTCTGCTTCAGTGGTGTTAATCAAAGCACACATCCGGGGTCTTACATGGAAGTAACCTACTTGTGTTTGGTCTCTGGTTCAAAACATTCTTTTGTTTCGCTTCACCTTCCTTCAGGTCTACCCTCCATGTGTTTCCACCCAAACCCATTTTATGTACAGAATGTGCCGTGTTTAGTAACATTTGCCTCAAGTATGAAAAAGGGAGCAATAATGCCAGTGGTGAAATCTTGGTTTTCACTGGACATAATCCAAAGCTATTTGTCTTGACTCTGGCAAAACTCCAGAATGTTATTAAAGTTTTTCTTTCCTGTGCTCTCTCCAGAGTGAAATGTGGGCACTAAACCAAACTCAGTCTAAGAGGAAGACGCGAGACATTTTGGGGCCTGTGCTGCGGTTCAGGTCTCACCTCGCTGCTGACGGAGAATAACTATCTGACCCACAGATCTCTAGCGACTTAGAACCAAGAATTATAAGGTCTTAGGTGATGTTCTTAAAACTTGTGCACTGACTACTACATTAAAATATTTAATTTTGCAGTGAATCACTGATATGAAAGGAGAATAGCGAGTGGTAAATAATTGCTTTACAGCTTTATCTAAACTATTGAGACTGATATTGAATAGCATTGTCTAGGAAATAAACCATTTCTTTTATAATGAATATATGCAGAGGATTCTCCAGGCATTGTTCAGTGTTTTGCGCTAAATTTAGACTGAGAGAAAATCAAATTCATCAAACTGTGTGCATATTTAATTTTGAATAACGGGGAATATGAAAATAGATTTGCCATTGGCCATGCAATTCCATAACAATATTCTCTATTGACTTTGTGAAACTGGGCTAAAGTCCTTTAAGGAATTGAGAAGTAATGTAAAACCAAATAATGTGTTTCACCAAGCTAACTCAAATGTTACAGCAAGACTGTCCCAAAATCCTTTGCTATATTTATCCTATGAGCACAATACAAGCTGAACTGTTTTTTATCTCTCTCCAGGTCATCTGTCCCTCTTGATCTTTAAAAAGTAGTCCCTGCAAACCCAACTTCCCAGATGAGAAGATTTGCTCCCCGTGGCACCATCGGTCGCTCTAAAAGCGGTCTGGCCTCTTTGAACAACCGGGAAACATTAGCCCTCACCGCTACTGCCTGGGCCAGCCTCTAATGGATCGCTCTCATTTCATCAACCCACTGACATTTAATGAATATATATTTTATCTCTGCTAGGCCCCGTTATCGGAATGCCCAATATGTTCCGAGAAAGAGTCACCCTGGGAGTGTTTGGGCTGGACCAGAAGATCCTCCGGCATGGCACCTGCACACCAATCTCAAGCCTCCCCTCCCCTTCCCCGCCTTCCTCGTGTCCTCCTCTCCTCCTCCTCCTGGCCTTCAATATCACATGTAGATTAATAATTCATGGGCAGTTATTAGGGCTGGTTCAATAGGAGCTGTGCTGATGGAGGGCTGTGCAGAGTAAGCGTGCCCGCAGGGAGGGAGAGTGTTGTTGTGTCAGCCCCCATCTGCCAGAATGCAATAAGGAGAACAATGGAGGCCTTGATTCCCACCAGCAGGCCTATAATCTTTAAATGGCTATTAGCAGAAGAGTGCAACCAGTCAATAACCGACAAAATCCTTTTAAAAGCTGCTCTCTCTCTCTCTCTCTCTCTCTCTCTCTCTCTCTCTCTCTGTCTCTCTCTCTTTCTCTTTCGCTCTCCCTCTCTCTCTCTCTCTCTCTCTCTCTCTCTGTAAATCTCCATGCCACAATCACAATTGTTTCTTACTAGCAATCTCTCCAACTGCGGATAGAGACAGTTTGATGGAGAGTTGCTGAGTTGCAAGTATTTGATTGACACAAAATGCAATCTAGTACATTACAGGCTATTCTTTACAAATATGAATCTGTCATGTTTATCCACCTGTAAAAACAAGGAGACATAAGAAACGATACTGCCGCTCTCCAGTAGGCCCGATCTCCCCATCCTTTCCATAGAAAAACTACCCAGCCTGAGATGTTTACTCCATTTCATTAAACAGTGAGTCGGGAAATGAATTGAATCACATTACAGTCCCACAATATGATAAATCCCTGTCTCGTATTTATTATGGCCCTGAAATAAGAGCACAGCAGCATGCAAGCATTAGAAGAAGCATATGTAAGGACATAACTGTGACAGCTCTGATTTGCCTTCTCAGGTTTGAGTGAAGGCGGGGAGTCAATCGTCTACCAGAGGATTTTTTTATTTTTTATTGAAGAGGCTTATTGCGACTGTAATGTTTGAAGCATAAAAAGCAGGCTTCACTTTGAATGTGGTTGTTTTTGAAAAATTAATACATTCATGCAAAACCTCTATGGACCCTGGACACTTAATTGCCGGTATATTAAAAGTGATCATTAGAAAACCACAACAAAGCTTACCAGGATAATAGTGCACTAATATCATAAACCACACTATATCAATGTAAATATTAGTAAATAAAATTAATAGCCATTTAGTAAATGGTAAGAAAGATCCTTACAGGAACAGGAACGGTATTTGAGATGCATAACGTTTATTATAGTTAAATACTGCAGTGGGGAAGATCATTTCAAACAACCAAATAAGAGTGTCATATTTAAAATTCAATGTCCATCTTGCTAAAGCCCCAGGAGAATTCTGTCGCTTAACATTTCTCTGGAGATGAATAACAGCACTTGAGTGCAGATTATGTCAAAGACAGCCTTTTCTAGAGCTTTGAAATATTGGGCATCTTGCTTTTACCCAGCATGCTTCCTCAGCACCTCAGGCAACATTTTAAGCTGATCACATGATCACAACCTGCTGGGTCATAGGTCAATCAAGTCGCTTTGTTAGTGTGATGTCCATCATTTAGAGAAGCAAAGAATTTGTAAATCCATAAGAGCTATTTACCTAAGATATTCAGTTTTCCCTCTTAGTTCAAATATATTTTTATATTGTTCTCTCTCTCTCTCTCTCTCTCTCTCTCTCTCTCTCTCTCTCTCTATCCCTTCCCCCCTAACAACTGTAGGGTAATCTATCTTCATTGTCTACATGTGCTGTGTTGTGACAGCAAGGATGCTGGGAGAGTCTGTAGGAAGGAAAACAGGTACCTGAAACAGACACACACAGACAACCAATCACAGCACATCACATACCAAAATGTCAGTGAATGAATCATATAAACTGAGAAATATACAAGGCAGGCAAAGGGGAGCCAGTCTCAATCAAGGATAACAAATGTCCATTTTCAATGAATCTTTTTTGAAAAGCAGATATATTACAATTCAGACCATTCAATGCGGCGTTTGTTTGTGTGAGCGTATTGTTTATTGCTTTTCCTGCTATCCACTGGAAGTCGACTCAGTTTATCCGCAGACAGTGAGTGTTGCATCTTGTCTGTGCACAATGCTGTCTTCACGCTGTTATCAGTGACGTGCTGTCAGTGCCCATACAGACACTGTTCCTCACACACAGCGAGTGACTTCCTTTTCCCATTCACTCGGCATGGGCTACAGGCGATCCCATGAGGCTTTGCATCTGTCATCGAGATGGAGTGGAGGTATAGGGCGATGTCATCAGGAAGTCTGCAGACTAAACAAACTACTCTTGTCTCTGCAATCCTGAGTCTCATCACTCCGCTCATTATTAACACATGCCAAATGAGAGACAGGAGCAATTTCTATCTGGCTTTTGTGAGTGCAATGGAAATCAAGCAGTTAAACACAGTATCCTGCTTATTTCCTTCACACATCACACAGAGTCATCCAATCAGTTCAAGGAAAAACTAATTGTCTTGTGGTCCATGAAGCCTTTTAGACACATACGGAAACTCACAAGTAAACAAAAAGGTTTTAAAGAGCTGCCCAGCTCTGACCAACACCACTATGAAGGTCTCTTAGGGTGACTTTCTGTTGCATGCAGATATCTTCATTTAAGTGCTGTTCTTCCTTCCTGTGAGTTGAGGGAAATAAGTTGCTTCCAGACAGATACCTAAGAGGTTTGGGTAAAGCAGAGAGTTCAAAATACCCCAGAGATGTTTGCAGACTTTTGCATGGATTGGAAAGTTAAAGCTTAAGAAAACATGTGCACATTGCTGCCTAGGCGCCCAAACAAACATCTATCATCTTTTTTAGTCTAGCTTGAGGATTGAGGATGTTCAGAAAAGGTATGTGTACAGGAAACACGAGTACATTTTTCTGTGTATGAGCAAATACTTAATGAAGATTAATTGTGCTGTACAAGATACACATTTTCTTTGTTAAAAAACCTAATTTGTAAAAAGGATGCAATCACGTCGTGACAGCTTTCAGTTCCTTGCACACAGCCAGTCCATTCTAGAGAAAAATACAAGATACATACACAAGGTATAAGGTACATTTATTTAAGTAAATAAGCCATAAATTAAAGCATATTCTTATACATTTCTTATAACAGTACAACATCCTCTCATACTACAGGAAATGGCAAATGATAACAATTTGTGATTTATGAATAAACAACACACTGTGCCAATTAACTATGTATATTTACATACAATTTTTAGTTTAATGTTATATTATTGTTAGTATCTGTTGTGACTGCCATTGCATTGTTGAATAGAAGATGAATGCAAGTGCAGAGAATTTTATTTAAAGTCATACACACACATGAACATGTAAGAGAACGTAGTGTAAACAAACATTAACTAGACAAGCATGAAACATGCAAAAGGCATGGATAAAAACACACTTATAACAACACTACCTGCAGCTAATGCTAGACAAAGAGTGCTATTCAAATATGACGTGAAACTAGTACTTATTATGCCAAAATGTACAATAGTCATGTGACCGGAGTACTGCAATCAGGTGAGATACAGTGCCTGATGGTAATCATAGATGTTTGCCATATTTAGAACATTACATTCTCATTACAGAAGCTTTAAACAGCTATTTTTTTGTTAGCCTCTATTTAAAATTTTCTCCTGGAGTTAATATCACAAAAAAAGCCACACTTCATACAGAAACCAGAATGTGCAAAGTCTATGGACTGACATTTGAAATGTTTTTTCAAAACCTTCTTTTAATTATTGCTAACCTTAAATATTTGTAGTGTCTATTTCTGCCACAACACATTTCAGGAAACACAGGTTAGCTTGCAGACCACAAGATAGAAATGTTCAGTATTGTAAGTATGCAGTTAATTGTTACTTACATGTAACATCAAGCTTGCTTGTAGAAAGGCAAACAGATAGAAGAAGTTTCATGATTACATTTTGTTGATTTAACTCCCAAAGGTTATTCATCTTCAGTACAGTTTGTCAACCCCATCGTGAGCTTGACAGCGGTTTCTGACACCCATAGTATGGACAGGTAAAGTATGCTTGCATTTGGATAGAGAGAAAAAGAATCGCTGAACATGAAAAAGTTATGAATGGGTTCCAAATCATGACAAAGATGAACGAGGTTTATGGTTAAGGTCATGTATCAACAATTGCCCCGACAGTAAAGAGAATATTTTTTACACTGATTGTCATTTTTATTACTATCACTAATACTGCAGTTCTTTAGGAAAAAGTCTTCTGTAAAAACAAATCTTACTTTTATCAGTTAAGATAGTAATAAACTGGTGCTAGTAACAGAAGAAAGTTATTCTTGCAGTGATAATAAAGCGAGGAAAACAATTTTGGTTACTTTTCAAAATTACACTACAACAATAGTACTAACAGTTATAAATGCGATACTTATGCTAAAATATAATTTTCTGTAATTACTAGGTTTGCCATGTTCGTTTATTTAACAGCAGCATTTAGGAAAACTCCAAAACAGATTTTTCATTTCAAGTCTAAGTTTCCTCAGGGGCATGAACCCCTATCAGTGTGCTAAGAAGAGCTGTATCAGCTTGCCTGACAATTACATTTTAAGAGATTAATCATCTAAGTGACAAATAATAGTATAACGCAGGCATGTGGTGGTTGGAAAGCGCTGTTCGGCTGGTGATGGATGGTTGGAAGATGAGTAGCAGACTGAGGCGCCATCATTTATTATAAAGAGCTGTGACAGTGAAAACAGTTAAGCATGGGAGTTAAGTATGCGCTGTGAATGTGTCAATCACACTGAGGAGGATTTGTACACACTAACAATGGAACGATCGTTTATGACCCTGGAACAGAGAAACATGATCCTCTGTTAACAAATCAAAGATGAACAGACAGGTAATTCCATGCAACCTACTGTACATTCAGTGTACTGTGCATGGGGTTATGTTCCAATGCAAAGAGTACATATCATCTATTTGCACAAATAAGTGGAAAATAAGATAGCTTCAAATTCATAGTCAGATATGACAAAGAGGTGTGCATTTTGTGGTGCACATGATTAAAGCAACCCTGGTTCTGTAATCCCTGTCTTTCCAAAACCTGATTTCCTCCAGCATCCCTATGCCCTCCGGCGAGTGCAGCGTTTGGGCTCTGGGACAATGCAGTGCACTTTATCATTCTTATGAGCGGGAGTAAGACAGCAGCACTGCAGCCGCTCTCCGTACCAGCCTTTAATTCATCATCCTTTATGGAGAGTAATGGCTGTGGGCTGACACCGGGGAACTGGATAGCAGGCAGGACGATGGAGCCACTAGCATACAGCCTAGCAAGCATAGAGTGAAAAAAGGGCTTCGTCTTTAAAAAGAAAAACCAGCATGTGAAATAAAAAATCTATAAATGTTGGATTAACATAAAAGGTTTAACAAATAGCCTCTAGCTTTTCAGGGAACTTTTCATGAGACACTTAGGAACTAACATTAATGGTCAAGATTATTGGCTTATTTTACACAGAGGAAATGTTTGAAGACCCTAAGAGGTCAAAAGTCATCTATAAGTCATAACATACATTAAAGCTTTAGCGCTCGCCTCTTATCCTTAAACGCTATTAAAAGCAAAGTGTTTAAATAATTTATGGGAGGTAGTAATGCATATGGATGTAAATATTTTCTGTATTGGGAGATGATAACATAGACTGCATAGCCACCTCAGCATAAATTCTTGCATCATAACAATCCAGAATGTCCTCTAAAGTCAGTTTAGAGGGTAAATGCATTAAGAGAATTTTCTACAAAATGAACAGGATTTTGAACACGATTTTTTCAAACAATCCGTATGTGGAGAAGCTCATACAGAAGCTGAAAACTTTTGTAGTCTGATTTTAATTTTGCTTCTCAAATGAATTGAACCGACCTGAATATCAGCCACAGCATATGTTCAAAACATTTTTCCTTTTTCCAATCATTGATTCTTCATTACTTTTCTGGAGCCTGCTCTTTCTTGAAAATTGTTGAAATACTATTATCAAGCCATTATAATTAAAGGAGATTGAGATGTAGAAAATGCCATCTGTTGCTTTGGTCTTCGGCCTCGAACCCCAACCACATTCCCCCCTCATCCTGTCACTTAAGCAAACAGATCTGACCCTCTCTTCCTTCTCTCCTTCTGGCACTTTCTGCTTCTTCAAAGTTCGGCAAATCGATCGGTAACTTTGACGCCTCAACTCTGGCTAGGGGCCAGAAATGATAAGCGCTCATGGGGGACGTGAGAGCTAAGTGCTAAATCAATGGTTCCCCGTCTCTGATGTGGATAGCATTACTGAGAGGAGCCAGTGGCCAGAGGTGGAGATGATGATTCTTTGGGGACGCCTTTAAGAGACACACTGGATGCCATATTTTGGGGCAATCATCCACATGATCAATCATGTCTTTCTTTCTTCAGGAAAATTTCTGTTCTTTTATGCGCTGGCAACACTTTTGTTAATGGCCTAGTTATTTACCAGGTACGGTGTGTTTTATGGTGTTTTATGGTTTGTATTTCACATATACTGGATATGCTTAATAAGTGTCCATCTTCTAACCCAGAATAAAAGTACTTATGAGTTTGTACCACAGACTTAGCCACTTAATACAATAAACATATGTTAGTTATTTGTAACCAGCCCATAATTCTGAGAGAGTTTGAGGAGAGAGTAAGATAAAGAGAGACAGTGAGAGACTGAGAGAGACAGAGAGATTATTATAATATATCAATATATTTTGAAAAAATAAGATATCCAATTTCTTAGCTCTAAAAAGTTTATTTTTGGTTGTGTTTATGGCAGAATGGATGAAAATGGATAATTCCTAACTGAAAGCAACATGCCTAATCTCTTCGTATAATAGAGTTTGTACCATTATTCATTTCACGCAACAATTTATCTAGTTTGATTCATCCTGACTGCACACTGAGATATGGCTTTCTTGCATAGTGCTGCTGTTAAAACAGCTGTCAAACCTGAATACATATAACACTAAAGTAAGAGGCTGAATGGCATTTGGGATAAAAGAGCTAAGCTGAGGGGCTAGTCTGCGTTTCCATGTGTGAGTGATTGAGAGTATGTCCACAGCTGCCTGACATCTTGGTGATGTCTTTGTACCTCATTGTGCATGTATTTCCTGCCAGGCCGATGTGCTGCTACACAGAGGCTCATTTTTCAAAAATGTAAAAAAAAAAAAGAGCACCTGACAGTAAATTTGTAACAGAATACAGCTTGGATTAGAAGTATGTGACTCTAACAATATTGATATGAAATAAGTAATTTTTCCAACATTTATGAATTAACAGCAGCTCTGAAAATAAATCATAAGGCAAATCACAGGTTATAGTTGATGTATTTTTCCTATTAAATTATTGTTTAATAAACTTTTTTTTAAATTCCAGTGTCAACACACTGCTTTCCACATCTTGTAACACAAAGTGACTTAGAAACATAGCTGCTGAGGGCTACAACATACAATCATATATAGAGACTATCATGTTCACATACACCAACACACACACACAAGCATATACAGTATATGTCTGAACTTAATTCCCACCTTCCAACAGCCAATTGCAAATTATATGCTAATTCTAAACCGAACAATTTTATACAATGCTATTGTGTTTATTGTTACGACCACTCACTTCTGATTTCTGGTTCATGTTTTTAATCTCTGCCAAAGTATAGTATCTCTATATGTACCTTGCTTAATCTCTGACAGTTTGTTGACTTTGACTTCTTGTTTTGAATTTGTTTGTGTAGCATTAACCTGCAACAGTTCTTTTCGTTGATACCTGGTGTTCAGCCATAAAAGGATTTCACAACGTGGATAATCACTGATAGGATAAAGTCTTTGGTATACAAGATTTAGGGTGATTGGAAGGAATCTCCAGTGTGAGCACTGCCTAATAAGCAAGTGTTCCTGTAAGTTATCTGACCTGAAAAACTCTTCAAGGTGGATGGATTTTTGTCACTAACATGACAAGTTTACTTTTTGTTTTATTTAAAACAAAGATTTGGTTTAAATATAATGGATAAAAAAATGGATAAAAGTACAGTATGTTGTTTTTTAACAGTAAAACATTGCTAATAATTGCTGTAGAATAATTGGAATAAAATGCTTTAGGACATGCTGTTATTGAAAAATTATCAACTGTACTAACATCATGCTATCTCATGATTTGCTTTTTACTTCGCATTGCACAAATGCAATAAAATTGAAATCTATTTTCAAACAAATATATCTACATTTACAGAACCTATAAAATGAATTGCAATTTAGATTTTCCTCTTCTCTGTATTGTATGTATAGTCAGTTTCTTGAGAATATACCAGTACTAATACACTGTACAGGCACAACAGGTTTTGTGGAAATTTCTTCCACAGAATCGTCTTATAT
The DNA here is from genome assembly GCF_014805685.1 of Silurus meridionalis. Classification (NCBI taxonomy): domain Eukaryota; kingdom Metazoa; phylum Chordata; class Actinopteri; order Siluriformes; family Siluridae; genus Silurus; species Silurus meridionalis. The sequence goes on along the minus strand of NC_060888.1, from coordinate 18,024,031 downwards.
GTATTCAACACATATGTTTTTTTTAGTAGCAGTATAATCACTGTTTAATTGTTCTACACATTCCTGCACTCATCATAAACTGAGGTAATCTCCATAGACATAGTGCAGTGGACCGAGACTTTCGAGTGTAGGCAGCGTGTTATTGACATACTCTCCTTTTTCCATTTTATGCCCTCAGAGACCGCAGACTCAAGCCCTGATGCTCCCCAGATGATTGCCCGGCCTCTCTAATGTCCGAGGTTTCTAAACTAGGGTGCATGGCAGATTGGCCACAGTTGTCTGAGGAAACACGAGCTCCCCTCTCCAAAGTTCACATGGCTTTGAGGGATGGATCAATAAGCTAAAGCGGGGAGCTATTGACACGTTAAAACTGGTACCAGACACGGCCAACACACACACACACACACACACACACACACACACACACACACACACACACACACACGCACACGCACATACACTCTCTCTTTGCTCTGTCAATGTCATTATGAATCTGCCTTTTCAATATGAAAAGTATTTTATGGCAAAGTCTTAAAACTAGATTGATTCTCATCACTGAAAGCAGCAATACAAAGTACTGAAATCATTTCCATCATATGAATATCACCCACACATTAGCCCCAGTGTGTTTTTCTTCAGTCATTTCCTCTCTCCTGTGCTGCTGCACAGGCCTCGGCGCTCCTTCACATTACAGTTTTATAATATCATCATGTCATTTCAATTGCTTTAATGAGAACAGTAATTGGAGGAGCCCCTTGTAGCATACTGCTTTATTTCCCTATTGCGATGTAACAATTACATATGATTTGAAATTTTTTTTCCTTCCAGTTAAATTATGAAGAATCATCAGAGGAGACGAATGACAGAGATTGCAGCCGTGAAAGCATTGCCTTGTGACTCCTATGCGCCATTAAATTTCTGACGAACCAACAGAACTAATAGTGTAAACGTTTCCCATGATGCACTGCTTCCAGCAGCTCTTAATATTATGGTGGTCTAATTAGTTGGTGCTAAAGCGCCGGACTCCCAGCATGCTCTTCAGGACAGTATTGAGACATGGATCATGTTTGCTGCCACTGCTGAATGGATCTACTGGGGCGAGCAAGACCCCTTTTTATGTCTGACAAGCTTTATTGCAGCAATCTCAGTGAAATTTAAAGTGATTTGGCATTGTTTTTACTCACCGTTAAGAACTGAGTTATTATAATTTACACCTTGATGTGCTGCTTCACAGACAATGACTCTAGCCGGAGATTTCTTTAGAATTTCAGGCAAAAATAACGTTCAGCAGTATCTATTTACTTTACACAAACAGATCATGAATTGCTATTATGTCTTGTATTATAAGAAATTACATTGTTTTGTAAATTTCCCCTGGGAAGGTATGAGAGAATAAGGTAAATATTTAAAATAAAGGTACTGATGAATTTTTAATATAAACAGCGTCCTATTTCTTCAAGCCAAAAATTCATATTGTTGTAGTAGCTCCTCAGCCTTTCCATATGTTTCATTCACATTCATTTAGTTGGACCGGAGTGATCAGGTGACCAGAGGGAAAATATGCAGACGCCCATGTAATTTTCTCTGCATGAATTTCCATATACCACAATAATGAGAAAACAACACAAAGAAGAGTAAAAGTTTCCGCAGTAATTGTATTATAACTTTTGATGAAACCACCTCTCACTCAACGAGTTCCCGTCTAATTAAAAGCCTTTCGGCTTTGTTGTAGAGTTCGGAGAACATCACAGGGTTGAAGAAAAAGGACTGAAACAGCAAAATTAAAATATCTTTACATTAGACTGTGAACTGAATAAGAAAATCATTAGAATGCATTCTCAAGCTTTACATTCATTTCATTAATTATGGTGAAAAATAGGGAATTTATTTTTTCTGAGATTTGTTAGCAGACTCTTAGTAAGTAGATGATGCAACTGCATGCCATAATAGCTTTTTGGACTCTTGAGTCTAAATAAATCCTAATATAGTGGATCTGGGTATAGACACAGCAACTCAAAGCCAAAACATTGTTAAAGCTGGTTAGATTTAATGAGAAAACAGTATTATCAAGTGTTTACAATGACTTACACCTAGCTATAGACAGGCAAAAACCTATCAGGTGACAATTATCAGCTATAAATAAGGTGATTGAGTATATGGTTTGAATTGTTGTGTTACATTAAATATTAAGTGTAAATAGAATTACTATGTTCTTATGTAAAATTTGAAAGCAATACGCAGCCACTAACAGAATAACACTAGTGGGTTGCTTAACTGTAATTACAAAAACTAGATCATTATGTATTCAATGAAATGAAATACATTGTATAAATAACTATACATTATATACATACATTAATGAAATAACTGTAGATCAGTAGGTCACATTACTGTGACCTACTTATTTTATTTGTATAGCGCTTTTACAGTGGGCATTGTTTCAAAGCAGATTTACATAGATAAAGCTGAAATAAGGTTATATACAAGAATGTGTTAGTTTATTGCCTATAAGTTTGTTATTTGTTTATTAGGAGCAAGCCAGTGGCAAGGAAAAACTCTCTGAGATGATATGAGGAAGAAACCTTGAGAGGAATCAGACTCAGAATGGAACCCATTCTCATCTGGGTGGCATCAAATGTTGTGTTATTGTAGTTACATTGTTGAGGTGTGTAGCTGCACACAGTGGTCTCAATTAAGAAAGAACTTCCTCCAGAGGTAGGACATCAGGATGGGCAGATCCGAAGAGAATAAAAAACAGGAACACTGATCATTTGATCACAGAGAGAGCGAGAGAGAGAGAGAGAGAGAGAGAGAGAGAGAGAGAGAGAGAGAGAGAGAGAGAGAGAGAGAGAGAGAGAGAGGTCCTGCCACATCATCTTAATAGGGTTCAAATCAGGATCTTTTGGCCAAAACCTTAATTTGATCAATTTTGAGCAATTCAGACATGGATTTTCTTCTTCTGCTCAGACCATTGTCTTACTGCACAAGCTGCACTGAACTTTAGATCACAGGATATTGAAAGAATGTTTGACTGTTGGTATGATGTTCTTATTGTGGAATTCTGCACTGACTTTACTTCAACTGTGCTGGAATCTACAGTAGGTCTTCTAAAATATTCCCCTCTGAACTTTCCACTTCACAGAATATTATCCCAAAAGGCTTGGGGGCCATGAAGCTGTTTTTGGTATCAGTCAGATTAGCTTTGTGGTTCTATTGGCTAGTCCATGTCTTTGTCTTGCAAATCTCCAATGGATTCTATTTTAGCCCTATTTCTTTCTAATTGTGAAATCATTTGAGGTGAGGAAGGCCTGCAGTTTCATTGATTTTTTTTCAAAAAAAAAAATGGATTTATCAACAATTCACTGTTTATTTTTTTGCAGGACATCAACTTCTGGAAGAATGACCACTGTTTTCCCAATATTGTGACATTATACCTTAAGCATTTCTAAACATATATGTTGTAGTATTTCCAAAAGAAATAATTTTACAGTGATCTTTTAAAGATAGAGATATCTTCTCTACTGCACATAGCTGGAGTATATTTATATGATGATTAGATTCAACAGTGCTAGCAGTAATTATGGCAGGATATGTCTAAAGAACTAAATAATCAATTACATTGATTCATTTTTTAACTAACTGTATTTTTTGTGCACAGGGCCAGGTGTTGCATCATCAGTAAATTAAATCATTATTTAAAACTATTTACCCAAGTTGTTTTTTTGATCAATTGTCTATGAACTGTGCTTGAAATTTTATGGAACTTGCAGAATACAAAATTATATCCTATTCTATATGATTTTTGAAGAACTATTAACATCTCACTACAGTGATTTCAATTCAGTACTTGTGAGATTGAATTTCCAGATGCATTAAAGCTGTTTGCTCCACCACCTCTATATTTACACTATTTTACCATTTGTGGGAACTTTTCCTCAAGTCAACCTTATAGTATGAATTTACTTGTATGTCACCACTCCTCTAGACAGAGCAGGTGAGGTTTATAGAGACGTTTACCAGATGGTGTAAGAGCAGGCCTGTCAATCAGTAAAAAATGCTGATGGGAAGCTTTTGTATTTAAAAAATGGGATAGAGACATGGGAAATTTCTGAAATTTCTGAAATTTCTATGTGATAAATAATATGTGAGAAGAGATCTATAGAATGAGTTGTATAAATACTAGAATTTCCTGTAGAAAACTATGATAAAGTAGTAAGAGATTAATCAGACAGAAATATGCATTTCAATTGTTTATCTATACCTTTATTTATAACTTGTGACTGGCTACCATTCCATATGAACAGTTCAACATCCTGATTTATATCATGACTAATGACTGGCATGCTCTCTACATTTTCCAAAATGCAAGCGGGGCATAACTGACAACTGCTGCTGTTGACAGAAGTGACACCTGCTTAAATGCTTCTGCTTATTCTGTAGAATTCTAGCAAGACTTACAATACCTTGTTTGACAAGATTTGAACAGTTCTATCACATGCTTGCTTGTTATGTTGAAATATCGTACTCAAGGAAGTTCTAATGCAGGTAATTTCACTTGGGTCGCTTGTCATTAACACTGAATAGAATAGAAAAACATATGGAAATAACAAATTGTGTTAATCTGAATTAATCTGAATTAATCTGAGTTAATCTGAATTGATTATGCTCTTATGGTCAAATTGGTTTGCTATCAACAGTGATTGAAACTGCTTTTTGAAAACGTATACCAGGACACAGAAAACACTGCAAACTAAGAGTGTGTATGTAAAGATAATTCAGTTTTTTACTTCAAGAAAGGTTTTACAGCTTGGTTTTATAGTTTCCTCTTACTATGCATACCATGTATATCCTGTGTTCAGATTCAACATATTCAATCTGACAGGGCTGTGTGTTCTTTTACACAACCTACAGATATCACATAATTCAGCTTTGTTTTCTTGGCTGATAGAGATCATCCAGAGAATAAAACTTTGTCAATATTATTAAGAAATATGCGTGTCATAAAAAGTTCAGCCATGCTTTGGCTCCAGCATGCCTTCCTGGATGCTACTTTTAATTATCTAGATGTAAATAAGCAACACAGGCCAGCAAACTTGCCTACTAGCTAGCCAAAAAACATTCAGAATATTACTGATCATTTAAACAAACAATCTGTACTAATTAAAAAATATAAACCACTTTTCACACCGTGAATCAATCAACGCATTGCAACACTTTCAGTTCCTCTCTGACGAGTCAAGACAGTTTTTAGCTGTACAGCTCTTATGCAAGTTACTTTATTAAAATGAACCAGAAACACAGCTTCATAGTATGTCACCATATATCACCATATGTCAAAACAAAATGCAAATCAGAAAAGTATTTTAATACAAACTGAATGTGTTACTTTGAAACAGCAAGCGGCAGAATCAAATTTCAATATAAAATTTATATTTGAAATACAGAGTATACATTCATCAGAGATATGCATAAATCTTTAGGATTGTGTGATTACGGTGAACTCTTAAGTATACAGAGAATCATTTCTATTAATAATTTTTTTTCAGTCTGAACTAACCTTATACCAGAACTTAAAGACCTCTCAAACCATATGTGTTGTCTGCATCTGCCACATTGTTCTCTGTTTTGCTGTGTTAGGGTTTCAGCTGCCCTGTAAACGAAGCTTCAGTAAGACAAAGCTGTACTGCTTTCTGAAAACATCCCTGTACTAATGGACAACAGGGAGTGTAAACCTTCTCTTTCTCACCAATGTTTGGTCAAGTTACCATAGCAGATAGCCCCATGCCAGATGGTCCACAGTGTCTCCATTAAAACCTCCCTCTCTCCTTCACTCTCTCTCTCTCTCTCTCTCTCTCTCTCTCTCTCTCTCTCTCTCTCTCGCCCTTGAGAGGACAGACTCCAGAGTATCTATAGCCCAAGGCCTAGGGACCTGAGCCTCAGACGATTATGAGGCCGTGCCACCTTAATTGCTGCACTCATGCTAGGCGAAGTGGCCAGCCCCAACAGCCCAACCCACTGCATTATTCATACCGGAGACAAGGGTAGCACTTACAGTCAACAGAAACAATCCACAGCGCTAGGTGATGTCACATCATGGTCGGCACCAGTCAGACGGGCCTGGGTCTAGGTTCTGGGTTCTGTGTGCTTATGTGTATGTGTATGTGTGTGTGTGTGTGTGTAGTGGGTGTATTTGAGTAGAGAGAGGATCACCTCATCCATCATAGCCACTTATGAGCCATAGGATCCGCTGAGTGCGAGAGCTAAATCGCGTTAGCTCCCGCTGCACATACCTGCTGCCTCATTAGGTCAACCATGCTGCACGCAAGCTTGCACTGCATCCTGTGGCTGCAGTTAGGAATTATAGTGCTATATTTAAACCTGCTCACAAAGAACGCATAATATTCTCTATTGTCATGAATGCAGCAACTGTAGTAGAGGATTTAGCTGGCACCGAGTAGGCTACTGGCTACTCGCTGGAATTTGTTTTCTGTTTTTTTTTTTCAGTTTTTTATCATTATTATTATTATTTCTATATCAATATCCTTCTCAGAGTCCTCATTCAACTGCTAGTGACAATGTACTCTGGTTCTGACTGGAGAGCTTCTCTGACCGTAAAAGTGGTGATTAAATATCAGGACATGGTTGTAAGAGGAGAAGACAAAACACAGCTCTGACAGGCACTGCCACAACACTAAGCCACAGCTCAACCTCTTGGAAATGCATTTCAGGTTGTGGAGAATAGCTTAATGCTATTGGAGCTCTGTCACTTTGGCTGCAGACTGACGAGATGAAGTGTTTAGCACTCTGAACGAGGTGTTTCATTTCTGACAGCTGAACCACAATCAAAACCCCAGCATGTGCAAGATGACTGACGGCTTTTAATGAACAGAGCCTAACAGATGAGTGGGGCAGAAAGAGAAAGAGAATGCGAGAGAGAAAACGTGCGCTAGAGTGGCTGGTATTTGCTTTGTCACAACAAAATGGACCTGATTGTGAAGATCCTTGTTTACCTTGGCATTTTAAGAAGCTGGAGACGGTTTCTTGTTAAGCATAACAGGAGTAGTGTCTGCAGAGTAGCATTACAAGACTTTTTTTTATAGACTGATTTTTAGAGGAGCTTGTACACATTCTAGAGTTTGACAAAAGTATCTACAATAATAACACTGCATATACAATTCTGTAAGTGATTACGAAACACAGAGCAAAACAAAATGTGTTGGTCTCTCTGTATATGCATGTATGTGTCTGTTTAAAGGCTGTGTTTAGGTGTAGAAAAACTGCAGCTGCAGCAGTATCATGTTTCAGACAAATTAGAGCAAATCTGCTCCGAAAGACTACAGCATTAAATCAACGTCATTACTCCATTTCTGTCAGCTGCTGCCTTTCACCCAACATGATACCACAGTCCAAGCAAAGAATGCCCACACAGGTGACCTAACAATGAAATATATAATATGCACACAGCTAGAAATATATTAAAATGCACTCTGTTTTTAACCATGGCTTCTTTCGTGTTTGTGTGCTTTAATGAGTAACCTCTTATCCACCCATCATTTTAACTCCATATCTCAGTTATTAGTTGACATTAATGAAACAGGAAAGAGGATGGTAATCATCAGGAATGTTCTTTTTAAACAGGATACTTTTAATATCCTCAAAAAGGGTGCAGGTAATCTAATTCAACCATAGAAAACAGCTGAAGATGGCAGGGAGATACATCTACAGTGCAGTAACTGAGAGCCAGCACAGTGAAATAGAGCCATGGTGGTAGTATTTAGGCGTTAGCAAAAACCTCCCTTAGTCTCAGCCATGTGAGCTAAACAAGCTGCAGTGTATTTGATGAGTGCAGTCTCATCTATCAGCCAAGCTCTGATGGTGGATGAGGGCTACTCACATCCTGTGAGCTGATCTAAAGATGAGTATCGAGCCATTTCCCAAGTAACTAATGAGGGAAGAACAAAGATTTTCACTTTAGTGGAACTGCCGCACGCCGGTCATGTCTCACTTGAAATGTCTTTGAATTCATTATTGCTTAATGGTTTGGAGTGAGCACGATGTGGGTGAAACCTGACTAAGCCTGTGAAGAGAGACTTTGAATAGTGGGAATAAGTGACCCGCTGGAATAATATCCCTCATAAAAAGACTGTGGCAAGTAATTGCTTGTTTCAAGAGCAGACACCTAATCCTCAGTGTTTGTAAAGGGCATTGTAAAGTAAATAACATATTTTACAGGTTACACCAGTAAGTGAGAGTAAAAACATTGGTTACAACAACAGGTAGTTTTAAATCACTGTCAACTATCAAGGCATGCTTACATTAGTTTAAGTGGCTCGTCTTAACTGCTTAAATGACCCCGTGTGTGAGTCACTTAGTGTAAATGCAGATTTGCAACATTAGGTTCAGTGTGTACCTTGAATTTTTAAAGGCAGGCATGCACCCTGGGTGTTATGCTAGTCCAACTCATTCAAACTAATGGGGAAATCCTTTCTAGTGAGTTTGGGAGGAACCAGCTTGAACACAATTCGAACATGAACATGGAAAGCTATACACAGAGCTCCCAATTGAACAAGGGACCCTTGAACTTTGAGGCTACAACCTCAACCGTCATTCCCCACATAAATACTGTAAGTACTTGTTTTGAACCACATATATACATCATTAATAATAGTTCTTTATTCTTTACTGCAATGGTTAGATAACACCAATGTCAACCTCCTTTGAAAATGTGAATATTAACTATAGTAATAAAATAGTAAAATAGTAATAGTAAAGAAAAGATAGAAATAGAGAAGAAATAGAAAAGAGCCTTAAAGAAAGTAACCCAAGAGGCAGTAAAAAGATTGTTTGAATCTGTTAGATGATTCAGACTACCTTAGATTCAAAATGTCAGTTGTAAAATGTCTTTTGCAGCTTGTAGTATGAGTAATATGAGCATGAACCAGCAAAGAAAAAAACTGCACTTTTTATTTTATAGCTGCTTTTATTTTAACTCCTTCTAACAGAACACAAGACTTTTTATCTGTATTCTGTTTTGTTACATAGATTGCAAGAAATCATATGCACGCACGCACGCACGCACGCACGCACACACACACACACACACACACACACACACACACACACACACACACACAGGCTGGATAGCTCTCGTCTTCGTGTTCTGTCAACACTAAGGCCTGGGGGGGCACTCTGGGATGACAGGTGGAAGGAAAGATGCAAAGAGGTGGGAGGGATATATGAAAACTGGTGAGTCTGGGGGTGCATAGTTGAGAGGCCAAGAAAATACTAGACATTCTCGCCGTCTTTAATCAATCCTTATCATAGAAATGTGTGAATACGTACTGTCATTCATGTCCTCACCTAGAAGGCATGCAGACAAATCATAATAACTATAGTTTTTAGAGCCAATTTATTTTCAATAGAAAGTGATATAAAAAAGGTAAGCAGGGTCTGTGTAATATATTTTGTCACATTATAAAGATTTTTTCATGCTAGTACAATTTTAATAAATTTAATAACAACAGAATTGCATTAGTACTCAACCCTTAAAGCTATGATTCTGCCTGACAGTTCTGTAATTTTAATATAAGATAAAATATTTAAACACTTTTCAGATATTTCGTGTAAAAGTATAAAACTAAATCTCACACATATTAAGTGAAATTTAAATAATATTTCTAACAATAACTCAAAGTTTTACCCAAAATGAACAGAAACATAAAAAAACCATATCATTCCAATGCTTATGCAAGTCATTTATAATTGAGGCTAGTTATACAAAGAATATTTCACATTATTGAGAAGTGGAGCCTAACAACTATGCAAATCTGATCAAATGTGTGCTGTGATAGCCTCATCTTTGGTTATTTATAGAGATATTGTCTATATTTGGGCTGTTTCATATGTTATGAGATCTCCAGTACATTTAATGGAAGCAATCTGTGAGAAACGAGCCTAACAGAAGAAAGTCAGTAAAATCAAACGACACATGAAGGGATTGGTGACATCTCTTTCAACTACTTGAGACTAATCAACTTGCCATATTAAAGTTCACATATAACTCTGGTTGCTTTATATCGAATTCGTTGCCTTCATTCTGTATCTGGTTACTGCAGCATGCTTTATACCTTTGGGCTTTTTTTTGTTGTTGTAGCTAATGCATTTTCCTCCTGGGTAAAGCCAGGCTGGGTGCACCAGGCACCTTCATGCAAACGTGCTGAAAATGGATGCCACTACGCTTCGGACGGCTTAATCCAGATATTTCTTCTTTGACATTTTTATGGAAGGGCCGAGCAGAAGAGTATTGAAGTTGAATTACAGTGGAACAAAACAGACCTCTTGCTACAGTAGCTAGGAATCTGAGCATGGAGCAAAAGCACAGATGTGGCAGATCAAGTTTCAGGGGAAGCCAAAGTTGCACTGGCTTGCAAGTCTCTACAGATGCACAGGCTTGAAGAAGTTACCAAAACTTTCCGCCAGCCGCAATGGACTGAGATGACACATGCTTGTCCATTGTGGTGGTAATAGTGCTGATGGTGAATGACATGCACCGAATTTGGATTTGGAGGAATAGCCATTTTCCACTGTACGTGTTTAAACATAGCTGCTGAACGTCACAGCAGTGCATGTTGACAAGCTCGTGGGCCAGTGTGACTTCACACTCTCGCCACTGCAGTGTAGTCAGGACAAGTGGATTGACCTCTTTTTGTAATGTGAGATGGTGTTGTACTGTGGAATTCACAAACTTTCATCTCTGTCATCAAATCCTTTCATCACGAGAGACTCAAAGGGTTGACTAGTTTCCAGATCAGGTAGAAACACAGCTGATTTAATTCATATTAAGCACTATGTTTATATGATTGTAAAATATTTTTTGGTGCCTTTTTTTCTCTAGCTTTATAATGCCATTTCATTCAAGCTATTTCAAATTAACTTCACATCAATTTGCCATTACAAGTAGGTTGGTCAGGAAGGTTTGAATACGCAGAAATACATGTTGACCTGTGTGTAATTGGTAAGCCTCAGAAGGCACTGGCAGTATTTACAACATACCATTTCATCAAATATTCTCAGGTTGACCCAGGCCACTCCGTTCAGTTAGAACTCATCTGGCACTGCACATTTCAGTGTAATGAATATTTGTGCTGGGAAGTGAAGCGTTGAGCTGGATGACTCAGGTTCATCCTTTAACTGCATTTGATGCTGTGCTCTGTTGAAATGTCTCTTGATCATCAGTCATCAGAGGCTTGCAACACACCTACAAGGTTCACCTGCAGCTAGCTATTCATGCTGACACCTTTTAAAACTGAATGATGGCCAGGGCACTCACGCACACTCGTGCGCGCACACACACACACACACACACACACACACACACACACACACACACACACACACACACACACACACACAATTGCATCAGAGTCTGCACTTACACACGTGAACAAATAAGCAAATATACATCATAGCACTCCTACACACATGAACACATGCCTGCACACACACAAACACACACACACACACACCTGGCTCTGGAAAGATGAGAATTAAAAAGAATCTGTGCAAAGGTGGCTACAGCTGTGAATTTCCCTTCTCGAGTCTCAAGAAGCGCAATCATTTTCTTATTAGCCCTTAATTCTTCTCTTTCTCACTGTCGTACTGCAGGGCTACCATAGAGTTTATCTGAACCCTCTTAATTACTGAGGGGACCCTTCCTCAGAAATGAATCTGGCTCAACAGCTCCTGCAGGGCAAAAACAAGCTGAACACAAACAGCTTTTGTTTGATTGTGTTTTTTTTTTTCCTTTCCCCCTACACTAAGATTGATGTGGTCATTGAAAGACTGACCAGATCGATTTGGCTGCGTTTTTGCTGGGCCATAATGAAGTCATTGCACTGTGTGTTTTCATAGAGTTAAATAAGGTAGAGACAACTGAAGAACTTGTTACTTTCAGAAATAGAAAGCTGAGCCTGGAGGCCATGCAGTGAGCTGTAATAAATGCTCTCAGACTGTCCATTTCTCCGAATAACTACATTTCCCTGTGAGGATTCGTTTCAAGATCTTTGGGCTAATATACATTATTGATCCATGCATCTTTTTAATCAAACATGCATTAAATGGACGGGTTCCCTTTGCACCTCAGGGTCATACCTTTGTGAGTGCTTATAAAATGAGACTCACTGCAATGAAATGTCTCATATAAACAGCATCATTACAGATAACTACAAACCAAGGTGGTTAGTCAAATTTCATATATTGGCAACAGGATGTTTATGAAGCTGGTTTAATTGCAAACACATATATAATTAATGTTCGGGGCTTTTTCAAATTGTAAATTTACATTTTGCATTTACGGAAGGCATTCTTTATCCAAGGGGTTTTTGAAGAAGTGTGTTGAACTTTCTAGCAGCAAACATATTCTCATGCTAATCTAAATAAGCAGTGGGCTAAGAATACCATCTGCTACACAGATGTTATTATGTCAAAAAAAAATTTTTTTTCATAAGCCATGCATATAAAATTTTTTTCATAAGCCATGCATATTTAGGGCTTGTAGAAATGTTAAATTAATTAAATGGTTGTATGGTTGAACTAAATTGAATTGTATGGTTTTATGTGTCAGGACATAATAAAAATCATCAGGTCTTGGCTAGCCAGTCTTACAATTACATAAATACAACTTCAAATGAACAACACATGTAGAACCACCTTTAGCAACAGCAACTTAGCAATCGTGTTCTGTCTTCTGACTTTGTCAGTCTTTCACATTATAATGGAGGAAATTCGGTTCACTCTTCTTTACAACGTTCTTTCAGTTCATTGAGGTTTGTGGGTATTTGTTTATACATAGCTCTCTTAATGTCCCGACACAGCATTTTAGTGGAGTTAAGGTCTTGCCTTTGTTTGATTTTGTTCTGTTTCAGCTATTCTATTTTAGTTTTGCTGGTATGATTAAAATATTTGTTCTGTTGCATAAACAACGTTTGTCCAAAATTTAGCAGTCAGACAGATAGACTCTCATTTTACTCTACAATATTTAGGTATACAGAGGATTTCATGGTCAGCTCAATGATTGCAAGGTGCCAAAGTCCTGTGGCTGCAAAACAAGCCCAAGTCATCCTCCCTCCATCACTGTGCATGAGAGTTAGTATGACGTGGCGCAATGCACTATGGCCAAACATTTTCACTTTAATCTTGTCTGGTAAAAGGACATTGTTCCCGACGTCTTGTGGTGTGTTTACAGGTAACTAAAGCTGTGCTGTCATGTTTTTTGCTGTCATGAAAGAAGAGGCTTTCTCCTGGCAACACTTCCAAATCGTACTTGTTTGGTCTTTTTCTAATTGTACTGTCATAAACTTTCATATTTAAAAGGCAAACTAAAACATTGCCCAGTCTGACTTTGGGATGATTTCCAGCACTGCTCGACTGGTACCACCTTCTCTCAGAATGAGAGCTAAGTACACTTCAAGGTTCTTCTCTGTTCTGGCACCGAGGTGGTGGAATGAACTTCCCCTAGATGTCCATACAGCAGAGTCCCTGACTATCTCAAGTGATGATTGAAGACTTACCTCTTCCTGAAATACTTAAATTAGCACTTTCCAAGTTTGCTTTGTAGAATTCAAGAGTTATATTTATATTAAGTTTGTAATCTTGCGTACCAGTGTAGATTTATTCATTACTAGAGACTGAAAGCACTTTTGTACGTCGCTCTGGATAAGGGCGTCTGCTAAATGCCACAAATGTAAATGTAAATGCAAAAATGATTTTGCTGGGACGTTCACTCATTGAAAGATTAGCAACTGTCTTAAATTTACATTTACATTTGCGGCATTTAGCAGATGCCCTTGTCCAGAGCGACGTACAAAAGTACTTGAATGTTTTCCACTTTTGAATAATGTTACTCATTGCAGAATGATAAGCTTTAAATCGTTTGAAAATGGCCTTATAACCCTTCTCAGATTGATTGAAAGATCATTGCTAATATATTTTTTCCTTGGCATTGTGTTAACACATACACGAATGCTAAAGACCACCAAACCTGGGTTTTAATAGAGGTGGTCACACTTGCTGATGATCAGTTAATGAAGAGCATTTAATTGTCAGCACCTGTTTGCTTCATAGCCTCTTAATTTCTATGGAAGTAGTGGGTGTACTTCAGTTTCTTTATTTTGCCCTTATAATTAAAAAAATAAATAAAGCCATGGTGTAATATGGCATGTCTTTTTCATCTGAGGTTGTAATTTAAAGACCTTATAATGGCCAGGTTGTTTTTGATGTCTTGATACGTAAAACTATAGAATTCAAAGAGGGTGTACTTTCTTCTTCACATGACTGCAAGGAGTTTTCCCTTCTATTTTAGTTTTACCTGTATTGCATTCTTAGTCCATTGTCTCTTTGTAGTAGTATGAGGATATATTCGATGAGTTTTTTTTAGTAAATGTAAAATGGAATGAAATCTACAATTTTAAGAAAACCACCAAACAAAAGTGAGAATTAAATTTATTTTTCAGTACTATTTTAATTTATAATTGAACCAGTGTTTCATTTACATCTAATTTTAAATATGCCTAACTTGGGTAACCACTTTTGGTTTGTAGTACAACTAAAATGACACTGTTTATCTAAAACATTTCATTTCAGTGAGTTTCATTTCATAAGCTCCCACTAATATTTGGCTGTTTTTTCACTGGGCCATAATGAAGTCATTGAACTGTATATTTTCATAGAGTTAAATCAGGTTGAGACAACTAAAGAACTCAGAAA